>NC_045775.1:81640305-82296138 GCF_008692025.1 Phocoena sinus | reverse complement strand
GCGCAGTGGTTGAGAGTCCGCCTGCCGATGCAGGGGACACGGGTTCGTGCCCCGGTCCGGGAGGATCCCACATGCCGCGGAGCGGCTGGGCCCGTGAGCCACACCTACTGAGCCTGCGCGTCTGGAGCCTGTGCTCCGCAGCAAGAAAGGCCGCGATAGTGAGAGGCCTGCGCACCGTGATGAAGAGTGGCCCCCCGCTTGCCACGACTAAAGAAAGCCCTCGCACAGAAACGAAGACCCAACCCAGCAAAAATAAATTAATTAATAAACTCCTACCCCCAACATCTAAAAAAAAAAAAAAAAAAAAGTATACTTTATTAAAAAAAAAAAAAAAAAAAAAAAAAAAAAAAAAAAGATAAAACTGTAAACCTAGAGTTCTACACTTAGCAAAAATACCTTCCAAAACTAAAAGTCAATTCAAGAGTTTTTCAGACTAGAACAGCTGAGAGAATGCATCACCAACAGACCTGTGCTAGGATCTATACAAACAGACTAAAGAGTAACAGAAATCACAAATATGTGAATCAATACAAGATACATTTATTCTCATTTTAAATGTTTGCAAGACAACTGATTGTTTATAATGTATTTTGGGTTTATAGCATATGTGGAAGTAAAGTGTGTAGGACAGCAATAGACAAGTCAGAAAGGGAATGGAAGCTGAAGACTTTCATGATGTACATGAAGCAATATAGTATTGTTTGAAGCTAGACTGTGATAAATTAAAGATGTACATTGTAAATGCTAAAGTAGTCACACCACAACAAAACAAAACGAAGAGGTAGAGTTAACAAGCCAACAGTGGGGATAAAATGGAATCGTAAAAAATATTCAAACCGAAGTAGGCAGAATAAGAGTAAAAAGGGAACAAAGAACAGGTGGAATGAATAGAAAACAAACAGCAAGATCTTAGGTTTAAATCCAACTAAATCAATAATCACATTAAATATAAATGATCTTAACACTCCAATGAAAAGCAGAGATCGTCAGACTGGATTAAAAATAATATCCTTACATATTCTGTTGACAAGAAGCCTATTTCAATATAAGATACATATAGGTAAAGGTAAAAGGACAGGAAAAAGAAAAATCCTGCAGAAAATAACAAAAGAAAGCCAGAGTAACTATACTAATATTAGACAAAGCAGACTCCATAACAAAGAATATTACCAAAGATAAAAAGGGACATTTCATAACAATAAGGGAGTTGAGTCATCAAGAGGACCTAACAACACTAAAGGTACATGTATTGGCTAATCGAGCTTCCAATTACATGAAGAAAAAATTTTAGAACTGAAAGAAAAATTGGACAAATACACAACTATAGTTGGAGATTCTAACACCCTTCTCTCAATAATTTATAGAACAATTAAGCAGAAAATCAGTAATAATATGGAAGATTTGAATAATACTATCAACCAACTTGAGCTGAGATATTTAAAGTATACTCCACCCAACAAAAGTGGTTTTTTCTTCATATTCTGGGCCACAAAACAGATCTCAACGGATTTCTGAAATCATACAGTATTTCTCTGTCCACAGTGAAATTAAAAGCTATCGGGAAAAATCCACAAATACTTGGGAAGTAACCCTTTGGTCAAAGAAGAAATCAAAGGGGAAATTAGAAAATGTTTTGAGATGAATGAAATGAAATACAACATATCAAAATTCGTGAGAGACAGCTAAAGCGCTACTCAGAGGGAAATGTATAAAATTAAATGTTTATGTTAGAAAGGGAGGTCACGATCAGTAATCTAAGTATCTATCTCAAAAAACTCAAACCCAGAGTAAAGAGAAAGAAGGAAATAATAAAGATAAGAGTAGAAATCAATGGCATAGAAAGGAGAAAACCCTACAGAGAAACAAAACAAAACAACAACAACAACAGCAGTGAAACCAGAAGCCAGTTCTTTGAAAAGATTGAGAGAACGGATAACCTCCAGTCAGACTTAGAAAATAAAGATGATCAGCTCTATGTATATTTAAAGAAATTGAATGCAGCATTAAAAAAAACAACCTTCCCACAAAGAAAAACTCCAGGCCCAGATGGCTTCAATGGTGAATTCCATGAACATTTAAGGGGGAGATGATACTAATTCTCCATGAAGTCTTCCAGAAAATATAAGAGGAGAGAAACCTTCCCAGCAACCCTTGATACCTGGTGGGAGGAGAGGGACAAACAGACCCAGGAGCTGCCAGGTGGGGTGTCTTCTAAGCAGCTTCCTTTTCCCCAGATTTGAAATGCAAACTACTCTCCTAAGGGAGTCAATCCCAAAACCGTAAGTACAGAAGACTCCAGAAGCAAGGATTACTTTTTCTGAGTAACCCATCATCAGCTGGGTTTTGAGAAACTGGGGCTCTGCAGAGTATATATGGGGGGAGACAGGTGTCTGCAGCTTGGGGTTTATAACAGAAAACATGGAAGGAGGGACAACGCTCTGATTGCACGTGACTACTACAGGCTGGGTGCTAGCCTAAACTCATTAGACTTGTATCTAATCTAATCCACAGAACACATTTGTAAATGGCATTACCATTCCTGCTTTATAAATGAGAAAGCTGATGTACACAGACACTGACTAACCTGCCCAGGGTCACAGAAAATAGCAGGCTGGGGTTAGAATCCAGCTCTACCTGACCTTAGGGCCCATGCACCTAAATGGACGTGGTCTTTATATTCTAGAGCACCTCCCTTGGCATCAGCAAGACGAAAGCGTTGAGTTAGGTCACCCCATGGAGCTGATGTTGAGGTCACAGCCTAGTACACTAGACTCTTATGAGCATTAACAGATTTTAAGAACCAGCAGGGTTGAGAGGGATCACATGAAGTTATTTTTAGCAGATTTCTAGTATGTATATATATATTATTCCATTGCATATAAATGTTTCACAACATTGTGACAGTTGCCTTGAAAGGTAATATTCAAGAGTACAGAGGACAGGTGTCATACAGTCTGCTATACACCTGAGGCCCACAGAAAATGCAAGACATTAACAGAAGTGTTCCTTTGCCTCCTACAGTGATACACAATTAACATGATAACTACATCTTTCTTTGCTGTTTTTCAGAGTCTGCACTGGCATCAAGGCAGCTCAGAATCTGCATCTAAACATCCCCTTTGGTTATTAACAACGAGGCCAACAGCAAACCATCAGATGGCAACCTTGACGTAACAATGCTTATTGGCCATTTCTCTTGGTTGAGCTTTACCAAGAGCTCAAGCAGACTTGAATTTCAAGAGAGACTGGATCATGCAATGTACCCTCATGCAATACACCAACCTCCTCTGGATCCGGGCCAGGACTGCATGAATTCTCTCACTGTACCATGTGTACTTCTCCTTGGTAATGCAGACGTGGACCAAGCTCCCATCCTTCCAGGGAGCATGGACAAATCTGCTGCAGTATTTCGCATGCACTGTCTTCTTGTTGGTCTCCTAAGGAAAAGACATAGGACAGAAGCCACTCAGAAACCATTCAAAGAAGAAAAGTCCCCAGATGGCACCTCCACCTCTGCCTTATTTATACAGCTCCTAGCACTCACTCCCACCATAAAATCATTCAACAGTTGGTTCAACCAAACATATTACCGGGGCCTACTCCATATGGAGCCCTGCGCTGGATGTCGTGAATGACGGTCAGCAAGACATGGGCCATCCCATTTGTGCCCAGAGAAGCTAATGTTTCCAGCAGAGAGATGCTAAACACACACACAGGCACACACCTACATATACAAACACAGAGAAAGTAGCAATGTAGAACACTAGCACCCAGTACCTGGTCCTGGGTGGAGACAGTAATGATTGGGCAAGTTCTGGCAAAGAAGAAAGAGTTCACAATGGACTAGAGGGTCAGGGAGATCTAGAGGAGGTGGGACTTAAGACACCCCAAGCATCCTTCCACTGTTACTCCCAGCGCCAAATGAAGAAAAGTAGTAAAGAACCCCATGCCACATCTAGGGTCCTTCCTGGACATACGGAACTGGCCCAAGGACAAAGTTTTCCCACAAAGAGAGCTTTCCGAAGGACTGTCTCTATCACTCATCCAACCAGTTTATAAATGCATCAAGCACCACTCCGTCAGGCCCTGTTCTAGGCACCAGGAACACAATCCATAAAAGAAGACCAAAATCCCTGCCTTCATGGAGCTCACATGACAGGAAAAGAGCCAGATGATAAACCAATACTCATCTAGCAGGTCAGAGGATGACAAATGCTGTGGAGACAAATAAGGCAAGGAAGGAGAAGAGAGAATGCTGAGGGACAGGGGAGGGGAAGGGGCAAGTTAAAACCTAGAAGGGAAAGCCTCAAAGAGAAGATGAGGGCTTCCCTGGTGGCGCAGTGGTTGAGAGTCCGCCTGCCAACGCAGGGGACGTGGGTTTGTGTCCCGGTCCGGGAAGATCCCACATGCCGCAGAGCGGCTGGGCCCGTGAGCCATGGCCGCTGAGCCTGCGCGTCTGGAGCCTGTGCTCCACAACGGGAGAGGCCACAGCAGTGGGAGGCCCACATACCGCAAAAAAAAAAAAAAAAGAAAAGAAAAGATGAAATATGACTGAAACCTGAGGGAACAAAGTGTGTGGCCCTTCGGAGGTCTGGGGGGAGTCTGAGGACACAGCAACGACAAAAGCCCTTAGGTAAGTGTTTGCCTAGCATGTCTGTAGACTTTTAGGAAGGGCAGTATAGCCGAAACATAGTGAGTGAGGGAAAGAGCAAGATGAAGCCAGAGAAACAGGAGGAGGAGGACCAGGAAGCAGATGCTGTGAAGCTTGCTCACTGATGGAAATGATTCTGGCTTGTCCTCTGAATGAAAAGAGGAAACATCCAAGGGCCTTAACATAAGAAACGACACAATGTTTTTAAGTTGAGATACAACTGACATTTAACATTTTATTAGTTTTAGGTGTACAACATAATGATTTGATATATGGATATACGGGGAAATGATCACCATGGTAAGTTTAGTTAACCTTCATCACCCCACAGTTACAATTTTTTTCATGTGATGAGAACTTTCCAGATCTATTCTCTTAGAAAAATGACACAATTTATACTTGTCTTACTCACAATTTAAAAGTTTCATTTCTAAACAGTTTTCGGGGTATTTTAAAAATAAATTTATTTATTTACGGCTGCGTTGGGTCTTTGTTGCTGTGTGCAGGCTTTAGTTTCAGTGAATGGTGCATGGGCTTCTCGTTGCGGGGCCTTGTCGCGGAGCCCGGGCTCTAGGTGCGCGGGCTTCAGTATTTGTGGCACGCAGCCTCAGTAGTTGTGGCTCGCAGGCTCTAGAATGCAGGCTTGGTAGTTGTGGCACATGGGCTTAGTTGCTCCGCGGCATGTGGGATCCTCCCGGACCAGGGCTCGAACCTGTGTCCCCTGTATTGGCAGGTGGATTCTTAACCACTGCGCCACCAGGGAAGCCCCCTTTTTTCATTTTAAAGGATAACTGTGGATACTCTGCTGAGAATAGACTGCAGATAGTCAAGGGCAGAGTCAGGAGATTAGTGAGGCGGCTTGGACCAGGGGTAGGAATGGTGAGAAGTGGCCAGATTCTGATTTACAGATATATTATGAAGGTAGAACTGACAGGATTTAATGAGAGGTCAGATGTGGGTATGAGATAAAAGAGGGGAGTCAGGAATGACTCCCAGGTTTCTGGCCCAGAACTAAAAAAGTGGAGTGGCAATAAATTGATGGGAGGAAGATTATGGGAGAGCAGCCTTGAAGGGAACGATGGGGATTCAGTGCCTGATGTGTTAGGTTCCAGATGCCTATTAGACATCCCAGTAACATGGCAAGTAGTCCAGCAAAGGCCAGGGAAGGACTCAGAGCTGGAGATTTAAAGTTGGAAGTCACCAGCACTCACACAGTATTAAAAGCCACGGGGCCGGATGAGGTCATCCAGAGAATGAGAGCAGATAGAGAAGAGGTCCAGGGACTGCGCCTTGAGGCCCTTCGGCAGATAGAGATTGGGAAAATGAGAACGAAATGACAAGGAAGACTGAGAAAGATTAGCCAGGATGAACTGGGGGATGGGGATTGACATTTATACACAATTGATACTATGTATAAAATAGATAACTAATGAGAACCGGCTGTATAGCACAGGAAACTCTACTCAGTGCTCTGGGGTGAGCTAAACGAGAAGGAAATCCAAAAAAGAGGGGATATATGTATACATATAGCTGATTCACTTTGCTGTACAGTAGGAACTAACACAACATTGTAAAACAACAATACTCCAATAAAAAGTTTTTTAAAAAATAAAATGTTTCATAAAATTCTCTGATTTAAAAAAAAAAAAAAAGTTAGCCAGTGAGCTAGGCAGAAAAACAAGACAGTGTATTTTCTGCAAGCAAAAGAATTTCATGGAAGTAACCAACAATAGCAACTGGTGATAACAGGTCAAGTAAGAAAGAGACTGAGAATTAACCTCTGAATTTAGCAATTCAGGGATCCTCGGAAAGAGTGAGACCTTTGCCTCACTGGAGTATATTCAAGAGAGTACGGGAGAAATATGGGATTAGAGAGAAAGAATTTACAAAACTATTGAGGCATTGGGTTCCAAAAATGAACAGAGGAATAAGGCGAAAGAGGCAGAGCCAGAGACGAAGACGGGGGTCAAAGAACTGTATTTTTAAGATGGGAGAAGTACCGCCATGTTTTTTATGCTGACAGGAAAGATCTAGAAATGAGGACAATATTAATGACACAGACTAGAAAGGGGGAGAATGGATGAAAGAGAGGATAGGGGTCAGTGCACACGTGGAAGGGTTGGTTTGTGAGGGCAATTCAGCCATCCTAGAAGAAACAGGGGTAGAGCGCACAGGTGCAGATGCTCGGGGATTTGTAACGTGGAGGCAAATGCTCACGGATGTTCACTTCAGTGTTCAGTCAACTGCGAAGCAAGGTCTCCTGCTAAGAGCGGGTGGAGAGGAGGAGGTGTTGGAGGTGTGAGGAGAGAGGAGGCAGGCATCTCAGAGAACAGGAGTCAGAGTGGATTGTAAACCCGAGCAGGGTGCGGGGCAGTGGCACAAAAGATCTGCCTGAAATCAGACGTCAGGAATTTAAAGTGAAACCAGGTGGCTGTGTGTTTTTCTCCAGTTTCCTTCATCAGAGTCAATTGCATGAGTATAAGGCAGAAAGCTGGGTTTAACAAAGGTTGGGGTTTTGCCAGATGAGGGCAAGAATGTAAGGCATGGGGAGTAGCTGAGGATTATGAGAGGGACGAAGGATAGAGGACAGAGAAAAGGTCACAGAAACAACCAGCTGTATATCCCCATGGGGCTGAAAGACTGGAATTAGTGTAGTAGAGGAAATGACCTAAAAAGAGTGGGAATTGATTATGTGGGTTATGATTACACAGTTATTTGCCATGATGAGGTCAAGGGTATGCCATGGCAGGATGGAAGAGAAGGAATGGAGGAGAAAGTCATTGAAAGTCATTGAACAGGTCAGAGAAATGAAAGGTCTGGGTATGGGAAGGGTCATCCACAAAAAACTGACATCACTAAGGATTGAAACAGCTGGAGCCAGTGACAGCAAGCCAGAAGCTATAATCTGCAAGGATGGATGGGGGTGACCTGAGGCTCAGTGGGTGTCACATACAGAAGGTACCTTGGGTGGTACATTCTGATGACCTGGGAAGAGGGAAGGAGAATGATCAAGAAAACAGCAAAGAGGAACAAGGAGGTCACCACCCACCTCTGTGCCCACAGACCCAGGGAGAATGGGAGAGAAACTAGGGTCCTTGAGCAAGAACCCAGACAAGCAGGTGACGGGAACGTTTCAGAGTATGTGAGGCTACGGAGGGTCTGCAGATGACTTCCAGTTCCAGAGGGCACAGTGGAGGGGTTTTAGGAGTCAGTGGGGGATGGAAGAGGCTCACAGAAGGGATGCCAGAGCCACACAGGGATGAGAATCCAGGGGTCCAGGGGTGAGTGATGTAGGCAGGATTGAAGCACATAATGGGATCAGTCCTGATGTTCTCAAGGCAGGCAGGAAGGCGAACCATATCTCCACCGCAGTGCAAAGATGGAAGGAGAAACACATCCTCTCTCTCAGTCTCACCATGTGCTCCCTACACCGAATCCCATCACGTGGCATTTCCCAACTGTGCCCTGTGCATTTCCAAATGGAAACACACCAGACCAGAAGTTACAAGAACACAGGTGTCCGGCACCAGAGTGTCCAAATGGGAAAAGCACAGTGTTGAGAGCCCAACAGATGTGAATTCAAACCCTGCCTCTACCTGCCACGAGATCTCAGCTGAGTTGTCTAACCCCTTGGAGGCCCTGGGACTTCATTTTCTCATGTGTGATACAAGAGCACAAATATTCACCTTGCATATAAAGTGGGTAGGCATTCCATAAATGCTCCTTTCTGACTCACCATGTTTGTAATAAAGAAAACAAGGAAGGCAACATCTAGTGGGCATCTCCTAAGTGCCAGGCGTCGTGCTTATACATGCAATTTTCAAATTTAGACTTTACACCACCCATTTTACAGATGTGGAGAGTGAGACTCAAACAGGTTAAATTATTTGCTCAACATCTCATATTTAGTAACTGGTAGAAGCAGTACTTACACCCAAGTCTTCTCATTCAACTCCGGTGTACTTTCCACCATACCACACTGCCTGGTACATAGTGAAGGCTCAGTAAATATTTGTTAGAGGAATAAGTGATGAGACTAGAGTGGGTTTCTGAACATCAGGGCTGGCTTTGTGCTCAAGCAACATAAGTGGCCATGAATGCAACGTGACTTCAAGGGGTGCCCCAAGACATCAAGTTACTGGACTTTGCCTGCAAATTCCCTAATTAGAAATGCATTTTTGTCTCCTCTCCTCCCCTGCTCATCCATCTTAGAAATGCTACACAACAAGGCATTTTTCGTCGTTTATTTCTCAGTGTCTCAATTTCCCGGATCCATACCTACAAAGCAGTTTTTATAGTTAAAAGTCTAGGGGGTCCTTCCCAGTGGGAGTCTGGGGGAACCCTAAAGAATCAACCTATTTCACAGCTTCAGTTTCTTTCTACCTTATACACACATCACAGTTTTAGGTATAAATCCAGTTTCAGATACGTATACCAAATACTAAAAATAAAATTGTCCGGCTCCCCTGGTGGCGCAGTGGTTGAGAGTCCGCCTGCCGATGCAGCGGACACGGGTTCGTGCCCTGGTTCGGGAAGATCCCACATGCTGTGGAGTGGCTGGGCCCGTGAGCCATGGCCGCTGAGCCTGCGCGTCTGGAGCCTGTGCTCCGCAACGGGAGAGGCCACAGCAGTGAGAGGCCCGTGTACCACAAATAAATAAATAATAAAATTGTCCCTTTTTCATTGGTGAACGAGGGCAGCTATACTGTACACTTCTCAACTTTTAGTATACTATAATTTGTTAGTGTCAGAAGTTTGAGGTAAAATTCCCCATTTATAAAGCCAAATTCTTCAAACCATCCCTATAAAATTTCATTTAAATTTGTCAAGAAAGCAAAGGAAAAAATCAGGATTAGAGAAGACCTGTGCATACCACACTGTTGGGAGCCTGCAGTAAGCTATGTTCAAATTGACACGAATTCATATTTTAAAATATTCAGGGCCTAATGTATTTTAAAAATGAAAATTTAATTAGGTATGATTTCCTGAACTAATAACATTACTGAATAAGGTCTACAAAAGCAGAAAACGGTACTGAGGGAGGAAACCCACAAATGAGATTTCCCTGCAATGTAGCAATTACTCTGGATCCCAATATGTAAGCCAGGAAACAAGTCTCGCATCAATTCTGCATTTTTTCTCATTCAATTTTGATATTCTCCTCCTTGCAGTTCATTGTAAACGGCAATCAGAGGGCAAAAACACAACGTCATGTGGCCAATGTGGCCCCAAAGGAAAACAGCGCTTCCCCGGGTGGACGTGTGGAACCAGTGGCCATGCAGCCTAAGAGGGAGCGTCAAAGAGGCTGGGGTTTCACCTCTGTAGGACTGAGAGACTTTGCAATGATGATCTTGACACTGAATCAGAGCCTTAGAGAATACATAAAGGGACGCTGCATTTGGGAAGGACCTTGATTTCCTCTCCAAGTAGTCTCTGCTGGGCTGCCGTAACTGACATGTCTGCTCTGTGGCTTGCATTTTGGCTCTCACTTCAGTGTGTACCTGGGTTTTCACTACCTTCTAAAAGAGATTTCCCTCAGTTTTACAAATTTACAATATTCATTTTACCCTGATTTTCTGTTTCATATGGAGACACTTTTTAGTCTTTCTATAATTCTAAACTTCGGACAGTCTTCTGGGTCCTGTTCTACACACCAGCGTTTCTCAAAGTGTGGCTCCCAGATCAGCAGCTTCAGCATCATCTGGGGACTGTTATAAATGCACTTTCCTGGGCCCGGCCTCAAACCCAGTGACTCACGCACACTAAAGGTTAGGAGCCACTACTACAGATCATTATCCTTCCACTACGAGCCAGAGTCAGGCATTTTGAGAAGCTGTATTCCTTTCAGACCCATTGTCACAATGGAACTACACCTTTCAAAAGTTTACAGTATAGACCCTTACCACGCTATAACCCCTTAGAGAATATAATTTTATGTTTACTGGAAATCCAGTAAATGCTGGCCGGTAGCCACTTGAATAATGTAGCTCCAATATAGTGACGGTCCAAGAGGACCGTAGAAATGCCTGCTTTGGGGCATATTCACCAGCAGTTTCTCTCTTCCATTCAATACAGGGAAACAAAGGGCTTCTTTTTTGACACAATGCCTGAATTTCTATAAGCACAGCTCCTGGCTTATGTATAATGATTGTCTAATTCACTTATATCTAGGAGCCTTCCTCAGACTTGAGCTCCACTCCCACAAGAAGCATTCAGAAAAGTGTAAGGCAGGGAACAGAGGAGCATCCTTCTTCAAAGGCAGCATTCATGCTGCCTTTCAACCTTGGTCCTGCCCTGGGTCCAGCCCTGCTCCTAGATGCCCCTCCCAGGGCATCCCCGTCTAGGTGTTCACTTCACTTACCGCACTGGTCTGCACCGACTCGTTCCCTGGTTTGGCTTTTATATCAACAACTCCATCAGCATGGCGGAAGGAGCAGTCAGCAATGGCATCATAAAATGACAGCTTCTGGGATTTCAAACCATATTTCTGTAGCCACTTCTCAGAGTCCCAGGTGTCCTCTGGATTCGACTCATTTTCGGCAGAGGTTGCTCCTAATTGTAGTTTTGGAATCACAATTCATCAGCCGTTCACATGACACAAGACTTTCATATGTCATCCTCAACTTAATATTTTAAAGAAACATGTTCTTTGTCAGCTCACATTCTTTTCAGGAAGCATGCTTTCCAAAGCAGGACTGGCAGAGAATTGGTTCACAAGACTGGAAGGCAGGAATCTGCTACTTTTCATTTCACTTCCTCTGCTACCTAAGTTGACTGGACCCATGCAGAGGGGGAGGTGGCTGATAGGCAAGGCAGGAGAGCATTAACCGTAGGGTCAGAAGCTCTGGGTTCACGTCCTGGCCCCGTTACTTACTAGCTTGGGCAAGTTGCTCAAACTTGGGTGAGTCACCCCATTTAACCTCTCTGAGCTTCAGTGGAATTCTTCACCTGCAGATAGCATCTGCTTGGCCTTCCTAAGGGTGTCGAAGTGATTCAATATGAAAAGTTATGTGAAAGTGCGTGGTAACGAGTGGGGAGAGGAATCAGGGACAGGAGCTCCCCTATTAACTTGGTGTATTTATCCTGACTCAGAGCCTGGCTCTCAACTCTGCAGGCTCAAGAACCTCACGTCAGCTCAGGCGCCTGGAGCTATATCTATCTATGCCTCACTTTAGGCTCACATGATCAATTACAGCAAGAAGGCCAATCGCCCAAATATCCCTAGCCTTAGGCGCATTCCCTTGGTGTTTTCCAAATCTTATCTGTACTCTCTAAGGGGGAGGAGGTGTTATGTTACCTGCCAGCTTATCATACAAACAGCAAAGTATCTATCCATGTGGCTCAAAAGCCCTATGGCCACCTAAGGGAGAGTGGGGTATCTGAGGGTGGGCACAGAGGAGGCATGGTGTCTGGAGCTGGCCCGTGAGAGCTGACTGTGCCCCTTTCCCTCCCGACTCCAGGATCAGTGGTAGCCCGTGGTGAAACTGACCATGCCTGCCGGGAGCATATACAGAATCTGAAAATCAGCAGATGCTACAAATGAGGGCTTTCTTATTCCAGAGAGTGGTTGATAACATTTGTCTGCATGATGCCCCTGCAAGGAAGGCAGAAAGGAGCCTGAGCTCTTAGCCCCAGTGGGACCAGTAGAGCCTCAGGAGAACCGGGAGAAGGTGTGGTTTTTAAAACGGGTACGACCACGTATTAGGTCCACCAGCCCTACAGAGTTTATTTTCACTTGGATCAGTGGTTCTCAACCCTACACACTGGAATCCTCTGAGGAGTTTTAAAATATACTGATGCCTGGGTCCCATGCATTAGATTCTGTTTTAACTGATCTGGACGTTGAGATTTTTCAAAGTTCCCTAGGTGATTATACTGTACAGTCAAGCACTAGGGTAAGATGAAGAGAGCTTTCTAAATTATGATTCAGTGATCCCTCCATTTATGCTTCTATCAGACAGATTCAAGTTAAATTAGACTTTTAATGGGAAACAAAAATACTACCCATAGTTATCCATTACTATATTTAAGGGGATATATAATTAGAATAATATTTGAAGAAATAAAACACTTGAGAGCCAATTATTTCTCAGTAACACGTAAAGGATCTGTCCGTTAATGTTACATATGTCCTCAAATTTTAATAGAACAGCTTTTAAATAACGCACTCTGAAACCTACTGGAGCTGGAACTTCTCAAAGAAGCTTGATTTTGGCTTCTGAACTTTAAACCAATCTGGCATCAAAAGCCCCTCTGGACACCATCCCCGATGTCAGCACTTGGTTTCTACATGACTCACAAAGTGTCTTTTCAATCTGCACAGGGGACTGAAATCAGAGGTTTCCCAGAGCTTCTGATCCCAAGGTTCTCCTGCAAGTTCTCCTGCGTCGCAGGGAAAAAGCAAAAGGAAATTGGAGGCATTTTCGTCAGTGGGGTCAGCCTCCTTGGAGAAACCCTTTGGGTGACCATTTTCCTCAATTATTGTTGATTACATTCTAAGCCTTTGTCTCCTCTTTACTCCTACTTTATTCTCCTCCCTCCTTTATGATCAATAGGTGTAGTAGGAAATAAACTTTTCATTCAATTATTTCCATAGCAACACACACACCTATCACATGCTCTGCTCTCTTTTGGGTTGCTTTCTTTTGAAAAGACAAGAGCCTTTTATCAATTATAAATTCAAGCCAATCATAAAAGAATTTCCTAAAAACACATCAAGCAAATTCTAAGAAGGGATTTTTAAAGAGCCAGAGACTAATTTTTGACTGTAGCTTCACCCAGGACCAGGCAGTGCAGTCACCCTGAGGGTATGATTCAGGCTCCCAATTACCCTCTGAAAAGGGATTGGAGGAAGACCCCAAAGCAACTGGAACTTCATAAAGGAAAGAAGGGGCAGCCAAGCATACAAAACCAAAGAGCATAGGTGCCCCAAAGCTGAAGAAAGGAGAGAAAGGGTGAAATCTTTTCACTTTCAGTGCTAATTACACCACCCCCATCTGAGCCTCATTTTCCCAGGGAGAGGAGAGGAGTGGCGAGGGAGTCATCCATTCTTTACAAGTCACTCACTAAGGGGTCCTTCCCATTCCCCTGCAGTTGTCTTAATGAAATGTGCTACATAAATTCTCACCTATGGAGCCAAGGATAATACCTTCATGTATGATAGAGATGTGACCTCACAGTGCATCCTAGATTCTCTCTAATCCATGGGCAGATCACATCCATGTCACAGGATAACTTACCTGCCACCCGGCCCCTGTCCTACTTATCAATCTCAGAACATTTTTCAAGGAGTAAGACCTACCGGCCAGTGCTTTTGAAACATCACAGCTACAGCCAGGGCCACAGCAAAGAGACAAACTGGACACAGTCCATCAGTGCCCACTCTTCCTCTAGAGGCTCACAGCCATCAAGGACTTAGTCACCATAACTACCCTCCCCTTGGCGATGGTTAATCTTATGTGTCAACTTAGCCGAGCCACACTACCCAGATATCTGACAAACATTATTCTAGATGTTTCTATGAAGGTATTTTAAAAGTGAGATTAATATTTAAATTAGCAGACTTTGAGTAAAGCAGATAATCCTCCATAGTGTGAGTGGGCATCTCCATTCAGTTGAAGCCTTAGTAGAAGACAGACTGACGTCCCCTGAGGAAGAGGGAATTCTGCTTTTAGACCCAAACTGCAATACCAGCTCTTCCCTGGGTCTCCAGCCTGCTGGCCTGCCCTGCAGATTTTGGACATGCTGGCTTCCACAGGCATGTGAGCTAATTCCTTAAATCTCTCTCTCTATACACACATGTATACATACACAGACACACACACACACACTTAAATATACACATATCCTATTGGTTTTGTGTCTCTGAAGAACCATGACTAAGAGGCCCATCCTCCTCCACTGAAAGTTACTTGTCCAGAACCTCATTCCTGCCATGGTCCATGTGCCTTTCAAGGGAACAGTCAGCTAACGACTAAACTACAGCTCTAGATCTGGAACCAACCTCACAGAACATCAAGTTCAATGTTTCCCACAGTGTGTTCCACAGACTCTACTTCTACTGCATGTCAGTGGCTATTACTCAGAAAGAGGGTTCCTTAGCAAAACATTTGGAGAGCTTGAAAATAAACAGTTTCAAGGGGTTTTTCAACGAAGGACTTGTCAAAGCCTTTGTTGTAGGAATCAGCAGTGGGTCTCACCATGAGCAGAGGCATGAATAGTATTTCCTAAAGGCATTTAGTCTAGGCCCTTTCTCCACAGAACATTTTGTAGGGCTTTTATTTGATAGATTGCAGCTTGGTACACACTGTCCAACATCCCTGTTATCACAAGTGTCATGAGACAGTAAACCAACCCTTGGCTACCATGTGGAAAATGGCACGTGGGAAGTGGCACAGGAAAAGTGGCACATCATGTGGGAAGTGGCACTGTGAAACAGTAACAAAGAAGCTGGAAGTGGTGTCCAACAGCAAGCAAGCGAGAGAGAAGGAAAGAGAGAGGAAGGAAGCAAGGAAGGGAGGGAGGGAGGGAAGGAGGGAAGGAAGGAAGGAGGAAAGGAAGGAAGGAGGGAAGGAAGGAAGGAGGGAAGGAAGGAAGGAGGGAAGGAAGGAAGGAGGGAAACAGAAGAGAAGAGAAGGAAAGAGAAAGAGGGAGGGAGGAAGAATTGAGGACAGCTGGGAAGGGAGAGAGAGGAAGGAGAAAGGGGGCAGCTGCAGGGAAAGAAATCCGGACACTCCTGCTGGTGAGATGGGTGAGATTTCAACAGGCTCAGCAGGCAGCAGCTGGCAGGACTGAGGGTTCTCTGAAGGTGGGATGATGAGGCCCACCTGGGTCGGGAGCCCAAGAGACAGGTGTTGACAGCGTGGCTCAGGAGAGTAGACTGTCTCCGGGCAGTTACACACTTTGTGCACTGCACTTGCTGACTGACTGATATCTTCTGTTCATCGACACTTGTTAAAGCACCGAGGGCTGAGCTTGTTTGCCTGGCACTGGGAGGGGAGCCAAGCCAAGGGGAGGAGGAGATGGAAGGGCAGAGAAAGGTACCCACTGATATTCTGCACAACTGATTCACCTGGCAGATTGGGGTAAAGGTTCTCTGGAGTGCCCCAGGGGGTGCACACACGAGGGCAGGGGTACAAGGAGATGCAGTGACGTGCCTGAAGTCACATCTCTAATACGTGCCTGAGTCCAAACTGGCAGCTATAGAGTCTGCCCCGAGTGGACTGTTGAATAATCTTGGGAATGATGATTAGCGTGTGCAACCATTACGTTCATGGGAGATCCGGAAAGAATCTTGATGAATTCTAGGCCCTTTCTCCCCTGAAAATGATTTTCACTTCCTACTTGTAATGCTTGTAAAAATCAAAGTAGAATCTGTTGAAAAGAAGGGTTCCATGGTTTATGCAACTTCAATAAACCAGCAAAAAAACGATCCCAACCCTGAGTTCTCTAACTCCTATAATCTTCAGGGGGTGTAAGCAGGAGGGGAAGGAAGTTAAATGAACAAAGAGGCAAAAAAGAAGCAGATGTAAAAATAAAGAACATAAAGCACAGATAATGGATAGGATGTGGGAGAGGAGCTGATGCCTCTCAAAGATACCGTTCTGTTTTCTAATTTTTTTTCTTCTGCCTCGTGATTCTGAAAGAAGGAAGCTTACAAAACATTACAAGTAGGCTGTGGATGAGGCAGCTGCAGGAAGAATGTTTACTTTCTGATGATACCTGCAACTAGACACTGAGAGATAAGGAGCAATAGCTCATGACAAACCTGCATGAAGGCTAAGGAGAACCCACCAGTAGAGCACAGGCTCCAAGAGAAGAATTTCGAAAGCCACACATTTCGTGTGTCTATGTCTAAAATGACATTGAAAATAAATTGAAAATAGTTGAGGATCAGTGACATAGGCCACAAATTATACCAGAGGCAACTATTTCTTTAAAAGATAGCATGACACGGCAAGAGAAACACAGACCAATTCAAGATGTTTGGTATAAAGTGGAAAAATCAAGATTAAGAAATGAGAAAAGGATTAATGGAGTTTGGGAATTTAAGGTTAAGAACCCGAAATCCTCGCGGTAGTGAGAATGGCAACTCTTAGAGTGGGAATACTAGAATTAAACCAAGACAGAGATCTGAATCTGCTTCCCTTGGGAAATTAAAATATTTGCCACTTTTTTGATCTTGCATCAACAGAGAACATGTTCTGTATTATTTTAATCCTTTTAAATTTATTGAGACTTATTTTATGGTCCAACATATGGTGTCTTCTGGAGAATAATCTGGGTGCATTTGAGAAGAATATGTATTATACTGCCGTTGCGTGGAACAGATATCTATAGATAACTATTAAGTCTAGTTGATTTATTGTGTTGTTAAAGTTTTCTATTGATCTTCTGCCTGGTTATTCCATTCTTTTTTTTTTTTTTTTTTTTGCCACCTTGCGGCATGTGGGATCTTAGTTCCCTGACCAGGGATCTAACCCGTGCCCCCTGCAATGGAAGCATGGAGCCTTAACCACTGGACCACCGGGGAAGTCCCTCCATCATTATTGAAAGTAGGATACTGAAGTCTTCAACTATTATTGTTGAACTATTTCTCCTTTCAATTTGCCAGTTTTTGCTTAAAGATCTGCTGTTAGGTGCATATATGTTTACAATTATAATACCTTCTTGGTAACTTGACCCTTTTATTATTATCAGATACCTCTTTGTAAAAATTTTTTGTTTTATAATCTATTTTGTCCAAAATTAGCATAGTTACTCCAGCTCTTTGATTGTTACTATTTGTATGTCTTTTTCCATCCTTGACTTTCATCCTATTTGCATCTTTCAATCTAAAGTGTGTATTTTGTAGACAGCATACGGTTGGAACATTTTTTTTTAAATCCATGTGTTTATCTCTGCTGTTTAACTGAAGTGTATAATTCATTTTTATGTATATGATATGATATGTATATGATAAGATATGATATGGTAGGATTCACATCTGCCATTTTGCTATTTATTTTCTATATGTCTTAAATCTTTTTTGTTCCTCTATTCTTCTATTACTGCCTTTTGTGTCCAAAAAGATATTTTCTAGTATACCATTTTAATTCCCTTGGCATTTCTTTTACTAAATTTTTTGGGTTATATTTTTAGTGGCTGCCCTCAGGACTACACTTATATCTTAACTTACCACAATCTAGTTCAGATAAATGGCAAATTAATCTCAATAGGTACACAAAAGCTTTACACCTATATAGCTCCATTCTCTCCCCACTCCTTGTGCTGTTATTCTCATATAAATTATATCTTTATACATTATGTGCCCATCAACACATATTTATAATTATTGCTATGTGCAGTTGTCTTTTAAATCAAATAGGAGAATAAGTTCAAACAAAAGCTACATTTATACTGTCTTTTATATTTACCCATGTAGTTATCTTTTTTTTTTTTTTTTTTTTTTTGCAGTAATGCGGACCTCTCACTGTTGTGGCTTCTCCCGTTGCGGAGCACAGGCTCCGGACGTGCAGGCTCAGCGGCCATGGCTCACGGGCCCAGCCGCTCCGTGGCATGTGGGATCTTCCCGGACCGGGGCACGAACCCGCATCCCCTGCATCGGCAGGCGGACTCTCAACCACTGCACCACCAGGGAAGCCCCCCATGTAGTTATCTTTATAATGTGGATTCAAGTTACTCTCTAATACCCTTTCATTTCATCCTTAAAGACTTTCTTTATTATCTTTTATAAGGCAAGTTTTCTAGCAATGAAATCTCTCAGTTTTTGTTTATCTTGAATTGTTAATCTTTCCTCCTTTTGATGGATAATTTCCCCAGATATAGTATTCTTCATTGACAGACTTTTTCTTTCACCACTTTGAATATTTCATCCCACTGCCTCTGGCCTCTATGGTGTCTGATGAGAAATCAGTTGTTAATTGTACTGAGGATCACTTGCATGTGATGAGTCACTTGTCTCTTGATGCTTTCAGGAGTCACTTTTAGGGCCTGGTGCTTTCTGTTGTGGACAGTTGTTTGTTATTGATTCAATTTCTTTAACAGATATAGGCCTATTAAGATTGTTTGTTTCTTCTTGTGGGAGATTTGACAGATTGTGCCTTTCAAGGAATTGGTCCATTTCATCCAGGTTATCAATTTTGTAGGCACAGAGCTGTTCATAATATTCCTTTACTATCCTCTTAACATGGGATCCCTAGTGATGTTTCCTCTTTCATCGCTGATATTTGTAATTTGTGTGTTTTCTCTTTCATTCTTAGCTAGCCTGACTAGAAGTTTATTGATTTTATGGATCTTTTCAAAGAACCAGAGCCAGCTTTTGATTCTGTTGATTTTCTTTACAGATTTTGTTTTCAACGTCATTAATATCTGCTCCAGTTTTTATCATTTTTTTCTTCTGTGTACTCTGCATTTAATTTGCTCCTCTTTTTCTAGTTTCCTAAGGTGGAAGCTTATTGACTTTGGATCTGTCTTCTCTTTTAATTTAATTGCATTCAATGCTATAAATTTCCCTCTAAGCACTGCTTTTGCTGCATCCCACAAATCTTGATACGTGGAATTTTTATTTTCATTTAACACAGTCACTTTCTAACATGATTCTAGCATTGACATTTCATCATATCTTGTATTACATTCCAATAACCTTCCTGAATTAAATGCACCACATCTACAGAATCCTAATGAAATAATTCTTCTTCCACATTTTGGGGGGATTTTTTTCAGTGAGAGCCTTAACACTGATTTGTGGAAGCATTACATGCTACTCTTATGCAGATGTTTTTATGTTTGTGTTTTTTGTCTAGAAAATACAGAGCTCACTACACATGAGAAAACGTATGCTTGAGTTAAACAAAATACTGGCCCTTTCTAGCACTCTCACTTGCTGCTTATTAATCAGCTTCATCAATACTCATCTAGGAGCTTAGCTTTGACACCTATATCTTCTTTAACCCTAAGTCCTGCCAGGTTCAATATTTGAATTCTCCCTCAGATCTGCCCACTAGCATCATCTTCACATACTATCACCCTAGTCCAATATTCTTTCATTTCTTGTCTATACTAACATCCTAACTCTCTTCCCTCATCCTCACTTGGTCCCTCCCCTCCAATCTTTTCCCACACAATAGTCAAAGTGGTTTTTTTCTAAATACAAATCTGATCTTATCATTCCCCTGCTTAAAAGCTTCCACTGGGTTCCCACAGGTCTGAAATTAAGAACTGACTTCTCGGGCTTCCCTGGTGGCACAGTGGTTGAGCATCCGCCTGCTGATGCAGGGGACACGGGTTCGTGCCCCGGTCTGGAAAGATCCCACATGACACGGAGCGGCTGCGCCCGTGAGCCATGGCCGCTGAGCCTGCACGTCCGGAGCCTGTGCTCCGCAACGGGAGAGGCCACAACAGTGAGAGGCCCGCGTACCGCAAAAAAAAAAAAAAAAAAAGAACTGACTTCTCATGCCATGGACTCCAGACTCAGCATGGTCTGGTCCTTAGGTACTTTTCCAGACTCATCACAGGCCAATTGCTAACTTGAATTCTGAGCTCTGGCCACACTCATCTTTTCCAGCTCTACTAAAGTGCCATGCTCCTTCCTGCCTCAGGACCTTTGCATGCGCTATTCTGTTGCCTAGCGTAAATTCTTCCCTTACTACCACCCTTCATCTCATTAACTCACCCCCTCAACCTTCAGATATCAGCTCCAATGTTATTTCCTCAGCGAGGCTTTCCTTTACCCCAAAAACCTCAGGAGCTCACACCTTTCCTTAGTCATACTTCCCCAGGTGGGAATTATACTTCCATGTGCTTCTGATTTTCTACCCTTCCTGAACAAGAAATGGTACAAGATCCTGCTTTATTAGGGGCCATTCCATGGCCGTTTTTCGTCATTATACTCACTGTCTAGCACAGAGCTACGTATAGTGAGCATTCAATAAACAAAAGAATAAATAAATGGATCAAACTTTTTTTATGCTATCATTACATTCTATGTGTCAGCACAGTTCTGAGTGTTTTACATATATTTTCTCATTTAATTCTCACAATAGCACATTGGGTAGGTATTATCATTATCCCAATTTTGCAAATAAGAAAACTGAGGCACAAATAATAAATGTCTTGTCCAGGGTCACACAGGAGTGGGCAGAGCCAAGATTAATGTCTTTGTAACTCCAAACCTGTGTACTTCACCATCACCAATGACTACAGGGAAATCCAGCCAGTTATTTAACACAATGCCAATAAAAATGAGCATTATCTCTTTCTCCACTTGTTAAAAAAAGTGCTCAAAACTCCCGCAGAGCTCCTTGATGGAACTTCCTACAGAGCCTGAATGGACCTTTTGCCTTTTCCTTGTCTTTTGACATTGAGTTTGATATTCTGAACCAACCAAGTATGTGGAGTCCAATTTCGGCATCACTACACAACATGATTAGACTAATTATCTCTAGTGAGTCATAAAATGTCTGTGAAGGTTACTGCAAATGCAGAGTTCCTGAAATGCTTTGAGCTGAAGCATCATCCCAAGAAGAGTAAAGTCTCCCTAACTTTGGACAAATTCTTGAACGTTTTGTGAGAAAGGCCATATTATCGTTTGAGAGCCATACCTGGCACACACACAGTCACACACACAAACACACAGAATGCTCGGATATGCCAACACCAATGTCTCTGAACAGCTCAGCACTTCAGGAGAGATGCACAGCCTCCTGCGTTACTTCATTAAGAGCTGTGTTAAGGTATAATTGATAATAACAATAAACTATATACATTTAAAATGTATAAACTGGTAAGTTTTGCCATATGCATGGTTAAGTTTATGTCAATCATTTTGCTATTTGTTGTCTATTGGCCCCATCTGTCCTTAATTCTCTCTCTTTTTTTCCTGATAGCTTTTGGATTGAGTATTTTCAAATCCAATTTATCTTGTTTGTTGGCTTGTTTTGTTATTTAGTGGTTATTTTAGTTTATAGTACATACTTTCAATGTATCATGGTCTAATTTCAATTGATATTATATCACCCCACACATAGTATAAGAATCTTACAATAGGGGCTTCCCTGGTGGCGCAGCGGTTGAGAGTCTGCCTGCTGATGCAGGGGACACGGGTTCATACCCCGGTCCGGGAAGATCCCACATGCCGCGGAGCGGCTGGGCCCGTGAGCCATGGCTGCTGAGCCTACGCGTCCGGAGCCTGTGCTCCGCAATGGGAGAGGCCACAACAGTGAGAGGCCTGCGTACTGCAAAAAAAAAAAAAAGAATCTTACAATAGCATATTTCCATTTCTCCCCGCCTGGATTTTTTTTTTTTTTTTTTTTTTTTTTTTTTTGCAATGCAGTGGTTTGCTATTTTTACAATTGTGGTAAAATACACATAACACAAAACTTATCATTGTAACCAGTTTTAGGCGGCATTAAGTACATTCACACTGTTGAATCACCATCACCACCACCCAACTCCAGAACTTTTACAGTATCCCAGACAGAAACTCTGTACCCATTAAATGACTCCCTCCATTCCCCAATCCCACCAGCCCCTGGTAACCACTTTTTGGGTCTGGCTTTTCACTTAGCATAGCGTTTTCAAGGTTTATCTGTGTTGTAGCATGTGTCAGAGTTTCCTTCTTAAAGCTGAATAATATTCCATTGTCTGTATATACCACCCTTTGTTTATCCAGTCATCTGTTGGTGGACTTCTGGGTTGTTCATCTTTGGAACTTATGAATAATGCTGCTATTCCCCTCCTGCTTTTATGCTACTATTGTCATACACTTAACTTTTATATACATGGTATAAACCCCACAGTACACTGTTATTATTTTTGCTTAAACAGTCAACTGTCTTTTAACGGTATCTGAATAGAAAAATACCACCTATTTACCCGTGCAGTTATTCCCAGTGTCCTTAATTCCTTTGTGTAGAACCATGTCGCCATTCATTTCTTTCCATATCAAAGTATTACATGCTCCTTCTGCCTGAAGGATTCCCTCTAACTTTTCCTGCAGTGCAGATGAGCTGATAATAAATTCTTTTAGCTGTTGTACATTTGAAAATGTCTTTATTTTGCCTTTGTTTTTGAAAGATATTTTCACAAAATATAGAATTCTAGATTGAGAGTTTAAGGTACTGAATGAAAAAAAATAAGATGTTACTCCACTGTCTTTTCACGTGCAACAAGAAATCTACTGTCATGCTTATCTCTGTTCCTTTTACAGAAAATGTCTTTTTTGCTCTGCTTGCATTTAACATTTTCTCTTCCTTAGCGGTTTCAAGCAAATTGATTGTGATGTCCTTTGGTACAGTTCCCCTCATCTTCTTGTACTTGGCATTCATCGAATTTCCTGGATCTCTAAGTTGTAATTTTCATCAAATTTGGAAATTTTTCAATCTTTATTTCTCCAAATATATTTCTGTTCTCCCTCCTCCCCTCTCCTCAGGAATTCCATCTACATTTGTTTACTTGAAGTTGTGCTACAGTTCACTGACGCTTTTTTGTTATTTGTTCTTATTTGTTATTTATTATTGGTTTTTTTTTTCTCCGTATGTCTCATTTTGGATAGTTTCTATTGCTATGCCTTCAAGATCACTAATCTTTTTCCCTGCAATGTCTAATCTGCCATTGATCCCATTCAGCATGTTTCCAAGTAAGATATTTTCTTCCCTAAAAATTTTCATCTCTAAAAGTTCAACATGTATTTTTTAAAAATACTTCCCTGTCTCCACTTAACTTTTTGAACATATGGAATACAGTTGTAACTGTTTAAATGTCTTTTTCTGCCAATTCTAACATCTGTGTCAGTTTTCTTCTTTTCATGCCTAGTAAACTTTGATTGGATACCAATTGTGAATTTTACCTTGTTAGGTACTGGATGATTTTATATTCTTATAAATCTTCTTGAGCTTTGTTCTGAGATGCAGTTAAGAACTCTCTACTTTCATGTCTTGCTTTGATGATTTCTTAGAAGGGCCCAGAGCTCAGTTTAAGGCTAGTCAGTCCCCATTACTGAGGCAAGACCTTCCCAAGTAGTCTACCCAGTGCTCTGTGACTTATAAATTTTTCCAATCAGGCTGGTAAGAACAGGCACTGTTCCTGGCCCTGTGTGAGCTCTAAACCCTTTCTTTCTAATTCTTTCCAATGGATCTTCCCCAGCCTCGGGTAGTTTCCTCACAGAATGATCAATATTGAGCAGAAATCACAAGAGGGGCTCTTTGCAGATTTCCAGAGTTCTCTCTCTGTGCACCTCTCTCCTCTCTGGTACTTTGTCCCGTGAAATCTTGATATCTTGATCTCCCTGGACTCCTAACTCTGTCTCTCAAACCTGGAAGTTTGCTCTGCTCTACCTGGGATCCTTCTCCCTACACCATGGCCTGGAAACTCTCTCAGAGCACTAAGCATTAAGCTGGGACAATCAGAGTTTACCTTGGATTTTCCTGTATCTCAGAGACCACTGGCCTTGGTTGCTTGGTGTCAAGCGCCTTTAAAAACCAATGTTTCATATATTTTTGTCAGTTTTTTCTTTCCCTCAGGGAATTATCATGCACTGCTCTTGGTAATTAAAAGAGGTCAAAATTATCAACGGCCAGATTGTGTGGCCTCCCCATCTTCTTATTCCAGGTATCCCTGCCAGGAACTGCCCTCCCGGTCCTGGTCCTATAGGTGCCAGTTGGTCCCTGAACCAGTGCACCCAGTCCAGGGGGCAGATGGGGGCCGCTATATCCAGGAAGGAAGACTTTGTCTAATTCACATGAAGGTTCCACGTGTAATGACAGCTCACCTGATCTCCTCCATCCTACCCTTCCCCTCTCCAGATGGCTACCATATCTCCTCTGGCCTGCAGGCCCTGGGCAGCCAAACATGGAAAATGGCTGCTGCCCTCACACAAAGCAGACGCAGGGTCTTGGGCTGACACAGCCTTTGCTTCAATAACATTGGGCTGTGGGCAGCAACGGGGGCAAGTCAGATGCTACATGTGGCCTTTGGGGCCAAAGCAAGGTTATAAAAGCTTCTTTTGGTATCCAACAGTAGAAAGGTCCGGACCAAATTTTCCTTTTTAAATAGAAATGGTAGGGACTTCCCTGGTGGCGCAGTGGTTAAGAATCCACCTGCCAGTGCAGGGAACACGGGTTCGAGCCCTGGTCTGGGAAGATCCCACATGCCGTGGAGCAACTAAGCCCGTGCGCCACAGCTACTGAGCCTGAGCTCTAGAGCCCACGAAATACAAGTACTGAGCCCACGTGCCACAACTACTGAAGCCCGCATGCCTAGAGCCCATGCTCTTCAATGAGAGAAGCCACCACAATGAAAGGCCCGTGCACTGCAACGAAGAGTAGCCTCCACTCGCTGCAACTAGAGAAAGCCAGTGTGTGGCAACAAAGACCCAATGCAGCCAAAAATAAAAATAAATAAAATAAAATAAATTAAAAAAAATAGAAACGGTACATTTAAAGCATCTTTTGGGACTTCCCTGGTCATCCAGTGGTAAAGAATCTGCCTTCCAATGCAGGCGACGTGGGTTCAATCCCTGGTCAGGGTACTAGGTTCCCACATGCTGTGGGGCAGCTAAGCCCGCGTGCCACAACTACTGAGCTCGTGTGCCTCAGCGAGAGAGCCTGTGCGCCACAACTAAGATTCAATACAGCCAAAAAAAAAAAAAGCATGTTTTGAAAGTTTATGCTTGGAGTTATTTTGGTTTTTAGTTCCGTGTGTGTATTAGATTGAAACAAAGGGATGACAATCTATCTTTCTAAAGATTACAGAGGCCAACAGCTCTTCTGTTTCCTTTAGAAACAACATCTAAAAACCTTCTGTTAACCCTCAAGATTACCCCAAGCTTCAATATTCCCTCTGTTAGTCTGCTCAATATGCCATAACAAAATACTAAAGACCAGGTGGCTTAAACAACAGAAGTTTATTTTCTCACAGTTCTGAAGGCTGCAAGTCCAAGATCAAGGTGCCTACAGGTTTGGTTTCTGGTGAGGCATCTCTTCCTGGCTTGTAGATGGCAACCTTCTGGCTGTGTCCTCATGGGATGTGTGAAGAGAGAGAGGTCTCCAGTATCTCTTTCTCTTCTTATTAGGACACCAGTTCTATTAGATTAGGGCCCCACCCTTACGATCTCATGTAACTTTACCTCCTTAAAGGCCCTTTCTCCAAATATAGGCACACTGGGGTTAGGGCTTCAACATCTGAATTTGGCGGGACAGATTTCAGTCCATAGCACTCCCCCGAACACCTTAGCAGCGAGTATTTGTCTGGCATGAATGTTTGCCTTATCCCAGGTCCCCAGCTTCATTTTCATTCTCTCAGGATGACAGCGGACTCTCTGAGTCCTTGACTCTAAGCTCACGCTGAGGGGGGACGGGTGTCACCACAAGTGAGCAGCCCCTCCAGACAAGCCTGATTGGGCCCCTCCTTAGAAACCCCAGACAGCTGGTCCTGGGGAAGCAACTGCAGCTGCTGCTGCCCCAGACCCAAGTCAGGACACCCACTCACAGGAAAAAGCCACTGCTGCCAGGAATTTATTAAGTCGCACAGGGCAAGCTCACCCATGCCTTCTACCTCCTCCTCCCTCTACTCGTGTCCCCTTCCCCGCTTCTCTTCAACTGCATCCCTGACGCCAGCCAGCCTGGCCTTCTTGCTCTCCTCCCCTACTGACGCCTCTGTAACACAGGCAGGGTACCAGGAGGCAACACAGCACGGCAGGGGCTTCCAAACTTTGCTGCACATTAGGACTGCCTGGGGAGCTCTCAAAACTCCCAGTGTCCAGATTGCATCCTTTAGGGGTTAAATCAGAATGTCTGGGTTGGGAGCCAGACACCAGTATTTTTACTGAGGAACTAGGTTTTGAATCCTGGCTTCATTACTTCTAGCGTGGCCTTGGGCAAGTTACTTAACCTTAAATGGAGATAAAAGTAGCAGCTATCTTATAAGATTGTGGTAATGATGAAATGAGCTAATACTTGTGAAGTGCCTGGAACAGTGCCTGACGTGTAAGGTATGTGCTTTGTTAACCACTGTTATTACCAGCCGTGCTCTAAATGAAACCAGTCCCCTACAGAGGAAAATCCTTTACTAACTCAAGAACTCAGGACGAAGAATCAGTATACTCACTGCCCTAACTGTGAAAGAGAAAAGATGGAGCTAACATTTACCAAGTACCTGTTTGGTGCAAAGCATGCATTATTTTACTTAATTTTTACAATAATCTCTTAAGACTGATGTTATCATTATTTAACAGGAGAATAAACTAAGGCTCAAAGAGATAGACTCAGGTTGATCTAGTGATGGAGCTGGGATTTACAACCAGATTTCTCACTCCAAACCCAGGCTCCTCTGAATCCTCTTTTCAACTGGATCTTGACCTATGGACTTCCGTGTTTGTCTTTGCATAGCCTAATTTTAACAAAAATCCTGAGAAGACAGTTTACCAGGATCCCCCACCCCCCATACCTGAGCAAATTCCTCATTCCCCCTGTCCCCCAGGTGATGTCTGATCACCCTGGCCCGCCTTCAGCAAGAATCCTGTCAGTTAGGTTTAGCCAGAAATCCCCTTTTAACCCTGATGTTTCTTCTTGGTAATTTTCCACCCACCAACCCTCCACCCTGCTCCTTGGCTGTAAATCCCCACTGGTCCATGTTTATTCATAACTGAGCCCACTTCCATACTGAGGTCTCTTTTCCCCTCTTGCAATAGTCCCTGAATAGAACTCTGATTTTGCTTTGACAACCTGCAGACACACACATGTGCACACACAGACACACACACACACACACAGAAGGAGCACAGCAGAGCTCTGGAGAGTCCCCTCAGGAGCTGGGCTAAGGAGCTCTCCTTGGTAAGGAACATGGAAACAGCCCCCATCCCCAACCAGTAGCAGTTATGACTCTTTTACACTCGTGCCCATAAACAGCACCCACCGTGATCTGTTGTGGCCACGTCGGTATTGGGAGGCTCAGCCACCAGACTCTGGATCTGGGCCAACGTGCTGCTGGCTTCCTGCATCTCCCTCCAGATGAGAAACACGTCCTCTCTGACCCCAGCTCCTGGAAGGGAAACACGTGTGAGCAGGCAGCTGTGGAAGGCCCCAGAATGCTCTGGTGGTCCTAGCAAGCCTGGCACAGCCCAGCCAAGTTTCCAGAATATTTCTGAACACCCTCTTCCATTTGCTCCACTAACGTCTTTCTGAGATTCAGAAGTGAGATCCCTAAGAAAACGCTGTCATCTCAAGAAATCGTAAATGCAGAACTTAGGAGGTAATAAATCCTTATAAAGTAAATATTTGTGGCAGCCAGTGTATTTTAAGATGAATTTATTGATAATACTCAAATAAGATAAAGAATAAAAATATTCAAAGGCACCCAATAAAAGCCAGAGTGATCACTGTGGGCAAGGGAAACGCAACGGTATATGGAAGTAACAACCCCTCACCTTTCCTGATTAAGCCGAGATTTCCTGCTTCTTTGAAACCACCTCCACAACTCTATTTTTCCCTAATGTAATAAAAATTCTTTGGCCTCCTTTTCTGGACCTCTCTTGTCTCAGTTAAGGGTTTGGTTTGGCTGTATGACATTTTTTAAATGATATGGCATAATTAATATAGACATTTATATCATTTTAGCAATCAGTCAATAGACGTTCATCCCATGGGTAAGAAGTCCAAGGCTGGGACAGAGGCTCTGCCTCCACCAAGATCCTGGCTCTAATAGATTAGTAATCTCCAGAGGTTAAGGAGGGTGTAGGAGGCGGATGGGTATGACTATAAAATGCAACACGTGGGAACCTGGGGTGGTATCCTGAGAGCATCAATATCGATATCCTTGTTGTGATACCGTCCTATAGTTTTGCAAGATGCTACCATGGGGGAAACCTAGTAAAGAGCATGTGGGCATTTCTGTTATTTCTTACAACTGTATGTGAACCTACAGTTCTCTCCGCCAGAGCCCGCTGTGCATACGAGGCCAGCAGTGACTCCAACAGGCAACCGTGCTTAGAAGATGCCACTCACCCATTTTCAGTGGCAGCCGCGGGCCCAGCCGCCAGCCTGGCACCACTCACGGCATCGTGGGGGCTACAGGGGAGTCCCTGCTCTGGGGTGCTTCTAAAAGGTTGCTCAGACAAGAATTTAGCAGATGTATTCTCTAGTTTTAAAAACTCCATTCCAATAAAAGTTTATTTAAAAACAAACATGCACAAGAAATCTACTTCACAGACTGTGTACAGTCGGCTCAGAGAACACTGATGCTGTTATTACTTAAGTAAGCTGAATCCCGATTCTCTAATGATAAACACCTTTTTGGGGTACCTGCTACGTGCCTGGCATTGTGCTTAGGCCTTTCGAAACATTTTCTCATCTCTCTTCACGACAATTCTCCAGGCAAATTCTATTCCTGTCCCCACTTCCCAGCTGTGTAAACTGAGGTGGAGCTAGTTAGTTGTCCAAGGTCATACCCTCAAGAGTGGCAGAGCAGGGTGTCAAACCCAAGTTGGTGTAACTGTACCAACTCAGCCACCCTGACTAGGTGTCCTGGAAAAGGGACGGCTGGTTTATAGAGGTCCCTACCCAAGCTGCTGATGGCATCCCACTTAACAGTCCACAGATGTCTGAGCTCCCACAACCACAGAGAAAGAGAATAGCCATCAGGTGTAGGGGCCGCCCCAGGAGATTCGTCCACCCTGGGCCAAAAGACTGACCTTAAGCTACCAGGGCAGACCAGAGCTGATGTTTCTGACTTCTAAAATGTAGTCCAGAAGGGTGGGGCAGAATTAAGGGAAACCAGAGCTCTGGCCCTCCTGAAGTTGGCCAGATCAAGTGAGAGAGTATTAATAGCTATATTTATTAAGAAGCAAGTGACAAGCCCTGACAGAGATGGATGGCCACCAGGGCTCCACAGCCATCAATAGCCCAAGGAGTGAAACGTGATGAGTACCCAGCTCCACGCTGGATCTCCAAAAATATCGCAGGCTGCTACCCATTGCAAACCTGGAGCCCCCAGGATTTTCTGATCCTGTGAAAGCAAAACTGGCTTCCAGCTGCTTGCTTTAGCCTGGAGGTGTTAAGTAGCAGAATTCTCTTTATAAGTTTCAAATGAGTCAAGGCTTTCCATCTCCCCCAGGCTTGTCAATAACATCTTAAGAAGGAGTAGACTACTCCTTCAGCCTCAAAGGAAAAACTTCCAAGGAAATACAGTTGCCGCTGACTGATCCAAGGACAGGAAAGTGCGTTTAAGGGGCAGCAGTGACCTGGGATGTGCTCTCCTGAGCAAGCAGTCATCAGACTCTCACTCCACTGGTTTAGTCGTTATAATCAGGCAGCTACAGATTCCTACGCTGGTGATCAGAAAACAAAACAACTCAAAATTACCCATTTAACTTGGTTTGCTTTAAGAACAAAACATAATGAAACAAAACCAGCTAGCAGACAAGAAAAACCACAGGCAATAAAAAGCCTAACTTAGGGCTTCCCTGGTGGCGCAGTGGTTGAGAGTCCACCTGCCGATGCAGGGGACGCTAGTTCGTGCCCCGGTCCGGGAGGATCCCACGTGCCGCGGAGCGGCTGGGCCCGTGAGCCATGGCCGCTGAGCCTGCGCGTCCGGAGCCTGCGCTCCGCAACGGGAGAGGCCACAACAGTGAGAGGCCCACGTACCGCAAAAAAAAAAAAAAAAAAAAAAAAAAAAAAAAGCCTAACTTAGAGGGTAGAGGTTTTATTTCAAGTTATTCGACAGGCAGTCAGGAAGGGCTGCCATTTTTATCTGGGTCATTTCTAAGGAGCTTAGCTGGGAAATCAGACGGCTGCAGCCAAGGGGGACAGCCCCACTGGAAACAGAAAGCATGGAGGACAAGGCACAGGAGATTTCAGTATTCAGAGAGCTTTGTGAGGCCAAACCAGAAAGGAGATGAAACCACAGCGGATCCTGCCGCGCACAGAGACAGGATATGGTTCCTCAGACAGACACCCAGGTGACCTAAAAGATCCTCCAACCCCAGCTGCCCCCTCCCACCCCAACCCCTGACATCCCCCATAGGCCTTGTGGTGACCACTTGAAGGCTCACAGAATGCTGACACTAGCTGGAGGTGATGACACATCAAGCTGCTGTTTGTTGTCAGCACCCGGTACTGACTGGCTTGTTTAACATATGAAGGAGACCCAGGCCAGATACGTTTTGATGTGTCAGGGGAAGAGCCCACCTGCCACCAAACACCACCTCCCTGTTAAAATCTTGCTTGTCTCACTTGTAGGATAAAGTCCAGTTGTCAGAGTCTAAGTCAGTCATCTATTCACGTGGCAAATATTTGTTGAGCACTTAGTATATGCGGTGGGTGGGCACTGCCAGTGAACCCTGAGCTGGCACTCAAATCCAGGGTTCAAGGCCCCCACCATGACACCCCTCTAACAGTCTGCCACCATGTAAGAGCACCATCCTCCCAGCCCTCCAGGGCCCCTGCACTCCCCCGTGCTCCCTATCAGGGGGCTCGGAGCCCTCCACTGCACTCACCCAGCCCCACCCTTCATTCAAGGCAGCAGCCTGACTCCACCATCAAACTCTGCCCCGCCACCCCAGGAAACAGCCATCTGCCTCCTGTTCCTTTTCAATTCCCATGAAATGAACCAGCCACAGCCACTGCTCTCGGTGCTTTTGCTGCCAGGACACACGCAATTAAAGAGGCTGGCGCCATATGCAATTCCTGGCTGCCTGGCCGGCCAGCCTCCAATTCCAAACAGCATAAAGAAGCATCAGCCAGAGATGGTGAATTAGTGTATCCAGACCTTGAATTCAGGCTAATTTAAGTCAATCCTTCACAAACACAAGGCTTTATTTTTAGTAAGCAGCTGCTTACAGCACAGCTCACCACTCAGCAGTGGGTCCAGGGTTTCCAGTAAGGATTCCTATCCTTTCTTCTTTTCATTTTTCTTCATTACAAAGAAACAATGACTGAGCACCTAATGCATTCTTTCCTCAAGGGATTGCTCTGTCCCATAACCGACAACCCCCAATAATGCAAGAAACTCTTCTAAATGGTAACAGACTTATATCATTTGAGCATATGGCTATACCCTAGGTGTTTCAGACATTAACAGTGACATGCCCTAGAGCAGTAAGTCATTTCTTTTTAGGTCCTCGTGCCACAGCAAGGCAAGGTCCCCACCCCCTCACCCCCATATCTGAAATATTAGCAATACCAGGGGCAGGAAGGGAAGGGCTATTAAATTAAATTAAAGCCACCCTCAGCAACCGTGAATCCCAGACCACCCCCTGAGTCCTGCTGTGGCCCTTTCCCCATCGCCCGGGACTCCTGGGGGAAGAACTGGCCCCCCTGGGTGGAGACTCTGCTGACTGCCTGAGCCCTAAATGCCTACTCAGTCTTGAGGATCTGAAAGAGTTGAATATGACTATAAAAGGCAGTATTTTCAGGAAAACACAGCACCTCTATTTTCAGAAAGTGATATAACATTTAAAAATAATAATAAACAATGAGGTAATTAAAATCCCCAGAGACCTAAAATTACAATATGCATCTGGTAAAAGGGTGTATATTACATCCATAAAGGGATTGAAAGTGGTGAAATCAGTAGTTTTTGTTGTAATGGACGCATTCCCAGTTCCTTGTTTTAATTACATATTAAGATATTTTGCTCAGTCTCGCCCTATGGAAATTAACCATTAATTAATTTAAAGCAAATAGAGTCATTTCACCATCTTGATAAATGTCTAATGTTTTCTTGGGACAATGAATATATGTGCTTCACAAACATCATGATGCCTTAAAGGCAGTTTCAAATATCAAGTATGGACAACTCTTAATAGGCGGCTATGGTACCATCTCCTGGGGCCTCTTTCTTCTAAGTATAACACTGTAAAATGCAAATGGAATGCAGTCTAATTGTCCAATATTCACATAGAAAACCTGTATATAAACCATAACTCTTCTCCCCATGGTAGAGAGCAAGTGTTCCACAAAACTCAGTAAGAAGCGTGACCCCAGACTCTGTGGGCTACTAGCAAACAGGTGATAAAGACACAGGCACAAGAATAGAGAAGCAATATCTAAAGAGAAAATGCCCAAAATGCCCATGAATAAAGTTTAGTTGGATAAATCTACTCTATTTAGAATCGCTAATGCCGTTCAGAAGACACCAACTCAAAGGTTAAGTGTTTTAATGAAATGGTAAATTCAAAGGAACTTTATGAGTTTCCCTTAGAGCAAATTTATCAAAGTTTTTGTTTTTCAGCTTTCCTAATCACATAAAAGGCCTGCACTTCTTTTGGTTCTGAGGGACTTACAGTGCCCAAAAAGAATTATAAGATGCTCACAGGGCTGCTCACTGATTTCTGTCAACCAACTCTGAACCAAGAGAGAAACAGTAAGGCTAGGACTGTTGTTTCGCGGGAGTAATCCCACGCTAGCATCTGCTCTGCCTCCTGCCCTCAATGGAAACCCGTTTTGGGGATGGTAGGTCACATGGGCTACTGGGGACTGGGTCTCACTCACATAGAGGGGTCTCTTCCCAGCTCTGCCAGGTCATTCAGGAATGAGTAAGTTTTAGGAGACTCATTATTTCACTCTAAACTCACAAGAGACTAACCTAGAAACCAGGAAGCCAATCATTTAAAAATATCCTTTTCACAACAGGACATCTTCTCGGAGAGTCATCATTCATTCATTTCTTCAACAAAACTCAATCAACGCCCATGATATCTGGGCACTGGAAATACAGAGTGAATAGGAAACAGTGTGAGCTTTGAAGCGGCTCCCCCTCCAGGGTGGTCTTCCCAAAGTGTGGTCCTCAGAACTTGTGTCAGAACCCCCAATCAGCTTATCAAAATGCAGATTCCTAGGCCACACCCCAGACTCACTCTGAGGGTGGGAATCCAGGAAATCGTACTCTTACAAGCATCCCCGTGATTCTCTTGCAACAAAAGTTTGCGAAGCTTTTATTTCTATTATTTCTATCCAGCATATGCTTGGAGAAAAAACAAAAAAGTTGGGTGATTTCTGGGAATGGTATTCTAATACCCTGATGTCCCTATTTCTGCCCTAAAGAAATGCTCCTGAAGAGTCAGAGCTCTTTTTTGTGTCTGACCTTCAAGGTGCCAGAGAGTCCTTGACATACCATCTTCCAGATCCCGTTCCAGGCCACTCTCATTGATATGGTTCATGATATTCTACTATTTCTAAGAGTGTCACTTATTTTAGATGTATTTCATAATGGCTGCTTCCTGCTGATACAAAAAGAGGGAGGAAGGGGGGGAAAGTAAAATTGACTTTGTACCTACTATGTGCCAGTCACCATGTTGGGCACTTAAACATACTACTTCATTTGTTCTTACAGCCATCACCCAAGTAGGGCTCATCACTCCCACTTAACAGATGAGCAAACTGTGGTTCAGAGAAGTTAAGGAACTTGCCCAAGGCCACACAGCTTAATAAGTGATGAAGTCAGGCTTCAGCCTCAGGTCTGTCTGTCTCCAACTCCCCCTCCCCATACTCTTCCCATGTGGAGCACTGTCCTTGTATATCCTCAAAAATTACCACCATGCAGGATTTGTGTAAGCAAACCTCATCTGTTACGTACCAGTTGCTTTTAGTTTCCTTCAAGGGGCTTATAGGCTCATCTCTTCCTGGTATGGAAACCACCCAGTTTGTAATTCTGATCTGTAGACGATGATGGTTGGCAAGCTGTATCACCAAGGTCAGGACCTAATGCTGCCTTCTGCTGAGTTGTAGCACACACCTGCTTGCTTAGCTGTAATCTACCTGCGCTGGGATTGGCGGTCACCCACGGGCAGGCCCGATGGGTTTCACTAACTCTGAGAGCTCTCCAGTGTTGAGCTTCTACTATCGCCATACTGCATCCCTTATCAAACTGTTATTACTTTGAGGACAGAACTACGTTTATCCCTTTTTGTAACTACTCTCCTTGGTACATCCCTGACACCTTGTAGGCTGCTCCAGAACATCAGCTTCTTGAAGAGAGGGACCCCCTTTTTCCATCATTGTAACCCCAGAGCTCAGCACAATGCTCCACTTTCAAATAATACATGTGGAGTCGATCCCTCACCTTGAAACCAGAACAAGCGTATTCAGATGTAATCAGAAATCTACACTAGCTCTTTTTCCTAGTAATTCAAGTTAATTTTTAAAAGATTTTTCAGAGATTTCTCTATGCTTCAATGTTTCGTCAGGTGATGCAGGATGTCTGAACCCACTTGATTATTTCAGTGTGATTCTAAGAGATTGATTATCTTGTTGACTAAAGAACTGGGCTGAGCCCACCACGGCCCGGTGCCAAGAGAGGGTTCCAGTGAGCAGTGCAGGGGTCCTGGTGACAGGCTAAGAATAAACAAGGAACCCAGGATTTAAACCCACTGTGGGGGAAAAAAATACAGGGGGTCCCTGCCCTTAAAGGGACTTACTCTCTGGTGGGGAAAACTAGACCTTCCTACACATGAGGTGAAGGTGTGAACTAAGGGAACAAGAGGGTTGAGTGTAGGTGGGCAAGTAGGGAGCAGAAAGGAGACCTCTGAGAGAACTGCTCTCAGTAGCCCATAAACAGGCACCAGTCAGTGCTTCTATATTAAATTAGAGCTTAGACACAAAGAATCCAAGCCAAGCCTGAGTGATGGGCCAGCAAACTTTAAATATCTAATTAAAGATCACAAGTGTCTTCCAAGAATGAGGACTTGGTTGTTTATTCTCCTTCAGCCTGTCAGCCTGAACATACCTTAAAACAAATAAATTTTGGTTTTGTAATACTGAGTTTCGTTCATGCATTTTTCTCCACCAACACACAAAAAATTGCAGTTTCCAAAGGTAGAATCAACAAATTTTTACAACTACACCATTTTTGGACTTCAGAATAATACTGTTGAACAGAACAGATTTTCTGACACCATTGTGCCAGAAGTGCTGGACACGAACAGAAACACTCTCAGAAAAACACCGGCTTTTCCTATTACCTGAAATTCACTCCTTTTTTCCCCATTTAGAAAAAATTGAAGTACAGTTGATTTACAATGTTAGGCGTACAGCAAAGTGACTCAGTTATACTATACATATATGTGTGTGTATATGCTTTTTCAGATACTTTTCCATTATAGGTTATTACAAGGCATTGAATATAGTTCCCTGTGCTGTACAGTAACCCCTTGCTGTTTATCTATTTTGTATATAGTCATGTGTATCTGTTAATCCCAAATTCCTAATTGATCCCTCCCCGACCCTTTCCCCCTTGGTAGCCATAAGTGTGTTTTCAATGTTTTTGAGTCTATTTCTGTTCTGCAAATAAGTTCATTTGTAACCGTTTTTTGGATTCCACATATAAGTGATATCATATTTGTCTTTCTCTGACTTACTTCACTTAGTATGAGAATCTCTAGGTCCATCCATGTTGCTGCAAATGGCATTATTTCATTCTTTTTATGTCCGAGTAATACTCCATCATATATATGTACCACATCTTCTTTACCCATTCATCTGTCAATGGACATTTAGGTTGCTTCCATGTCTTGCCTATTGTAAATAGTTCTGCTATGAACATTGGAGTAGATGTATCTTTTCAAATTAGAGTTTTCATCTTTTCCAAAACTCACTCCTTTTTACTTATTCATTGCAGTCTTTCTCTTATCCCATGAGCAAAATATGGTGACAAGCACACTGAACCTATTTGCCGCTTCTGCTCAAGGAGCGGAGGCAGGCCAGCATGCTGGGCTGAGCTGGCCGAGGGGAGTCCAGGCTCAGAAGGAAGAGGCGATCACAGGTCTACTAATGATGGCTGATGGTGGGAGATGGGGCTAGAAGTGAAAGGTGTTCAGCTGCCTAACCCTGATCTGGAACCATGAGGGGGTCCTGAGCTGTGGGTTGTGGTTGTACATATGAAACACGCTCAAGTTAAGACTGCCCCTCAAGTGTCTGCATCTGCCTCTTCTTCTTCCTTCCCCTCCCTCCCCTTCCCCTCCCCTTCCTCCCCCTCTGGTATAAGATACCAGCTCTGGCTTGAAGTGGGAGCTCAGAGCTCCAACCACGGCCATCAGCCTGGGTGCTCATCCTACCACTGGATGTCTTACATTCTCAACTCTGAAGAGCCTGGCATGGAAAATGAGTCCACTGTCAGCTTCACCAATGAGTCCGGATTTCGAGCTGGCCACATCAATGCCAAAATTATTGACTTTTGTTTAGGCTGGTGCCAGGCCCTCAGTGAAAAATTTTACTCTAATGTGATTTTCTCAGTCCATACTTACTATTTCAGTTTAATTAAAATGTTGAGGACAAAACAGGAAGAGAAAAACCAAAGTAAAAGATGAGGTCTGCTCTGAACCCTAGAGATCAGAAGCCTTTTTTCTTCCTGAGAGGGAGCCCCCAGACCACTACGTAGACCCCTCACTCTGGGCCCACAAGGCTTTCCTCACTTAAGGAGCAGCTTCCCATGGAATTAGGACTGTACCCCTTAAAGATACAGTCCCTGGAAAGGACCAGCAGTTAAAGTTCCTTCCCAAGTCAGCAATAACCCAGCTCCCATGCACAACAATCCATCCCATCCAATCATGAAAGCTTCCGGGAACTGAAAATTACCACGTCCAACGGACAAATATTCCTGCACCACTCACACCTCTCACTGCACCTAATCTGACAATATGGAAGGACTATGGAGGAAAGTCATGCCCAGAAAGGGCCCCACAGTATAATCCTAGGTACCACTGCTAGCAGATGAACAGGTGCTCCTGATTTCCTCTAGAAAGGTCTTGGTCACCTACCCTTAATATAAACCTTGGAAATGGATCCACCTCCAATCGGGACGCAGCTAATCAGTACAGTATTCACTTCCTAATTCCAAATTCCGATTCCCATCCATCACTATGCATGCGAATAAACTGGTTAGTATCATAACTAGTCTGAAAATGCTCACTGTCCTGTTGGATTATTTTACTTTCTAGAGCCAATGTCTACAATAAAAGCCCACTTGGAATCCTAAAAGGAAACTACTATTAATGGAATGTCAATTTTGTACTAAACATTACCATGGGTGTTATATGCCTTAATTCCTCCAACAATCATAAGAGGTAAATGTGATTTTTCCCATGTTTACAACTAAGAGAACATAGCTCAGAAAGGTTAGGTAACTTACCTAAAGTCACACAAGTAGTTTGTGGCAAAACTAACTAGGGTTTGAATCCAGGTCTGACTCCAAAGTTGATTCACTTTCCAGCAAACGCCGTTTGCCAGAGCCAGAAAAAGAACCATGCAAGAACAAAACATTGTGAGAGCTTGCATTACTGTTTAGCAAATATTCATTTCCCTCCCCACCTCAGTGTGAGCGAAGTAGATGTCCTCATCTGCTTGATGTGGGACTTGGTCACGTCATTTGCTTTGGCCAACAGAATATGAGTGGGTGTGACATGAGCAGAGGCCGTAAGTAGGGCTGCACGGCTTGGCTTGGCGCTTGTGCTCACTGCTCATGCTGACCGCCACAATAGAAATATATCCTGGAGAGCACTAGTTAAAGGAGGACACGTCCCTCCTCAATTAATCAATCTGCAGTTGACCTGTAGACCTGTGAGAAAGAAATAATGGCGAAAGTATTACTAATTTGATGAAAACTATAAACCAGCAGGTCCAAGAAGCTCAATGAACCCCAAGGACAAGACACAGCTGTCAGGCTTGGAGGGGAGACTCAGTGGCAGGCTTTGCTCTTGAAAAGAAATGTTGAGAAGCTTCAGGAGGCAAAAGGAAGAAACAGAAGGGAGGAGCCAGGGAGAATGTATGTCACTCTTTCCTCCTCCAGTGGCTCAGCAGCAGCTATTAAAATATCACCTGATGGGGACTTCCCTGGTGGTCCAGCAGTTAAGACTCCACACTCCCAATGCAGGGGACAGGGTTCGATCCCCAGTCATGGAACTAAATCCTGCATGCATGACGCAACTGAAAGATTCCCACATGCCATGACTAAAAAGATCCTGCATGCCACAACTAAAGATCCCGCACGCCACAACTAAGACCCGGCGCAGCCAAATAAATAAATAAATTTTTTTTAAAAAAAAACACACCTAATGAAGAGTATGTGAGGAGGATGGTGGGAGGGAATAAAGAGAGGAGCTGAATTTTCACCCAGACTAGCATGGAAAAACTAGACACAGCGCCAGGCAAACAGAGGATCCCAGGGGGCAAGGAGAATAGAAGGGTATCCCCCCGCCCCTAAGAGTTCTCAGAAGTCCAGGGGAAGGTCTTTGGACAGCACCTGGCCACAGAATCAGAGGTGAGAGGCAATTTACTCTTGATTCCTGAGGTGGGCAGGCACCACCATACGCACAAGAGCTCAGCGGGGCTGACGCAGTAGGTGCCGTGAACCTTAGTCCTCTTCCTGTCCTCTCTCTAAATATTCCTGACAGCCAAAGAAAACTGCCCAGGAACTCTTAGGAAGTAATGTAGAAAAACATTTTAATGTAATGCACTATTTAAGGTACCACCCTAGGCAGTACATATTGCCTGTGTCAAAACACTGGAAAAGCTTTCTATCGCCCAAAAAGAGCAGTCCTGGGAAAATGAGCAGACAGGAAAAAATTCAATCTGGGGGGGAAATTCTTCCAAGTACATATAAGAATCCAAAGCAGGCACAGAATAAAGAAATGATTGTACACGATGTATCTATTGCTGTCTTTGCAAGGAAGCAAGAAACAAGACAAAATTGTTCTCAGCCTACAACTACTTTTTGCTATCTCAGGGGAAGAGGATGATGTAAGGATTTGCCCCAAAATATGAGGCCTAAAAGTTCGTTAAAATTCACACATAATTAACTTATTTGCAGATACTATTACAATTCATTTATCAAACCCATTCTAAGAAATGCAGATTCCTACAAATAGCTATTTATCAACAAGTATCACACATCAAAATTAAATGAAATAAGAACTTGTAGCTATGTGTTTATCTAATCTATCCAGTCTCCACTAATCTGAGTTGGAGTAGTCCAAAGGACTTCGGAAACTTTAGAGAATAATTTTAGCCTTTTAAATCTTGAATTGATAATAGGCACAAAGGCAATATAATTGGTCCATATTTTTAAAGGCTTTTTAATACATTGGCAAGGAAAGCTGCAGTAAGCAAACTGCTGATACAAATCAATCCTTTTTTTTTTTAAACATCTTTATTGGAGTATAATTGCTTTACAATGGTGTGTTAGTTTCTGACTTATAACAAAGCGAATCAGCTATACATATACATATATCCCCATATCTCTCCCTCTTGCATCTCCCTCCCACCCTCCCTATCCCACCCCTCTAGGTGGTCACAAAGTACCGAGCTGATCTCCCTGTGCTATACGGCTGCTTCCCACTAGTTACCTATTTTACATTTGGTAGTGTATATATGTCAATGCTACTCTCTCACTTCGACCCAGCTTACCCTTCCCCCTTACCATGTCCTCAAGTCCATTCTCCATTCTCTACATCTGCATCATTATTCCTATCCTGCCCCTAGGTACTTCATAGCCATTTTTTTCTTTTTTAGATTCCATATATAGGTGTTAGCATATGATATTTGTTTTTCTCTTTCTGACTTACTTCACTCTGCATGACAGACTCTAGGCCCATCCACCTCATTACAAATAGCTCAATTTCGTTTCTTTTTATGGCTGAGTAATATTTCATTGTATAAATTGCCCCATCTTCTTTATCCATTCATTTGTCGATGGACACTTAGGTTGCTTCCATGTCCTGGATATTGTATACAGAGCTGCAGTGAACAATGTGGTACATGACTCTTTTTGAATTATGGTTTTCTCAGGGTATATGCCCAGTAGTGGGACTGCTGGGTTGTATGGTAGTTCTATTTTTAGTTTCTTAAGGAACCTCCATACTGTTCTCCATAGTGGCTGTATCAATTTACATTCCCACCAACACTGCAAGAGGGTTCCTTTTTCTCCACACCCTATCCAGCATTTATTGTTTGTAGATTTTTTGATGATGGCCATTCTGACTGGTGTGAGTTGATACCTCACTGTAGTTCTGATTTTCATTTCTCTAATGATTAGTGATGCTGAACATTCTTTCATGTGTTTGTTGGCCGTCTGTATATCTTCTTTGGAGAAATGTCTATTTAGGTCTTCTGTCAATTTTTGGATTGGGTTGCTTGTTTTTTTGATATTGAGCTGCATGAGATGCTTGTAAATTTTGGAGATTAGTCCTTTGTCAGTCGCTTCATTTGCAAATATTTTCTCCCATTCTGAGGGTTGTCTTTTCGTCTTGTTTATGGTTTCCTTTGCTGTGCAAAAGCTTTTAAGTTACATTAGGTCCCATTTGTTTATTTTTGTTTTTATTTCCATTTCTCTAGGAGGTGGGTCAAAAAGGATCTTGCTGTGATTTATGTCCTAGAGTGTTCTGCCTAGGTTTTCCTCTAAGACTTTCACAGTGTCTGGCCTTACATTTAGGTCTTTAATCCATCTGGAGTTTATTTTTGTGTATGGTATTAGGGGGTGTTTTGATTTCATTCTTTTACATGTAGCTGTCCAGTTTTCCCAGCACCACTTACTGAAGAGGCTGTCTTTCCTCCATTGTATAGTCCTGCCTCCTTTATCACAGAGAAGGTGACCATAGGTGTGTGGGTTTATCTCTGGGCTTTCTAACCTGTTCCATTGATCTATATTTCTGTTTTTGTGCCAGTACCATACTGTCTTGATTACTGTAGCTTTGTAGTATAGTCTGAAGTCAGAGAGCCTGATTCCTCCAGCTCTGTTTTACTTTCTCAAGATTGCTTTGGCTACTCGGTGTTTCCATACAAATTGTGAAATTTTTTGTTCTAATTCTGTGAAAAATGCCATTGTTAGTTTGATAGGGATTGCATTGAATCTGTACACTGCTTTGGGTAGTAGACTCATTTTCACAATATTGAATCCTCCAATCCAAGAACATGGTATATCTCTCCATCTGTTTGTATCATCTTTAATTTCTTTCATCAGTGTCTTATAGTTTTCTGTATACAGGTCTTTTGTCTCCAGAGGTAGGTTTATTCCTAGGTATTTTATTCATTTTGTTGCAATGGTAAATGGGAGGGTTTCCTTCATTTTTCTTTGAGATTTTTCATCATTGGTGTACAGGAATGCAAGAGATTTCTGTGCATTAACTTTGTAACCTGCTACTTTACCAAATTCATTGATTAGCTCTAGTAGTTTTCTGGTAGCATCTTTAGGATTCTCTATGTATAGTATCACGTCATCTGCAAACAGTGACAGCTTTACTTCTTCTTTTCCGATTTGGATTCCTTTTATTTCTTTTTCTTCTCTGATTGCTGTGGAGAAAACTTCCAAAACTATGTTGAATAAGAGTGGTGAGAGTGGGCAACCTTGTCTTGTTCCTGATCTTAGTGGAAATGCTTTCAGTTTTTCACCATGAGAACGATATTGGCTGGGGGTTTGTCATATATGGCCTTTATTATGTTGAGATAAATTCCCTCTATGCCTACTTTCTGGAGGGTTTTTATCATAAATGGGTGTTGAATTTTGTCAAAAGCTTTTTCTGCATCTATTGAGATGATCATACGGTTTTTCTCCTTCAATTTGTTAATATGGTGTATCTCATTGATTGATTTGTGTATATTGAAGAATCCTTGCATTTCTGGGATAAACCCCACTTGATCATGGTGTATGATCCTTTTAATGTGCTGTTGGATTCTGTTTGCTAGTATTTTGTTGAGGATTTTTACATCTATGTTCATCAGTGATATTGGCCTGTAGTTTTCTTTCTTTGTGATATCTTGCTCCCAAAGTCCACCGCCTCTATTTGGGATGATTCATTGTCTATTCAGGTATTCCACAGATGCAGGGTACATCAGGTTGATTGTGGAGATTTAATCCGCTGCTTCTGAGGCTGCTGGGAGAAATTTCCCTTTCTCTTCTTTGTTTGCACAACTCCCTGGGTTCAGCTTTGGATTTGGCACTGCCTCTGCGTGTAGGTCACCTGAGGGCGTCTGTTCTCTGCTCAGACAGGACGGGGTTAAAGGAGCAGCTGATTCGGGGGCTCTGGCTCACTCAGGCCTGGGGGAGAGAGTGGTATGGAATGCGGGGCCAGCCTGCTGCGGCAGAGGCTGGCATGACGTTGCACCAGTGCGCACCATGCGTTCTCCCAGGAAACTGTCCCTGGATCACAGGACCCTGGCAGTGGCGGGCTGCACAGGCTCCTGGGAGGGGAGCTGTGGAGAGTGACCTGTGCTCGCACACAGGCTTCCTGGTGGCTGCACCAGCAGCCTTAGCATCTCATGCCCATCTCTGGTGTCCGTGCTGATAGCCGCAGCGTGCGCCCGTCTCTGGAGCTCGTTTCGGCGGTGCTCTGAATCCCCTCTCCTCGCGCACCCCGAAACAATGGTCTCTTGCTTCTTCGGCAGCTCCAGACTTTTTCCCAGACTCTCTCCCGGCTAGCCGTGGCGCACTAACCCGCTTCAGGCTGTGTTCCCGCAGCCAACCCCAGTCCTCTCCCTGGGATCCGACCTCTGAAGCCCGAGCCTCAGCTCCCAGCCCCCACCCGCCCCGGCGGGTGAGCAGACAAGCCTCTGGGGCTGGTGAGTGCTGGTCGGCACTGATCCTCTGTGCGGCAATCTCTCTGCTTAGCCCTCTGCACCCTTGTTGCTGCGCTCTCCTCCGCGGCTCCGAAGCTTTCCCCCTCCGCCACCTGCAGTCTCCGCCTGCGAAGGGGCTTCCTAGTGTGTGGGAACCTTTCCTCCTTCACAGCTCCCTCCCAGAGGTGCAGGTCCCATCCCTATTCTTTTGTCTCTGTTTTTCCTTTTTTCTTTTGCCCTACCCAGGTACGTGGGGAGTTTCTTGCCTTTTGGGAGGTCTGAGGTCTTCTGCCAGCATTCAGCAGGTGTTCTGTAGGAGTTGTTCCACATGTTGATGTATTTCTGATGTATTTGCAGGGAAGAAGGCGATATCCAGGTCTCACTCCTCTGCCACCTTGAATGTCTCCTCACAACTCAATCTTTTATTTGCTTTCTAATTATATCACTGGACCTACCCAAATCTATACTAATAAACAGAGTAGGGGAGGAGTGGAGAAAAGAAAAAAGAGAAAGGAAGTAAGGAAAATATATTGGGGGCAAAAAATGAAAAGCTTTAAATGCCAGTGTATAGTATGAGAAAAAGCATGTGTTGAATAAGACAGCACAGAAACCAAGAATACATGTGCTCACATGTGTGTGTGTTGAAAAAGTGTGTATTGAATAAGACAGCACAGAAACCGAGAATATACGTGCTCACCACTTAGAATATTCAGTCCAGCAATACACAAAATGAAGGTTTATTCGGATAACATCAAACCCATTTTTCACATCTACAGTAAATATACAGGGCAGAGTGAAAAACAAATTGAATGTCAAAAGGTCATTACCAATCAAGAGTAGAGTGCGACAGGGCAATGAAGCAGAGTAGATGGCCCAGGGCAAGCCCATCACATACAGGAATGTAATATTGATACATTGCAAAGGAATCCACATACATCAGTGGAGAAAGAAAGATTAATAAGTGAATGGTGTGAATATATTTTTTGGTGGTGTATGAGAAACTTTAGACTTTAGACTTTCTGTACTTTAGACTTCTGGGGGAGATAGATTTCTAGTAGTGAAAATACCGGATCAACATGATTAAACATTTTGGGGCCATGACTCACACTGAATTGCTTTCCAAAAAAAGTTTTAAGACAATCTAAGTCACATCAGCAGTGTATATGAAATACACATTTCACTGAACCTGAATTAGCATAAAAATAATATCTTATTGTTTCCAGCTGAATTTGCTTTGATAAAGAAATTAATGTCAATTAGTAGTGAACAGTACTGAAATTGAACATTTTTGTATTTAACTTCTTTTGCCCATTTATCTGTTGGGGTCTGCCAACTTGGTTCAGAGCATCACAAACTATCACCCAGAGAAAACTTATTTGCAGGAACCACTCTCAGTAACAGCAAAGAAGAGTGCCTTTAGCCATGAAGCATAGCCCCTTCCCCACACCATCTCCCATATGAACCACCAGCAGATACCTATCTTGTGTCCTTTCAGTGGTGAATAATAAAGAGGAAGCCAGCACACAGCATCCAAAGAAGAACATAAGAAAAAAATGAGGGAAAGAGCAGCAAAATTACCAAGAGATAATAACACTCACTAAAAACGTTATCAGGGAATACATGAAAATTATGATCCAATATTTCACCATGAATTTAAAAATGTATATGAAGCCATCATCTCCTTGAAGGAAGAAAACAAAGCAGACATGCAAAAACTCAAGAATGTGATGGCAAGATAACAGGAAGAAGAAAAAAAATCACAGAAATTAAGATGAAAACATTAGAGAGAAAATAATAGGAGACAGTCAAAGGAGAGCTATCATACTTTATACATAAAGTGAGTCACCAAAGAAGAAAACCAGCCTGGCACAACGGTTAAGAAAATGAAGTGTTTGACTTCAGGTCAATGAAGTGAATGTGAATTTGGACAAGTTTCTTAACCACTTTCTTTCTTGGTTTCCCCGTCACTAAAATAAGGATAATGTTAGTACCTACTCCATGGGGCTGTTAGGAAGTTTAAGTGGGTTAAAATTTGATAAGAGGCTGGAACAGTGCCTGGCATATTCCAAGCAATGTCCAAGTATTTGTTAAATTTAAAAATAGTAATAAATAGAACAACAGAGCAGAAGAAGTATTTTAAAGTATAATTCAAGGAAACCTGCCTGAAATAGAAGTCTTAGATGTTCATATTAAAGGGCACACTACATACCAGGGAATATCAACCACAGCAGTCAACGCTGAGACATATCCTAGGACTTAGTGGATTTAAAGATAAAAAAAAGAATCCTTTGGAGCAAAATGGCTGAACAAGATATCCCTTGATCATATCCTTGCCTCAACAACAATAATTTGGCATCCACCCACGGACAAAAGTGCCTTCATAGGAGCTTTGAAAGTGTCTTCATAGGAGCTTTGGGATCCAGGTAGGAGATTGTGAAGTCCAAGACCAAGGAGAGGTGTTTTGAGAAGGCAGGTCTGCCCCATGCTGCTGACTTACCAACCATGCTCCCCGCTACAGAAACAGAAACAGCTTTGTGCCCCTGAGAACTTGACTACAGCCCTGTTTGGCTTGGTCCTGTCTCCAGCACCATATGCCAAAGGACCCAGGAGGAGCCATGCTCACCCGAGCATCAGGTCATAGACATACAGCCCTCGGTCCCAGCTATGGACCCTAAATTGGCCCATGAACCAGTTCCAGCCCCTCTTGGCCACAGTCTGGGAGCCCCTGGAGTTAAGCCCCCAAACTCAGTCAGACTGTAGATTCTGAAGAGGCCCTGTAATTCGGCTCCAGCCCATCCCAGCCATTGTCCACAGTCTTGCTGGCACAGGAATCCTGCAGGAGAAATACCTGTCTATACCCCCAGAGATCCAGAAAGGGCCCCATACTTGCCTCTAACCCCCTCACAGCCTCCATCTGCCAGCAGTCCTTAGGGGCCAGGGCCCCAGTGGGAGACTCTCCAGTCTGAACCCCCAGAAGGGCCCTGTACTGGGCTCCAACCTCAACACAGCTTCAGTCCACCAGCAGACCTGCCAGCAAGGGACCCAGTAGTACACACTACTGTCTGTGCTCCAAGAGACTCTGAAAAGGACATATACTCAGTTCTAGGCCTTCCCAGCCTCAGTCCACACCACTGAGCCCAACCTGCCCAGGGACCTGGTGGGAGATATACACATATGTGCCTCCAGGGCCAGGTCTGCAGACCTCAAACATGGCTATAGAATCTCAAACAACCTTTGGGCCCCATTCCAGCCCCTCTCAGCCATGGTCCAGGGCCACTCCTGCCCACCTAGGGGCCCATCCAGTGACCAGGCATCAGTCCTCCCAGAGGATCCTTATCCCAGAACACCCTACTGAACAAGGTACTGGAGGCAGTCCCATTCACCCAGAGACCAGACAGGATCCACACCTGTCCCAGCCCCTGATAACAAGCCTGCCTACTGAAGATCCCACTACAGACCCAGCAACAGCCATATAACTGGGTCTAACTCAGCACAACTGAGATTTCAGAGGTAGTCCATCAGCCCAGGGAACAGACAGGAGAAGGTTTTTACCTATTGAAACCAGTCTGTAAAGACTGGAAGAAGTGTATGCTTCTTCAAATGTACAGATACCAATGCAAGGCTACATGAATCATTAAGAATCAGGCAAAGATGACACCATCAAAGGAATTAATAAAGCTCCAGTAACTGACCCCAAAGAAATGGAGACCTACAGATTACTTGAAAAAGAACTCAAAATAATAATCTTAAAGAAACTCAGTGAGGGCTTCCCTGGTGGCGCAGTGGTTGAGAGTCCACCTGCCAACGCAGGGGACGGGGGTTCGTGCCCCGGTCCAGGAAGATCCCACGTGCCGCGGAGCGTCTGGGCCCGTGAGCCATGGCCGCTGAGCCTGCGCGTCCGGAGCCTGTGCTCCGCAAAGGGAGAGGCCACGACAGTGAGAGGCCCACATACTGCACAAAAAAAAAAAAAAAAAAGAAAGAAACTCAGTGAAATGCAAGAACACAGATAACTAAACAAAATCAGGAAAACAATGCATGCATGAACAAAATGAGTTGAATAAAGAAATAGAAAAACCATAAAAAGGAACCAAAACAGAAATCCTGAACCTGAAGAATACAATGTCAGAACTGAAAAATTCTATAGAGAGCCTCAACAGTAGACTTGATCATGAAGCAGAATCAGAAAACTTGAAGACAGATCATTTGAAATTAGCCGATTGTAAGAACAAAAAGGAAAAAGAATGAAAAAGAGTGAAGAAAACCTATATGTATTATGGGACACCTTCAAGCAAATGAATATTCACAACATAGGAGTCCCAGAAGGAAAAGACAGAAAGGGGCAGAAAGATTATTTAAAGAAATAATAGCTGAAAATTTCCCAAATCTCGAAAGAGATATGGACATCTAAGTAGAAGAATCTCAAAGGATCCCAAGGACCCCAAGCAAGACCAACCCAAAGAAGATCACTCTGAGACACACTATCATCAAAATGTAAAAAGTCAAAGACGAAGAGAAAATTTTGAAAGCAGCAAGAGAAAAATGAGTTACCATGAACAAGGGAACCCCCATAAGGCTATCAGCAGATTTCTCTGCAGAAAGTCTGCAGGCCATGAAGGAATGAGCTGATATGAAATATTCAAAGTGCTAAAAGCAAAAAACTGCCAACCAAGAAAACTATACCCAGCAAAACTATCCTTCAGAAATGAAGGAGAGATAAAGAATTTCACAGACAAACAAAAGCTAAGGAAGTTCATCATCACTACATCTACCTTACAGAAATGCTAAAGGGAGTTGAAATGAAAGGATGCTAAGTAACAACTTAAAAATACATAAAAGTATAAAACTCACTGGTAAAGGTAATTATATAGTTCAATTCAGAATACCCAAATGCTGTAATTATGGTGTGTAAATCACTTTTATCTCTAGCACAGAAGTTAAACAATAATATTAAAAACAACTATAATAAGCTACAATAATAAATAAGCTACAATATGTATAAGCTATAATTATATACAGTATATAAGCTACAATAATTTGTTAATGGATGCACAAGATAAAAAGATCAATAGCATAAAATGTGGGGAGGAGAGAGTAAAAGAGTAGCTGTTTTGTATGCAATTGAAAGTAAGTTGTTATCAGCTTAAAATAGACTGTTATATCTTACAAGATGTTTTATGTAAGCCTTGTGGTGGCCACACATATACAAAAAATACAACAAAGACCTTTAGTAGTTACACAAAAAATAAAGGAATTAAAGCATACCATTACAAAAAATAAATCACAAAGGAAGACAGCAAGAGAGGAAGAAAGGAACAAAATAACTAAAAAAGTCATAAAATAACATAATGGTAATAGTAAGTCCTTATCTATCAATAATTACATTAAATGTAAATGGACTAAATTCTCCAATCAAAAGACACAAAGTGGCTGAATGGATAAAAGAAACATCCAACAACATGCTGCCTATAGGAGACTCACTTTAGCTTTAAGGACACACACAGGTTGAAAGTGAAGGGATGAAAAAAGATGTTCCATGCAAATGGTAACCAAAGGAGAGCAGAAGTGGCTATACTTATAACAGATAAAATAGCCTTTCAGTCAAAACTGGTCACAAGAGACAAAGAAGGTCACTATATAAAAGGGGACCAAGTGATAAAGAGACCAAGTCATTAAGAGGATATAACAATTGTAGGTATATATGCACCCAACATTGAAGCACCTAAATATTTAAAGCAAATATTAATAAAACTGAAGGGAGAAATAGATAACAATGTAATAATAGTAGGGAACTTCAATACCCCACATTCAACAATGGTTACATCACCCAGACAGAAAGTAAATAAGGAAACACTGTACTTGAACTATTCCTTAGACCAAATGGACCTGAGACGCATACAGAACATACCACCAACAGCACCAGAATACACATTCTTCTCAATTGCATCTGAAACATTCTCCAGGATAGATCATATACTAAGTCACAAAATAAGCTTTAGCAAATGTAAGGAAACTGAAATCATACCAAGTATCTTTTCCAACCATAATAGTATGAAACTAGAAATTAATCAAAAGAGGAAAATGGAAAATCCACAAATGTGTGGAAATTAAACAACACACTCCTGAACAAATGAGTCAAAAAAGACATCAAAAAAGAAATCAAAAAATCTTGAAACAAATAGAAATGGAAAATCAGAACAAAAAAATATCAAAACTTATGGAGTGCAGCAAAAGCCATTCTAAGAGGGAAGTGTATAGCAACAGCACCTACATTTAAAAGATAAAAAGAAAGATCACAGATAAAGGACCTAACTTTACACCTCAAGGAACTAAAGAACTAAATGAGCCCAAAGATGGCAGAAGTAACAAAGATCAGAGCAGAAATAAACGAAATATAGACAGGGAAAGCAATAGAAAAGATCAACAAAACTAAGATGGTATTCTGAAAAGATAAAATTGACAAACCTTTAGCTAGACTAAGAAAAAAGAGCAAAGACTCAGTGATCATGGGTTGCCTGTGCCCTAGTCATCGATAGTACAGGGAGAGGAGTTACTGAAAGACATTTTCCCATGTTTGAAGGGCCCAGTTGTCCCTTCCAAACCCTGGATCTTTCACACACTCTCTTTTTTCTCCTGCCATTCCCTTCAGAGCTCAGGCCTTTGCTGCCCCCCTCCGTGATATGGTGACCAGGCTAGCGCCCTGATTGCAGGGGTTCACTTTGTCTTTGAAGTTAAGGAGTCTCTTGGCAGAAACCAGTCAATACATCTATATTTGGATCTCACACTGGAACGAGTTCAGATCGGTTCGGTGGGAGGTAGAAACCCTGTGACAGTGCCTTTGCTTAGTAGACTCCACAGATGCAACATGGTGCCCCCAAGAGGCATGTCTGGCTCCCAGATAACAGGTCAGCCTTAGATCTGGAGATTGTTGAGGAAGTCCCATGAGTCAGTGACCTTGGGGTGACCTGGGATCTGGGATTGCTGGTATATCTCCCCAAGATTCCTATTGTTCGTGGACACCAGTGGGGCAGAGAATGGACAGTGAGGTCTCCATGTGAAGAGCTCCCTGCTGCCTGCTCAGAGCATCACAGGAGAACTGTTCACTCAGCATGAGAGATCAGGGGCAAAGCGCTGGGACTGGGGGCTTGGCGTCCCCTTTAGCTGGCTCTGAGTCCTGACAGCAGTGCCCTTGGAGGGCCAGGGAAGGCTGGCCCTGGTCCCTCTGCTGTGCCTGGATGACTTCAATAACCAAGAGTTTTTTTCTTGAGTTGGCAGCTGTTCGTCATCATCATTTTCTCTCCATCCATCCATTCAATAAACCATATGGACCCACCCACCCCCCAAAAAAGAGCAAAGACTCAAATAAAATTAGAAATGAAATCTAAATATGACACAATAGAAATACAAAGGACCATAAGAGACTATTATAAATAATTACATGCCAACAAATTGGATAACCTAAAAGAATGGATAAATTCCTAGAAATATAGAAACTACCAACACTGAATCATGAAAAAAAAGAAAATCTGGGCCAGGTGCCTGGAGGCACGTCGGCTGGGCCTTTGGTGGGCTTTTCGGGGACAAGGATGGCTATGGCCAGTGATTTCTACCTATGCTACTACGTAGGGCACAAGGGCAAGTTTGGATACGAGTTTCTGGAGCTTTAGTTTTGGCCAGACTGAAAACTTAGATATGCCAACAACAGCAATTATAAAAATGATGTCATGATCAGAAGGGAGGCTTATGTACACAAGAGTGTAATGGAAGAACTGAAGAGAATTATTGATGACAGTAAATTACAAAAGAAGATGATGCTTTGTGGCCTACCTCTGACAGGGCTGGCCAACAGGAGCTTGAAATTGTAATTGGAGATGAACACATTTCTTTTACTACATCAAAAATAGGTTCTCTTATTGATGTTAATCAGTCAAACTATCCTGAAGGCCTTCGAGTATTTTACTATTTGGTACAGGACGTGAAATGTTTAGTTTTTAGTCATACTGGATTACATTTCAAGATTAAACCAATCTAAATTGTAAAAAAAAAAAAAAAAAAAAGAAAATCTGAACAGATTAAGAATTAATACCAATCCTCCTCAAGCTCTTCCAAAAAACTGAAAAAGAGGGAGCACTTCCAAGCTCATTTTATGAGGCCAGCACTACCCTTATACCAAAGCCAAATAATGACACTACAAGAAAAGTTTATTATAGACTAATATCACTAATGAATATGTAGGCAAAAATTCTCAACAAAATACTAGCAAACCAAATTCAACATCACATTAAAAGGTTCATACACCATGATCAAGTAGGATTTATCCCTGGGATGCAAAGATTGTTCAACATACACAAATTAATAAATGTGATACACCAAATCATGATTCTCTCAATAGATGTAGAAAAAGCATTTCACAAAATTCAACGTTCTTTCATGATAAATGAACATGAAGTGAACTCTCAAGAAATTGGGTACAGAAGGAATATACCTCAACATAATAAAAACCATATATGACAAACTCACAGCTAACATACTCAGTGGTGAAAGGTTGAAAGCTTTCCCACTAAGATCAGGAACAAGAAAAGAGTTTCCACTCTCACTACTCCCATTCAGCATAGCACTGGAAGTCCCAGCAAGAGCAATAAGGCAAGAAAAATAAATAAATACATCCAAATCAGACAGGCAGAAGTAAAACAGTCTCTGTTTGCAGATGATATGATCTTAAAAACTCCACCTAAAAACCTATTACAACTAATAAACAAATTCAGTAAAGTTGCAGGATACAAAATTAACAGGCAAAAATCAGTTGTGTTTCTATATACTAACAACAAATTATCTGAAAAAGACATAAAGAAAACAATCCTACTTACAATAGCATCAAAAATAATAAAATACTTAGAAATAAATTTAACCAAGATGTTGAAAGATCTGTACACTGACAAATTATAAGACTGATAAAATAAATTGATGAAGACACAAATAAATGGAAAAATATCTCTTGTATGTGAATTAGAATAATTAATATTGTTAAAATGTCTATATTACCAAAAGCCACCTATAGATTCAAGGCAAGTCCTATTAAAATTCCAAAGGGGGCTTCCCTGGTGGCACAGTGGTTAAGAATCTGCCTGCCAATGCAGGGGACAGGGGTTCGAGCCCTGGTCCGGGAAGATCCCACATGCCGTGGAGCAACTAAGCCCGTGCGCCACAACTACTGAGCCTGTGCTCTAGAGCCCACGAGCCACAACTATTGAGTACGTGTGCCACAGCTCCTGAAGCCCGCACGCCTAGGGCCTGTGCTCCCAACAAGAGTAGCCCCCGCTCGCTGCAACTAGAGAAAGCCCGTGAGTAGCAACGAAGACCCAACGCAGCCAAAAATTAAATAAATTAATCAATTAATTTTTTAAAATTCCAAAGGCATTTTTCACAGAAAAGAAAAAACAATCCTAAAATTCATATGGAACCACATAAGACCCTGAATATCCAAAGCAATCCTGGGAAATAAGAACAAAGCTGGAGGCATCATGATTCCTGATTTCAAGCTCTATTACAACACAATAGTAATCAAAACAATATGGTACTGGCATAAAAGTGACACACAGACCAATGGAACTGAATAAAGAACCCAGAAATAAACCCATGCATATACAGAAAACTAATACCTGACAAGGGAGCCAAGAATCCTCAACAGAAAAATTATAGTCTCTTCAATAAATGGTGTTGGAAAAACTGAATATGCCCATGTGGAAGAATGAAATTGGACCCCTATATTACACCACTCACCAAATTAACTTGAAACAGATTAAAGACTTAAACATAAGACTTGAAACTGTAAAATACTAGAGGAAAACATAGGGGAAAAGCTCCTTGATACTGGTTTTGGCAACAATTTTTTTGGATATGACACCAATAGAGCAAGCAACAAAAGCAAAAATAAACAAGTGGGGCTACATCAAACTAAAAATCTTCTGCACAGCAAAAGAAACAATCAGCAAAATAAAAGTCAACTTACAGAATGGAAGTAAATATTTACAAACCATCTATCTTAGAGGAAGTTAATATGCAAAATATGTAAGGAACTCATACAACTTAATAGCAAAATACAAACAATCCAATTAAAATGGACAAAGGATTTGAATAGATATTTTTCCAGAAAAGACATACAAATGGCCAAATATTATTTACAATATTCAAGACATGGAAGTAACCGAAGCATCCACTGACAGATGAATGGATAAAGAAAATGTGATTTTATATATTTTTTATGGGTCCAAAAATTTGAAGTATATCAATGTAATATTACTCATCCATGAGAAAGAAGGAAATCCTGTCATTTGCAACAACATGGATGGACCTTGAGGGCATTATGCTAAGTGAAATAAGCCAGATAGAGAAAGACAAATACTGTATGACCTCACTTATATGTGGAAACAAAAAAAGCCAAACTCATAGAAAGAGAGAGTAGAATGGTGGTTGCCAGGGGCTGGGGCTGAGAGAAATGGGGAGAAATTGGCCAAAGGGTACAAACTTTCAGTTACTAGATGAATAAGTCCTGGGGATCTAATGTACAGTGTGGTGACTCTATTTAACAATACAGTATTATACACTTGAAGGTTTCTAATTGAATGTTCTCACCACACACAAAAAAATGTAATTATGTGAGGTGATGGATGCATTAACTAAGCTTATTGTGGTAATCATTTCACAATATATATGTGTATTACATTGTACACCTTAAATTTTCTCAATACTATATGTCAATTTTATCTCAATAAAGCTGGTGGAATAAAAGAAACCTCTGAGCAACCAGGCAAAAAGATAAAGTCGCTTACAAAAGAAAAAAATCAAGTTGGCCTTGGATTTCTTCTCAGCAGCACACACTACGAGAAGACACTGCAGCACCACCCATAACACACACAAGACAAACAAAAAGTGAGCCAAGGGCGTTCTATCCAGCCAAGCTGTCCTTTAAGTATAAAAACGTAGAAAAGAACATTTGGAAACCCTGGGAATATTGCTCCTCTGATTCCCTCCTTGAGGAAACTATTAGAAGATAAATTTTAGCCAACCAAGAAGTGGCTGGGGAAACCAAAGGAGATGGACTACAAGTGAGAACAGAATGTACTTAATAGCAGAAATATTAAAACTAAAACAAACATGGGAATTGGGATGACAGAAGAAAAGTAAAGGTGATAAAAAAAAACTTAGTCTTTAAGGGCTTCCCTGGTGGCACAGTGGTTGAGAGTCCGCCTGCCGATACAGGGGACACAGGTTTGTGCCCCGGTCCAGGAAGATCCCACATGCCACGGAGCGGCTGCACCCGCGAGCCATGGCCACTGAGCCTGCGCGTCCGGAGCCTGTTGCTCCGCAACGGGAGAAGAACTTAGTCTTTAAGTTGCTTACCTAGTAGTAATAACGGTAGGGTAACCCACAGGATGCTGATGGTCATGGCAGTAACAGCAGTTATAATTATTGACTGGCTAACCATGAGCCAGGTACTACATAAAACACTGTGTGTGTGTGTGTGTGTGTGTGTGTGTATACACACAGTGTTTCATACAGTGTATACACACATATACTCATATATACACACACGCATATATATATATATATATTCCTAACAACCCATAAGGTAAACATCATCATCCCCATTCATAACTAAGAAAGCTAAAGCTCAGATTAGTTAAGTACCTCAACCACGATCACACAGCTAAGTGACAAATCCAAACCCAGGCCTGATTCCAAAGCCCAGGCTCTTGATTTTACTGCATTTGCGTTCATTGAACATAGGACAGAGCCTTATTCCTCTCTGCCTCCTCATCATTTAACACAGCTAATATAATATAGCATAATATAATATAATATAATAATAACAATCGATTTTCCCCATTTTATAGATGAAGAAAGGAAGCAGAAAGGTTAAATGACTTTCCCAAAGTTACACAGCTACGTAATCGACGGGGCAGCTAGCATGGCTCTAGAGCAGTGCTATCCAATACTAATTCAATGGTAGGTGAACCACAAGTATGATTTCCAATTTTCTAGTAGCCAAATCTTAGAAAAAACTTAATTTTATTAATATATTTGACATAATCCATATGTTCCTATTATCATTGTGACATATAATCTATATTAGAAACTACTCATGTCATAATTTACGTGTTTTCCTCACTCAGTCTTTGAAATCCAGGGTGTATTTTATACTTACAGCACATCTCAAATCGGACTCACATTTCCATGCTCAGTAGCCACATGTGGTCAGTGGCTCCCATATTTAACAGAGCAGCTCCAAAGCTACATGTGGCACCAACTTAACAACACACGAACTCTCCATTTTCCATTCTCCAGCATTGATTCCTGAAGTGTTATTTTATAAAATCAAAAAACAAAGTAACTAGGTATATTATCTACCTCCACAGAAAACCCATCCTGGGGTTAGGGTTTCACTCTTATAAAAAGGTCGTATTTATGCGTGTCGTTGGATCATATTTTTGATGGTAATCTGTTCTCCCTATACTTTCTCTTCCCTACCCACTCCCTCCACATTCAAGCAGCCATTCTCTCCTTGCCCCAAAGAAGGCAGAGCAGAAAGCTGAAACAGGCTGCAAGACATTCTGGCTTTTTCCTTTTAAGCCTAACCCCTGAGGAGAGGCACTGGGGTTTACAGAGCAGGCAGCTTTAAGAAGCAGGAGGTAGAGAGGAGTCATCCCAGATTAGAAGGACGTTCCCCTTGGCTTGGGGGAGAGGAGGAGAGCATCCCAGGAGAGGGTGGGAACTGGCTCCGTGTCTTTGCAGCACCTTGGGAGCAAGGCACAGGGTGAACCAGGGGTGGGGCAGAGTCTGCAAACAACTCCCACATCCAAAGCCAGCACGGGATTAGCAGAGAACTGCTCAACCTAGAGTGGCTATGAGACGGGGACAATGGGTATTTATAGGGCGGTTTGCAGGAAGAGATGTCTAATTACTAGAGACCCCTCCCGATGCCTTAGCACTGCCTAGGATCTCCAAGCTGTGGGAAAAGCTCAGGAGGAGTCCCTGGGAATGACTGGGGTTAATTTCCCCGCAATCCACTGGGATAGAAGGGCACTGGAATCAAAAATTAAACTGAATTCTAGAAATCAAAGAAAGTGTCTGGCTGGACTTGTTTTTGTGACCAGACATTCATATCTGCCACCTAGGGGGCCTCACTTGAGCCTGCCAGAGGCAGTGGGCAGTGTCCCCCCACAAACCATTACACCAGAGCCAGTTCATCTCCAGTGGATGGCTGTGACCCAGGAGGAACTGGAGTGCTGAGGGGTGTGGCCTCTCAGAAGTCACTGCTGACTTGGGGAACACCAGTGGCCTGGGATGAAACCGAGTTTCAAAGAATATCACGGAATACGTTTAAGTCCTGATCAGACACAAAGCAATCAGCAAAAAGGCCACTTGTTGGAGTTTGCTTAAATGATGAGTTTCCCTGACTCCCTGAGAAGACCCAGAAATAGAGGGGTGGAGAAGATGATTTTCAGGCCACTATTTCAGACTCTGAGGAAAGAAGGACTATTTCAGCAGCAGCAGTAGCCATAGCTCTACTAGCCAGAACAGATGAAGACCATCACTGCGGCCAAGCCCTGGCTAACACTGTAACAGGAAGAACAAATCTGACTCCATGTTAGATCTGTTCCTTTTACTTTAACCCGTTGTGCTTTGTTGCTTGTGCTTAATCATGCTGGCTCTGCACCTTTTGTAAGAGAATGTTGCCTATGGCCTGAAGTATACAGGATAGCCTACTCTCAGGGCTCTGACCTTTAAGAGTCCATTCACACAGAGATGAATAACATTTGCCTTGTTGGAGGTTTACAGGAACCTGACCTATGTGGACAGCTGCAAGAGCAAAGGAATCCAAAACAAGAAGTCTGCAACTACTAACCACACCCCTCCCTCACCTGGCCTTTAAAAGTGCTTCGCTGAAACCCTTCAAGGAGTTTGGGGTTTTTTCGGCACAAGCCACCCATCTCCTTGTGTGTCCCTGCAGTAAACCTTTCTCTACTCCAAACTCCGACATTTCAGTACTGTTTGGCCTCACTATGGATCAGGCACATGAACTTGCATTCAGTAACACCATGTTTAAAGACTTTAGGAAGACAGGCAGGAGCACTGTCCACAGATCTCTACAAGCCAGGTGTCAAGACAAGGAGACCCCCGCTACCTGCCCATCAGGACTGCTAGGAGACTGTGGGGGAGGGAGAGCCCAGACCCAGGGCAAGAATGGAGAAAGTGTTGCTCAGTCCTGGAGAGAAATCTTTTCCAAGGAAAAATGCCTGGAGTTCGGCGAAAGTCAACATGCCTCTGTTTTATTTTGCTTGTAAGTGAGATGAATATTTCACAGTACACAGAGACTGTGAAGAGAACCCACACTCATTAACAGGGAAGGAAAGCCAAACTTCAGGGGACTGGGTGGCTCAGAGGAGGTCAGAGGTAGCATCATCACTCTGGTCCCATAGCAATCTAGGCTCTGTTGGCACCCTTTCCCCTCCCCAGTAAATAGTCAAAGAGAGTACTTAAACAGAGAAAGAGGCAAGGACACCTACATGGAAGGTGCTGGCTACACAACAAAGCAGCCACCCCCCTGCTGTATGCCCCGTGAATATAAGCATGAGCAGGGACCCACCCAACTCTGGGCGGAAAGCCAAGGGGAAGGATGGCCATGAGGAGGAAGAGTGTAGAGCTACAGCTTCAGGTCAGCATCACCTGCCATATTAGATCCCCCACCCTTCTTACATCTAAATCACAGATCCTGCTCCCCCCAGTGAGGGGAGTCCATCGAGGCTGATGGAGCATTCCTACACGGAATGGAGCCTGCGCCGGAAGAAAGCAGAATTTCTAAGGCAGAAGGTCATCCCTGGAAGGGAAAGGGGAGAAGTCTACTCAGTGCCCAGGTTCATGAACTCAACTCCTGGGAGCCTGAGATTATGACCCACCCGGCCAAGTGCTGCCACCGTCCTGGGATCCCGGTGCAAGCCACTGCTCTAGCCCCACCCTCATGCAGGTGAGAAGCCATTCCTTTCTAGAAACAGAGAGATTTGCTTCAGGAGATGTGGATGGCTGGGATCATGTCATGAGATAGTATGAGATATTGCACCCTACACACACACACACGAATATTATTCAGCCCTTAAAAGGAAGGAAATTCTGACTCATGCTATGACATGGATGAACCTTGAGAACATTATGCTAAATAAAGTAAGCCAGTCACAAAATGACACGTATTGTATGACGCCACTTATATGGGGCATCTAGAGCGGTCAGATTCAGAGACAGAAAGTAGGATGTTAAGTGCTGAGGGCTGTGGGGAGGGACAAATGGGAAGTTGTTTAATGGGTACACAGTTTCAATTTTCCAAAATGGAGAGAGTTCTGGAGACTGGGTTGCACAACAAGGTGAATGTACTTGACACCTCACTACTGAATTTAGGGAATATACTTAACACTTAGAAATGGTTACAATGGTAAATTTCATGTTATGTACATTTCACAACAATTTTTAAAACTATTATTTTGACTACAGAGGTGTTTTGCATTGATGTGGTACATGGGGTGATGGTAACTCACAGGCTAAAAAGCCAACTATCTAGAAACCTCAAAGTCAGAAACAGCAGGACATTTCTTTCAGTTGCCAGTTCACTTCTCTGAGCAATGCTTCTCTAGCCCCTCACTTGATAGTCTGTCCTTTCTACACAACCAAAGGCAAAATTATCTCCCGAGGAGACACCCTCCCTTCCCAAACTAGAGAGGGTCTGAGGAAACTCATACTGATAAATGCTTGAGACAAATGATGGAGAAGCAGGGAGGGGAAACTGATCAGGGAAAGACTGGAGAACTGCCTCTGAGCCCGAGTGAGGTTGAAAACCACACATTTTCCAAACAAAAATCGTCTCAAGAATTTCTGGCCAGTTTTTGAGTGGGAGAGGTAGGCTCTGAAATGCTGGCATTCCTGGGACATTCTGATGGATTGAGGAGACAAGATCACATATTTAGGATCTGGGACACTCTTCCCAAATTCAGAACATGTGATCACTGAAATGGCATTAGAATGGCAGGCCACGCTCTGAGCATTTCATTCTAAGAAAAATGTTTTTATCTGTAATTTGATTCGTATGCTTCACAGGGGTTGGAAAGACGGTGGTTGTTGAAAATGTAAGCTATGCAGCCAGACATGCTTCCCTCTATAACTAAGTTGCCAAGGAACACATAGGCCCAAATGAAACCCCATTTATGGTCATTGGCACACCTTGGGGAGCTGGTGACATCTCACATTCTTTAACTTCATTGATTCATTGCCCACTAGGCTTAATCTTGTAAATTACTTTCAAAGGCATGGCATACATCCCAAATTACTTTTTTTCTTAGATTAGCATCAATCTTGCTTATCAACTGACATTTTCTCAAATTCCCTGGAAATATCCACCTCACCATCAGAGCAAAGCTGTAAGTTACCTAAGGCAGCGGCCCTGACGAGCTCGACGGGAACCTCTCCCCAGCTCTGCTTTGGGGCACTAAGAATCTGAATCCACAAAGTGTGTGTCTCGGACGCACTCTGTGATTCAACCCCCTGCCTGGGTCTCCACCTGACCCCCTAGCCCGGGATTGCAAATGCTTCCTACCCAGTCCCAGGTTCCTTCTCCCAGGAGCCTTTGCAACACTGTTATGTAAACAGAGGAAACTTGCAAGCACTTGTACCCTGCAGCTTCTCCCCCAGCCCCAAACAACCCCCAAAGAGTAATTCCTGCCTTGTTTGAAGCTAGAAGTCCTTCTGTTGATTAGTAAAAACGAGCAGGAAGGTGGAGGTGGGGATGGGCTTTCTCAGACTTCTAACTACCCCCGCGCTGCATCATGTCCCACAGTCCCACAGGAGCTGCCGTCCCTGCTCTTCTCGGCGGCGTTTACTCAGTGTATTTGGCACTTGGCAATTTCATCAGCTCCCCGAAGAAACTCCCATCTCCTGCTTTCTGAGGAACCTTCTAGTGCTGGTTTCCCGAATCACAGTACTATTTCTCACTTATTTCCTGACCTCGTTCTCTACGCCTGTTAAACTCTCTGATCACATCCTTTGAATGAAAGGGGAAGTTCATTCAGCCTCCATAGAGGTTTCTGTGTGGCCTTGGCCCTCACAAGAGGCAGGTCCATCCCTCATGTGCATCTAGAAACACCGCCATCACTGATGAGGAAGCAACAGAAAACCCACAAGAAGTGAGGGCATCCTCGCTACATCTTCCAGCCAACCTGGGCAACAGAGCAGCTCTGCCTTGCCAAGAACTAAGAGTGCGCTGACACGCCTGCGGCCAGGTCTCCAGAAGTTTCCCAAGTTAAGAAACACATCTCACTGAGGCCACTTCCCTAGGTAATACACTTATGCCTGGTTGCCAGGCTGCCAAATTCCCCACTGACATCCATGAACTCTGCCCTTGCACCACAGGAATAATACAAAAGGTACGGTGAGTCCTGCCCTAGAGCTAAGGCTAGGGATCATCTGAAGTTATTAAGACATAAAGTACACTGTTTCTTTTCCATCCCAGGTACCTGGAGGGAGTTTTCCTTTCAGTTTCCTTGAATTCCAAGTAATTGCACTGTCGCCATCCTTAATGGGGAAGGCAGGAAGTTCCACGCACTCTGTTCTCTCTGCAAATGCATGGAATCTGAAACGGGAAGAGATATGCCACATCAGGCTAGTAAGTGGTATCTGCGCATTAACTATTCATCCTCCCAAGACTGGGAACTTGCTCTTCCGTGGTGCTAGGCATCTTCCAAGTGTTCACTGCTTTTCCCTGTGCCTTGTCAAGTCCCACAAATAAAAGACAGGAAGGTGGAAGACACCAGAGAATTGCGGAGCCATTGGGATTTTAACTGATGACTCTTCTGTTCATGAGTGGATACTTAGCTCAACCAAATGGTATTTATTGACCCTGGAAAAATGATACCCTGTGCTTAGACTTATCTTTTTGTTCCCAGGGTTCAATCATGTAAACACAGTTTGGACAGGCCCAGAGGCTAATGAGGGGCCCAACAGTGCCCAGAGCCCTGCGGGTTCACTGTTGAAAGCTGGTGACAAGAGGCAGCGTTGGCTCATCTGCCCACTGCTGATGGGCTTCAGTCAACTTTCACTTGGCAAATACACACCTCCCCAGGACCTGAGCATCAGCACTAATGAAAAGAGCTCAGTGTGGGCACGTTTTCAAGGCAGCCTCTCAGAGTGTGGTCCTAGGAGCAGCCGCAGCACCTGGGAGCTGGCTAGGGATGCACATTCCCCGGGCCCCACCTGAGCTGCCGAGTCAGAATATGCACTTTAACAAGATCCCCAGGGGATTCATAAGCCGCTTGAAGCTAAAAAAGCGCTCATGTACCAATGTTCATAGCAGCACTATTCACAACAGTCAAGACATGGAAGCAACCTAAATGTCCACTGACAGAGGAATGCATAGAGAAGATGTGGCACATATACACAGTGGAATATTCCTCAGCCATAAAAAAGAATGAAGTAATGCCATTTGCAGCAACATGGATGGACCTAGAGGTTATCATACGAAGTGAAGTAAGCCAAAGACAAATATCATACGATATCACTTATATGTGGAATCTAAAAAAAAAGATACAAATGAACTTATTCACAAAACAGAAATAGACTCATAGCATAGAAGACAAACTTATAGTGACCAAAGGGGGAAGGGAGGGAGGCATAAATTAGGAGTTTGGGATTAAAATATGTACACTACTGTATATAAAATAGATAACCAACAAGGACCTACTGTATAGCACGGGGAACTATACTCAATATCTTGTAATAACCTATAATGGAAAAGAATCTAAAAAAGAATATATATATATACACATGTATATATATATACACATATATGTGTATAAAACTGAATCACTTTGCCGTATACCTGAAACTAACACACCATTGGAAATCAACTGTATTTCAATTAAAAAAGATTTTTTTAAGCACTGGTATAGTGTTCCAGGCGATGATGGGCTAAACTGCACCCTCAAAGCCAGTTGTCTGGAATCCAAAAAGTCAGTAATAGCAGGAAATTTCCTTCAGATGGCAGAGGAGATCTCTGAGTACTGCTCCTCCGGCCTCTCAAGAGCACCATCCCTGCCTATCGCCACTCATGACGCAAAAAGAATCCTGAAACGTGAGCTGGGACGGACAGAAGGATGGGCAGATGGCGGGAGAGGTCTGGGGGCCTTGCCTGGGCCATAGAAGGCCTCAGTCTCGTCTATTTCTAAAGGGTTTCAGGTGACACTGGGACAATGAAAGCAGGGGCTTCCTCCGAAACAGAAATGCCCAGTTTCCTTCATCCCATTGTTACCAACCTGGGTTCTCAGACTCTTTAATCAATGGAAATTGATAAAAGAGGCCAGAGAAATTCCGGCAAGGCTTTATTGGTACTCTTGCTGCAGCACAAGGGCATGAAAACAAGTAGCAGGTTCCCTTGCTAAGCAGTGAAGGTGGAGGCGGATCAGTGGGTGGGGCTGGAGGGGGGGCTTAGGTGGTCTACCCACCCCCTTGGTGGCGCCAGCCGTGCCCAGGGATCATGCTCAGGACCCTGCTTTTGCTCCCAGGCCCTCAGAAATGGCAGCTGGGTTTTGGCCTTTTTGTATTTTATTGTTCATAATTTGCCCCGACTACCCATGCATGCAGTTATTTTTAGTCTCTTAGAGTTCCTCTGTATTCTGTTGCCGGAGGAGACGTTTGTCCAGCTGCAGGCACTGCAGTAAAGGGTCCCAGGTCCCCACCTGTCTCACCACGACCTCCCTGCAGGACAGACGGGGGGATGATCGAGGTTTGTCCTGACAGGCCTCACACTCTGAGTGCCAAAGGCCTTTGCCCAGAATTTTCTACTCTGAAGAACAGGGCAGACATTTCCTCTGGCTAATACAGCCTCGCCTGTGCAGAAAGCAAATCACGATTAAGTCAGGCTCTTTGGAGAGTCCGAAGAGTGTAGCGCTGTGTCTGAGAGCTGGTGGCTCTGTCCAGACACAGCCTCAGGCACCGGGGGACACAGAGTCCAGCCTCCCTGCAAGCTGAAATGCTCAGGACACGCCCTTTACAGTTTGATAATAACTGCTCTTCAGCTGGGGCTCAACAGCAAAAGATGCACTGAGGCCATCCAGGACCCCCGGGAGGAGGTGGGCTGGCAGGTAGCAGAGCAGGCAGGGGCACAGCTGGTCGTGGGTTGGCCTCACTTCCCAGGACTAGAGGAGGGACAGAAGGGCCCGGGTGTACCCCGTCCTCTTCTGCAGAATCCGCTCTCCACGGAGCATGACCTGAAAGTCAGGGGCTGAACTGCAGCTTCTCCCGTGTTAAATTACTCCCTGGCCTCTCACCTTCCCAGAGAGTGTCCCACATGAGCTGAGCAGAGGATCAGCAAGAAAGGTGGCCCTGCCAGCTGGGTTTTTCTCTCTCCACTAGCAAAAGTGGGGGCAGTGAGCCCCTTCTGTATTTGGGGGTTTCAAGAGTCCAGAATTGAAGCCAAGCACCTGCTGTTAAAAGATTTCAAAGCGCTTTATGAGAAGCCAGAGCACTGGTCTTCAGAATCACCAGGGATCCTGTTAAAAATGCATATCCCTGTTCCTCCCTAGACCCTGAAAATCAGAATCTCTGGGACTGTGGTCAAGATATCTGCATTTTAATCAAGATTCCTAGGTAGTGAAAGGCTTTGCAAAGTGAAAGCCTAACTGCATATTCCCAGACTCCCCTCTACTGTGCAAAATCAGCCTGCAAGGTGAAGCCCACGTCTCCCAGGCCAATAACATGAGCAGCTAAATTTGAGAACAAGTGCTCAAGAGTGGGCATTTTACCCATTTTAGACAGGCTGACTTAGGAAAGAACTCAGTCATTCTCCTTGTTACCACATAAGTAGCTGGTCTCTCTCTACAAGAGACACAAACTCTCTCACATGCACAGATAGGGTTGTTTTGAAATGTAGGTATTATTATTATTCAGGTATAGTGAGGCCAACAGATCAGGAGACAGCTACCATTGAAAAGATAGTTTACAAGGAGATCTTCAAGATGGTGGAGGAGTAAGACGTGGAGATCACCTTCCTCCCCACAGATACACCAGAAATACATTTACACGTGGAACAACTCCTACAGAACACCTACTGAATGCTGGCAGAAGACCTCAGACTTCCCAAAAGGCAAGAAACTCCCCACGTACCTGGGTAGGGCAAAAGAAAAAAGGAAAAACAGAGACAAAAGAATAGGGATGGGACCTGCACCTCTGGGAGGGAGCTGTGAAGGAGGAAAGGTTCCCACACACTAGGAAGCCCCTTCGCAGGCGGAGACTGCAGGTGGCGGAGGGGGAAAGCTTCAGAGCCACGGAGGAGAGCGCAGCAACAAGGGTGCGGAGGGCTAAGCAGAGAGATTGCCGCACAGAGGATCAGTGCCGACCAGCACTCACCAGCCCCAGAGGCTTGTCTGCTCACCCGCCGGGGCGGGTGGGGGCTGGGAGCTGAGGCTCGGGCTTCAGAGGTCGGATCCCAGGGAGAGGACTGGGGTTGGCTGCGGGAACACAGCCTGAAGCGGGTTAGTGCGCCACGGCTAGCCGGGAGAGAGTCTGGGAAAAAGTCTGGAGCTGCCGAAGAGGCAAGAGAACATTGTTACAGGGTGCGTGAGGAGAGGGGATTCAGAGCACTGCCTAAATGAGCTCCAGAGACAGGGGCGAGCCGCGGCTATCAGCGTGGACCGCAGAGACGCTAAGGCTGCTGCTACCGCCACCAAGAAGCCTGTGTGCAAGCACAGGTCACTCTCCACAGCTCCCCTCCCAGGAGCCTGTGCAGCCCGCCACTGCCAGGGTCCCATGATCCAGGGACAACTTCCCTGAGAACACATGGCACGCTTCAGGCTGGTGCAACGTCACGCTGGCCTCTGCCGCCGCAGGCTCACCCCACATCCGTACCCCTCCCTCCCCCCAGCCTGAGTGAGCCAGAGCCCCCGAATCAGCTGCTTCTTTAACCCCGTCCTGTCTGAGCCAACAACAGATGCCCTCAGGTGACCTACATGCAGAGGCCGGGCCAAATCCAAAGCTGAACCCCAGGAGCTGTGGGAACAAAGAAGAGAAAGGGAAATCTCTTCCAGCAGCCTCAGGAGCAGCGGATTAAAGCTCCACAATCAACCTGATGTACCTGCATCTGTGGAATACCTGAATAGACAACGAATCATCCCAAATTGAGGAGGTGGACTTTGGGGGCAATGGTAGACTTGGGGTTTGCTTCCTGCATCGAATTTGTTCCTGGTTTTATGTTTATCTTAGTTTAGTATTTAGAGTTTATTATCACTGGTAGATTTGTTTATTGATTTGGTTGCTCTTCCTTTTTTTTTTTAAAAAATATATATATGTATTTTTTTTCTTTTTCTCTTTTTCCGAGTGTGTATGTGTATGCTTCCTTGTGTGATTTTGTCTGTATAGCTTTCCTTTTACAATTTGTCCTAGGGTTTTGTCTGTCCATTTTTTTTTTTAAGTATAGTTTTTCCCATTCATCATTGGTGGATTTGTTTCTTGGTTTGGTTGCTCTCTTTCTTTCTTTTTTTAAATTACATTTTAATTTTTTAAAATAATTTTTAAAATATTTTATTTTAATAACTTTATTTTATTTATGTTTTTCTTTCTATTTTTCTCCCTTCTCTTCTGAGCCATGTGGTTGACAGGGTCTTGGTGCTCCAGCCAGGTGTCAGGCCTGTGCCTCTGAGGTAGGAGAGCTGAGTTCAGGACATTGGTCCACCAGAGACCTCCCAGCTCCATGGAATATCAAATGGTGAAAGCTCTCCCAGAGATCTCCATCTCAATGCTAAGACCCAGCTCCACTCAATGACCAGCAAGCTACAGTGCTGGACACCCTATGCCAAACAACTAGCAAGACAGGAACACAACCCCACTGATTAGCAGAGAGGCTGCCTAAAATCGTAATAATGTCACAGACACCCGAAAACACACCACTGGATGCGGTCCTGCCCACTAGTAAGACAAGATCCAGCCTCATCCACGAGAACACAGGCACTAGTCCCCTCCACCAAGAAGCCTACACAACCCACTGAACCAACCTTAGCCACTGGGGGCAGACACTAAAAACAACGGGAACTACAGACCTGCAGCCTGTGAAAAGGAGACCACAAACACAGTAAGTTAAGTAAAATGAGAAGACAGAGAAACACACACCAGATGAAGGAGTAAGGTAAAAACCCACCAGACCAAACAAATGAAGAGGAAACAGGAAGTCTACCTGAAAAAGAACACACAGTAATAACAGTAAAGATGATCCAAAATCTTGGAAATAGAAAGGAGAAATTAGAAGAAATGTTTAACAAGGACCTAGAAGAATGAAGAGCTAACAAACAATGATGAACAACACAGTAAATGAAATTAAAAATACTCTAGATGGGATCAATAGCAGAATAACTGAGGCAGAAGAACGGATAAGTGACCTGGAAGATAAAATAGTGGAAATAACTACTGCAGAGCAGAATAAAGAAAAATAATGAAGGGAATTGAGGACAGTCTCAGAGACCTCTGGGACAACATTAAACACACCAACATTTGAATTATAGGGGTACCAGAAAAGAAGAAGAAAGGGACTGATAAAATACTTGAAGAGATTATACTTGAAAACTTCCCTAATATGGGAAAGGAAATAGTCAATCAAGTCCAGGAAGTGCAGAGTCCCATACAGGATAAATCCAAGGAGAAACATGCCAAGACATATTAATCAAGCTATCAAAAATTAAATACAGAGAAAAAATATTAAAAGCAGCAAGGGAAAAACAATAAATAACATACAAGGGAATCCCCATAAGGTTAAGAGCTAATCTTTAAGCAGAAACTCTGCAAGCCAGAAGGGAGTGGCAGGACATATTTTAAGTGATGAAAGAGAAGAACCTACAACCAAGATTACACTACCCAGCAAGAATCTCACTCAGATTCGACGGAGAAGTTAAAACCTTTACAGATAAGCAAAAACTAAGAGAATTCAGCACCACAAAACCAGCTTTACAACAAATGCTGAAGAAACTTCTCTAAGCAGGAAACACAAGAGAAGGAAAAGACCTAGAATAACAAACCTAAAACAGTTAAGAAAATGGTAATAGGAACATATCAATAATTACCTTAAATGTAAATGCTCCAACCAAAACACACAGACTGGCTGAATGGATACAAAAACAAGACCCATATATATGCTGTCTACAAGAGACCCACTTCAGACCTAGGGACACATACAGATGGAAAGTGAGGGGATGGAAAAAGATATTCCATGCAAATGGAAATCAAAAGAAAGCTGGAGTAGCAGTAGTCATATCAGATAAAATAGACTTTAAAATGTAGACTATTACAAGAGACAAAGAAGGAGACTACATAATGATCAAGGGATCAATTCAAGAAGAAGATACAGCAATTGTAAATATTTATGCACCCAACATAGGAGCACCTCAATACATAAGGCAAATGCTAACAGCCATAAAAGGGGAAATCGACAGTAACACAATCATAGTAGGGGACTTTAACACCCCACTTTCACCAATGGACAGATCATCCAAAATGAAAATAAATAAGGAAACACAAGCTTTAAATGACACATTAAACACGACAGACTTAATTGATATTTATAGGACATTCCATCCAAAGACAACAGAATACACTATCTTCTCAAGTGCTCATGGAACATTCTCCAGGACAGATCACATCTTGGGTCACAAATCAAGCCTTGGAAATGTAACAAAATTGAAATCGTATCAAGTATCATTTCTGACCACAATGCCTTGAGACTAGATACCAATTACAGGGAAAAATCTGTAAAAAATAGAAACACATGGAGGCTAAACAATACACTACTTAATAACCAAGACATCATTGAAGAAATCAAAGAGGAAATCAAAAAATAGCTAGAGAAAAATGACAATGAAAACACGACAACCCAAAACCTATGAGATGGAGCAAAAGCAGCTCTGAGAGGGAAGTTTAGAGCAATACAATCCTACCTTAAGCAACAAGAAACCTCTCAAATAAACAACCTAACCTTACACCTACAGCAACCAGAGAAAGAAGAACAAAACAACCCCAAAGTTAGCAGAAGGAAAGAAATCATAAAGATCAGATCAGAAATAAATGAAAAAGAAATGAAGTAAACAATAGCAAAGATCAATAAAACTAAAAGCTGGTTCTTTGAGAAGATAAACAAAATTGATAAACCATTAGCCAGACTCATCAAGAAAAAAGAGAAGAAATAAATCAGTAGAATTAGAAATGAAAAAGGAAAGTAACAACTGACACTGCAAAAATACAAAGGATCATGAGAGATTACTACAAGCAACTCTATGCCAATAAAATGGACAACCTGGAAGAACTGGACAAATTCTTAGAAAAGTACAACCCTCTGAGTCTGAACCAGGAAGAAATAGAAAATGTAAACAGACCAATCACAAGCACTGAAATTGAGACTATGATTAAAAATCATTCAACAGGGCTTCCCTGGTGGCGCAGTGGTTGAGAGTCCGCCTGCCGATGCAGGGGACGCGGGTTCGTGCCCCGGTCCGGGAGGATCCCACATGCCACGGAGTGGCTAGGCCCATGAGCCATGGCCACTGAGCCTGCGCATCCGGAGCCTGTGCTCCACAACGGGAGAGGCCACAACAGTGAGAGGCCTGCGTACCACAAAAAAAAAAAAAAAAAAAAAAAAAAAAATTCAACAAAAAAAAAACCCAGGACCAGATGGCTTCACAGGTGAATTCTATCAAACATTTAGAGAAGAGCTAACAACTCTCCTTCTCAAACGTTTCCAAAACATAGCAGAAGGAGGAACACTCCCAAACTCATTCTATGAGGCCACCATCAGCCTGATACCAAAACCAGACAAAGATGTCCCAAAGAAAGAAAACCACAGGCAGTATCACTGATGAAAACAGATGCAAAAATCCTCAACAAAATACTAGCAAACAGAATCCAACAGCACATTAAAAGGATCATACACCATGATCAAGTGGGGCTTATCCCAAGAATGCAAGGATTCTTCAATATATGCAAATCAATCAATGTGATACACCATATTAACAAACTGAAGGAGAAAAACCATATGATCATCTCAATAAATGCAGGAAAAGCTTTTGACAAAATTCAACATCCATTTATGATAAAAACCCTCCAGAAAGTAGGCATAGAGGGAATTTACCTCAACATAATAAAGGCCATATATGACAAACCCACAGCCAATAACGTTCGCATGGTGAAAAACTGAAAGCATTTCCACTAAGATCAGGAACAAGACAAGGTTGCCCACTCTCACCACTCTTACTCAACATAGTTTTGGGAGTTTTGTCCACAGCAATCAGACAAGAAAAAGAAATAAAAGGAATCCAAATCGGAAAAGAAGAAGTAAAGCTGTCACTGTTTGCAGATGACATGATACTATACATAGAGAATCCTAAAGATGCTACCAGAAAACTACTAGAGCTAATTAATGAATTTGGTAAAGTAGCAGGATACAAAATTAATGTACAGAAATCTCTGGCATTCCTATACACTAATGACGAAAAGTCTGAAACAGAAATGAAGGAAACACTCCCATTTACCATGGCAACAAAAAGAATAAAATAACTAGGAATAAACCTACCTCTGGAGACAGAAGACCTGTATGCAGAAAACCATAAGACACTGATGAAAGAAATCAAAGATGATACAAACAGATGGAGAGATATACCATGTTCCTGGATTGGAAGAATCAACACTGTGAAAATGACTATACTACCCAAAGCAGTGTACAGATTCAATGCAATCCCTAACAAACTACCAGTGGCATTTTTCACAGAACTAGAACAAATAATTTCACAATTTTTATGGAAACACAAAAGACCCCGAATAACAAAGCAATCCTGAGAAAGAAAAACAGAGCTGGAGGAATCAGGCTCCCTGACTTCAGACTATACTACAAAGCTACAGTAATCAAGACAGTATGGTACCGGCACAAAAACAGAAATATAGATTAACGGAACAGGATAGAAAGCCCAGAGATAAACCCACACAGATATGGTCACCTTATTTTTGATAAAGGAGGCAAGACTATAACAATGGAGAAAAGACAGCCTCTTCAATAAGTGGTGCTGGGAAAACTGGACAGCTACATGGAAAAGAATGAAATCAGAACACCCCCTAACACCATACACAAAAATAAACTCCAAATGGATTAAAGACCTAAATGTAAGGCCAGACACTATCAAACTCTTAGAGGAAAACCTAGGCAGAACACTCTAGGACATAAATCACAGCAAGATCCTTTTTGACCCACCTCCTAGAGAAATGGAAATAAAAACAAAAATAAACAAATGGGACCTAATGTAACTTAAAAGCTTTTGCACAGCAAAGGAAACCTTAAACAAGACAAACAGACAACCCTCAGAATGGCAGAAAATATTTGCAAATGAAGCAACTGACAAAGGATTAACCTCCAAAATTTACAAGCAGCTCATGCAACTCAACATCCAAAAAACAAACAACCCAATCCAAAAATGGGCAGAAGACCTAAACAGACATTCTTCCAAACGAGACATACAGATCACCAACAAACACATGAAACAATGCTCGACATGAGTAATCATTAGAGAAATGCAAATCAAAACTACAGTGAGGTATCACCTCACACCGGTCAGAATGGCCATCATCAAATATCTACAAACAATAAATGCTGGAGAGGGTGTAGAGAAAAGGGAACCCTCTTGCAGTGTTGGTGGGAATGTAAATTAATACAGCCACTATGGAGAACAGTATGGAGGTTCCTTAAGAAACTAAAAATAGAACTACCATATGACCCAGCAATCCCACTACTGGGCATATACCCTGAGCAAACCATAATTCAAAAAGTCATGTACCACAATGTTCACTGCAGCTCTATTTACAAGAGCCAGGACATGGAAGCAACCTAAATGTCTATCAACAGATGAATGGATAAAGAAGATGTGGTACATATATACAATGGAATATTACTCAGCCATAAAAAAGAAACTTAATTGAGTTATTTATAGTGAGGTGGATGAACCTACAGTTTGTCATACAGAGTGAAGTAAGTCAGAAAGAGGAAAACAAAAACCATATGCTAATACATATATATGGAATCTAAAGAAAAAAAAGTTCTTAAGAACCTAGGGGCAGGACAGGAATAAGGATGCAGAAGTAGAAAATGGATTTGAGGATACGGGGAGGGGGAGGGGTAAGCTGGGATGAAGTGAGAGAGTGGCATGGACTTATATATACTACCAAATGTAAAACAGATAGCTAGTGGGAAGCAGCCCATAGCACAGGGAGATCAGCTCAGTGCTTTGTGCCCACCTAGAGGGGTGGGATAGGGAGGGTGGGAGGGAGACGCAAGAAGGGGGAGATACGGGAATATATGTATAGCTGATTCACTTTGTCATAAAGCAGAAACTAACACACCATTGTAAAGCAATTACACTCCAATAAAGATGTTAAAAAAAAGAAAAGATAGTTTGCCACTCACAGTTTCTGCTATGGAGTGAATTGTGCCCCTGCCCATCACCTCCCCAAATATCTGTGTTGAAGCCCTAATCTTCAATGGGATTGTATTTGGAGACAGGACTTATAAGAAGGTAATTAAGGTTAAATGAGGTCATAGGGGTGGGGCCCTGATCCAATAGGATTGGTATCCTTTTAAGAAGAGACACCAAAGAGTTTACATGCCCTCTCTCTCTGTCTCTCTGTCTGTGTCTCCCTCTCTCTCTCTCTGTCTCTCTCTGTCCTCCATGGAAGGATGGAAGGACACAGCAAGAGGGCAGCTGCCTACAAGAGAGAAAGAGAGTTCTCACCAGAAACAGAATCTGCTAGCACCTTGATCTTGGACTTCCCAGCCTTCAGAATTGTGAGAAATAAATATGTCATTTAAGCCACCCAGTCTGTGGTGTTTTCTTGTGGCAGCCAGAACTGACTAATATTTTTCCAAAGAGATGGGGGCATGCCACACCACACAGGGCCACACAGGGAAGCCCCAGGTTTGGTCAGGACGCAGAGAGAACAAGGGGAAAACATGGGCAAGTCTTTCTTGTGGATCCTGCAGAAAGAAATGGGTGAGGCAGAGTAAGCAGGCTTAGGATTGACTAGTTTGAATGATTTCAGCGGGTGCTGGAGTGTAGGGGCTGTCCTGAGCTGTCTGGTACCTGGCCCTGAGTTGACTGGGACAGGGGACAGACAGTGTTTAGGGTACGAGAGCCTGGATTGAGAGTGTGGGCTGGATTTGTTAGTTTGCACATAAAAGGTGCATTCCGTCCCGGGTGAGTCTTTTACTGTCTTTACGAATCAGCTAACCTGGGAGGCGCGGTCTGTCCAGGGTCAGCGAGACCCCAAAATGTCAAAGCGTCAGGAAAAAAAGTCAAGATTAATGCCAGGTAGAGGAGCAAAGGTGAATGGAGACTAAAGACTACTGGAAAGAGGAGAACACCGCAACCGACTGGTCAGGAAGACCGCTAGGAATCAAGACCCACTGTCGACTACAGGCAAGCACGCAGCTCGCTCGCGGTCTTCCCAGAGCACCTTTTCTGCCTACCTGCTTCGGGTCTTGGCACTCAGATCCTTTAAGAAAGCTGTCGTGCCCTCTCGTCTGGCATTGAAGGACACCGTGCGGACAGGACATGGGACCTCCAAAGCCCCCTGAAGGAGAAGCTCCTTGGATTCCTCTGGAACATCCCCCACCACAAAGTAATAAATGGATTCAACCTGCAGAACAGTGACACCAACAGTTTATTTCCCTGAGGCACCCTAGCCGTGAACCAGACTCATCGGCAACATACTCTCTAGGGCCGGCTCAGGCACCCTCAGTCTGAGGCCGCGTGTGGGAAGGAGGGCGCATTCCCAGCGGGTCTCACCTCCAGGACACACACGCGCCTGGGGAGGTGAGGCTGTCCTGCCTTCACACGGCCAGTCAGGAGCCACGCCAGGAGTCAGGACACACACACACACACACACACACACACACACACACACACACAACCAGCTTTAAACCAGGAACCTGGGAGATGCATACCTCACCCAGGTAGGAGACGATGCCCTGCTTAATGTAAAGATGTCGATGCCATCCACTGGGCCTCCCCCTTAACCACACTGCTCTAAGGGTCTCCCCTGCCACTGAGGAGTCCTGTAACCTCGGGCAAGTGGTTTAGGTTCAGTTTCTTCACTTGTGAAAAGGGAGATTATGCAGTTGACTTCATGACTGAGCTTCAACAAGATGGCATACACTTATGTATATAAATCACAAAAAGTAAAACCACAGGTAGAGCCAGAAACACGTATCATCTAAACCTGCCCCTAAAAGCACCCTAAGTGATTGTCTCCACAGATAACTGGGGCAGAAACCCCCAGCAAATATATTGTATTTTTTTTAATATTTATATATTTGGCTGCGCCGGGTCTTAGTTGTGGCATGCAAACTCTTAGTTGCAGCATGCATGTGGGATCTAGTTCCCTGACCAGGGATCAAGTGTGGGCCCCTGCATTGGGAGAGGGGAGTCTTAGCCACTGGACCACCAGGGGAGTCCCTGTATCGTGTTTTAAGGGATAAACAGATGTCATCAGCCCTTTAGGATTCATGAGCTTCTAATCACACATCCCCAGTTAGCTGATGGTAAATAGTCAATTACCTCACCTTGACTTCAAAGCTGGGACTTAAAGCTACCTGGCCCAGAGAGAGGTGGGCTGAGGGTCAGCTCCCAGCTGCTTAGGACACCCCATCTGTGGCAGCAGGGGGCAGGCTGTGTCCAAGAAGGCAGGTGGGGAGAGGGTGGCAGAGGGGCCAGGCTGGGAGTTAGGAGACCGCCGGGGTGGGAGCTGAGCCCAGCCTACTTCAGCAACATTCCTCCCCAGGCTGGGCACAAAGAGTCTTCCTGCCCCCATGACTCTCTGTCTCAGGCCCTTCATCACAAAGTCCTTGATTTTCAGAAGTACCTCATGGGAGGTAAAGACTGAGGAAGGTTGTACATTTCTCCCAGTCAGTCACCTGAGAAGCAGAAAACACACTGACAGGAGGAAACAAGTGTTCTCCAGATTCCTAATTATACAACTAATACTGTTCTTCCAGAAAATGCATTCTATGTTGTTCTCTTCCCGGTGTTAGACATTACCTTCTGTAAGACGTCTTAAATAAGCTCCAGTGAGCTGCAGTTACTAGTTTTCCAGCTGTGTTGGTGCCCAGGTTTAGCATGAGGACAGCTTCATCCTCTCAGAGGGTCTAAGAACACACATGGCTCAAGACAGGGGAACAGACCCAGGGAGTATATTCTAGGGTTTGGTAGATCAACAGGGAAGTGAGTGAGGACAAACAACTCTGGCTGGTCTGTCGGCAGCTTCTGACTCCCTCTGTCTCCACCGCATGCTGTGTAAACACAGCTTCTTTGCTCTGGCAATAACCCAAGAGCCTGAAATCCTCACGCAGAGATGTTTTTTCCCTCGAGACTTCAGCAAACCAGAAATTGCTATAGCCAGCAGTGAGTCAGGATTTCCTTTCCTTCATTAATTAAGGCTATGGGGTTATTCACTATTCACTAAGGTCCTTACTCAGCTTCTTAGTTGCCTGTGTTTTCGGTCAACTCTCAGGTATCCGTGCTCCAGATTTCCAGGGATATGCTTTCCCAGAGACCAGCTACCTCACCGCCATCTGCACACTGCCTTTCTGCCTCTCCTTTCTGCTCGCATAATGACATTTAGAAAAACAGAGAGGACGATAAATATGCTAGCTACTTCTATCCCCCCAAATTTGTCAAAATGCCTTTGAAAGTGAAATGGCTTTGAGGTCGTCTGCTATTGGGGACGATAAGCTAACATAAATTTGAATTCTTGTTATCATGCCCAGTTTACAGATGAAGAAACTGAGGCCTGGACAGGTTATTTGACCCGGGTGAGCAGCCAGTGAACCCAGCCTGCCTGACCTCACGAACTTCTGTCCTTGCTTTTTTCAGCCACGGCACTCCGTCAGCTAGCTCATCATGGCAAGACTGATCCTCACGTGTGAGAGATGATGGTGAGTCCCAGAACTGGAGAGGCGAGATCATGTGACAAGAAGGTGGTCAGGGGTGGGCACTGTTTTCATTTTCTTGGTCCCCATACCATCCAAGGCTCCTACCCCCAATCTCACTACTACTGACCAAAAGTTGGGTCCAGGAGGTTGTCTGGCTCAAGGGAATTACCCTCATGGGAATCCTCACTCCTTAACCAGGACCTCTGTGCTCCTTGAGGGCAAGGGGACCTGGAGCAGCTTCTTCACTGACCAGCATCACCTTAAATGCTGGTTTGTACCGAATTTGATAACACCAGACATAGAAAATATTTGGGTTCCATGCAGCTATTTAACCATGACTCAAAAACTCTTGCCACTTTATACTACGTAAAATAGGTTGGAGCCTTTATGTTTTCACTTGATATGTCTTATTCTGTCGGGCCACATGTTCTGCAGCTTCCCAAGGTAACCTGCAATCCACCTGACCAAGGAGGTCTTGCCATCTTCCCAGCCATGGGTTTTGGGGAAAAGAAGAACCAAACTGGGAGCAGCTGCTTCCACTCTGCCTGCCGTCTGCTCCAGCCTGTCAGAAGCTCCCAAGGCTTCTGGGTATAAAAATTCCCACTTTGCAAGGAAACAAAAATGAAAGCCAACCAGAACAGCAGTGAGAGGTCCAGCAAATTCTGTCTTCTCCTTCATGTAACTTTGACCATTACAACAGTGCTGACCAACTCCAGAGCTTGGATCTAACTTCCAGATCTTCCCTGTGCCTGTGGCTGCTCTCCCTGGTTCAGCCCATTTGGATTTTCTGACCGACCGCCCCCCGCCCAAGGTGGTGACTGCCCCTTGCTATTGATCCAGCTCCCTTCTCAGATTCCTCCTAACACCGTTGACCACCACCAACGTTCCGGCCTCCCGGGCTTCAGGATCCCTATTCCAACCCAACATCCCCATCACAGGCATACAAGGCTCAGCAAATTCACCCACCTGGTCCCATGCAGACCACCTCCCTTCAATTCAAAAAAACTCAAATCCGTACCATAGCTTGGGGACGGGAATCTCTTGGATCCACATCTAACCCCCAATCTCAAAAATATTGACATTATTTCCTTTCTATTCCTTCACTGTTCAACAAACATTTATCGAGCCCATGCTAGGCACTGCCATTGCTAGGCAATGCTAAGGCAAAAAAGAAAAGATGTGATGCCTGTCTGAGCCGCAGCAAGGAAGAAAATGAAATGCCAGGGTCATGACTGATGTGGCCAGGCCTTCTGCTCACTGTTCAGTGGTGAAGGTTCCTTATGGAATCATGTGGGTCTGCCTCTAATTCACCCACTTAGTCTCTCAGTGAATATGACTTTTTAAAAAACAAGTAAACAAATTTGTGCCTATCGGGTAGATGGAAGAGAGGATGAGTGAACACAAAGAGAAACACAGGCGCCTTTGAAAGCAGAAGGCAGGTCCCTCCCTTAGGTAGCTGGGAATTGGGGCTTTGGATAAACAGCCATCTCTTTCCTAAGGACCCTTCTCGTCCTGGGTCAGCCGGCCATCCAGGGCCCCCGACACAGCACCCCTCCTCAAAAAGGCCAGGGAAGCTACCAACTTCCAAAAGACGCATCCAGAGACCAGAGGACGCTGCAGAGTAGAAACCCTGTGCCAGACACATGCCTGGGCTCTGAAGGCAACACCAGCCCCTCTAAACATCTCCTCAATACTCCAAGGGCTGCCCTTCCCATGCACCAGGTTCTTTATTACAGGGTACACCAGTAATTCATCCATCAATAGTGCTCTTCGTGTGCCACTGTGAGATACACGATTTAAACAGACCCCACACTCTGCCCGGGCTCTTCCTGGACCCGAAGGCTCACGCTCTGTCATCTGTCTCTGGTAAACCTTCCCGGCCCACCCATGGTTACAAAGACCAGTCCTGGAGGCCAGTGGGCTCCGGGCATCCTCCTCCATCGTAACCAAGCCCATCAGTCAGCCCTCCCTCTTCACGTGGAACGGGTACAAAACCCCACTTCCCTGTTAATCTTTGAACACAAGACAATACCCACTGTCTTGCTTCCTCTCAGGATCCACTCACGTAGGGAGATGAAAACTCAAAGCAGGTTATCGTGAGCAGGAAAAGGCTGGGGTTTTAGATTTACCGTTCAAGACACTTCTTAAGCCTTAAATCCTTTCTGTTCATAGCAAACTGCAGCCACATGGACCAACTGGAAACTCACTGGGGTGGACGTGAGGGGCTCAGGGCAGAGCAGCGGGTCTTTATGGGAACCGTTTCTCTCCCCACCCCTAACACATGCATGCTTTTCTGGGGTTGCTTTTGGCCGCTCCGCAAGATATGCAGGATCTTCGTTCCCCAACCAGGGATCAGACCCACGCCCCCTGCAGTGGAAGCGCGGAGTCTTAATCACTGGACTGCCAGGGAAGTCCCCATGCATGCTTTTCTTTACTCCTCATAAGACACAGAGCATGGCATTTTTATATGTGAGGCAGTTGCATTTACTAAACTCTTCCTCAGGACCACAGCCAGATATAAGCTCTGGGTGGAGAATACCATGGTCTGAATATGTTTAGCATCTTTCATACCCCGTCGTCTCTTCTCAAGAGTTTTCGCGTGACATTTGATGACCAGTGCCTGAAAGCTTCTTTCTTGGTTATTCCTCTTCTACAGAACTTCCCTGGAACTCACTAAGTTGTTACATATTCCCTGGGCTAGGGAAAACCCCCCCAGAGAAAGGAGACATACAAACCAGAGGGAAGTAAAACAGAAAGTCAAGGTCACCAGGAAATCTTGCAGTCAGGTCGGGTTGCCAGAGCCACCTATGACCGGGGAGCCAGGTAAACAGACAAAGAAGGAGAGCACCCATGTACATGCGCACACGTGCGCGCGCGCGCGCACACACACACACACACACACACACACACACGTCCAAGAGCCTGTGAAATATTCCATTTCTTGAATGCTTATTAAGGTGTCCAGACATTTGAATTTTTACAGATGTTAAAACAAACTTAAAAGGCCAAAGAACAAAGTTGCTTGCATTTCATTCTTCTTTAATGGGAAACATTTGTTCCTCTGGGTTTCTGAGGATAAACAGTATGTTTCCAATTTCAAACCATCACCCTCAGTATCAATAAACACAGTCTGGTGACCACTGGGAGCTCTCCTTTGAAGGTGCCAGCACATGGCCACCTTGCCCAAGAAAGGACTTCTTAATGCAGCAGAGTAAAGCTTGAAACCTGCAGAATCCCCCGGATTCCAGAGTGGAAGAAGCAATTAAGTATTAATTAATATTAATCAATAAGTAAGGATTAGTTAAGCATCTGTATCCCAAAAGAAAGCAGACCTATCCCTACCTGGGGAGTAAGGCTGGCCTAAGGACCTCACGTGCCCAGAGTACTTCCTCTCTAGCCCGTCACTACCCTTAACAGTCCCACCATTAGAGCTGCTCACAAAAACACACACTCTTGTGGCTAAAAGAGATAAAAAACACCACCAGTGAATCACTTCTTCCAGGTAAAGCTTTATATCCGAAAGGTCCCTATCAAAAAGCTTATGTGAATGCATCAGCGTTCAAGAACGGATGACACACTGACTGGGATACACTTCACCTTGGAAAGCACATGATGGACCCATCTGTGAAGAAGAGGAACTGGGAAAGATCCGGAGCATGGATGCTGGGAAACCCTATTTCCTCATCCTCAAGGTTCAGTGACGAGTCTTCCAACCTCTCCTCCCATAAGAGATGGGTTTATCTAATTGTCAGGAGAGCACGAGTGGAATTGAAGCATTAGAGATGCACACTCCCGGCCTCACTCCCTTCCTTTCTCGATGCTCGGGGGCTGTGAGCAGCACGGGACTCTCCTGGCAGCGGCTAAACGAGGGCCTGCCCTGCGGCCCCAATGACGCCCCCTAGGGGAAGCCCAGCCAGGCTCAGGTGTTAGAGTCTCATTTTGGTTGGTCCAGCCCTGCCATCACCAGAGATGCTCTTTTGCTCCCCATCTGGGGCCTGTCACCTATTTATCAATTGGTTCCAAATTCAGAGGTGAACAGGATTAAGACTGCTGGGGCTCTTGAATGCCAAGGATGCAGTCTCTGTGGGATGCAATTGGAAGGGCCCAAGCTCGGCTGGAAGGCAGCATGCGGATACTGAGTGGGAAGAAATAAGCGCAAAGCCACCTTCGTGACATGGGAGCAGACACAGACACACACTTACCGATTCGTCTTTCCCCGCCTCCAGCAGAGCGTCTAAGCGGCTAGCCTGGCTCCGAGCCAGCTCAAAAGGCGATTTCTCAACCCAGCTGATGGCAGCGGCTATGGATCGTGCAGTCACAGGAACAGCACCTTCCTGCCATTTCACAGGCTCTTGAGAAACCCTGAAAGGGACCGCATGGGGCTGTCACTGGCAGTGGTCGATGTAGCTGTCAGCCCTCAGTCTCACAGCTACGAGCAGCAAGACACCCAATGTCACCAGAGCTGAGAGAAAGAAAACACAGCTCCCAGCCCTCTCAAAGTTACCGAGAAAACAGGTGAGCTGTTTAAGGCAGGTTTCCAAAGCACTATGACCTTCCATAAGCTGTATTGACTGGGAAAAACAATGCTTACAGGAGAATTTAAAAATCTCAAAACTTCGAACATCAACAATTGCATTAAAATTACTGAGGAACGTGCACAGGGAACTACACTCAGTATCTTGTAATAACCTATAATGGAAAAGAATCTAAAAAGGAATATATGTATACACATATATAAAACTGAATCACTTTGCTGTATACCTGAAACTAACACCACATTGTAAATCAACTATATTTCAATAAAAAATTTTTAATGTCAAAAAAATTATTGAGGACAGTTATTTTCATAAACAGGAACGTTTAGGGCTTCCCTGGTGGTGCAGTGGTTGAGAGTCTGCCTGCCGATGCAGGGGACACGGGTTCGTGCCCCGGTCCGGGAAGATCCCACATGCCGCGGAGTGGCTGGGCCCGTGAGCCATGGCCACTGAGCCTGCACGTCCGGAGCCTGTGCTACGCAACGGGAGAGGCCACAACACTGAGAGACTCGCGTACCGCAAAAAAAAAAAAAAAAAAAAAAAAATAGGAAGGTTTAGATGCAACTGTCTTCTGTGAATAGTTAAGTTTATAAGGATTCACAGCATTAAGATTTGCAAATCAGCAACAATTTTGTTACTCCACAATTTTATTTCTAATTCTTTTATTACATTGTTTTCATTGTTCTGAAAGATTCCCATCAGTTACCTTTTTTTGGATCAAAAATAGTATTGTTCTGAGTTCAGCAGAGCGTAAGTTTTTAAATCCTGGGACATTTTGATTCAATCATTTAATTTGAGCTTAGAAATGTGATGGAATACCCCTAAAAAACAAGGGCCACTTGAGTTTATCTCTGTGTTTATAATTAAACGAATTTTATGAATCACTTATGATTTTGTAATTATAAGAATTATGTGAATCCTGGACTAAATGAATCAGCCTGATTTGCCCCTCCTAGCCCACCTCCAGATACAGAGGCTGCCTTACCTCTGTGCGGCCCTTTGGGTAGAGAATCTGCCTGAGTGGCATCTATGCTACACATTTCCAAGGAAGCTAAAGCACTGTAGACTTAATCACTTAATTCCTTCAATAATATAACTGCGACAGAAATATAAACTTGGGATAGAACACAATTAGGCAGCATCCTCGAAGGTGTCACCTGTTTAGCTGAAAATATTTTACTTAAAAAAGAAAAACTCGGGCTTCCCTGGTGGCGCAGTGGTTGAGAGTCCGCCTGCCAATGCAGGGGACACGGGTTCGTGCCCTGGTCCAGGAAGATCCCACATGCTGCGGAGCGGCTGGGCCCGTGAGCCATGGCCGCTGAGCCTGCGCATCCGGAGCCTGTGGCTCCACAACGGGAGAGCCCACAGCAGTGAGAGGCCCGCGTACCACCAAAAAAAAAAAAAAAAAGATTTAAAAAAGAAAAACTCAATTAGATAGATGTCCCTCTCATCCAGATGTTTTCTGTCAGGGAAGTACAGCCACTGTTCCACATGAGAAGTCAGTGCTGAAGTCCAAATTCTCTTGAATACAAGAATCTGTAAAAAATTGATTGTGAAAAATCTGAAATATGGGAAAGTCTATAAAGCCAGCCACCTGTTGTTCTGATTAAAGGGGGTCCACTTACAGGGGAAATCAATTTGAGCTGCAAACTCAATCTGAAAAGCAGTGAAATTTGTGACACTGGAATTCATTATTGAACCTAAAGTCTAAAACGTGTGAAGGAATTTTAATTTTAAGAATTTATAGTCTTATATTTTGACCTTGCCATACCATACACTGAAGAAAACAATGTTTTAAAGTATCTTCCAATTTGAAAACTAAGATGCCATATACAAAGCAGATAAAAGTTTTTAAGATTTACTCATTGTGGGTTTTCTGCTGGAACGATATATTCTAGGAAATTACAAGATTATAGCTCCTCCCTCCCCACAGATCTAACTGTGTTAGGTATGCTCCTTAACTCCAAATACAGGAAAATTCCTCATGAAGTTTCAGGGAAATACTCCTTTCCTACGGGAACTCACCATATGATATTGAACTTGGCTATGTGAGCCACCTGCTCCTGGAGGACCATGATTAGAGCATCTTGGCACAGATTAAGCTCCTCCTCCAGCATGCCGCCACAATCCAGCACTATGGTGATGCACTGTTCCAAGATGACACCAAATATCTGCCGGCTGTTGCTGGTGAGCCAGTCCATCCGCTGCCTGTAGCTCTCCACAGCTTGTGTTAAGTGCTCCACATACTGATAGATCAGTTCTGGTTTGGCTGTCAACTTAATGAAAATAAAAGTAACAAAATAAAATAAAAGCACACCAAATCAAGTCATTTGAACCACACTGCAGCCAGGAACAATAGGGCCCACTGAGTCATGGGCTATGCCATCAAGAACTGTACATCAATAACAGTTGCATAGACGATCCTTCAAACTCCACATAAGCCAGGAGGAAGTCTTCCAATCTTTCAACTGAAAAACCCTTGGATAATTTCCCATAGCAGGAAACATGGTGATGAAATCTGTTCAAAAATACAGCACTTTTTTTAACAAAATGTGTTTCCAGATTGTGTTTAACCTTTCTAGTTACAGAATTACTTTTATCTGAAAATGCTCAGGGGTACTTTAAGAAATTAGGTAGAAGAAAAGAGAGATTAGCAAAGGCAGAGGGGAAAAAAGTTCCTAAAGGAACTAGAAAAAGATGAACAAACAAAACACGGGGTTAGTAGAAAGAAGGAAATCATAAAGATCAGAGCAGAAATAAATGAAATAGAGTCTAAAGAAGCAATAGAAAATAACAACGAAACTAAGAGTTGGTTCTTTGAAAGATAAACAAAACTGATAAACCTTTAACCAGACTCATAGAGAAAAAAAGAGAGAGTGCCCAAATCAATAAAACCAGTAATGAAAAAGAAAAACTTACAACCTACATTACAGAAATACAAAGGATCATAAGAGATTGCTATGAACAACTGTACACCAATAAAATGAACAACCTAGAAGAAATGCACAAATCTCCCAGAGGGAACCAGGAAGAAACAGAAAATAGGAACAGGCCAATTATCAGTAATGAAATTTAATCAGTAATAAGAAAAAACCCTACAACTCCTCCAAAACAAAAATGTAGAACCAGATGGCTTCACAGGTGAATTCTACCAAACATTTAGGGAAGAGTTAAGACCTATCCTTCTCAAACTATTCCACAAAAATTGCAAAGGAAAGAACACTTCCAAACTCATTCGGCCAGCATCACCCTGATACCAAAACCAGATCATCACAGAAAGAGAAAATTACAGGCTTACCACTGATTAACATAGATGCAAAAATCTTCAACAAAACATTAGCAAACCAAATCCAAAAATACATTAAAAGGATCATATATCATGATCAAGTGGGATTTATTCCAGAGATGCAATGATGGTTCAGTACCTGCAAATCAATAAATGCGATACACCACTTTAACAAACTGAAGAATAAAACTCATATGATCATCTCAATGGATGCAGAAAAAGGTTTTGACAAAACTTAACATCCACTTATGATAAAAAAAAAAAAAACTCTCCACGAAGTGGATATAGAGGGAACACACTTTGACAAAATAAAGGCCATATATGATAAACCTATAGCTAACAGCATACTTGATGGTGAAAAGCTGAAAGCATTTCCTCTAAGATCAGGAAAAAGACCAGGATGCCTGCTCTTGCCACTTTAATTCAACATAGTATTGTAAGTCTTAGCCAGAGCAATCAGAAAAAAGGAAATAAAAGGAATTCAAATTGGAAAGGAAGAAGTAAAACTGTCACTATTTGCAAATGACATGATACTATACATAGAAAATCCTAAAGACACCACCAAAAAACTACCAGAGTTCATCAATGAATTCAGGATACAAAATTAGTATACAGAAATTTGTTGCAGTTCTATACACTAACGATGAACTACCAGAAAGAGAAATTAAGAAAACAATCCCAGTTACTATCACATCAAAAAGAATAAAATACCTAGGAGTAAATCTAAGGAGGTAAAAGACCTGTACTCAGAAAACTATTAAGACACTAATGAAAGAAATTAAAGATGACACAGATAGAAAGATATACTGTGTTCATGGATTGGAAGAATTAATATTGTTAAAATGACCATACTACCCAAGGCAACCTATATATTTATGCCAGCCTTATCAAAATACCAATGGCGTTTTTCACAGAACTAGAACAAATAATTTTAAAATTTGTATGTAAACACAAAAGACCGCGAATAGCCAAAGCAATCTTTAGAAAGAAGAACAGAGCTGGAGGTATCATGTTCCCTGACTTCAGACTATACTACGAAGCCAGCAATCAAAACAGTATGTTACTGGCACAAAAACAGACACATAGATCAATGACGTAGAATAGACAGCGCAGAAATAAACCCATGCATTTATGGTCAATTAATTTATGCAAAAGAGACAAGAATATACAATTGGGAAAAGACACTCTCTTCAATAAGTGGTGCTGGGAAAACTAGACAGCTACTTGTAAAATAATAAAATTAGAATATTTTCTCACACCACATACAAAAATAACCTCAAAATGAATTAAAGACCTAAATGTAATACTGGAAACCATAAAACTCCTGGGGGAAAACATAGGCAGAACACTCTTTGACATAAATCGCAGCAATATCTTTTTGAATCTGTCTCCTAAGGCAAAGGAAACAAAAGCAAAAGTGAACAAATGGGACCTAATTAAACTGAAAAGCTTTTGCACAACATATGAAACCACTGGCAAAATGAAAAGATAACCTTCTGAACGGGAGAAAATATCTGCAAATGATATGACTGATAAGGGATTAATATCCAAAATACAGAGTCATACAAATCAATATCAAAAAAACAAACAACTCACTCTCCGCCCTGGGTCACCGCAGCCTCCGCCGCTTTCAGGCCTAACAGCCTGAAGAAAAAAAAAAAACAGAAAAAGATGTTCAAAAATCCGGAAACGCTTTTAAATCTTTTTTAAAAAAGAAAGAAAGAGAGCTTCCCTGGTGGCGCAGTGGTTGAGAGTCCTCCTGCAGATGCAGGGAACACGGGTTCGTGCCTCGGTCCGGGAAGATCCCACATGCCGCGGAGCGGCTATGCCCGTGAGCCGTGGCCGCTGAGCCTGCGCGTCCGGAGCCTGTGCTCCGCAACGGGAGAGGCCACAACAGTGAGAGGTCCGCGTACCGCAAAAAAAAAAGAAAGAAAGAAAAAAAAGAGCGAATCCTCCTCAGAGAACCCGCGGGGAAGTCACTTTGGCACGCTTCCGGCCTGCCCCACGACGCCGCCGCCGCCGCCCCCGCCCCCAGGGCGTCCGTCGGTCCCCGTCCGTCGGTGAGCCGCTCGCGCGCCCGCGTCCACGCACTTCCGCACGCCGCCCGGCCGCGCCGCGTGGCAGCCCGAGCCCGCTGCACCCGCCCCCCGCGCGCCGGCCTCCGCGCTGCACGTGTCCGCGCTGCCCTTAGCCTGCCCGGCGTGGGTGGCGCCTACGCGCTCGGGCAGCCCGGGGGCTTGCAGAGTCGGCACCGACAAATATTTGGTTTCTCGTTTTCCCGGGCTGCCGTAATCTTAAACCGCCGGGAACCCGAGGCCTATATTTATAGAGAAACGCACGTTCCGGAGGCCGCCGTGGGCACCACGCGGTTGCCTCTGGAAGAATTTTTGTAATTTGGAGGACAGTCCCCGTTTTAATTTTTTTCATTTTTTGAAATTGGGAGCTTCCAGACAGGGACAGCTGAAAATTGCAAACTCCCAGGGTGGGCAATATTGTTTTTGAAAGCCTTTTGTCTGCCGTTCGGCAGTCTCCTCCGAGCCGCCCCCAGACTCCTCTCCGGCCCGCGGAGCCCACTCCACCTTCTCTGAGCTTCACTGCCACCTGTGAGCCGCGGCACGGGCCACAGCTCCGAGCGGAAACCCCCTTTGTCCTGTGTGGTCCCTCTAAGAAGTCCTCCTGGCGGGGCTCAGGGTGGTGGGGAGATGAACGCTGCAGCCAGCAGCTATCCCATGACCTCCCTGTACGTGGGCATCCTGCACTCAGACGTCACCAAGGCCGTGCTGAACGAAAAGTTCAGTCCTGCGGGGCCTGTGCTGTCCATCTGGGCCTGCCGCGATACGATCACCCGCCGCTCCCTGGGTTATGCGAACGTCAACTTCCGGCAGCCGGCAGACGCTCGGCGGGCTTTGGATACCATGAACTTTGATGTGATTAAGAGAAAACCAATCCGTAACATGTGGTCTCAGAGGGATCCCTCTTTGAGAAAATCTGGCGTGGGAAACGTCTTCATCAAAAACCTGGACAAATCTATAGATAACAAGGCACTTTATGATACTTTTTCTGCTTTTGGAAACAGTCTGTCCTGCAAGGTGGTGTGTGATGAGAACGGCTCTTAAGGGTTACGTCTTTGTCCACTTCGAGACCCAGGAAGCTGCCGACAAGCCCATCGAGAAGATGAACTGCATGCTCCTCGATGACCACAAAGTGTTTGTGGGCAGGTTCAAGTCTCGAAAAGAGCGAGAAGCTGAGCTTGGAGCCAAAGCCAAGGAATTCACCAATGTTTATATCAAAAACTCTGGGGAAGAGGTGGATGATGAGAGTCTGAAAGAGCTATTCAGCCAGTTTGGTAAGTGTCAAGGTGAGGAGAGATCCCAGTGGGAAATCCAAAGGCTTTGGCTTTGTGAGTTACGAAAAGCACGAGGATTCCAATAAGGCCGTGGAAGAGATGAATGGAAAAGAAATCAGTGGGAAAGTCATTTTCGTCGGCCGTGCGCAGAAGAAAGTGGAACAGCAGGCCGAGTTAAAGCGAAAATTTGAACAGCTGAAACAGGAGAGAATTAGTCACTATCAGAGGGTGAATCTCTACATTAAGAACTTGGATGAGACCATTGATGATGAGAAGTTAAGGAAAGAGTTTTCTCCTTTGGGATCAATCACCAGTGCTAAGGTAATGCTGGAGGATGGGAGAAGCAAAGAGTTTGGCTTTGTCTGCTTCTCATCCCCTGAAGAGGCAACCGAAGCAGTCACAGAGATGAACGGACGCATCATGGGCTCCAAGCCACTGTATGTCGCCCTGGCCCAGAGAAAGGAAGAGAGAAAGGCTCACCTGACCTACCAGTATATGCATTGGGTGGTTGGGATAAGAGCGCTCCCTGCCAATGCCATCTGAAATCAGTTCCAGCCTGCAGCTGGGGGCTACTTTGTGCCAGCAGTGCCACAGGCTCAGGGAAGACCTCCGTATTACCTAACCAGTTAGCACAGATGAGGCCTAATCCACGCTGGCAGCAAGGTGGGAGATCTCAAGGCTTCCAAGGAATGCCAAGTGCTATACGCCAGTCTGGGCGTCGTCCAGCTTTTCGCCATCTGGCTCCAGCTGGTAATGCTCCAGCCTCTCGCAGCCTCCCTACTACCGCTCAGAGTCGGGTCTGAGTGCCCAGACCGCTTGGCTATTGACTTTGGTGGGGCTGGTGCCGCCAGCAAGGGCTGACTCACAGCTGCCAGTCTGGAGGTGTTTCCGCAGCTGGGCAGAACCTAGCGTGCTGCTGTTGCTGCCGCTGCTGCTCGGGCTGTTGCACCTTACAAATACGCCTCCAGTGTCCGCAGCCCTCACCCAGCCATCCAGCCCCTGCAGGCACCCCAGCCTGTGGTCCATGTGCAGGGGCAGGAGCCGCTGACCGCCTCCATGCTGGCCGCAGCACCCCCCGCAGGAACAGAAGCAGATGCTGGGTGAACGTTTGTTCCTGCTCATCCAGATGATGCACTCAAACCTGGCCGGGAGGATTACGGGGATGCTGCTGGAGATTGACAGCTCGGAGTTGCTGCACATGCTGGAGTCCCTGAGTCTCTCCGCTCCAAGGTGGATGAAGCTGTGGCGGTCCTACAGGCTCATCATGCCAAGAAAGGAGGTGCCCAGAAGGTGGGCGCTGTTGCTGCTGCTACCTCTTAGACAAGGACAAACCGATTCAAAAGCCAAATGACCCCTCATGGAATTCAGCTCAAAGTTTGAAGATGCCCTAGCTTGTCCTATGGACCTCAACACCAAGACCCACAAATTGCAAATTTAATAGGTCATTTTGTATCAAAAGGTCAATTCTGAAGCGCCTAGAATTTTTCAATTGAAAGATTATATTCTTTGGGTTCTGATATGGCACAGACAGTGTTAACTTTTTTTTTCTATTGTGAGTTTTGATTTCGCCCCCCAGAAATTGATTTTATTTGATGTACCCAAGTCTTACCCAAGTTTCTCAATAAAGAAAAAATCTCCATAAAAAAAAAAATTGAGAAAATGGGCAGAAGATCTAAATAGACATTTTCCCAAAGAAGACATACAGATGGTCAACAGGCACATGAAAAGATGCTCAACGTCACTAATCATCAGAGAAATGCAAATCAAAACCACAATGAGATATCAGCTCACACCTGTCAGAATGGCTATCATCAAAAAGACCACAAGGGCTTCCCTGGTGGCGCAGTGGTTGGGGGTCCGCCTGCCGATGCAGGGGACGCGGGTTCGTGCCCCGGTCCGGGAGGATCCCACGTGCCGCGGAGTGGCTCGGCCTGTGGGCCATGGCCGCTGAGCCTGTGCGTCTGGAGCCTGTGCTCCGCAGCGGGAGAGGCCACAGCAGTGAGAGGCCCGCGTACCGCAAAAAAAAAAAAAAAAAAAAAAAATGCTGTGAGAGGCCCGCGTACCGCAAAAAAAAAAAAAAAAAAGACCACAAATAACAAATGCTCAGGAAATGGAGAAAACGGAACCCTCCTACACTGTTGGTGGGAATGTGATTGGTGCAGCCCCTATGAAAAACAGTATGGAAGTTCTTCAAAAAACTAAAAATAGAACTGGCATATAATCCAGCAATTCTCCTGGGTATATATCCAAAGAAAATGAAAATACTAATTCGTAGGTATACATGCAGCCCAATGTTCACAGCAGCATTATTTACAGTAGCCAGATAATGGAAGCTATGGAAGCAACGTAAGTATCCATCAACATATGAATGGATAAAGGAGATGTGATATATATATATACATATATCACACGATAGAATAGAATATTACTCAGAATTTTACTCAGCCATAAATAGAATATTACTCAGCCATAAAAAATAATGAAAGCTTGCCATTTGCAACAACATGGATGGATCTGGAGGATATTATGCTCAGTGAAATAAGTCAGACAGAGAAAGACAAATATTGTGTAATCACATGTGGAATCTGAAAAATAAAACGAATGAATATAACAAAAAATGCATCTGTATCATATTTGCATCTGGCATTGAATTGTATCGTTTCATAAATGACATCAAATTTGTATTCAACCTAGAGATTATCATACTAAGTGAAGTCAGACAAGAAAGACAAATATCATATGATATCACTTATATGTGGAATTTTAAAAAATGATACAAATGGACTTATTTACAGAACGGAAACAGACTCAACAGACTTTGAGAAAAAACTTATGGTTACCAAAGGGGAAAGGTGGCGGGGGGAGGATAAATCAGGAGTTTGGGATTAACATATACACACTACTATATATAAAATCAACAAGGACCTACTGTATAGCACAGGGAACTCTACTCAATCATCTGTAATAACATATGGGAAAAGAATCTGGAAAAGAATGGATATGTATAACTAAATCACTTTGTACACCTGAAACTAACACAACAATGTCAATAAACAATGTACTCTAATAAAAAAAATTAAATTAAAAAAATTTGTATTCAACAAATCTAGATAAAATTCGGACACTCCAGAGAAAACTGGGTTGGGCTGGGGGAGAAATTAGGTAGAAGAAAAGAGATCAGCAAAGGCAGATGAAAAAAAAGTCTCACTGAAACATCTGCCTAAGCATAATATGCCAAAAATATTTCTGGAAATGCTTCTAAACATGCCAGCACATCTGCCTGGCTTCCTCTAAGGGATGCCACCCCACTACCCATCCTCCCGCTCACAGCCTTTGTCCTATGTCCTCTTGTCTCTCAGGCCAAGCTCCCCTGTACCTGGATCACTTGATCACCCAGGGCTGCCACCAACACTCTAGGGGCTGCCCCTGAAGGTGACTTACAAATAAAGCATCGTTCACACAGGTCAGGCAAAATCGTGCAAGGCCTTTCAGGGTGTAGGGAGGCAGGAGACAGACAAAAGGAATAAGAAAAAAGTGTACCCTGTGCTGTGAAGAATCAGACATTAAAAGATCTGGTACTTTAAAAAAAAAACAACTTTAACAATCTTCACAACACCCCCAAACACCTAAATGGTTAAGGAAAATGTGTCTTCGGAATACACCATGTAATTCTATGTTTTCACGCTGGCCCCTCTGCCTTCAACTCCTTTCGTTCTCATCCCAGCCCCCTCCCCACGCCCCCAAGTCGGCAGAATTCCTAACTCCCTCGCCAGAGTTCACGGCACTTACTACAAACCTCCACCATAACACAGAAACCAGGGTGGGACCATGTCATAGGGGCCATGTGGGTGGAATTAGATGGCAAAGACAGATGTTTTCAATACTGCCACATTGATTTTAAGGTGGTTCAGATAAAAAAAGCTGCGCAGCGCCACCAAAATAAAATAAAATGAAAATAAAAGTAATGTACATTTTTTAAATGTTAAGAAATAACCATCCAGGTGGTACATGAATGTACAGTGACATGAAAAAGTATCCATGAAGCAACATGATGGGACGTGTGTCTCCGGAGCTCCCTGTGGTGGCCGGGGTATGCATAGCACCTGACGTGTTAAGGGTGCACAGGAATCACGTGTTGAATTGCTGGGAATGAAGGACTCCAGTAACAGGTGCCACTCAATCTCTGTCCACTACTACCTGCATCAGGGGTCCTCTATTCCTAGAGCATCTACCAGATAACAGCATTTTGTGCTGGCCTTTCAGCTAACTTCTGTCATACTGCTTTGTTTCTTTATTTTCCAGGCAAAACAAAGTGTTGATATGCAAAGGTTTTCACCTCCGGTCAAGACCTTTCTGCTCTCATCTCTAATGGGTCAAGTGCTTCTCTCCCCAGTTCCTGGGCCGTGACATTCACCACTGTCTACACACAGAAGAAATCCTCCAGCCCTGATAAGCCTGCCTGCCTCTCCACGTAGACCTCAGTAGCGTGTCCCAGGACCTGGCCATCGAGGGAACTCCGACTTACATTGTACGCTCTGCCATCTTCCGTTGTGTAGATCCGTGGAAACAGGCCGTCTGCATACCGGGAAGCCACAAGTCTCCCCAGAGACGTCACATAATCTGCATGTTTATGAAGAAAAGCAGTCAAAATGGTACATTATCAACACTCATTTTTATTTCAAAATGCTATTCTCTGACATCAGATTATATCCCCAGGGACACCAATAATCCGTGATGCTTAGTATTCTGTTCTAGATAATGAAGTATTTCTAGGTGCTATGATAAATGTGACTGTTTACGACATGTGACATCCTGTGATGCATGAATGAATGGGGAGGAAGAACAGGGTTTGTTTCTTGGTCTCCTGGTTCTTTTGTCCAGAATGATTAAGGCAGGGGTCAGAAAGATGACATAGAAACAGTGTTTAATTCCGGAGATCTTTTATTCAGGACTTGGGCTTAGTTTTCAGAATTTTAAAAATTAAACTTAGATATTATCTACTGTTCCCTCGAGTGGGGATTCATGAATAAATGAGTGAGATGAAGCAAGTAGGGAACAGAGTCAGAACACTCATACAGGATGTCAAGACCACTTTCTTCTCAGAGCATATGCTCGGCTGTTCAACATCCACCCCGTAAACACCCATGGAGCACCGCTATGCGCTAGACACAGTGCTTACAGAATGGGGGTACGGTGCTTCCTGAAACATACGTTTACTCCTTCGCAGAACTAACAGAAGCTTTCAAGGACTAATTATGACTTGGCAGGACAGAGATGAGGTAAGGCTTCATGGAGCTGTTTTATTGTGGTAATTATTTTATTGTTGCTGTTATTGTTAGTATTATTAAGTCTCAAAGGTGGTAGAGAGAGTGGTGGTACTCCTCGATCCAACACTTCCTTTCCTTTGCCTTTCTAGGGAGGCAGGATCACGGCCTACTTGGGAAAGGCAGAGGGGGCAAGGCTGAATTTTAGAGAGCAGGTTTGGTCCCAAATCACCAGGAATGATAAAATTCACAAGTCCTGAAGTTCAATGTCCATAATAGTAAAGAGCAAAGAATGGATACTTGAATCCCATCAGCAATAACCTCACTCAATAAATCTCTCAATCTTTAAAATCTTCATTTCTAAGATTTCAACATCTTTTTTTTTTTTTTTTTCTTTGCAGTATGCGGGCCTCTCACCATTGTGGCCTCTCTTGTTGCAGAGCACAGGCTCCGGACGCACAGGCTCAGCGGCCATGGCTCACGGGCCTAGCCGCTCCACGGCATGTGGGATCTTCCCGGACCGGGGCACGAACCCGTGTCCCCTGCATCGGCAGGCGGACTCTCAACCACTGCGCCACCAGGGAAGCCCCTGATTTCAACATCTTGACTGACATCTACAGAGCAGCGTCAAATCACCAGCAGCATTCTCTCTTTACCTAAGACATTTATCTGGAGTCAGGAGGGAGGGCTATTTTCTGAGAATTGAAGAAGATGAATCTATATAAGGCTCCATAGCTGTATTAAAATTAAACTAAAAGCCAATTAAAATTAAGGCATTATGAATTCCCCATCCAATAATGGTGAAGTAGATTTTACTGGCTAACTCTCACACAGAAAAAAATTATAAGCCCTGGACAAAATATTAAAATAGCTACTTGAAGGCACTAGAGAGCAATCAAGAACAGGCAGAAACTGGAGTAGCATTAATCCCTGAAAAAAGGAAATTGGTGAGATTTGCATTCATTTAATAAGGGAGGCAGAGTTTGGAGTTTGAGTCCAACCAAGTTAACTGCTTGCTAGAATAAGAATCAGCTCTCCACCCATCAACTGGTAAGTGGATAAACAAACTGTGGAATATCCATACAATTCATCTCCTGATTTTATTTGGCCATAAAATGAATAAAGTTCTGGTACATGCTACAACATGGATGAATCTTAAAAACATCACATTAAGTGAAAGATGTCAGGGACTTCCCTGGTGGTGCAGAGGTTAAGAATCCGCCTGCCAATGCAGGGGACACGGGTTTGAGCCCTGGTCCGGGAAGATTCCCCCATGCCGTGGAGCAACTAAGCCCGTGCACCACAACGACTGAGCCTGCGCTCTAGAACCTGCAAGCCACAATTACTGAGCCCGTGTGCCACAACTACTGAAGCCTGCATGCCTAGAGCCAATGCTCCACAACAAGAGAAGCCACCGTAATAAGACCGCGCACCGCAACGAAGAGTAGCCCCCACTCGCCATAACTAGAGAAAGCCCACGTGCAGCAACGAAGACCCAACTCAGCCAAAAATTAATTAATTAATTTTTTTTTTTAAAGTAAAAGATGTCAGTCACAAAACACCACATATTATATGACTCCATTTATATAAAATGTCCAGAACAAGAAAATCTATAGAGACAGAAAGTAGACTGCTTTGGGCTGGGGCCTGATGGGCAGGGTGCATAGCTAAGAAGTACACGGTTTCTTTCTGCAGTGATGAAAATGTTCTAAAGTTGACTGTGATGATGGTTGCACATATCTGTAAACATTGAATTGCACACTTTAAATGGGTGAATCGTATAGTATGTGAATTACATCTCAATAAAGCTGTTATTTTTTAAAAAGCAGATATGAGAATCTAGCTGTTTTCTATTGGGACAAATATTAAAGGGATTTGCAAAAATGTAAAACAGTGCCACTCTTCTCACTACCATTTTTATTTTAAAAAACATTTTTTTCTTAAAAATGTTACGTTAACATATAATGGGTTTGTTACTTTTAAATGAATTAATAAATATTTTTAAGGGTTTTAGTTTTAACTTCCAATATGATAAATATCAACAGATGTAAAATGCATAAATTCTTGTAAGAGATTAAAAATGAGGACATGATATGAAAGTGTATAAAGGAGATGTAATGAACTGAATAAAGAAACATTAGGGTAAAAACATTTACATACTAATACAGGTAATCAATTCTAATGACAGTGGATTTCTCATCAGAAATCACAGAGGCCAGAGGAAGTGGCACAATGTCTTTTAAGTGCTGAAAGAAAAGAACTGTCAACCCCAAATCTTATATCTGGTGAAATTATTCTTCAGGAATGAAGGAGAAATAAAGATATTGTCAGACAAAGAAAAAATAATGTTGCCAGCAGAGCTATTCTTACAGAATAAATAAAGGAAGTTCTATAAACAGGAAGGAGATGATAAAAGAAAGAACCTTGAAACATCAGGAAGGAAGAACACAGTAAGCATAAATATGTGTAAATAAAACAGATTTCTCTTCTTGAATTTTCTAAATTGCTTGATGGTTGAATTAAAAAGTATAGTATGGCCTAATGTGATTCTCAATGTATAAAGAAAAACAATAAAGCATATTATAAATGAGATTAAAGGGACATAAAGGGAAATAGTTACCATTCTTCATTCAAACTGATAAAATGCTGACACCAGTAGACTTTGATAAGTTACATATTTATAATGTAATACCTAGCACAACCACTAAAAGAGCTGTGTGAAGAGATACTCAAAAAATACTACAGATAAATTTTTTTTAATTCTGAAAAATGTTTAAGTAACCCAAAGATAGGCAAGAAAAAGAAATAAATGGAAAACAGAGGAAAACAACAGGAAACAAAAAATAAAATGTCAAACAAACTCTAACATATAAATAATTACATTTAATATAATTGGTCTAGATACAACAATTAAAAGAGATTGGTAAAGAGGATTTAAAAACTGACCCAATAATAAGGTGTCTATAAAAACCTGCTTCAAATATAATGATGTGTAAGTTAAAAGTAAAAGGACAAAAAAGATAAGTCATGTAAATATTTTAAAAAAAGAAAGCGGGATTGGCCATATAATGTAAAAAAAGTAAACTACAGAGGAAAGAATATTACTAAGGATAGAGGAGAACATTATATAATTATAAAAGTGTCAATCCACCAGGAAGACTTTGCAATTCTAAATGTACATGCACCAAACAACAGAGCAGCAAATATGTAAAGTAAAAACTGATAGAACTGAAAGGAGAAACAGACAAATCCACAATTATAGTTGGAGATTTCAATATCACTCCTGTCAACAATTGATAGAATAACTAAACAGAAAATCAGCAAGAATAAACAGGACCTAATTGGCATTTATTTTTAAAAATACTCCATACAACAACAGAAGAATACACATTCAAGTACCACAGAATATATACCAAGGTAAACCATATCCAGGGCTAGAAAACAAACCTCGAAAAATTTAAAAGAATCGAAACTGAGTATGTTCTCTGTCCACAGTGGAAACAAACTAGAAATCAATAACAAAAAGATAAGAGATTCTGGGTCGGGGTTTCGTATATAGCAGAGCAGCTCCCTTGCTGCGATCTATTGAAAGTCAGCCCTCGACACAAGGGTTTGAAAAAAAAAAGTTAAAATAGAAATTAAAAAGAGAAAAAAAAATTTTTAGAAGATGAGAGAAATCTCCAAACTCTTGGAAACTAAATAACATGCTTCTAAAAAAAAAAAAAAAAGTCCTTGAATCAAAGAAGTCTCAACAGAAATAAAAAATACTTTCTTAACTGAAATGATATACAATAAAATGAATTGATAATGAAATGAAATGATAATACAACATATGAAAATTTGAGGGACACAGCTCAAGCAGTCTCAAGAGAGAAATTTATAGCACTAAATCCTGACACAAGAAGAGCTGAAAAGTCCCAGAACAATAATCTAAAGGTCCCACCTGAAGAAACTAGAAAAAGAAGAGCAAAATAAAATCCAAAGCATGCAGAAGTAAATAATAAAGATCAAGGCAGAAATCAATGAAATTAAACAAAGAAAAATAGAGAAAATCAATTAAATTAAAAACTGGTATTTTAATAAGATCAATAAAATTGACAAACCCCTAGCAAGACTGACAAAGATGAAAAGAGAGAAGACATAGGGCTTCCCTGGTGGCACAGTGGTTGAGAATCTGCCTGCTAATGCAGGGGACACGGGTTCGAGCCCTGGTCTGGGAGGATCCCACATGCCGCAGAGCAACCAGGCCCATGAGCCACAACTGCTGAGCCTGCGCTTCTGGAGCCTGTGCTCCGCAAAAAGAGAGGCCTGTGCACCGCGATGAAGAGTGGCCCCCACTTGCTGCAACTGGAGAAAGCCCTCGCACAGAAATGAAGACCCAACACAGCAAAAATAAATAAAATTAATTAATTAAAAAAAAAAAGAGAGAGAAGACATGAATTATTGATACCAGGAATGAAACAGGGACTATCACTTAAAACCCTACAGAATCAAAAGAATAATGGAATACTACAAACAACTCTGCACACATAAATTAAACAACTTAGATGAAATGAATCAATTCCTCAAAAAACGCGAACTACCACAACTCACTCAATACAAAATAGATCATTTGAATAGTCCTATACCTTATTAAGGAAAGAAATTTGTAATTTAAAAACTTCTAGAAAAAGAAATCCCCAGGCTTGGATAGGTTCCCTGGATAATTCTACTGAACACAGAAGGAATTAAATTTTATACAATATTTTCCAGAATATAGAAGATAAGGGAACATTTCCCAACTCATTTTATGAAGCCAGCATTACCCTGATACCAAAATCTGACAAAGGCAGTATAAAAAAAGAGAAACTACAGACAAATATCCTTCATGAATATAGATGCAAAACTCCTTAACACAAAATTAGCAAGTATAATTCAGCAATATATAGTATAAAAAAAATTATACAACATGATGGAGTCATGTTTATTCCAGGATACAAGGCTGGTTTAATATTCAAAAATCAATATAATCAAGCAAATTAACAGGCTAGGGAAGAAAAATCACATGAACCTTTCAACTGACACAGAAAAAGCATTTGACAAAATCTAACACCCATTCATGATAAAAACTCTCAGAAAACTAGAAATATAAGGGACCTTCCTTAACTTGATTTTTTTTTTTAATCTACCAAAAAACCTAACATCATACTTAATGGTTAAAGGCTGAAAGCTTTCTCCTAAGATCTGAAATGAGGTAAGGATGTCTGCTCTTACCACTTCTATTCAACCTAATACTGCAAGTTCTAGCCATCACGACAAGACAAGGAAATAAAAGGCATACAGATCAGAAAGGAAGAATAAAAACCTTCCCTATTGGGCTTCCCTGGTGGCGCAGTGGTTAGGAGTCCGCCTGCTGATGCAGGGGACACAGGTTTGTGCCCCGGTCCGGGAAGATCCCACGTGCCGTGGAGCGGCTGGGCCCGTGAGCCATGGCCGCTGAGCCTGCGCGTCCAGAGCCTGTGCTACGCAACGGGAGAGGCCACAACAGTGAGAGGCCCGCGTACCGAAAAAAAAAAAAAAAAAAACCTTCCCTATTTGGAGGTGACATGATGGTCTACCTAGAAATCCCAAGGAATCAACAACAACCAAAGAAAACCTCGTAGAATTAATATGTGTGCTCAATAAGGTCACTGGATAAAAGATCAACATTAAAAAATCAACCAGGGCTTCCCTGGTGGTGCAGTGGTTGAGAGTCCGCCTGCCGATGTAGGGGACACGGGTTCGTGCCCCGGTCCGGGAAGATCCCACATGCCGCGGAGCGGCTGGGCCCGTGAGCCATGGCCGCTGAGCCTGCGCGTCCGGAGCCTGTGCTCCGCAACGGGAGAGGCCACAACGGTGAGAGGCCCGCATACCGCAAAAAAAAAAAAAATCAACCATATTCCTACATCCTAGCAATGAACATGTGGAAACCAAAATCAAAAATACAGTTTCACTTATAATTGCTCAGAAAAATGAAATACGCAGTAAATCTAACAAAACATGTCCAATACTCGTACACTGAAAATTACAAGACAGGTGTTGAAGGAAATCAAAGATGTAAATAAATGAAGAGATACTCCATATTCATGGACTGAAAGACTCAACATAGTAAAGATGCCAATTCTCCTTAAATTGATATACTGGTTTAATGCAATTCCTATCAAAATCCCAGCAATATTTTTGTAGACAGACATGGTTATTCTAAAATTTATATGGAAAGGCAAAGAAAATAGAGTAGTAGTTAAGACAATTGTGAAAAAAGAATAAAGAGGGAGGAATCAGCCTACCAAGTGTCAAGACATTATATAATTATAGTAATCAAGAGTATGGGGTTTGGTGGAGAGACAGACATACAGATAAATAGAACAAAACAGAGGACCCAGAAATAGCCCCATATAAGTACAACCAGCTAATTTTTAACAAAGATAGAAAAGCAATTCAAAAGAGAAAGGATAGTCTTTTCAATAAAAGTTGCTGGAGAAATTGGATATCCATAGTCCCAAAAAATCAACCTTATACAAAAAATAAATTAATCACAGGCTAAATGTAGGGTGTAAAATCATAAAAGTTTCAAGAAGAAAAGGGGGGAGAAAAACTCTGAGACTTAGCAAGATCTATACAAGAAAAAAAACAAATTGGATCTCATCACCTGTGCACTGAGAAACTCTGTTAAAAGGATGAAAAAAGAAGTTACAGACTAGGAGAATATACCTGTGAAGCACGTATGTGATGAAGGACTTCTGTCTAGAATACATAATGAACATTTAAGACACCAATCTAATTAGAAAACAATCAAAAGACATGAAGAAACATTTATTTTGCCAAAGATGATATATAGCAAATAAGCACATGAAAAGGTATTCAACAAAACTAGACATTAGGGAAATACAGATTGAAACCACGGTGAAATATCACTACACAACTGTTAAAACAGCTAAAATTTTTAAATGGTGACAATACCAAATGCTGATATGATGTGGAAAAACTGGATCCCTCATATATTACTGATGTGAATAGTACAACAACTCTGGAAAACAGTTTGGCAAGTTTCTTAACAAAACAAAATAAAAACAAAACATATACTTAACATACCACCTAGCAATTGCATTCCTGGGCATTTATCCCAGAGAAGTGAAAATTTATGTTCACATAAAAACCTGTAAACAATTATTCATATCAGCTTTACTTGTAATATCCCCAAACTGGAAACAACCTAGATGTCTTTTAATGGGTGACTGGTTAAACAAACAGTGGTACATCCATACCATGGAATACTACTCTGTAATAAAAAGAAACAAACTATTGATACATGCAACAACTTGCACGAACCTCAAAGAAATAATACCAAGTGAAAAAACTGCCAATCCCAAAAGGTCATGTACTATATGATTCCATATATGTAAACAGTCTCTAAATGAGACAATTATAGATGTGAAAAACAGACTGGTGGTTGCCAGGAGTTAAGGATTTTGGGAGATAGAGTATCTGTATGCCTATAAAGGGGTACCACAAGGGAGATCTTTGTGGTGATAAACAGTTCTGTATCTTGATTGTGGTGGTGGTTACACAAATCTAAACAGGAAATAAAATTACATAGAATTAGTCACAGACAGTGTATCAATGTCAAATTCCTGGATTTGGTATTATACTATGATTTTATAAGATATAACCAGTGGGAGAATTGGATGAAGGGTATGTGGGATCTGTTTATATTATCTTTGCAACTTCCTATGAATATATCATTTCAGAATTTAAAAAATGTCAATCAATCAATCATCCAAAAAAAGAGAAAAAAAATAAAGACAATATCAGATGAACAAAAACTGAGAAAACTCTGTCACCAGCAGACTAGCACTACAAGAAATGCTTAAAATAAATTCTTTAGGAAAAAATACCAGATGGAATTTCAAATCTTAACAAGAAGGATGAATATTATAAACAGTAAATATGTGGATTTTAAGATGCTATTTCTTCCCACTCAATTTCTTTAAAACACAAATGACTTTTTAAAGCAATAATTATAATACTGGATTGTGAGGTTTATGATATATGTAAAAATAAAATATACTAAAACAATGACACCAAGGACAGGTGTGGGGGATAAGTGGAGCTATACTGTTATAAGAGTCTTACATTTTACATGAAGTAGTGCAAAGCTAACTTTTACCAGACCGTGACAAGTTATGGATATAATCACTAGAGCAACCACTGAAAATGCAATGCAAAAAGGTATACCTTGGGCTTCCCTGGTGGCGCAGTGGTTAAGAATCTGCCTGCCAATGCAGGGGACACAGGTTCGAGCCTTTGTCTGGGAGGATCCCACATGCCGCGGAGCAACTAAGCCTGTGCCACAACTACTGAGCCCGCACACCACAACTACTGAGGCTGTGTGCCACAACTACTGAAGCCTGTGTGCCTAGAGCCAATGTTCCACAACAAGAGAAGCCACCGCAATGAGAAGCCCGCGCACCACAATGAAGACCCAACACAGCCAAAAATAAAATAAATAAAAATTTTTTAAAAAACTTAATTTTTTAAAAAACGGTATACCTTAAAATCCTATTGCAATTCAAATGAAAAATAAAAATGGAATTAAATGAAATACAAAAATATTCAATGTACCCAAAAGAGGTCAGGAAAGGAGAAACAGAGGGGAAAGAAAGTGATGGGACAAATAGAAAACAAACAGTGAAATGGTAAACCTAAATCTCACTAAGTCAATTACTACATTAAATGTAGAGACCCAAACTACAATTAAAAGACAGATTATGAGACTGGGTTAAAGGGGCACTCTTTAAAGACAGAGAGTACAGATAATTTGTAAGTGAAGAGTCTAAACATATATGCCATGTAAAAATGAAGCACGAGGAAGCTGTAGTGGTTATATTAATACTAGACAAAGTAAATGTCAAAACAAGGACTACCATGTGATATAAAGATGGACATTTCAAAATTATTAAAATTTGCCAATTCATCAGACAGATATGAAAATCTTAAATGTGTATGCATTTAGAGTTTCAAACTACACGAACAAAACTGACAGAACTAAAGGGAGAAATGGACAAATCCACTAGAAAAAAAAAAAAACACTGAAGACATAGAACATCTCTACAATACTATCAAGCATCTTGACCTAATTAACCTTTATAGATACCACCTAACAACTGCTTAATACACATTGTTTTCAAGCATGTATGAAATGTGCAGCAAGATACATGCTGGGCCATAAGTTAAATGTCAGTCAATTTCAAAGACTAAGAGATGCTCTCTGACCTCAATAGAAGTGAATTAGAAATCCAACTACAAAAAAGATATCTTTAAAAGTCCTAACATATTTGGAAATTAAACGCATTTCTTAAAATACATGAATCTAAGAAAAAAGATTATGAATCTAAGAAATCTAAGAATATGAATCTAAGAAAAAGAGGAAGTAAATACTTTAAACTCAATAATAATGAAAACACCACCTATCAAGATGTCTGCGATTCAGCCTAAGCAATGCTTAGAGGAATACTTATAACTTTAAATACCTATATGAGAAGAGAAGAAAGATTTAAAATCAATTATCTACGTTTCCACCTTAAAATAGAAAAAGAAATGCAAGTTAAACTCAAAGTAAGTAGAAGGAAATAAATAATAAATATCAAAGCAGATATCAATGAAATAGAAAACAAGGGATAGAAAAAAAAAATCAACAAACCCCAAATTTGATTCTTTGAAAAGAGGTATGATATACCCCTAACAAGACTTATCAAGAAAAGTGAGAAAAAACACAAATTATCAATATCAAGAGGGAACATCACTACTGATTCTACAGGTATTTAAAAAATGTTAAGGGAATATTTTGAACAATGTTTTGCCAACATATTAGAAAACATTCATGAAAGGGACAAATTTCTTGAAAAATACAACTTTCCAAAACTGACATGATGAAACAGAAAACCTGAATAGTTCTACGTCAATTACAGAAACTGAATTTCTTATGAAACTTTTCCTATAAACTCCAGGCTCAGATAAGTTTCGCTGGTGAGTTCTATCAAACATTTAAAGTTGAAATAGTACTAATCATATACAAACACCACCAGAACATAGAGGAAAAGGGAATACTTCCAAATCATTTTATGAGGCCAGCATAACCCTGATGCCAAAACCTAACAAGGACATGAAACGAAAATTACGGAGCAATATCCTTCATGATCTTAAATGGAAAACTCCTTGACAAAATATAAAGAATTGCTATTTTGCTAATATTAATGACTGAATTATAATTATTTGAAACATGAGATAAAACTGCTTTCAGTTTGTTTCTTTATAAAGGAATCCCACAGACCCTGACTCTGGCAGACTCCCCCACATCTAAAAGGTATTTAGATGGTACAGGGTCGGCTGTACTAGCCTTATGTGGAAGGATAAATAAGAAGGCACAGCTTGAGCCCTGAAGAGCAAGGCCTTGCCCTTAGGATGGGCCACCAGATCAGTCTGTAACACCCACATCCCCTAGATGTTCCTTATTACCAGCATGGAACAAAGCTGTCAAGGGAACTGGTGAAAAATGTGAAAAACACAGTATTAACGGCTGCTCAAAAAATATGTTTAGGGCTTCCCTGGTGGCACAGTGGTTGGGAGTCCGCCTGCCAGTGCAGGGAACACGGGTTCAAGCCCTGGTCCGGGAAGATCCCACGTGCCGCGGAGCAACTAAGCCCGTGCGCCACAACTACCGAACCTGCGCTCTAGAGCCCGTACTCCGCAACGAGAGAAGCCACCGCAAAGAGAAGCCTGCGCACCGCAATGAAGAGTGGCCCCCGCTCTCCGCAACTAGAGAAAGCCCGCGCACAGCAACGGAGACACAAAGCAGCCAAAAATAAATAAATAAAATAAATTTAAAAATATATATATGTTTAATTGATTAATTAATTGACAAATTCAGAATAAAATCCTAGTAATGAAAATTGCCCTGACTGAAGGAGTGTTTCCCTCAGGTGGGGTGTTACTGAAATGTGGGCCAGCACAGTCCCAATGGGTGGGCAATCACACAATGTAAGACACTCAGTATCTCTGGTCCCCAGGCCCTACATTTCAGTAGCGACTCAAGTCAACATGTCCTTTAAAAAAAAAAAAACGCTCACACATTTCCATACTCCCTGTTGGAGGGCGGTACTCCTGGGAGTTGAAAACTAACATTCTAACTAAGACATTTAAGAAAATACTGGACCATTAACAGGCAGGTCACAACAGGAAAATAGCACGTTCTCCCTGAAACCACACACAGCTATTGTTCTAATCCATAGCCTCCAAAAGGGTTTGCATAGGCCAGGGGGTGAGCAAGACATCTGCGGGTACAAGGGGTATAACTCCTATTTATTTCTTATTTCATCTTTAAAAGAAGAAAGAATGAAATTAAGCATTATTAATATTTAATATGTGGGTTGATGATTGTACATCTAAATAATATATTGATACATATATTGGGGGTCCGTGCACAAACCTTTTTTACCCATAAGAATGTGAGATCAAAATAAACTCAGAGACCTGTGCTTTTGAGGGACCTTCAGAACTGATACAACCTCCTCAAAGGCTAAAGGGCAGCATGCTGGTTGGGTTTTCCAGCCAGTGTTGCTTTGTGAGTATTATACCTTCACAACGTGGAAATCCAATCTGTGACAAAATCTGTTTCAAGGTCAATTTGTTGCTCTTAAGCCCATGCAGTTGAAGCCATTCCTCAGAAGAGATGAGACTCTGCTTGGCCGAGTCTGTTCTGGTGTTGCTCAGTCCCTCTTGCCACTGCAGCTGCTGCTCAGACATGGTGGAAGATGAGCCTGGTACATCCATCTCTGAGCTAGGATCTAAGTCATAGGGACCTCCTGTAAGGGCAATTGTCAACATCAGACTTCCCGAAAACTTGGAAACAATCTAACATCAACCAAGGATTGGTTTAATATAAATTACAGTGCAACCATCACTGGAATTCTATCAGGTGAAAATTATAATACAAACTGTATATTTGTTGGCAAAGAAAATATCTACATGTATGGCTAAAAGGTATCCATAAAACTCAATGTCTACATGTGTATACCCACAGACACTCAGAAAAACATCTAGAAAGATATGTGCCAATTTTTACACTAGTTTTCTCTGTGTGGTGGAAGCACGTGTAGTCTTTGCCTTTTCTATATTGTTTAAACGTTTACACTACTTAAACATTTCTAAGACAAGATTTACTTTTATAATCAGAAAAATACAAAACTCTTCCATTTTGGAAAATAAACACTCGCTCCTGAACCTACATGACACATCAGTATTCCAGTTATAATCACACCTGACCTTCCTCTTCCAAAGAGGATAAAGAGGATAAAACGCTGAAAGGAAACAAACCTTTTCTCAGGTGGAGTGGCTAACTGGGAGCTAGGGACATGGGGGCAACCAGACAGAGGCTCAGCCCTGATAGAATACAGGGGCTCACCTTCCCACGTTTCATTCTCTGGGACTTCACTCGAAAGCTGTACTTAAACGTTCTGGCTCATGTAGCCAAGCTGTTCTGAGACCAACCAGACTCAATGCAATATACAACACACTGAACTGATCCAGACCTGCCTAAACATAGCTGGTGCACACACAGGGAAGGAGGGGGCTGACTGTAATGTAATCTTAACCCACTCATTGCAACTTCAGGCAGGGCCTGATGACTTGGAGAAAGAGTAGAAACCTCTGCTTCCCTCTGTATCTAGAATGTGCAATGCATATAAATGTGTTTCCCTGGAATGTAACATTTTTCAACAATGGAAAAACTCGCTTTTCCCATTTCTAAAACTCTAACCCTATTTTCTGAAAGTATCAGTGTTATGACGTGCAAATTCAGTCAAACAGAAATCAATCCGACCCACGCTGGGGAGGTTTTGTGAAAAGAAGTTAGAAGTATTATTATTAGCAAACATTTATTTAACTTTATATATGTTCTGTGTAGTATATACTTTTCCTTACAACAACCTTATGAGGTAGGTAGTACTATTATTCCCATCATACAGATGAGGAAACCAAGACAGAGTGCTTAACTAACTTGCCCAGTTCTCACAGCTGGTGGGGGATGTAGCTGAGATCCTAACCCACTCCAGAGTCTGTGTTCTGTGAACTTTACAGTAATGAAACCAACCGCAGCAACTTCCATTTGTTGGCCAGGAACTGAGCGTTTCAAAGACACTACCCACAAATTCTTCATCATGGTATCCGTTACCCACTGCTATCACCCCACTTACCTTTGAGGAATTGGAAGCTTCAAGAATTTAAAGAACTTGTTCAGGACCCATAGCCAGTAAAGGAGAGGCAGAAGTCAAAGCCATTTCTTAACCTCTCTGCCATGGCGATAAGTGACTTCCAGCCTGGTCCTACGGTACAAGCTTACTGATTCCTTCCAGTAAGACTGCTGTCCACGCTGTCCATCAGGGCTCCTGGGTCCTCACTGAAGACAGAGCACTAACCTTTATTATCAGAGCTCAGGCTCAATAAACTTCCTGGCTTATCATTTTCAAGTTTTTAAAGATAATGATTTCTATTTTAAGGTTTATGTGAATTTGTATTGTCCATATCTGTTGAATTCCAAAGGTACACAAACCCATGCTATTGGTGAAGATCTTCTACAAGGGCTCAATTTGATGAGAATGTTACAAGAATATCTTGGAGAGCATTGCGTAGGAGTGGGAAGATTTAGAATGAAAACTCTGTGTCGGTCCATTCTGCCATTTCAGGCAAGCGATTCCTCCTCTCTACATTGGTAATACACCCTAACTCCCAGGTCCACTGCAAGGAACAAATGTGGCAATACATGAGTTATGTGTGGGTGAGCACTTGATGTATTGGAAAGAACTATGTACAAATAAATTCCTTAAAAGTCATTACCCTTTATATTACTGCATGTTTGTGAGCTAATACATGGATGTTTTTAAGCTAAAAAAAAAAAAAAAGTCATTACCCTTTAGTACTTTGTTTCATATACCCACTTTTTCTCCAATCCTCTTTTTTTGTTGTTGTTTTTTTTGCGAAACACGGGCCTCTCACCGGTGTGGCCTCTCCCGTTGCGGAGCACAGGCTCCGGACGCACAGGCTCAGTGGCCATGGCTCACGGGCCCAGCCGCTCCGCGGCATGTAAGATCTTCCCGAACCGGGAAACGAACCCGCATCCCCTGCATCGGCAGGTAGACTCTCAACAACTGCGCCACCAGGGAAGCCCTCTCCAAGCCTCTTTTTACCCACCATGTCCCCAGAGCTATGAAGTTTGGGCTCCTCCTCCTTTAGAATCACAGAACATGAAAAGAGCAAGGAAGGCAGACTAATATGCTTCTACTCTTTTTGAGATCTGCCCAACAGAGACTGCCAGCTGAAGAACTTTTAAATTTGGCCAGTGCTTCCTACAGAAACAAGAAAAAGGAAGTCCCAGAATATTTCTCACTATTTCACCATTTCCAGTTAATCTTTCTCCTTCTCAAACACATTCATCCACCTCCTGTAGTCTTCTTACTAGAGGAAGCCACAGGCCCTAGGTTAAAAAGGGAGCACGGCTACATAAACTGTCCTACTAAGGTTACTAAACTGGATTTGGAACCTTAAAGAAGATTTCAGAAGAGTCATAGCTTTTGTTCTTAAGCCAAAGGGACGTGTTCTCAATTCCAAACAAAAGACAACTGAATCCTCCAGCTAAGGTGTATGCCCCAGTCTCTTTTGCATTCGAATGATTTTTTTTTTAAATAAAAGCTGTTTTTTTAAGTCTGGTTGGCTCTACTGGATCAGAGAACCTACATGAGTCATTCTAATTCAGATCTTGACCCTTCAGGCTTTTTAGCTTGAGAATACCCATTTTGTTGGAAACGAAAGCTTGGAAAGTTGAACTTATCCAGAGAAAACAAAGAAGGAAGGAGAGAAAGGGCACCTCCGACAGAAGGGATCATTTACACAGATGCGATAAGAGCTACTCTGTCAGAGCAAGGTCGTTCTCCTGCGTGGAATCTTAGCCTTGAAGGCCCATTTCCAACCCTGCTCCTTCGTTAAGACTCTCCAGATCCTCTCACCAACCTTCTGCAACCTCCCCCTGGGAAAGCCCTAGTTTTTTGCTTTGATACTTCACCCATATGGCCTTGGCCACTTCAGGTTTGTCCTCCCTAGATTGAAAGAAGGTCCACTGACTACAGGGACAAACTACATGAATGTCCTCAGCGAAGGGCCTGATATACAGCAGGTACTTTGTACACGTGTTGAGTTGAATTAAATTGATGGCTCAATTACTGAGAATCCTGATCTTCCAACAAGGCGAAGATCCTCGGGGCAGGAAACAGCTGTCTCTTTAAACAGACATTTCCCAGATATTACTATGCTATTATTATTACTATTATAATTCAGTTTCTTCTTCCGAGGTTATTACAATATAGAGGAACCCAGAAGTTAGAAACAACAAATCCCAGTTGAGCACTTCCCTAAGTTTTAAAAGCTATCCCAAGAGCCAAAGTTTGGGGAAATAGAAAGGGGTTTCCTAAATAGAAAAAGTATAAATGGAAAAAAGAAAAAATAAATAAAGAAGTGAAAGTCTGAGCTGAAGGCAGGGTCGGGCAGGCAGAATTTGGGGAAAAAATATAAAGTTGATTAAGCTGGCACAGTCCAAAAGGTCCCAACCAAGGTAACTAGGGGCTCCGCGTACAGCCAGCCTGGGGCTGCTAGGGCGTGCCCGTTCTAGGAGGCCAAGAGCTGCCCCAGGGCTGTCCTGCGGTGAGCCCCTGTGGAAGTCCTGATGCCTTAAGAGAGCAGGTCCTGTATGGTCAGAGGATGAGGGACCGTGCATGACTTGATTACGCATTAATTCAGCTTAAATATTTGGAAAACTCTACCTGCTTCACCTTATTACTGCGGGCCTATAGTACAGACAAAACTTTTCTAAGCTGGTTCTCTACCAGAGCGACCGAGCTTTCCCTGGGAGTGAGGTATGGTGCAATGAGCTCTGAAATAAGAGGGGTCGGTTCCTTGTTTCTGGGTCTGACCCTCGTAGGAATTAGTTAAGTGAGTCAGAGCAAGTCGCTGCGCTTTTCTGGGCCTCTTTCCGCATCTGTAAGCGGGGGCTAGTCCAGCTCGGAAGCTGTATGATCCCAAGGTTTCCCTACGCAGCTTGCTGGAAACCTCGGCACCTCAGAGGTTCTGACGTGAGGGGATAGTATCCCACACTTACTAGGCAACCTGTCAGATGAATGACAAGGCGATTCCTGTTCAGCAGCCACCCTCCCATGCTAGGGGCGCCGTCTGGCCCGAGAGGACAGGCAAGCCACGCATCCTGTTGGTTGAAAAAGCGGGCGCAGGGTCCGCGCTTGGCGCAATAGGATTCCAGGTTTTCGATATCTCCGTGACCCGAGCGCGACCTGTTGACCACTGCGTCGCCGCGGTTGCTCGGACACCGCCAATCAAGGCGCGGCTTCCCGAGCCGGCCCCCGAGGAGGCGGAGCCAGAGGAGAACGGGTGGGGCTCCCAGGTGGTTCCGCCGTGGGGCGGCGCGGGACTGGGTACCGGGTCCAGCTGAGACAGACTGATTGGAAGGACAGTGTGCTGCGGTTTTGCAAATTTGCAACTGGTGGGGGGAGGGGGGGAGGGCGCTTCAGTTACCAAAATTCCTCATATCTTTGGATATATGTATTCCTATAGGCATTATTTTCTCTTACTTTATTTGTACCTTAACGAGTAAGCAAAGAGCTCAAAATATGCGTCTGTGATTTTTCAGTCACTCGGAAATAAAACTGTGCTTGTGAAAAGCGTCTTTAAATCCTTAAGAGGAGATCCCACAGGCAAGAATTGTTTTACTATATGTACTGGGATATTAAACTGTGTCTTAGATTTTAAAACTCAAAAAGTGACCAGATTACTTGTAGGCTCAAAGATCTAATAAAACATAGTTAATATTAGAACTGAATAATTCTGTCCTCGACAGAAAAGTCTACTTCATCTACAGGGTTTACTTTTCCTACATTCTTTTAATACCTTTATAACTTTAAAAGTATGGAAAGGTTTGATCTCAGGTCATAAATCATTATGCAAAGGTAGTAGATTGTGTACCATTGGCCCTGCAAATGACATCTGCCAACCACACCCCCAAAAAACAAACAAAAACTCAGCAGTACTGAAAATTCTGTTCAGAAGGCAAGTAGCACAACGGCCACGCCCACGCCCACGTTTGCCAATGCCACCTTAATCCCTGCTGTCCACACCCTGCCAGACTCATATTTCTGGGTCAGGTGGGTGAGATGGAGCGCACAGCATCCGCTGAGCCAAACCCACTGCCTCATGCTGTCACACCAGGCGGTCCTGTCTCCACCTTCACCCCATGCCTTCTCCCTTCCCTGGGACACTTGCCAATTATATGCAAGTCACTGCAGATGACTCTATGCTTCTGTCATTTACATTTATGTGCCCACAAGCATAAATTCTTAGGAAATGTTAAATATTAATTATTTAAACTGTAGACAGATAAGAGCAGAAGTTTAGGCCACTTTGAAGTATTGCAAAGCTGACATGGACTTCAGTTCAGCCAGCCACAGGATGGTTCACCTCATTTTTGTTTGCTGGTCTGGCATAAGAATACCTTTAGCACAGTTGTGATATGCCATTGGACTGAACTGTCACACGTTTGTTTTGAATTTACATTTTACAGATATTTTGTATCCTACCATCAAACTCAGTAATTGGCATTTATTATTTCACTCCCATCCTTAAAGTAATGTCTAACCTGAGTTTATCATCCAGGGCCCGTATTGTACTTTCAGCCTCTTTGTCCACAACTCAAACCTTCCAGCAGGGAGACTAACCTGGTCCCTGCCTTTGACCACACGTGCCTTTACTCCAACACCCCCTTCACCTGGATCACCACAACTTGGGAGCCACAGGCCTGCCCAGGGCCTACAGGGCGAGCTCAAGCTCCTCTGTCTTCACTTGACCCTTGGGGACACAACAGCCCCAATCATTTCTTTCCACCTGTCCAGACTCAGAGCATCAGTTGTCAGTGCCACACACCTGGCACTGCCTCCTGCCTTGTGACAGCCCTTACATTGTTATTTGACCTTTGTGCTGGTTACTTTTCAGGTTGAATCGTTTTTCCTTTTCCTTAAACAAGCCCGTCACTGGCACTGCTGGGCTTATGATCACGATTAGAATCTCGGTGGGTGAGGGGCAAGGATGATGATAAATGAAAAAAAGGAGGAAAAGCAATTTTCCTGAGCCCACCACAAAAACTGGAGCCAGAGAAAAATTAGAATGTTAATTCAAGAGAATTGTATGTATGTATGAGAAAGAGTCTGAGAGAGAATTAATGCTACACAGTAGCATTCCCAAATAGAAAGGAGGAAGTGGGGAGTGAAGCACCTGGATCAGGTGCTTGGTCGAACCTTGGTCGGCACTGTTGGTCCAGGGAGTTTGGCCGCCCAGGGGCTGCCTGAGATAGCTGGGGTGGGCAAAGTCCAAACAGACATTTGTATATATTGTGATATTCTTCAATTCACTGTTCTTTGTTTGAGGAGTGAATGTAGGCTTGCGGCTCTCAACCTAACATCTTCCATGAGGAACAGGACTTTTAGGATAACTCTTCTGCCCTTGACAATTACTGTGTTCGCTGTTACTCGACATTTAAAAATAATAGCTAGAGGGGCTTCCCCGGTGGCGCAGTGGTTGGGAGTCCGCCTGCCGATGCAGGGGACACGGGTTCGTGCCCCGGTCCGGGAAGATCCCACATGCCGCGGAGCGGCTGGGCCCATGAGCCATGGCCACTGAGCTTGCGCGTCCGGAGCCTGTGCTCCACAACAGTGAGAGGCTCGCGTACCGCAAAATAAAAAATAAAAAAATAAAAATAATAGATAGAATTTCTTGAATGCCAGACAATGCTCTAAGCACTTTAAATATATCACTTCATTCAATCCTCACAAAAACTCCAGGAGGGAAATACCATGATTATCCCCGTTTGACAGACAAGGAAACTGAGACATAAGATCAAGCAACTTCTCCAAGGCTACTCAGCAAGTAAAAGGTGGCTGGAGAATCTGAACCCGGGCAGCCTGCCTCAACACCCCACCCTCGTAATTATGTGCTGTGATGGTCAATTGCTGGCTTTAGCTTTCTGCAAAAGAAATGTTCTGCTGTCTCAGCTGTACAGTATTCACTTAGAACCGGATATTAATGCCACAATGAAAACCTCGCTGGACTTGAATGGGCTTTTAACAGAACATTTCAATTTTAAATGGCATAAAGCAGGTCCATTTTCTAATTGCCTCTGCCTTCCACACTTCCTGTTAGTCAACCCTTTTGCAACTCAGTGTGGCTTTTCAATGAACTGGATGCCTTTGAGTCTACAGTCATATCCCAATAGCTGAATTAAGACTTGAACAATATTTTATCTAAGCAGGAAGTCCCAAACACTTGAAAATTTTAAATCACTCTTCAAAATAGATACTTACACCAAAAGCTGGCAAAACCAACACTCCTGGGATGAGATTTTGATCACATGGAAGCGATATTCAGGAATGGGCCTGAATCTTGTCTTGGCTGAGTCATCCTTGTCTTGTGGTTCCTAAGGAGAGGAGTAGACAAACTGGAAATGGCAATGGGAGATAAGACATCTCCTCATTTTAAGGCCCTCTGACCCTAGGGCAGGGTGACCTGGCAACACTTTGTGTGCACAAGACTTGGGCACAAGGCTAGGGCCTCTCTCTCCTTCTAAGCTCAGATCTCTCTACCGGCGTCTTGCCAATCCTGGAGGGGCAAATATGTGGTGGGAGGAGGAGAGAAGAGGCTCTGCCCACCAGAAGAGGTAGGCTCTGGTTTTGCTGCCCTCTTCTCCCCTTTGCGAAAGAGCTAAGTGCCAGAGGGAGAAACACACCTGGTGGCCACCTTCACACTCTAACCTTGGCACCAGCAGCATCCTGAAATCTGATCCAATTAGATCAATACTCACACTTCTTGAGGAGTGAAGGGAAGAGGAAAGAGAGGAAGAGGATAACATTAAACGAATCACAACATTCTCACTGATGAATCTAATTGTGAAAATCTCAGGTAAAATACCAATAATTTGAATTTAAGAGAATATTTTTTAAATCAGCTTTTAAAAAACTGTAAAAGTACATACTTTTCTACCAAGCCATTCCACTTGGTTTCCTTGAGAATATGTAAAAGAGTTTTTATGACAGCAAAATAATGGACATCATCTAAATGTCCATCAATAAGGAAGTAGTTGAAATTATGGTATATACTCATTGTAATATAGTAGTTTAAAAAAATAAGTTTATTTGTAATAATGTAGAAAGATCTCCAAGGTATGTTATTGAGTTATTTTTTAATCAAGTTACAGAACAAATGCAAACATTTTATGTTAATACGCACGTATACACACACACACAATTATATTGATGCAGTCATACGTTTGCTTCCACTCACAGCTCATTGGCCAGAGCAAGTCACATGACCCCACCTCATTACTAGGAGATGGGGAACTTCGGGAAGCACAGGATAGTCACTGGGCAGTGGGAATTTCTCCCTGCCATATAAACTGAGGCTTGGGCTTTGGGAGAACAGCAGTCAGAAAGAGTTGCAGCCAAACACACTCTGCTTTCCACTGTGCTACATGGAAATAAAGTAAAGAAGAGGCTGCCTGGTGGAATGTGGCAGCAAAGGCATGCGGAGTACATGGAAACTCAGAAACACACACACACGGCCCAGCTACAATTATATACTGAGAGTCTCTTACTCAAATAGAAATGCTGTCAGAGACAGGGTTTATAATATTATATGCCAAGGGCTTTTGTAAAATGCTAATATAGTAATGATCATTTGAAGATTACATGTTCTAAAAGTATCTATTAAAGACACCATTATGTTGCCATAAGCCCCAATTCAAATGCCCTACAAGCTTCTCTAGGAATTTAGTGCTATGGAAAAGTGTGCCTCTGGTCGGGTTGTTTTTTGTTTGTTTGTGGGGTTTTTTTGGCTATGCCTTAGGCTCACCTGAAGTATCTTTCTGAGGTTATTTGCCTCCCTCCCATCTTTCACCTCTCAACTGTTATAATTCTACTCTGGTCTCAACATTTTTGAAAGTGTGTGTGGGAAGGACCTTTAACTGTAGCTCAGTGCCTTTCAAGAAGTGAGAAGAGCATAAATAAAATCTCAAACAGAAAAATGGAGGCATCTTTGTGCGATGCCTTCCAAAGCCTGCATGGTTGCTGGGAGGGGCTGAGCAGGAATTGCAAGATGAGGTGGGGCAGGATGACTGCTCCGCCTCTGGGAATGGGCCAATGGGCACTCAGATTTCAGAGCTCAGAGGTCCCGGGGAGAAAGGGGGCTGCCTTTTTCTTTACTTGAGGCTCCTTCCCCCAGCTCCCCGCCCTGCTGGAGGTGGAGAATCCCGCTGTGACTGAGGCTTCCATGGGGCAAGCTGAGCCCCCCAGGCCTCACTCACCCAGAGCCCCCCACAAGAGGGAGCCCCTGATCCCATCTCTTTGCTTAAGTTGGCAGGAGTTTGCCCCCACCTTCCAAGCCCCAGAGCCTGCTCTCCCCTTCACCCTACTCAGTTTCACACGTGTCCTTCCTCCTGAGCCGTAAATTAACCTGGTTCTTGAATCATTCACAGATAATGGACAGAGAAGCATTGACTTTTAACTGCAGTGAAATTTTAAGCAAAACTCCAGGAAGTCCTTACCTGAATGCCACTTTTTTGTCTTATGAAGAACTCTTTAACTGAAAGGATGGCTTCAAAAGAATACATAATTGGTAGGTTTCTTCCTTCTATTGAAAACTTTTCCATCTTCTTGAAGAAAGCCTAGTGCTAATGCAAAGCTGCGAGCCTGTCTTTAAGACCCCAGCTACATTTCCTGAAAGAACAGGACAAGAAGTAAATGATGACTAATGTGAAACACAAATTCCACAGAAACATTCTGTGAAAGAATAAATTTATTTACATAGAGAAGCAAAAAGGTGATTGTGTCTCCCTTTAGTGAAAGGTACCTGTTAATTGTATAAAATTAGGTGCCCAGTGTTTGGGACATATTGCTCTGTATGCCCTCATCTATTTAGATACACATGGGTATCTCAGTGACTATATAATTGATTATTGTAATCAACGGCCCTTCATTTTAAATAGAACTTCCAATTTGGGGGCTTATAAACCAAACATCAGAAAACTGATAAATATAAAATAATTTCTAAAATAAAATAATTTATGCCCCTGGGCCACACCTATCCTATCCAAAGTGTACCAAAAGGAAGTTTGTAGGGTATAGGAATCAGAGATGATGGGCCAAGGGGCCCATGCACTGAATAAAGACACCTACTAGCTGTGTGACCTTGGTCAGGTTAATTACAGTCTCTGATCATTTTTCTCATGGGTCATGTCTCATTTGACAGGGATCATAAAACATACATGCCTTCATACCTCCCAGGGTGATGTAAGGTACAAATGTGAAAGAAAACAAACTACCCTTCTTAAATTCTGTATATCAAAATAACATCATGTACCTGAACTCAGATCTCTAGGACAGGAATTGGATGAACTATCGTGTGTGCATATGAGGTGGGCCTTTAACTGCAGCTCATTGCCTTTCAAGAAAGGAGAGCTCAGTGGGAGACGGAGTCAGGAGACTTCTTTCTGGGCCCAGAGCGATAAGCATGGCTGCAGAGGAGAAAGCAAATTGTGAATAACGTATAAGCTTGTAGATTCAGAGGACCCAGAATGTACTGACCCAAAGGGCAAAGCACAGGGAAATACACCTGGAAGGAAAGTAGCACCTGGAGGAAAAGGGCTGCAGAGAGATAATAAGGAAGTTCAGGGAACGGGCTGGTCAGTCTGGGTTTCCTATAGGTGTCCGTCAAGCTGCTAGGACAGACATGGAACAGACTTGGAAGGAGCCTGGCTGTGAACCAGAGGATGGAATGCAAACAGACTAAAGGAGGTCCCACAGCCTGACAAGAAGGGTGAAGACAGTCAAATCGATGGACAACAGCTGTGGAGGCCCAGTGAAGCCAACTCTGCCAGGGCTGCCCTGGACGGCACACTCCCAGCAGCTCAGAATCCACTCTCGCCGTGGCCAGGTCTCCTTGTGCCCTTGAACCTACCCAAGATGCTGGTCCAGAGGGCCACGGAGAAAGCAAACATCACCAGTAGCCACGCTCGGGGCCCAGTCACTGACAAAATCCTCCTCCCATCCCAACCCAGATTTGATTTTTTTAAACTGGGTAATGGAAGTAGAATTTTACCCTGAGTGCAAACAGGCCTTTATATTTACTGTTCATCCTCCTGAAATATTCTTTCCCCAGATAGTGAAATATAAGTTATAAATTAATGAAATATAAGTGTTAAAAGTGTTACCGACCTGGGTCCTTGGGACTCTTTATTTTTTTTCATTAACTTTTACTGGAGTATAGTCGTTTACAATGTTGTATTAGTTTCTGCTGTACAGCAAAGTGAATCTCTTATACATACACACATATCCCTCTTTTTTTGGATTTCCTTCCCATTTAGGTCACCGCAGAGCACTGAAGAGAGCTCCCTGTGCTATACAGTTGGTTCTCATTAGTCGTCTATTTTATATATAGTAGTGCACATATGTCAATCCCAGTCTCCCAATTCATCCCACCCCCTTCCCCCACACACACCCCGTACCTATATTGGACTCTTTAATCAATAGAAATTATAAGAGGCCAGACAAGGAATTCAAGCAAGGCTTTACTGGGACTCGTGCTGTAGAACCAGGGAGCGAAAACAAGGAACAGGTGCCCTTGCTCGCTCCCTGGGGGCTGGGGGAGGGGTGAGCTGGTCCCTTAAATGGGGCGAGGGTGGGGGTAGATCTGTGGGGGCCAAAGTGGGGGCTTAGGTGGTCTGCCCACCCCCTTGGTGGCGCCGTGCGCAGGGATCATGCGCAGGACCCTGCTTTTGCTCCCAGCTCCTTAGAAGCGGCAGTTGATCGGTGGCCTTTTTGTGTCTTGTTGTTCCTAATTCGCCCCAACTGCGCATGTGTGCAGTTATTTTTAGCCCCTTATAGTTTCTTTGCATTCTGTTGCTAGAGGAGACATTTGTCCAGGTGCAAGCACTGCAGCAAAGAGTCCCAGGTTCCAGATCACAGCCTGTCTCAAAAGAAAAAAGTTCTTATTTCTGTGAAACTTAGGATGAATGCTTTGGAAGTCCTAGATGGAGGTGAGTCACTAAGTAACATTGCTATGGAGTTAGGAATGGGTAAAACCCACCCTGGGGGAAAGTGACTGGGGGAAGGAACAAGCAGTTCTACAAATCTCAGCTTGCCAATCTTTAAGCTCTATTTCCACTTTACAGAGAGTGAAACTGGAAATCGTTGTTGTCTGTGACATGTTATGAGTGTGATTTTTGAAAAAAAGAGAAGTAACTCTCAACAGTATACAAATATTCAAAGGAAGTAGCCTTGACTCTAACAAAAAGGTAAAATCATGACTCTCATTCAGATATAAAAATGAACACACGTTAAGGTTCTATTAAACTCATCAAATGAAAGAACCAGGCGGATGTTATAAGTGCTTCAAAGAAAAAATTTTTTTTAATTACATGGAGTAATTTTGAATTGAATATACAAATAGACACAGACTGGCTCTTCCACAGGAGAGGGGGAAGCCCATCTCTACCAGATGGGACAGAATTTGCTTGTCTAGCAGTTACCCACACTATAGATTTACAGTATCAATCTGATAAGGCAGAAAAGTACACTATAGACAACACATCATTTTCCACTGAGGTACAAATAGTTTTTCTACAGCCCTATACCAAAAGATTGATTTTACATCTTGACATAAGCCAAATTAAAATGAGGTATCTAAGATCTGTGTATGGTTCTATGATTCCAACATTTTCAATTAACTGGTTAATAATTAGCCCCAGTCACTTGAATAAGAGAGTCTTGGGTATGATAGATTTTCTTTCACTGGATGAAAAGACTTAAAGAAAAGTTTCTATATTTCCTAGTTAAAAAAAACCCCAAACAAACAGAAATCGATTATTTTTTCCAAACGTAACCTAACAAATGAACATTAAAGTAAGTGCCGGGAGAAACTGGGTGAAGGGTACCAAGGACTCCTCTGTACTGTTTTTGCCACTCTCTGTGAATCTATAATTATTTCCCCAAAAATGTTAAAAAGCAAAAGACCATTAAAGTACAGCACCAGGGGAGACCCCCCACAAAGATTGCACCTTGCCTTCCTGGTAGAATGATGGAAGGCTCTCCTGGGCACAGGGGGTGAGGGGCAAGGGAGGTCTGCTCCATGGATTCAAGCTGAGGGATTATAAGAACTGCATTTCTCTGCCTAAAGAAGGCATGGGTATTACAAAACCAAAGTAGTCTGAGCAGGGTGAAGTGTGGAGAACTTGAACCTGGTAGCAGTAGATCTTATCAGGAGATGGAATTTTTTTTTTTACATCTTTATTGGGGTATAATTGCTTTACAATGGTGTGTTAGTTTCTGCTTTATAACAAAGTGAATCAGTTATACATATACATATGTTCCCATATCTCTTCCCTCTTGTGTCTACCTCCCTCCCACCCTCCCTATCCCACCCTTCCAGGCAGTCACAAAGCACCGAGCCGATATCCCTGTGCCATGCGGCTGCTTCCCACTAGCTATCTACCTTACGTTTGTTAGTGTATATATGTCCGTGCCTCTCTCTTGCCCTGTCACAGCTCACCCTTCCCCCTCCCCATATCCTCAAGTCCATTCTCCAGTAGGTCTGTGTCTTTATTCCTGTCTTACCCCTACGTTCTTCATGACATTTTTTTTCTTAAATTCCATATATATGTGTTAGCATACGGTATTTGTCTTTTTCTTTCTGACTTACTTCACTCTGTATGACAGACTCTAGGTCCATCTGCCTCATTACAAATAGCTCGATTCCGTTTCTTTTTATGGCTGAGTAATATTCCATTGTATATATTTGCCACATCTTCTTTATCCATTCATCCGATGATGGGCACTTAGGTTGTTTCCATCTCCGGGCTATTGTAAATAGAGCTGCAATGAACATTTTGGTACATGACTCTTTTTGAATTATGGTTTTCTCAGGGTATATGCCCAGTAGTGGGATTGCTGGGTCATATGGTAGTTCTATTTGTAATTTTTTAAGGAACCTCCATACTGTTCTCCATAGTGGAGATGGAATTTATTCGTTTTCTTAGGTTTTAGGACTTTCAGTTCTTATGCTGTCAGAAGTCAAAATGAATAGTGGCAGTAGTCCCAATGTCAGTGTCAATTTCCTGGCTTTGATCTAGCTGTATAAGATGTTCATATTGGAAGCTGGGGGAAAACTACAGGGGACTCTCTCTACTATTTTTAAAACTTTCTGTGAGTCTATAATTATTTAAAAATAAAAGTTAAGGGCTTCCCTGGTGGCGCAGTGGTTGAGAGTCCGCCTGCCGATGCAGGGGACACGGGTTCGTGCCCCGGACCTGGAGGATCCCACATGCCGCTGAGTGGCTGGGCCCGTGAGCCATGGCCGCTGAGCCTGCGCAGCCGGAGCCTGTGCTCCGCAACGGGAGAGGCCGCAACAGTGAGAGGCCCGCATACCGCAAAAAAAATAAAATAAAAATAAAAGTTTAAAAAAAAAAGAACGGTGGCATATGTTTCAAAGTTTACGGAGCTGACTTTATGAACTTTTGCTGACAGAGGCAGAACTGTAATCTCTGGTATGTTGGGTCCATTGTGGAGTCAGATGCATTTGGGGTACACACGGGCCAAGTTAAGGTTACAAGTATCATTCCGGGATTACTGGAAATTTCTCCATCAGCATCTTAAGGATCATCATAAGAAAATTAACAAGAAGTGGAGGCGCTTTTCATAACCTTCAGGGAAAGACAGACGCAGGAAAGAGCTTCCTTTTGCTCGTAGACAAACGTCTAGTTGCCAGAGAAGAAAGTAGCCTGCGATTGTTTCTCTTCTCTCTCTGTAAATGTTTTCAAAGTCAAAGATTTGCAGGGGACCTCTTTTCACATGCTCAAGGGTAAACCTAGACCTGGGCCTGACGGTGCACGTTTCCCTTGAGAGGAGGAACCTCAATGCCATGGTCCCTGACACAGTTGTTACCACCAAGCACTCAGTGTCCCTGATCTTTTTGGATGTCTTTATGGCCTGGCAAAGGCTTTGTCAACACAGGGTCAGGCAGTCTCTGGACATTCTTTTTAACTTCGGGTGTTAACCTTTGGCTGAGCCACAACTGGAACTTCCATGACGTCCTGCTCTATCTGCCCTCCTCTCTCCCTTGTCTGCCTTTTGCCCTGGAAGCATCCTTCTTTGTTCCCACCGCAGAGACTCACAGTTAAGGATGTAAAAGATTTCTTTGCAGACTGAACAAGCTAAAATGGGTCAGTTGCCTGGCTTAGAAGAAAAGTAAACAAGACCCCCATTGTCTAGTGACCATCATCTTTTAAAACAGACCTTCCCTGAGGAACAGGGGATTGTTTTGAGAAAGCAGCTTTTTGTAATGTGTTGAGTGGCATTGTCTTACAGTCATATGTGGAGAGTGCTTTATGTGATGTTTTCAGCTGATATGGGTGCCCCAGAGCCTGTTTATTCCAGTGGTGTAAAGTGTACCCTTCTGTCCTACTACAGTAAGAATCACAGAGAGTGCAGCTTACCAAAAATGAAGACCCTTTTTGTGACCTTGTTATTGTATTTAAGAGCCCTGGTCACAATTCTTCTTTTTATGCAAGAGAATAAGCAAACCCTTGGTGTGTCTCCAACAGGATTTGTAGCCATAGGTGAAAGAATGCTGTCCAGTCGTCCAAAAAGCAATTTACATGAGAAATCAGAAAACTAATCTTTTCTGATGTTTAATTTCACTTAGATAAATACTTTTTGAGGTTTAATTCCCTTAAAATTGCATTTTTATTGCAAATTTGGTCTTTTAATAGTTGAATTCACACAGCCACGCACTGTGCTGTAGGCAGATAACTAATCAAGATAAGCGCAGTTTTTCCCTTAGGAAACTTGCACCTAAATTACCACATCATCAATAAAGACTAAATATATAACAAGTGAAGGTCTATAATGGCGTAAAATTGTAATCAACTTGAGTTGCAAACAAGAGGCCTTGGTAAATAAATTATGGTCTACACAAACAAGCCATTAAAAACGGTGTGTAGAAGTCACATTTAATGACTCGGAAAGGTTGAAACACTATCATAAGTGAAAACAAAAAGACCTCAGCGTAATATATCGTGTGCACCAAGTAAAAGTACTAGAAGGAAGTATACATCATTGTAGGTCAGCAGAGGTTATCTCCAAATGGTATGATAATGGGGAATTTTCATTTTCTTCCTTTTCCTTTTTGTAGTTTCTAGATTTTCTATAATAAGTGTGTGTTATTTTAGAATTTGAAAAACTTATAACCATTTCCCCCTTAAATGAAAGAAAATACATTCCTAATGTCATTTACAATAAGAAAATCTGATGCTAGTCAATTATTTTCTTTAAGCATATATATGTGATTGCTTGTCTGTGCATAAATTATCTCTGGAAGGAGACCAAGACTGCAATATTGGTTGCCTCCAGGGAGGGGAAATGAGTGGTTAGGGACACCAGTGGAAAGAAGATTTTTCACTAAATATTGTTTTATGTCTTCTGAATGTTATACCATATAAATATGTAGCCTATTCAAAAAATTAAAGCTTGAAAATTAAGAATTTAATCAGTATTAGCTGAAACTAAGCTTTAGAAACCTTAATCAAGTCCCTGTGTTGACGTCATTGGCAAACCTTCAATGCCTGGGACCACAACCAATACACCCGGTAAGGACTTTTCCCAACTCACTCACTACGAAGTAACACATAAGAGGACCACGCATTCCTAAAGCATGGTCATGGCTACTCTTCCCAGGAACCTGATTGCTGGGGGTAGAATATTGAATCTAATATGGTCTAATGTGGTATAAGGGCTACAGTTGGCAAAGCAACCTGTCAGTTAATTCTGCTTGCTACACAGTTGTTGATTCACCGGGTAGAGAGAAGAAGGGGTGAAGGAAAGTCATTGATTTAATTGACTGGGTAAAATATGTTGACCTCAATGATCAAAATTGAGCATAGCCTTAGCATCATTACTCTGATGGCCATAGCAGATCTTTCTGTGTGTTGTGTTTCTCTATGAGTCCTGGGATGCCCTGAGCCCCCCTTTCATGGACCACCCTTTGGGATGCAAGTCACTGTTCTGTACTGTCTGCCTAAGGCTCCATTCAGCTGCTCCTCCCATGAAGCTTATTCTCACTGCTCTGCTTTTGGGCCATTCAGGCTACTTGGCACTTCTGTGGCACCGTGACTCTAGCACTGCATTCTCACATTGAACTGACCGCTGGGGTCCTCTCCCCCAGGCCCACTCACCTTTCCCTTTAAATGTAGCACTTAGCCATGTCTAAACATAAAAGAAACCAATATATTTTTAAATGCATCAAAGAATAGCCAATAACAATGTTTCTCAAACTGGACTCCCAACCCTATATTCCTTAAATTTCTTTTGGAATATCTATGAATGTTCTATGGAAATTTATTAATTTTGTTTTCATTTCCATTATTCACCTTCTTTAAAAATATGTAGCTATATTCTTGATGAATTCATGAATATTTGAATGATGTCCTGCTAACTGGTGGGATTTGAGTGACCATATTTACACATGTTTATTGATGTGTTGGTGTCAGAAATTAAATGCCTCAAATAATTAGACAAGCACTGGGAGGATACCATGAATATGAGATGATGCATTCTGCCCAGTAAAGGCCAAATGACTGTCAAAGCTACCTCTATGTGAGAAGCTTTCACTGTAGTTTGATAGAGACCAGTGGTGGGGAAAAAGTCATCATGTCACATCCAGCAGTGGAGACTGCCCCGGGGACAGGCAGTGGTATTCTCATACACAACAGCACCGTATCCCTGGAGAAGTCAACTTGAATTATACTGGGTTTGGTCACTTTTTCATGTTTATTTCATAAATTTCTTTGGGTTTTACCATTATATGTGCGCTGTAAGCCCAAGGAGTTTACTACTAGCTTACGTTGTTGCATGTTTAAGAAATATCACACCGTAAGGCAATAGTGGCTGTTTTCTTTTCCTTCCACATATTCCTCAAGAAACTCTGGCTTTTAAGAGTCTGTCTTTGACAGAAAACAAACTTATGGTTACCAAAGGGGAAAGCGGTGGTGGGGGGAAGGGGATGAAGGATAAATTAGGAGTTTGAGATTAACAGATGCATACTAATACACATAAAATAAACAACAAGGACCTACTGTACAGCACAAGGAACTATATTCAATATCTTGTAATAACCTATAATGGAAAAGAATCTGTAAAAGAATAGATATAAATATATATAATATAAATGTTTATAAATATATTTTTACATATACATATGTGTATATATATATATATATATATATATATATATATATAACTGAATCACTCCGCTGTACCTGAAACTAACACAACACTGTAAATCAACTATACTTCAATTTTTTTTTTTTTAAAGTGTCTGTCTTCGGACTTATCTACCATATGCACTAACGCTCTAAAAGTTAGTGACTGTTTGCTTTGCCTGCTTCCTATACCACCTACTATAGTACTTAGCAAATGTCTATAATCATTATGATGACAGGCAATAAGTGCTATGTTAGCATTGCCCTCTTCCAGCATTTGGACACAATGGCAAGTTTCCCGTTGATGTTTTCAGTGAACCTATATCTTCAAGTCCAACCTCGTCAAAACTATGCCAGAGCATCGTTATCCTTTGTAAAATTTCTTGTACTGGTTGGGAAAATCTTAACTGGTGTCTTGGCCCTTGCTGATAATTATTCCAATAAATACTCTCTAAGAAAAACTTTTATGGTGCACACTTTTTACCGGTATATGTGTAGGCAGATGGGTCCCCTCATCCGCTATTCTCAGCACATACGTTATTTCACTAAGGGCCTCAAGACATCCATTGCCTGTGGCCTACCAGCATGGGGTACCAAGCCTGGTGGACCCAACGGACGAAACCAAAGAAAATCAAATAATGATTTAGTGAAGGAGGAGGAATAGCTCAAGAAACTCCAAAAACAGATCTAACTACTAGTTCAAGTTCCTTTAATAGGTTAATTATATGCCTCACTTTAGCAGCTAAAGAAAGAATGGTCTCGATTTTTGATAAGAATTTGATGAATTTGCTCATGTATGATAGTTCGGAATACGTCTTCTTAGATGTTCTACTGCTTAAAGTAGGTATGGTCAAGGTGGCATTCTTTTGTACTTAGCAATTTTCAGCTCCTTATTAATCTTATCATCTTCATTCTTGATGATTTTATCATCACCTTTACATGGGTGTGAACCACATGCTCACATGTTCTAAGGCCGAGTCAGAACAGAGAAACATAACTCTTTACTCTTTTTCTCAAGACAAGAAGGAGTTGGCAGTTTCAGACTCCCGAAACTTAGATCCAGTACCATTTGGTGTAAACCCAAGGAAAGGGGAACTGAAATGAATACTGTTCATGGCCAAAAAAACTTACTTACATTTGCTTTCATCACTAAAATCTTAGTAAAGATAAGTAAGCTCCCAAACTTTCCCTATTTAGGCAATCTGGCCCACTTCTCTGTGCTTATGTCTCTCCATCCCAAAAGCTGTTATACTCGAGAAAGATACAGCTGTCATCATTTAAGCAAAGCAGTGAAAATTAAAGCTAGCTTGAAGCCATGTATGGTCATCACAGTTGTGTGAAAATGCACTAAAATTAGATTTATGGGACCAGGACAACCTTTAGAAATGATCACTTCTCCCAATCAAACTTATGCTTCCGGGTAGTATGGATTATTAAGGTGGAGCAGTGACAGCTGAACAAGTTTAGGAGAAAGAAACAGTTTAATCCTATAGAGGTCACTTGTGACATTTATGCATAATTTCCGTAAAACAGCAGTTCTCAAAGTGTGATCGGTGGACCCCTAGGGGTCCCTGAGACCTTTTCAGGGGGTCTGCAATTTAAAACGATTTTTACAGTAATATTAAGATATTATTTTTCTTCATCACTGTATTGACATTGTTATTGATGTCACAAAGGCTATGGTGGGTAAAACTGCTAGCATGTTAGCAGGGAGCCACGCAGTGGCTCCACACTGTATCGGAAGTCATTATATTCTTCTCCACTACATACAAGGGGGAAAGAAAAGAAAATTTCACCTAAGAATGTCCTTCATGAAGCAGTAAATCTATTCACTTTATTAAATTTCAACATTTGAGTTTTTTTCAAATTAAAATTATTTATTTTATTAAATATCAAACCTTTGACAACATGTATTGTGACAAAATAGTACATTGCTGTATATCAAAATACAGTGGCTGTCCCCCTAAAGAAAAACTGATGATTGAGAGATTATTTGTGTTGTGAGCTGATCTTTTTTCACAGAACGTCATTTTTAGTTGAAAGAACAACTGATAGACAAACTATGATTATTCAGGATTGGGTACTTGGCAGATGTTTTCCTAAAAATTAGTAAAATGAGCCTATCACTTTAAGAAAACTACTGACAGTATTTGTTACTCATGATGAAATTTATGATCTCAAATGAAAATCAGAATTTTGGAAGATTAGTGTCCACCACCACAAACTTAACAACTTCTCAACACCTAAATATTTTTCTGATGAGATTGATTATAACATTAACAACTGTTTTAAATATTATATGCTAAATTGTGTCACTATTTGAAAGATCTGTATGCTCAGTGAACCAATATTTTCCAAATGACCAACACATGATATTACAAAATTATGTGTGATCAAAAGAGACCATTCAAAGACAGACCAATGAGTTTAATATAACAGAGATCAACGTTGCTATTTTATTTCATATTATAAAATCAAGTGGGATTTATCCTAGGAATGCAAGATTGGTTCAATGTAATATACCTTATTAATAGAATAAAAGACAAAACCCACATGATTATCTCAAAGGTATGCAGAGATGCATTTGACAAAATCCAACATCCCTTCGTGATAAAAACCCAACAAACTAGGAATAGAATGGGATTTTCTCAACCTGATAAAAAGCATCGATGAAAAACCCACATCTAACGTCAGACTTAAGAGTGAAAACTGGCTGCTTTCCTCCTAATTTCAGGAACAAGACATGGATATCTGCTTTGGCACTTATAATCAACATTATACTGGCAGTTCCAGCCAAGTCAATTAGGCAAGAAAATGAAATAAAAGGCATTCAGATTGGAAAGGAGGAAGTAAAACCCAGTTTTCAGATGACATGATCATATATAGAAAATCCTAAGGAAGTCACTAAAAACAAACAAAAAACTATTAGCACTAATAAACAAGCTCAGCAAAGTTAGGGGATACAAGACCAATATACAAAAATCAATGGTACTTCTGTAGACTAACAATGAACAAACTGGAAGTGAAATTAAGAAAAAACTTCTGTTTACAATAGCATCAAAAAGAATAAAATAGGGGCTTCCCTGGTGGCGCAGTGGTTGAGAGTCCACCTGCCGATGCAGGGGATACGGGTTCGTGCTTGGTCCGGGAAGATCCCACATGCCACGGAGCGGCTGGGCCCGTGAGCCATGGCCGCTGAGCCTGCGCGTCCGGAGCCTGTGCTCCGCAACGGGAGAGGCCCGCGCACCGCAAAAAAAAAAGAATAAAATATGTAGGAGTAGAATTAAGAAAAAGTGGTGCAAAACTTATACTCTGAAAACTGCATAACATTGTTGAAAGAAATTAAAGAACACCTAATTAAGTGGAAAGACATCCCATGTACAAGGATTGGGAGACTAAATATTGTTAAGATGTCAGTACTCCTCAGACTGACCTACAGATTCAATGCAATCCCTATCAAAATCCCGGCTGACCTTTGCAGAAATTAACAAGCTGAACCTAAAATTCATATGTAAATGCAAGGGACCCAGAAAAGCCAAAACAATCTTGAAAAAGAAGAACAAAGTTGGAAGACTCATACTTCTTGATTTCAAAATTTACTACAAAGCTACAATAATCAACACAGTATGATACTAGCATAAGGATAGACACATAGACTAATAAAATAGAATTAAGTGTCCAGGAATAAATCTTCACATTTATTGTCTATTGATTTTCAAAAAGGATGCCAAGACCACTCAACGGGAAAAGACATGGTGTTGTGACAACCGAATCTCATCAGGCAAAAGAATGAAGTTCCTATATACAAAAATTAGCTCAAAATGGATCAAAGACCTAAATGTAAGTGCTAAAAATATAAAACTCTCAGAAGAAAACATAGGTTTAAACTCCATGACCCTGTATTAGGCAGCGGTTTCTTAGATATGACACCAAATGCACAAGCAATAAAAGAAAATATACATAAATAATTCATCATTAAATGTGAAGACTTTTGTGCCTAAAAGAATAGAATCAAGAAAGTGAAATGAGGGACTTTCCTAGCAGTCCAGTGGTTAAGACTCTGCACTCCTAATGCAGGGGTCATGGGTTCGATCCCTGGTCAGAGAAAGTGAAATGACAATCCACAGAATGAGAGAAAATATTTGCAAATCATATATCTGAGAAAGGTCTTATATTTAAGACCTCGTAATTCAGGCTCATTATTCAGCAACAACAGCAAACAAGTAACCCAAATTAAAAATGGACAAAGGATCTGAGTAGACATTTCTCCAAAGCAGATATACAAATGGCCAACAAGCACGTGTAAAGATGCTTGTCATTAGGCATTGGGGAAATCAAAACCATAATGAGATAATCCTCTACACTCACTAGGATGGCAAAAATAAAAAAGGCGGATAACTACAAGTGTCAGAGAGGTTGTGGAGAAATTGGATCCCATATACATTGCTGATGGAATAGGAAATAAGACTGTGGAAAGCCATCTGGCAGTTCTTCAAAATGGTAAACATAGAGTTACTATATGACCCAGCAATTTCACTCCTAGGCAGATACCTAAGAGAAATGAAAATATATATCTATACAAAAACTTGTACAAAAATGTTCATAGCAGCATTACTCAAAATAGTCCCAAAGTGGAAATATGGCCAAATGTCCATAAATGAAAGGATAAAGAAAATGTGGTATATGCATAAAATGGGATATTATTTCACAATAAAAAGGAAGGAGTCACTGAAACATGCTACAAAATAGATAAACCTTGAAAGTATTATGCTAGGTGAAAGAAGCCAGTCACAAAGGACCATGTAATGTGTTCCATTTATATGAAATGTCGGCATAGGCAAATTCACAGAGACAGAATATAGATTGGTGATTGCCTGATACAGGGCCATGGGGGTGGAGGGTAAGAGAAACTAGGAGTGAATGCTAATGGGTACAAGGTTTCTTCTCAGGGTAATGAAACTATTCTAAGATTAATTGCGGTGATGGTTGCCCAACTCTGAATATACTGAAAACTATTGAATTATACACTTTAAATGGATGAATGGTATGCTATGTAAATTATATCTCAAAAAAGCTGTTTTTTAAAAAAAATATTTATTTGGCTGAGCTGGGTCTTAGATCTTCATTGCAGCACACAGGATCTTAGTTGCAGCATGCAGGAACTTAGTTGCAGCATGCGAGATCTAGTTCCTGACCAGGGATCGAACCCTGGCCCCCTGCCTTGGGAGCACAGAGTCTTAACCACTGGATCACCAGGGAAATCCCTAAAGCTGCTATTTTAAAAAGTACATATGAAAATCTAGATACTTTCTTTTGAGACAGTCATTCAAGAGACTGGCAAAAATGTAAAACAATGCCACTCTTCTCACTAAAATTTTTGTTTTAGAAAATATCCTTTTATTAAAAATATATTGTTTATGTAACATATAATGTTTACTGTTATTTTTTAATGAATTGAATATTTCTAAAAGTTTTTAGTTTTAACTTGTAATATACTATCAGTAAGTGTAAAATGCATAAATTGTTATAAGCATATGAGATTATAAATGAGGCCATGATATGCAAATGTATAAAGAAAGTGAAATTAATTGAAATGAAGTTCCAAGGTAAAAATATTTACCATTTTACATACTAGTAACAGGTACTATTAAAAGAAAGAAACACTGCTGAAAATTGCTCAGAACTTTATTTAAAAGCAACAAACAAACAAATGCCCTTTCCTATTATTATTTGCAAATGTATATCATACTTTCAAAATTGAAAGTATACCCAGAATAACTATAGATTCATTTAGAAAAAAAACTAGCAAAATGAATTTACCTCTTTTTATATATTTTAAGGCTAAACGGTATTCTCCAAAGGTATCTTTAAAACTATTTTCATCTTGTAGGGCTTTAGTTAGCTGGTGATGTAATAATAGCCCTGCCATGAAGGAGAACGTCAGTGATGTCAACCAGGCAATGCCAGAACCAACAAATGGTTGTCATGAGGACAAATGGGGCCCAAGTGGACTGTGCCCAAGAGAATCAAGTTTCCAGGCATTCTGTGGACATTTAAGTTTGTTCCTGTTTGCACTGAAAGTTAGCAACTCTCCAGGAATTAGAAACAAAGGTTCCTGAGCTTGGCAAACATTCTCCATGGTTATCAAAGCCTCCTTGCTAATGAAGCATGTGTGACTTTAGCTGACAAAGTCAGGGTGCTGGCTGTTCTTTCACTGGGCCTGCGCTGCTCCACCACACCTCCCTAACACCTGACTCCCAGCACCTCCTGGCCATCTGCTCAGCCACCTGCTCCTCTTTCTTTACACGATGAGTAAAGAGAACTGAGTACGACTGGCCTTTCAAAGTCAGAGCACAGAGCTCCCCTGCTCACAAGGCCTTCACTAAAGAAGTGTTAATTCAGTAGAACTGGGACTGGAAAAGGGTTGAAAAAAAGATGAAGGAAATCCAAAGGGACAGAAATCCAAAGGGACAGAAATTAAATTAGTGGCTGCAAGGCCTGGCGGGGAAGGGAGAATGGGAAGTGACTGCTAACAGGCAGAGGGGTTCTTTTTGCAGAGATGAATATGTTTTGGAACTTGATAGTGCCGCTGGTTACACAGTTCTGTGAATATATTAAACACAGATGGATTTTATGGTATGTGAATTATATCTCAATCAATCAATCAATGGGAGCTGGTTCACTGGCCAAAAGAGCCACAGCTTTTTCTTCCACTGAAAACTTGATTTGGGGGGCAAGACTAGGTATTTTAAAGAAGCTTTTGTATGAGACCAAAGGACTTGCAGAGTTTCTTCTTCTGGAATGGAGGAGAAGGTTGAGGGCTATTTTTCTCATGTTTGAAGATTGGATCACATGTATATAGATTTATGCAGGTTAATATTTGACTTTGTATTTGGCCTGGGAGAAACTATTTATTGAAAGATTGGGTGGCTCTTAGGAATGCTCTAGTGTATTTTAAAGGCTATATATATATATGGATATATGTTTTAAAGGATATGAATATATTGGGCGCAGAAGTAGACTTCGGTACACATTTCTAGGCAAGAGCAGAAGGCAGATGTCGTAGTGGAAGGAAGAATTGTCTGGGACATAGATTCAGAGCCAAACATGAAAGAAACGGACTTCAGAGGCATAGAGCTCCAAGCAACAAGATGTCCCTGCCCCTACAGATTCTCCATCCTCCACCACCCCTTGCTTGAGTGCCCAAATCAGGGAAGTAAGAAGGTCAAGGCCCCAGAACACTTCTGCTTAAGAGCTCAAAGCATCTTCTAAAATGCGTGTCTGAACTGGTACCCTAATCTAGTTTGACTTCTCCGGTAAATAGGCTATTATGTTGATAAAGAAGAGGGTCCCAACAGGACCCTGCCCACTCCCGGGAAGTAGACCAGGTGGAGGGCTAGCAACCCATTGGGTAGACTTGCATACGTCCCTGTGGAAGGGACTGAGCTCCCCTGGGGAGGGAACTCACCCTAAGGAAAAGGGAGACACAGTGACATGGAACCAGCATAGATTTTGCCCACGAGTTTGGTCCCCACCCTACCTTCCTTGGAGTTGAGTTTGAGCCCCAGGGAAAGAAGGGGCAATGAGTAAAAATGTAAGGAGATGGTTTCACTTGAAATGTTTGTGAGATGGGGGCAGCTTTAGCTGAGTGTAACGCAAAAAGGGAGAGGCATTCTGTTTTCAACGGAGCTAAGCTCACCCCGAGGACCAACAATTTTACTGCTATTTTGGGTATCTCTAGGCTCTGCCAGTTGGAAATGGGTGGCTGCTATATATTTCCTTCCCCACAACCTCACAATCAGATGGTACCTAACAATCAGCGTTAGGCTCAGATGAGATTCTGACACATGTACAAACCTTATTAGTCACTAGGCTCCAAAAGTCACACAACTGGTTTTGTGACTTCCGTGAAGTTTCCACTCTCTTTGTTAGATACTCTGACAAACACTGAGTTTGTTTCTTAGGGTTGCACTAACAAAATACCACAGTCTTGGTGGTTTAAAGCAACAGAAATATATTCTCTCATAGTTCTGGAGGCCACAAGACTGAAACCAGGGTGTTGGCAGGGTCTGTTCCCTCTGAGATGTTGGGTGGGATCCTTCCTTGCCTCTCTCTGGCTTCCAGTGGTGGCCAGCAGTTTTGATGCTCCCTGGCTTGCAATGGCATCACTCCCATCTCTGCCTCCGTCATCACATGGTCTTCTTCCTGTGTGTCTCTTCTCCTCTTCTTATAAAGACACCAGTCATGGGACTTCCCTGGTGGTGCAGTGGTTAAGAATCCACCTGCCAATGCAGGGGACACGTGATCGAGCCCTGGTCCGGGAGGACCCCATGTGCCGCGGAGTAACTCAGCCTGTGTGCCACAACTACTGAGCCTGCGCTCTAGAGCCCGTGAGCCACAACTACTGAAACCCACATGCCTAGAGCCCGTGCTCCGCAACAAAGAGGAGCCACCGCAATGAGAAGCCCGTGCACCACAATGAAGAGTAGCCCCCGCTCGCCACAACTAGAGAAAGCCCATGCGCAGCAACGAAGACCCAAAAATTAATTAATTAAAAAAAAAAGACACCAGTCATATTGGATTAGACTTCAGTATGACTTCATCTTCACTTGATTTCATCTGCAAAGACCCTATTTCCAAGGAGGTCATGTTCACAAGTACCAGGGGTGAGGACTTCAACATAGTTTGGAGGACACAATTCAATCATGACACACACATTGCCAGAAAGGGTCACTCCAAAGCCAACACACAGCAGTGTCCTCGCTACAAGACCAGCCAGGCTTCTGGTTAAGCCAGGAGAGAATGTCCTTTGTAAAAGGGTAGACCAAGTGGGGTCCAAGATCTTGGTCTAACTGGCAAGTGGTTAGACAGCGAGGTCTTCTGATTCTTGTGCCCCAGTTATGAAAAGACCAGACTCATAATTTGAACAGCTCTGATTATCTGGGGGAAAAATAATTTCTAACATCTGTTGTGTTAGTTAACCCTCTAGGGAAGTGTTTCTTAAGCATTTTGTACCACGGACCCCTTTGGCAGTCTGGGAAAACCATGGACCCCTTCTCAGGGAAAAAAAAAGCTTTCAAATGAATAAAATAAAATACATAGATTGCAAATGCAATCAAGTCTATTAAAATACAGTTCTCAAAATTTTTGTGTCAGTAACACTTTAACAAGATCTAGTGGAAGGTCTAATCATTATTGTGATTTTAAAGTAGTGATGAATATAAACAATATTTGGTGATGTCTATAACAATTGTAACATCCATGCAAACACCTGAGGCATCTGCTGTGGCAGGAGATTTGGCACTTTCCTTCTACCGCGGTTTGCTACCTACTTTCACAATTAAGGGAAATGCATTTTTTCAGTTTGAGGATAGTGAAAGTGAAGATGTAATTTTTTTCCCCATCCAAAGGGACAGACTTGCTGAATGCTATCCTTGGCCTCCTGGGAGGTCAACAGACTCCAGGTGAAGAAGCCCTGACTCCAGTGGATACAGAGAGTATATTCCTGATTAGGGAGCTTCCAACAGTAACTAACAGCCCTGGGGGAAGAAAAAGTGAATGTCACTACACCGTCTACACTGAATCATCTTAAAGTAGGCTATAAATCCTTTAACTGCCAAATTCTGGGAGCCTGGGCCAGGCAGATACCATGGAAGAGATGCAGGGGTCCTGGCCAAGATGGGAGGAGTGGGGCTCTCAGAGAAACAGTCAGCAGGAAACAGGGCAGGAGTGGGCCTAAGAAACAGTTGGGAAATGGAGGTGATGGGGCTAACCAATAGACAGGGCCGGCACAGGGGAAATTAAACTGTAGAAATGGCCAACATCATTTGGTAATTAACTAGATGTATATATAAGTACTTGGAAAGTACCCCTGGGCACCCCTAGAAATTACCTGGGGACATTCCTATATCATTTGGTGGGTAGCTAAAACCAATGAACTGTACATTATGTTAGAATATTTCCGATGGGTTTCATCTACAAACAGCACAAGTTCAAAGCTTGAAAGTCTGTCATTTGACCATCTACTCAAGGTTAAAAAACTTAAATTTCAGAATTTATCAGCCTGCTTCAGTAATGATGCCTTCAGAGAAATAGGTCTTTTTTTTTTAAGCAGAAGAGAACCTACCAACAAAGAACCACAGAGTGACCCATTTTCTATTGCATACAATCTGTGGCACCCATTTAGGAATGTTAAAAATAGCACTTCAGCACATCATTTGTCATCTTCTGCACTTATTCAAATGTAATAGAGGTGGAGTAGATGGGGATGCTGGCCTTGGTGGGTGGGGCCTGATGTCCAATCTAGTCTCTAAACTTCTTGTTTTTCAATTGTGTTTGGCCCACTGTTGATGTACTCTGTGAGTCAGGGGTCTGCGAAAGAACAAGTAGAGTAACCAGCCTCTCTTTTAGAGAAGACATCTCCATCCAACCATCTGGGGCTGCATAATCCACCGTCCTGCATCACTTTTCTGAAAAGCCGTGCCTTGGAAGGGGGCCCAGGCTGGATACGAGGAAGACCTGGTGCTATAACAGCCTTGCTGGGGATTAGCTGTCTGACCTTGGAAAAATCCTTTAATCTCTTAGGGTTTAAGTTTCCTCTCTACTAAATCTCTGAGGAACTTTCCAGTTCAAAAATTATTCTATATGACAGCATAATGCTTAAAGGAAAAGCATTCTTGTGAACTTCCACTATTGTTTTTTATTATATTAATCAAAATAGTACTTAACTATGTAAACTTAAAACTAGATATAGGGGCTTCCCTGGTGGCGCAGTGGTTGAGAGTCTGCCTGCCAATGCAGGGGACACGGGTTCGTGCCCCGGTCCGGGAAGATCCCACATGCCGCGGAGCAGCTGGGCCCGTGAGCCATGGCCACTGGGCCTGCGCATCCGGAGCCTGTGCTCCGCAACGGGAGAGGCCACAACAGTGAGAGGCCCGCGTACTGCAAAAAAAAAAAACAAAAAAACTAGATATAAACTCCTTATGCACGCCATTTTAGAGATTTTGAAATAAGCAAAACAACAAATCCAATAAAATTTTAATCAATATATATTATTATTAAATTTCAATTACTTTTATTCATTAATAATTGACAGTATTAAGTCAATTCAATGGCTAATACTGCTTTGCTGGACATAAACTGTTGCTAACAATTGGAATATAATTTTCCAGGGCACTGCCTCTACCACTGTGTTCTGTTGGATGACTCCGTTCTCCCATTCTCTCCCTTTGAACTCTTGTGAAACTTTCTTTAAAGCCGTGGCATCATTTGGCCTTTACTTTGGAAGAATGCACTGTTTATGCATTATGTTCTCCTTTGCGCTTTTCTCCTGAGCCTGCGGTTATTAAAGTAAAACAATATGGCTCCAAATGACGCTGCAACCAATGGTGATATCTTCATAAGGAGTCATCCAGGTGATCCCAAACATGTTTACATTGGTATTTTTATTGGGTATTATGAGATCATCATTGAAATAAAAACACGAGCATTTTAAATTTCTTATAAATTCACCATTCCCTGGAATCTCAGTTTGAGAAATGTTGTATTATGACTTTACAGTGGCCCTGGCAGAATCTTCCTCTAGTGCCTGCATGATACCTCTTAGAAGGACATAACACATACATTAGGCCCTCAGTTCATCTAACGTGTTTCTGGAAATCAGGACGGAGAACACATGATCCAATATGTTTCCAAACGTCATCAAACACAAGGTGACGCCCAGGAAAGAAAAACCCATGCTCTCTCTTACAGAAATCCAATTCCCATTCCCTGCTTTCCAAAAGATCTTTAAGAAAGAAAATAGATCAGTAAGTTCCAAAGAACAAAAGGAGTATTACTACAGTGAAAAAAAAAAAAAAAAAAGCATGGCCTGAAATTCACCTCTTGGCCTCCAGATATGTGGTCTATTTGATTTTAAGGAGGCTGCCGCCATAGAAAAAACTCATGAGATTCAGACACAAAGAGGAGCTCATGGTGACCATTCTGAAGTGTGCTTGTGGGAGAGTGGACAGCCTTCGTAACAGAGTTCAAGGTCTGCAACCTCCAGAAACAGCCTACAATACACAAGAAAGCCATCAGCACCCTCGAGACATGGCTGACCTTCACAGTACAGCCCCAATACTCACACCTCAGCGCAAGAACAAGGTGCAGGTAGGACTGTCATGATCAGGCACTGGAAGGTGAACTTGGCATCAAAATTGGTTGTGACACAGAAGCCAACCACCACCCAGGAAGTTAAGAGTCCACTGGTGGCCTGGTGGGGTATACTGGATCCGGAATGAAACTGTCAGCCTCTGTGGGAGTTTGGCCACTGTCACAAAGAAGCACAGAATATTCCTCTCCCTGAACTGGTGGAGGAAAACTCAGAGGGCCAGGCCATTCAGTGGCAAAGCAGCTGCCAACACCAGCAGAAACAGGGACACTGACAAGGTCCTGACACTCTCAGATTTTATGGAGGAGTTGAATACCCGGGAAGCCTGCATTTTTACAAATATTGGGGTGAGATTTTTGTTTGTTTGTTTATTAAAGATAGAGTTCTTTCTTTAAGGTCTACTTCTTACCTCTTTCCTGTGGAAATCCTTGTCTAGGAAGTCACAGAACAATTGTAGTAATTGCTGCAAAGGTGGGGGAAAAAAAGAAAAAAGAAAAATCAAGGGTAGTTAAAGCCTGAAATGGAACATTATTGAAAACCCCTTGTACGTCCTTTCTTTTTTTAATTAAACTTTTTAAATTTTGAGATAATCGTAGATTCACATGCAGTTGTAAGAAATAAAACAATGAGATCCCATGTACCCATTATGCTCTTTCCCTCAAAGGTAACATCTTGCAAAACTATATTACAGCATAAAAACCAGGATATTGACATGGATACTATCGACATAGAGAGCATCTCCATTATCCTTCACATTGCACTTTTATAGCCACATCTACTTCCCTCCCACACCCACTCACTCTTTAAACCCCGGCCAACCACTACTCTGTTCTCTATTTCTATAATTTTGTCATTTCAATAATATTACATAAATAGAACCATGCAGCATGTAATCTTTTGGGATTGGCTTTTTCGCACAGCATAACTCCCTGGGGATTTATCCAAGTTGTTGCGTGTACCCATAGTTTGTTCCTTTTTATTGCTGAGTAGAATTCCATGGTGTGGATGTACCACAGTTTACTTAACTATTCCTCTGTTGAAAGACATCTGGGTTGTTTCCAATTTTTGGAATGAAGCTCCAAATGAAGTATTCTATTATAAATTATGGCTGTAAACATGCCTGTATATTTTTGTGTGTGATTGTAAATTTTCATTCCCCTAGGAAAAATACCTATGAGGACAATGGCTGGGTTGCTTGGCGGTTGTAGGTTTAGTCTTTTAAGAAACTGCCACACTGTCTTTCTGCTGTACCATTTTACATCCCTACCAGCAAGGTATAAGTGTTTATTCTAAAATATATAAGGAAAGGAAAAGGAACGGGGCATTTAAAACTATTTGAAAAAGAAGAATAAACCAGGAGCGTTTGGTGGCTTTCAGTATACAAGTCCTGAACAGGTTGTGTTAGATTTACACCTAATTCTCTTTTTTTAATGACTGTAGATGATAATGCATTTAAATTTTTAGTTTCCATGTGTTTATTGCTAGTATCCAAATATACAATTGATTTTCTTTTGATTTGATATACATTTAATGGGGTTTTTTTGAATAGCAAAAGTTTTACATTATTTTTAACATCTTTATTGGAGTATAATTGCTTTACAATGGTGTGTTAGTTTCTGCTTTATAACAAAATGAATCAGTTATACATATACATATGTCCCCATATCCCCTCCCTCTTGCGTCTCCCTCCCACCCTCCCTATCCCACCCCTCTAGGTGGTCACAAAGCACCAAGCTGATCTCCCTGTGCTATGCGGCTGCTTCCCACTAGCTATCTATTTTACGTTTGGTAGTGTATATATGTCCTTGCATGTTGATCTACAACCTGCAATTTTGCTAAACTCACTTATTAGTTACAATTTTTTGGTTTTTTGGTTTTGGTAGGTTCCTTGGGGTTTCCTTTGTAGACAAGTGTCCTCTGCAAATAGGGACAATTTAAGCTCTTTCTTTCTGATCTGCATGCCTTTTATTTCCTTTTCTTGCCTAATTATACTGGCTACCCTTCCAGCACTATGCTGAATAACAGTGGTAAGTGTGGACATCCTTGCCTTATTACTGATCTCAGGGGGAAAGCATTCAGTCTTTCACCGTTAAGTACAATCTAAACTATAAGGTTTTGTAGGTGTCCTTTACCCAGTTGAGGAAGTTTCCCTATATTCAGTTTTCTGAGAGTTTTAATCATGAATTGGATTTTAAACATTTTTTTTATTTCTTTGATTGGTATGATCATGTGATTTTTACTCTTTCTCCTGGTATTTTAGTGGACTGCTTTAATTGGTTTTTGGATAATTAAACAGTCTTGCATCCCTAGAATAAACCTCACTTGGTTGTATTGTATACTTCTTTTTATATATTGCTGAATTCTATTTGTTAATCTTGTGTTAAGGATTTTTGCATATATATTCATGATGGATATTGGTATAAACTTCTCTTTTTGAATGTCTTTGTCTGGTTTTTTTTTTTTTTTTTTTACATCTTTATTGGAGTATAATTGCTTTACAATGCTGTGTTAGTTTCTGCTTTATAACGAAGTGAATCAGTTATACATATACATATGTTCCCATATCTCTTCCCTCTTACGTCTCCCTCCCTCCCACCCTCCCTATCCCACCCCTCCAGGTGGTCACAAAGCACCAAGCTGATCTCCCTGTGCTATGCGGCTGCTTCCCACTAGCTATCTACCTTACATTTGGTAGTGTACATATGTCCATGCCTCTCTCTCGCTTTGTCACAGCTTACCCTTCCCCCTCCCCATATCCTCAAGTCCATTCTCTAGTAGGTCTGTGTCTTTATTCCTGTCTTACTCCTAGGTTCTTCATGACATTTTTTTTTCTTAAATTCGATATATATATGTGTTAGCATATGGTATTTGTCTTTCTCTTTCTGACTTACTTCACTCTGTATGACATACTCTAGGTCCATCCACCTCATTACAAATAGCTCAATTTCATTTCTTTTTATGGCTGAGTAATATTCCATTGTATATATGTGCCACATCTTCTTTATCCATTCATCCGATGATGGGCACTTAGGTTGCTTCCATCTCCTGGCTATTGTAAATAGAGCTGCAATGAACATTTTGGTACATGACTCTTTTTGAATTATGGTTTTCTCAGGGTATATGCCCAGTAGTGGGATTGCTGGGTCATGTGGTAGTTCTATTTGTAGTTTTTTAAGGAACCTCCATACTGTTCTCCACAGTGGCTGTATCAATTTACATTCCCACCAACAGTGCAAGAGGCTTCCCTTTTCTCCACACCCTCTCCAGCATTTATTGTTTGTAGATTTTTTGATGATGGCCATCCTGACTGGTGTGAGATGATATCTTATTGTCGTTTTGATTTGCATTTCTCTAATGATTAATAATGTTGAGCATTCTTTCATGTGTTTGTTGGCAGTCTGTATATCTTCTTTTTTTTTTTTTTTTTCCGGTACGCGGGCCTCTCACTGTTGTGGCCTCTCCCATTGTGGAGCACACGCGCCAGACGCTCAGGCTCAGCGGCCATGGCTCACAGGCCCAGCCGCTCCGCGGCATGTGGGATTTTCCCGGACCAGGGCACGAACCCGTGTCCCCTGCATTGGCAGGCGGACTCTCAACCACTGCGCCACCAGGGAAGCCCTGTATATCTTCTTTGGAGAAATGTCTATTTAGGTCTTCTGCCCATTTTTGGATTGGGTTGTTTGTTTTTTTGTTATTGGGCTGCATGAGCTGCTTATAAATTTTGGAAATTAATCCTTTGTCAGTTGCTTCGTTTGCAAATATTTTCTCCCATTCTGAGGGTCGTCTTTTGGTCTTATGGTTTCCTTTGCTGTGCAAAAGCTTTGAAGTTTCATTAGGTCCCATTTGTTTATTTTTGTTTTTATTTCCATTACTCTGGGAGGTGGGTCAGAAAGGATCTTGCTGTGATTTATGTCCTAGAGTGTTCTGCCTAGGTTTTCCTCTAAGAGTTTGAGAGTTTCTGGCCTTACATTTGGGTCTTTAATCAATTTTGAGCTTATTTTTGTGTATGGTGTTAGGGAGTGACCTAATCTCATACTTTTACATGTACCTGTCCAGTTTTCCAGCACTTATTGAAGAGGCTGTCCTTTCTCCACTGTACATTCCTGCCTCCTTTATCAAAGATAAGGTGACCATATGTGCGTGGGTTTATCTCTGGGCTTTCTATCCTGTTACATTGATCTATATTTCTGTTTTTGTGCCAGTACCATACTGTCTTGATTAATGTAGCTTTGTAGTGTAGTCTGAAGTCAGGGAGCCTGATTCCTCCAGCTCCGTTTTTCGTTCTCAAGATTGCTTTGGCTATTCGGGGTCTTTTGTGTTTCCATACAAATTGTGAAATTTTTTGTTCTAGTTCTGTGAAAAATACCAGTGGTAGTTTGATAGTGATTGCATTGAATCTGTAGATTGCTTTGGGTAGTAGAGTCATTTTCACAATGTTGATTCTTCCAATCCAAGAAGATGGTATATCTCTCCATCTATTTGTGTCATCTTTAATTTCTTTCATCAGTGTCTTATAATTTTCTACATACAGGTCTTTTGTCTCCTTAGGTAGGTTTATTCCTAGATATATTATTCTTTCTGTTGCAATGGTAAATGGGAGTGTTTTCTTGATTTCACTTTCAGATTTTTCATCATTAGTGTATAGGAATGCCAGAGATTTCTGTGCATTAATTTTGTATCCTGCTCCTTTACCAAATTCATTGATTAGCTCTAGTGGTTTTCTGGTAGCATCTTTAGGATTCTCTATGTATGGTATCATGTCATCTGCAAACAGTGACAGCTTTACTTCTTCTTTTCTGATTTGGATTCCTTTTATTTCCTTTTCTTCTCTGATTGCTGTGGCTAAAACTTCCAAAACTATGTTGAATAATAGTGGTGAGAGTGGGCAACCTTGTCTTGTTCCTGATCTTAGTGGAAATGCTTTCAGTTTTTCACCATTGAGAACAATGTTGGCTGTGGGTTTGTCATATATGGCCTCTATTATGTTGAGGTAAATTCCCTCTATGCCTACTTTCTGCAGGGTTTTTACCATAAATGGGTGTTAAATTTTGTTGAAAGCTTTCTCTGCATCTGTTGAAATCATCATATGGTTTTTCTCCTTCAATTTGTTAACATGGTTTATCACATTGATTGATTTGTGTATATTGAAGAATCCTTGCATTCCTGGAATAAACCCCACTTGATCATGGTGTATGATCCTTTTAATGTGCTGTTGGATTCTGTTTGCTAGTATTTTGTTGAGGAGTTTTGCATCTATGTTCATCAGTGATATTGGCCTGTAGTTTTCTTTCTTTGCGACATCCTTGTCTGGTTTTTGTATCAAGGTGATGGTGGCCTCGTAGAAGGAGTTTGGGAGTGTTCCTCCCTCTGCTATATTTTGGAAGAGTTTGAGAAGGATAGGTGGTAGCTCTTCTCTAAATGTTTGATAGAATTAGCCTGTGAAGCCATCTGGTCCTGGGTTTTTGTTTGTTGAAAAATTTTTAATCACAGTTTCAATTTCAGTGCTTGTGATTGGTCTGTTCATATTTTCTGTTTCTTCCTGATTCAGTCTTGGCAGGTTGTGCATTTCTAAGAATTTGTCCATTTCTTCCAGGTTGTCCATTTTACTGGCATAGAGTTGCTTGTAGTAATCTCTCATGATCTTTTGTATTTCTGCCGTGTCAGTTTTTACTCCTCCTTTTTCATTTCTAATTCTATTGATTTGAGTCTTCTCCCTTTTTTTCTTGATGAGTCTGGCTAATGGTTTATCAATTTTGTTTATCTTCTCAAAGAACCAGCCTTTAGTTTTATTGATCTTTGCTATCGTTTCCTTCATTTCTTTTTCATTTATTTCTATTTTGCTTTTTATGATTTCTTTCCTTCTGCTAACTTTGGGGTTTTTTGTTCTTCTTTCTCTAATTGCTTTAGGTGCAAGGTTAGGTTGTTTATTCGAGATGTTTCCTGTTTCTTAAGGTAGGATTGTATTGCTATAAACTTCCCTCTTAGAACTGCTTTTGCTGCATCCCATAGATTTTGGGTCATCGTGTCTCCATTGTCATTTGTTTCTAGGTAGTTTTTGATTTACTCCTTGATTTCTTCAGTGATCTCTTCATTATTATGTAGTGTATTGCTTAGCCTCCATGTGTTTGTATTTTTTACAGCTCTTTTCCTGTAATTGATATCTAGTCTCATAGCGTTGTGGTTGGAAAAGATACTTGAAACAATTTCAATTATCTTAAATTTACCAAGGCTTGACTTGTGACCCAAGATATGATCTATCCTGGAGAATGTTCCATGAGCACTTGAGAAAAATGTGTATTCTGTTGTTTTTGGATGGAATGTCCTATAAAATATCAATTAAGTCCATCTTGTTTAATGTGTCATTTAAAGCTTGTGTTTCCTTATTTATTTTCATTTTGGATGATCTTTCCATTGGTGAAAGAGGGGTGTTAAAGTCCCCTACTATGAATGTGTTACTGTCGATTTCCCCTTTTATGGCTGTTAGTATTTGCCTTATGTATTGAGGTGCTCCTGTGTTGGGTGCATAAATATTTACAATTGTTATATCTTCTTCTTGGATCGATCCCTTGATCATTATGTAGTGTCCTTCTTTGTCTCTTCTAATAGTCTTTATTTTAAAGTCTATTTTGTCTGATATAAGAATTGCTACTCCAGCTTTCTTTTGGTTTCCATTTGCATGAAATATCTTTTTCCATCCCCTTACTTTCAGTCTGTATGTGTCTCTAGGTCTGAAGTGGGTCTCTTGTAGACAGCAAATATATGGGTCTTGTTTCTGTATCCATTCAGCCAATTTGTGTCTTTTGGTGGGAGCATTTAGGCCATTTACATTTAAGGTAATTATCGATATGCATGTTACTATTCCCATTTTCTTCATTGTTTTGGATTCATTATTGTAGGTCTTTTCCTTCTCTTGTGTTTCTTGCCTAGAGAAGTTCCTTTAGCAGTTGTTGTAAAGCTGGTTTTGTGGTGCTGAACTCTCTCAACTTTTGCTTGTCTGTAGTGGTTTTAATGTCTCCATCAAATCTGAATGAGATCCTTGCTGGGTAGAGTAATCTTGGTTGCAGGTTTTTCTCCTTCATCACTTTAAATATGTCCTGCCAGTCCCTTCTGGCTTGCAGAGTTTCTGCTGAAAGATCAGCTGTTAACCTTATGGGGATTTCCTTGTATGTTATTTGTTGTTTTTCCCTTGCTGCTTTTAATATGTTTTCTTTGTATTTAATTTTTGACAGTTTGATTAATATGTGTCTTGGCGTATTTCTCCTTGGATTTATCCTGTATGGGGCTCTCTGTACTTCCTGGACTTGATTAACTATTTCCTTTCCCATATTAGGGATGTTTTCAACTATAATCTCTTCAAACATCTTCTCAGTCCCTTTCTTTTTCTCTTCTTCTTGTGGAATCCCTATAATTTGAATGTTGGTGCGTTTAATGTTGTCCCAGAGGTCTCTGAGACTGTCCTCAGTTCTTTTCATTCTTTTTTCTTTATTCTGCTCTGCAGTAGTTATTTCCACTATTTTACCTTCCAGGTCACTTATCCGTCCTTCTGCCTCAGTTATTCTGCTATTGATCCCATCTAGAGTATTTTTAATTTCATTTACTGTGTTGTTCATCATTGTTTGTTTCATCTTTAGTTCTTCTAGGTCCTTGTTAAATGTTTCTTGCATTTTCTCTATTCTATTTCCAAGATTTTGGATCATCTTTACTATCATTATTCTGAATTCTTTTTCAGGTAGACTGCCTATTTCCTCTTCATTTGTTAGGTCTGGTGGGTTTTTATCTTGCTCCTTCATCTGCTGTGTGTTTTTCTGTCTTCTCACTTTGCTTATCTTACTGTGTTTGGGGTCTCCTTTTTGCAGGCTGCAGGTTCGTAGTTCCCATTGTTTTTAGTGTCCCCAGTGGCTAAGGTTGGTTCAGTGGGTTGTGCAGGCTTCCTGGTGAAGGGGACTAGTGCCTGTGTTCTGGTGGATGTGGTTGGATCTTGTCTTTCTGTTGGGCAGGTGCACGTCTGGTGGTGTGTTTTGGGGTGTCTGTGGACTTATTATGATTTTAGGCAGCCTCTCTGCTAATGGGTGGGGTTGTGTTCCTGTCTTGCTAGTTGTTTGGCATAGGGTGTCCAGCACTGGAGCTTGCTGGTCGTTGAGTGAAGCTGGGGGCTGGTGTTGAGATGGAGATCTCTGTGAGATTTTCGCCGTTTGATATTATGTGGAGCTGGGAGGTCTCTTGTGGACCAGTGTCCTGAAGTTGGCTCTCCCACCTCAGAGGCACAGCACTGACTCCTGGCTGCAGCACCAAGAGCCTTTCATCCACCCGGCTCACAATAAAAGGGAGAAAAAATAGAAAGAAAGAATTAGTAGAAGAAAGAAAGAAAGAAAGAAAGGAATGCGAGAGGGAGGGAGGGAGGGAGGGAGGAAGGAAGGAAGGAAGGAGGGAAGGGAAAAAAAGAAAGAAAGAAAATGAAGTAAAATAAAATTAAGATAAAATATAATAAAGTTATTTAAATAAAAAAATGATTATTAAGAAAAAAATGGACGGATAGAACCCTAGGACAAATGGTGGAAGCAAAGCTATACACACATAATCTCACACAGAAGCATACACATATACACTCATAAAAGGAGGAAAAGGGGAAAAAATCATAAAGCTTGCTCTCAAAATCCACCTCCTCAATTTGGGATGATTCGTTGTCTGTTCATGTATTCCACACATGCAGGGTACATCAAGTTGATGGTGGAGATTTAATCCGCTGCTTCTGAGGCTGCTGGGAGAAAGTTCCCTTCCTCTTCTTTGTTCTTAGAGCTCCCAGGGGCTCAGTTTTGGATTTGGCCCTGCCTCTGCGTGTAGGTCGCCGGAGGGCGTCTGGTTTTCGCTCAGACAGGACGGGGTTAAAGAAGCCGCTGATTCGGGGGCTCTGGCTCACTCAAGCCAGCGGGAGGGAGGGGCACGGAGTGCAGGGCGGGCCTGCGGCGGCAGAGGCGGCGTGAAGTTGCGGCAGAGGCCGGCGTGACGTTGCACCAGCCTGAGGCTCACCGTGCGTTCTCCCGGGGAAGTTGTCCCTGGTTCCCGGGACTCTGGCAGTGGCGGGCTGCACAGGCTCCCCGGAAGCGGGGTGTGGAGAGTGACCTGTGCTCGCACACAGGCTTCTTGGTGGCGGCAGCAGCAGCCTTAGCGTCTCATGCCCGTCTCTGTGATCCGTGCTGTTAGCCGCGGCTCACGTCCGTCTCTGGAGCTCCTTTAAGCAGCGCTCTTAATCCCCTCTCCTCGCACACCAGGAAACAAAGAGGCAAGAAAGAGTCTCTTGCCTCTTCGGCAAGTCCAGACATTTCCCCGGATTCCCTCCCGGCCAGCTGTGGCGCACTAACCCCTTCAGGCTGTGTTCACGCCGCCAACCCCGGTCCTCTCCCGGCGCTCCGACCAAAGCCCGAGCCTCAGCTCCCAGCCCCGCCCGCCCTGGCGGATGAACAGACAAGCCTCTCGGGCTGGTGAGTGCCGGTCGGCCCTGATCCTCTGTGCGGGAATCTCTCTGCTTTGCCCTCTGCACCCCTGTGGCTGCGCTCTCCTCCGAGGCTCTGAAGCTTTCCCCCTGCGCCACCCGCCGTCTCCGCCCGCGAAGGGTCTTCCTAGTGTGTGGGAACCTTTCCTCCTTCACAGCTCCCTCCCACTGGTGCACGTCCCGTCCCTAACCTTTTGTCTCTGTTTATTCTTTTTTCTTTTGCCCTACCCAGGTACATGGGGGGTTTCTTGCCTTTTGGGAGTTCTGAGGTCTTCTGCCAGCATTCAGTTGGTGTTCTGTAGGAGTTGTTCCACGTGTAGATGTATTTCTGGTGTATTTGTGGGGAAGAAGGTAATCTCTGTGTCTTACTCTTCCACCATCTTCCCGGAAGCCCCCCCCCACCCCGCCTTTGTCTGGTTTTAGTGTAAGGGTAATACAAGCTTCATAAAACAAATTGGGATATGTTCCCTCCTCTTCCACTTCCCAGCATAAACTGTGTAGAACTGGTGTAAAATCTCTAACCTTTTGGTAGAATTTGGGGGGACTAGTTTTTTCTTTGGAGGGAAAATTTTAAATTATTGATTCAATTTCATAATATTTATAGAGCTGTTCAGTTGAGTTATTTCATAAATGTGAGTTGTGGTAGTTCATGTATTTTGAGGACTTCTCACATTTTATCAAATTTTTGTGGGTAGAGTTGTTTGTAGTATTCTCTTATTATTATTTTAATAGGTAGAGGGTCTGTAATGATATCCACTGTTTCCTTTCTGATAATGGTAGTTTGTGTCTTAGCTCTTTTTTTCCTCTTGTCAGTCTTGCCAGAGGTTTTACATTTTATCGATCTTTTCAAAGAAACAGCTCTATTTCCTTGCTTTTCTCTATTTTTTTCTATTTTATTTTCATTGATTTCTGCTCTGATATTTATTACTTCCTTCCTTCTATTTGCTTCAGGTTTATCTTATTTTTCTAGGTTCTTGAGGTGGGAGCTTAGATTGTTGATTGGAGGCATTTCTTCTTTTCTATTCATATATATATATATTTTTTTTTTTTTTTTTTTTTTTTTTGCGGTACATGGGCCTCTCACTGTTGTGGCCTCTCCCGCTGCGGAGCACAGGCTCCGGACGTGCAGGCTCAGCGGCCGTGGCTCACGGGCCCAGCCGCTCCATGGCATGTGGGATCTTCCTGGACCGGGGCATGAACCCATGTCCCCTGCATTGGCAGGCGGACTCTCAACCACTGCGTCACCAGGGAAGCCCTCATCTTTTCTAATGTTTTCATTTAGTGCTATAAATCTCCCTCTCAGTACTGTTTTAGATGGGTCCCACAATTTTAAGCTGTATTTTCTTTCAATCTAATGTATTTTTTAATTTCCCTTGAGAGTTCCTCTTTTATCTGAGGATTATTTAGAAGTGTGTTGTTTCGTGTTCAAGAGTTTGAAAATTTTCCTGTTATCTTTCTTTTGTCAATTTCTAGCTTGATTCCACTGTTGTTGAAGAACACACTCTATCACTTCAATTCCTTTAAGCTGTGGAGGTGTGTTTTATAGCCAACAATGTGATCTATCTTAGTATATGCATTAAGGGCACTTGAAAAGAATGTGTATTCTGCTGTTGTTGTGTGCAGTTTTTCATAAATATCAATTAGATCTTCTTGGTTGATGGTGTTAAGTACTTCCAAACTTTTGCTGATTTTATGTCTATTTGTTCTATCAATTGTTGACAAAAAGGTATTGAATTTTCCAACTGTAATTATGTACTTGTCTATTTCTCCTTTCAGTTGTATCAGTTTTCCTTCACATCTTTTGCAGCTCTGTTATTTGGTACATACATATTTAGGATTACTATGTCTTCTTAGTGGAGTGACCTTTTATTATATAATGACCCTTTCTGTTTCTAGTAATATTTTTTTCCTCCCAAGTCCCTTGGATTATTGATTTTAGATCTTTCTTCCTTTCTAATATGTGCACTCAATGCTATAAATTTCCCTCTAAACACTGCTTTTGCTACATCTCACAAATTTTGATGAGTTGTATTTAATTTTCATTTAGTTCAAGATATTTTAAAATTTCTCTTGAGACTTCTTTAACCCATGTGTGTTATTTAGGAGTGTATTGTTTAATCTTCAAATATTTGGGGATTTTTCCAGGCATCTCTCTGTTATTGATTTCTCATGTAATTCCATTGTTGTCTGAAACAATACTTTGTATGATTTCTATTCTTTTATATTTTTCAAGACATGTTTTATGGCCTAAAATATGGTCTATCTTCATTCTAGTGAAAGTTCCAAATAAGCTTAAGAAGAATGTGTATTCTGTTGTTGTTGGATGAGGTATTTTATAAATGTCAGTTCGATCCAATTGATTGATGGGTGTTCAGTTTAACTCTATCCTTAATTATTTTCTGACTGCTGGATCTGTCAATTACTGACAGAGAGGTATTGAATCCCCAACTATAATAGTAGATTTGTCTATTCCACTTTGCAGTTCTATCAGTTTTGGTCTCATATATTCATGTTAAAGACTTTTATGTCTTTTTGAAGAATTGATCCTTTTATCATTATCTGTGATAATTTAACTTGCTTTGAAATCTTTATCTGAAATTAATACTTCTCCAGTGTTATGAATTGAATTGTGTCCTCGAAAATAATGTTGAAGTCCTAACCCCCAGTACCTCAGAATGTGACCTTATGTGGAGATAGTGTCACTGCAGATGTAATTATTTAAGATGAGGTCATACCAGAGAAGGGTGAGAGTCTAACCCAATAGAACTGATGTCTTCATAGAAAGAGAAAATTTGGAGACAGATATGTACACAGGGAGAACATCATGTGAAGATTAGAATTATGCTGCCACAAGCCAAGGACCTGTCAGAAGCTAGGAGAGAGTCCTGGAACAGATCCTTTCCTAGCACCTTCAGAGGAAGCATGGTCCTGCTGACACTTTAATCTTAGACTTCAGGCTTCCAGAACTGGAAGACAATAAATTCCTGTTGTTCAGGCCACCTACCTACGGTATTTTGTTACAGCAGCTCTAGCAAACTAATTCATCCAGGTTTCCTTTGATTAGCATGGTATTAGAACAAGTCTTAGGACTTAAGTCTGCCATTTATTTTTTTTCTGTTTTTCATTCCTCTGTTTTCTTTTGCTTCCTTGACTTCCTTTGATTTAGTTGTACATTTTTCAAAATTCTGTGTTGACTTATCTATAATGCTTTTGAGTGTATCTCTTTTTTTTTTTTTTTTTTGCGGTACGCGGGCCTCTCACTGTTGCGGCCTCTCCCGTTGCGGAGCACAGGCTCCGGATGCGCAGGTTCAGCGGCCGTGGCTTACGGGCCCAGCCACTCTGCGGCATGTGGGATCCTCCCGGACCGAACCCGTGTCCCCTGCATCGGCAGGCGGACTCTCAACCACTGCGCCACCAGGGAAGCCCGAGTGTATCTCTTTTTATAGCTTTTTTTAGTAGCCGATTTAGGTGTTATATTATTCATACATAAATTGTCACAGTGTCCTATTCTCACTTTACCAGTTGAGTGAAGCATAGAAATTTATTTCCCTTTATGGCCCTTTGCTCTCTCCCACTAACAATACAACGTTCTCCAGTATTTCCTTTACGTACATTTAGACCACATCAGATAGTGCTCCAATTTTTGTTTCTGCAGTCAAACAGAATTTAGGAAAATCGAGAAGAGAGGGGGAATATATTATAGTTTTTCTGTGCTCTTTCTTCCTGCTTTTCCAAGGTTCTTTTTTTCATTATTCCTTTCTGTTTAGAGAACTTACTTTATTCATTATTTTAAGTTAGCTCTACTGGCAACAAATTTCTTCAGTTTTTCTTCATCTGAAAGTGTCTTGATTTCCTCTTCATTTTTAAAGAAAATTTTCACTGGATATAGGATCCTGGGTTAACAATTCTTTTCTTTCAGTACTTGAAAAATATTGTGCCACTTCCTTCTGGTCACCATATTGTCATTCAGATTGGTTTCCCCCCATAGATAACATGTTTCTTTCTGGGTGCTTTCAAGACTTTTTTTCTTTCTCTTTGATTTTCAGACTTTGACAGTACTGTGTCCTGGATGGATTTCTTCATGTTAATTCTATTTAGGGTTTGCTCAGCTTCCTTAATCTGTAGTTTTACATCTCTCAACAAATTTGAGAGTTTTCAGCCATTATTTCTTCCAGGAATATTTTAGCCTTGCTCTCTTTCTCCTCTCATTCTGGGAATCCAGTGCAATCGCATTAAATTTTAGGTTACAATCCCACAGACTCCAGAGGCTGTGTTGATCGTTTTCAGCTATTTCATCTTTGTTGCTCAGACTAATTTCTGTTGTTCTATCTTCACGTCCACATATTCTTTCCTCCATTTCATCCATCTTGATATTGAGCCTATCTATTACATGTTTGGTTATTGTACTTTTCACTTATAAAACTTCCATTTGACTTTTCCTTATATCTTCTGTTTCTTTGCTGAGAATTTCTACTTTTTCATTTGCTTCAGGCATTTTCATAACTGCTCACTGAGGTATTTTATCACAGCTGCTTTAAAATCTTTATCAGATAACTCTAACATCTCTGTCATCTAGGTGTTAGCATCTATTGTATTTTTTTACTCAGTTTGAGATCTTTCTGGTTCTTGCTACAATGATGAGTGATTTTTTTATTGACTCCTGGACATTTTTAGTATTGTTATGAGACTCTGGGTCTTATTCAAACCTTCTGTTTTAGTTGGCTTCTTTTGACACTACTCCAGCAGAAGTGAGGTTGCCACCTTCTTTCTGCAGGGCAGGGTAGAGTCCAGGTTCACCATTTGGCCTCCTTTGACACTCAAGGGTGATGGGGCTCTTCATTACTACTGCGTGGGGCTGAAAATTCTGGCTCCTCACTAGGCTGTACCTCCCTGGCTGGGAGAAGTCGGAGTTTGTCATTTACTGCTCCCCACTGACACCATCTGGGAGTGGCCTAGTTATTGCCGGGCAATAGCAAATATCCTGATTCTTCACTAGGCTTCTGAAACACTACTTGGGTGATTGGGGCATTTCTTTACACCTGGTAAGGGTGGAGGTCTAGGCTTCCCACTCAGCCTTTGCTGGAATAGGTGGGAGTGGGGCCACAGGCTTTTCTGTAGTATTTAGCTGGAGGAGAGCAGTTATTGTCTAACAGTTTCCTGTCTTGTAGGTGGTCCCTTTCCCGATCCTTTGGCTAAAAGAGCAGGCTCTGTTGAGGCTTTTTTTTTTTTTTTTTTTTCTGCACCATTGGCATTTCCAGGCTTCCATCATCTTCTACTCTAAGTCTGGAATGTAAATGGTCAAAAAAAAAAAAAAAATCTAGGGAACTCACCACCATGTCATTTCTTGGATCCTGAAGCCCAAGCTAGTCTGCCTTCTCCTCTCCACCCTTCAGAGTCTCCTTATGTTTATTTTGTATATAATGTCAATGGCTTTCAGATATACTAAGTGGGAGGAAGAGGTAACTTGCACCTACTCTATCTTCCCAGAAATCCACTGGTGTATCTTTAAGATTTATTTTGGAAGTTTTTCTTATATGGATAAAAGGAATAGAGACTCTCGCTTTCTTTAAGCCCCTGTTGCCTTGCTAAGGCCTTTTCAATGGTCATCCAATTAGAGCAGAGCTGTCCCTGCCTGTCTGACTGTCAGTTCCCAAAAGTAAACCTGAGGCGGGGATTTAGGTGAAAGGGATGTATTAGGAAGTAAATGACCAGTAGGAGAGTGAGGAAGTGGGACTGGGAAATGAAGGAAGCCAACAAGCGTGCATTATCCACAGAGTAACGTTGGCTTGAGCTCTCAGTGAGCAGTGGAGACGGTGCATGAGTCCCCTCTGTGTTTCCCTAATCAGAGGCAAGGGCAGGGGCAGCTTCACAGGAGTCCACGGTCATACAGGGCTCCACACTTGGAAGGGCCCCATACTTAGTTTAATGCTCTGCTCCCATCATTTTGAAATTCTTAATAATTTCTTAACAAGGGGCCCTACATTTTCATTTTGCACTGGGACCTACAACTTATATACTCAGGTGGTGGAATATTTATACCTACTTCCATTGGAGGGACGTAAATTCCTAGACATTCTGGGTTCTTCTTTAGCTCAGGGGTGCTGGGCTGCACAGTATCTCCCCAAAATGCACGTCTACCAGAACCTCACAGTTTTATTTGAAGATAGGATCTTTGCAGATATAATCAGTTAAAATGAGATCATACTGGATTAGGGTGGGCCTTAATCCAATGACTGGTATCCTTATAAGAAGTGAAAACAGATACACACACACATGCCCACACGCACACACACAGGGGAGAATGTCACGTGAAGACAGAAGCAGAAGTAGGAGTGAACACCGAGGGTCACCAGCAGCCCACCAGAAGCTAGGACATGCGTGGAGCAGTTTCTCCTGCAGAGCCTCCAAAAGGAACGAACCCTGCTAACACTTTGATTTTGGACTTTCAAACTCCTTAACTGGGAGAGAATAAATTTCTGTTGTCTTAAGCCATCCAGTTTATTACAGCCCTTGGAAACTAGTACACCAGGCAAGGGAAACTCCAGGTCTTGGCCGTTGGGAGTGAAGGCACACCTGGATCAACCTGCAAAAAACTGACAAAGGATCTGAGGGGCAGGGCAGAGCCTTGCTGGGGCCAGGCGCTCTGGCCTTGTCCTTTCATTTAACCAAAGCAACCTCTCCTCTCTACAATGAGCGTGTGGCCTAATGACCCAGCCAAGGAGGAGCCATTCAGACAATAGGGGTGTGGGGCTCCGGTGAACCAGAGAGGCTGACCCCACTTAATTGCATTTGCATTCACATTTTACAAAACCAGGCAATCGCAACCAAACAAGGCCTGTCAGAGGGCCAAATTCAGCTCCCGTGCCTGGAAATTGCACTTCTGGCCCAGAAAATCGTGTTACAGCTGTTCTCTGGAGTGAAGATTCTTCTATCCCAGAGGCAAGCCAGCTTTATTCACAACGCCGTTGTTCAGTGTTCTCAGCTATTCATAAATATCTCCCCCAATGGCTCTAAGGGTTCTGAAATTCCTAGCTGACTTACTTCTTGGGTTAAGATATTAAAGTTTTTTGCTTTATTGCAAATATCGTTAATGTCTCGGTCTACTAAAGCAATGGAAAAGTAATTCGAATTATCGGTACATTACCACATGATCTCTCTGAAGACCTTGCAGAGCCTTAAGCATGTAGGATGCTAAGCAGGTACATTTTGATGAGAATCAGGAGAGCGGGAACCATAGGCCACTGCCAGGGAGTGTAGTCCAGGCTGAGTGACACTAAACAAGACGGCAGGCAGCAGGGGAAGGAGTGTGCTACGAGTTGGAGGGGAGGTTACATAGATAAATAAAAAGGAGGGCTTCCCTATCTTACTTACATAGATAAATAAAAAGGAGGGCGCAGTGGTTGAGAGTCCGCCTGCCGACGCAGGGGACGCGGGTTCGTGCCCCGGTCCGGGAAGATCCCACATGCCGCGGAGCGGCTGGGCCCGTGAGCCATGGCCGCTGAGCCTGCGCGTCCGGAGCCTGTGCTCTGCAACGGGAGAGGCCACAACAGTGAGAGGCCCATGTACCACCAAAAAAAAAAAGAGAATTAAAAAACACCTTATCAGGTCGAGAGAATATAGAGACCACAAAAGAAAAGAAAAATCCCCTTCCTCCTAGTAAACAAAGGGGTCCACATTTTCATCTTGCACTGGGCCCCACACATGGTGTAGCCAGTCTTGACAGCAATGTCCCAACGTAATTATGTATATGGGCCACTTGCTCAGGCAAGGAGCCCCTGGGCAACTTGCTGGCACACGTAACACAAGCTCCAACACACTTAAGACATATCTGTAATACTAATAGTAGTGTCCCAGGGACAAACAGTCTGTCCACAGCACTCTCAACACCCTCCAGTCTTTGACCCGCTCTGCAGCTCAGAACTATGCAAACCAGCTACAGCCTCTCTTACGTAGAGCCTCAGCTCAGCCTTTCCTGTGAAGGAGCTGTAACACATACTCTTAGATTTGTGATATTCTATATATGAATAAATTATGTTAATTTTGTTCACTGCTAAACTCCTTCAGTAGACTCACTGGGAGGAACATAACAAGTAGTCCTGAGCACATCTCTTAACCCTGGCCTTCTATGGAAACGTGGAGGAGATGCCCAAGTTGTTACCTTCTGCTGGCTTTTGACCCTTGACTTCCACAGATCAAGGCTGCAGTGTTACCCGCCTATGCCTGAGGATGTGCAAGCCTTTTCAGATTAAACACTATTGCTGTCCAAAGTGGGGCTTTTTTTTTTTTCGCTCCAAGTCTACCATGATCTTTCCTGTGGTCTCTCCACTTACTTGCGTTGCTCCGGGGATATTCAGCCCTGCTCTTGTTGCTGCTTCCAGCACCAGCTGACCAGTAGGACAAGCTCCTCCTGGGCCTGCTCCGGGACAGCTGGCAGGAACAGAGGCGATGCACTTGAGCCCTGTAGCCTGGGCACAGAAGGCAAGCAGGTGAGCCGGGCAGGGGCAGCTGGGGTAAGGGGGTTCTGCTGCCCCGTGACCGGCAGACCTCGGGGCACAGAGAGCAGCAGGAGGCACCGGAAGGACAGCCGTAGGCTTCCTTATGCCTGTCCATTTGCAGTCCATGGAGGGGCATAGAGAATATGCTTGTGACTGTGTTCGCAGAAAAAATTAAAGCACAAGTGAAGAGCCTGCCTCTGTGGGGACCCCGAAGTGACCGGAGGCTGCACCCACAGCCAGGCTCGCTATGGCTACAGTCCTCTGGGTCCCTAGCAAATGAGCTCAGACAACTTAAGATACTTGCTTAACCCACTTCCTCAAGTCACAGTAAAGCAAATGCTCCAATGGGACTGGTGCAATGGGTATGAGGGATTTTACTGGGGTGATGCAAATCTTCTAAAATTGAATTGTGGTAATGGTTGCACAACTCTGTACCTTTGCTAAAAGGCATTGAATTGTACACTTAATTAGGTGACTTTTATGATACATAAATTATACCTTGATAAAGCTCTTTAAAGAAAAAAAGAGAAACATATACTTTCTCATTCCCTTGAGAATTCCTGTCCATTCAGATCCCAGCTCCAGATTGCATTTATGTTCTTATTTTTGAATCAATTTTATGGAGGTATAATTTGCATATAAATAAATGTATAGCTTGATGAGTTTTGACAAGTGTATATATCTGTGTAATCAGTGTCACAATCATGATAGAGCACATTTCTGTTCTCCCAAAAAGTTCCCTCTGCCTGACTCACTGCAGTCAGTTCAGCCCCAGCCTCAGGCCAACACTGATCTGTTTTTTTGTCAGTGTAGATTAGTTTCAGGTCTTCTAGAATTTCATATATACGTACTCTTTCGTGCCTGGCTTCTTTTGCTTAACATAATGTTTTTGAGAATCATCCTTTGCCCCTCTTTAAAAACCAAACAAAATAAACTTGTGTTGGTGGTTTCTTTAAAGTGAGACAGCATCTCTTTGATGTCTCTTTGATAAGAACAAGTTTTCTGAACTAAGAAACAACTTTCCTTCGTTAGCCTAAGGCTCCTAGCTGATAATACTTTTCTTAGTACTGAGTTCGGAAGAGGAAATTTCACTTCTAATTTAGAATGAATTTTTATATTATCTCTGTACAATTTTTTAAAAAGTGAAAGAGAAAAAGGGTCAGGTTGGAGGGAAAGAAACACACTAAGACAAAAGTATTTTAAACTAAAACACCTCCCTAAAGATATCACACATTTAAAGCTTTCACGCTAGGTGAGTAATTCCTCAGGAAAGGCAGAATGTTTCACGTTATGGCATGTAGTAGACACTCAAGTCATTATTGAAAGATTGAATGAATTTGAAAAAATTTATAGTACTCACAGGAACAGACAGTGTCTCTCCAAACTCGCGTAAATTGCTGAATGAAGCAGTCCGTGTGAAATCTGCCTTTCATCGTGGGCAAGTTTTGCTCACAAGATAGCAAGCGGTCACTTTGAAGATGCAGAGTGACTTTTAAAAATAGCCAAACCAAATGGAACAAAATGTGGGTGTTGGCTGCCATAGAAGGAGTATGCTGTGTCGAAAGTGAGGCCACGAGCTGTTACTGAAGCCAAAGGGTTGACCTCAAATGGTTTAAGCCACTTGGGGAAGGAGATGAGACCATGAGAATGAGAAGAAGTGGGGTCCAGGCAGAGCGCACAGACCCCCATCTCTGCCTCCCACCAGAGAAGAAAATCGCTCCATTGATACTTTCCAAAGAGGTTAGGTGTTTCTCTGCGCTGTACCCTAACAACACACCCCATCTCCAGAAGTTTCCAAGAATGTGCTCCCCAAAATCTGTTTCCATAACTAGCCCATATACTGGCATCTGAAGCCTCTGCTTGGGCTTCCCTCTCCCTGCCATTCTAACTAGTTGTATCATTTTTTTCAAGTGTTTCAACTTAGAAGAGCACCCGGGAATCTAAACTAGCTGCTTTATTTGCTTTCTTTGTTCCCTGCTGTTCCCAGCTTCCGTTAGGGGTCATCTTCCTTGGACAATCTAACTATTGTCTTTGATTCACTTTGGGTCACCCAGATTCCACAGCCTCCTTATTCCTTTTCCCATGACCACTTGGAACTACCACCTCACTGGCTCATCCCATATCAACTCCAGGCCCAATCCCTGCTGGCAGGAAGGGCGGAAATGTTTTCCACCTACGTGAGTTTACACAGGCACTTTCTACCCAAAGAGCCTTTACCCAATGCAGGACCTGCTCCTGTTTATCCCCGGGTATTGTGGATTGAATCGTGTCCCACCCAAAGAAAATGTGTTGAAGTCTTAACCCCCAGTACTTCAGGGTGTGACTTTATTAGGAACGAGGATCATTGTAGATGTTGGCAGTTAAGATGAGGTCATGCCGGAGTCGGCTTCTAAACCAATGTGACTGGTATTCTTGTAAGAAGACAGCGTGTGAAGACACAGACACACAGAGAGAGTGCCATGTTACGATGAAGGTAGAGATTGGAGCTATGCAGCTGCAAGCCAGGGCACATCAAAGATTGCCAGCAACCCACGAGAAGCTAGGAAGAGGCAAGGAAGGATGACTCCTCTATAGGCTTCAGGGGTGCATGGCCCTGCCCACACCTTGATTTTGGACTTCTAGCTTCTAGAACCATGAGACAATAAATTTCTGTTTTCTTAAGCATCCCAGTTTGTGGTACTTTCTTAGGGAAGCCCTAAGAAACTAATACAATGAGTAACTCTCATTTGCACCTGACTTTCACTGTAATAGGGAAAAAACAAATCTGACTCCATATTGGATCTGTTTCTTTTACTTTAATCTTTGTATTCTATTGCTTTTGCTACAAGTTAAGAATGTTGCCTATGGCCTGAAATATACAGGAGAGCCCATTCTCAAGGCTATAAACTTGAAAGGTATAACACTTTTCCATCCTTACCGAGATAAAAAGTTGAAGAACAGAGAGTAACATATTTCTTGTTGGAAGTTTACAGGAACATCGTGACCTGACCTATGTGGACAGCTGCAAGAAGGAAAGAGCCTGATGCCAAGAAGTTTGCAATAACCAACCCCACCCTCTCCCCTTTTAGTATAAAAGAAGGCTGAATTCTAACTCAGGTAAGATGGTTCTTTGGGATACGAGTCCACCATCTTCTCTGTCTGTTGGCTTTCCAAATAAAGTCACTATTCCTTGCCCCAACAACTCATTTCTCAATTTATTGGCCTGTAGTGAGGTGAGCAGTATGAGCTTGGACTCGGTAACACACCTCCTCCAGGAAGCCAGTCAGGGTTAGGATCCACTCCTCTGAAATTGTATTTTATCCTCTGTTTAACCCCCTAGTAAAATAAGATTTCTTAAATTTTATATATATATATATATATATATATATATATATACACACACACACACACACACACACACACACACACACATATATTATTTTTTTTTCTTTTTTCACTTTCCTGGTAATTCCTTCCAAGTAAATGATCAGCCCTGATATGGTCAAAGGTATGATAGAATAGGGGAAAAAATACTAGCAAGGTTCTTCCCGACTTTTAGATTCTAAAGCCTGGGTCCTCAGGGGAATGTGGAGGACTGAAGCATAGACATCATGTTTGGGAGGAGTGAGGTTTGAGGAATGGTTCGAAAATATTCCCCCTGGTGTGGAGGGAGGAGGATGAAGAGGGGAGGATAGGAGAGCAGAGGGTTGGAGCGTTTCAGGGAGAGAGGCTGCAACTGGCTTCCCTGGAAGAGTCCTGGGTAATGTTTGTCCAGGGTCGGGGAGGGGGAAGCAGCTCAAACCACTTTATAAGCATTTAGTCTCCACAAATTCCTGGGAGGTGTTATTATTTATAAATGAGGGAACGAGGTCTAGACAGATTAGTGACTTGCACAAAGACAAACCCCAGGTAAGTAGGTGTGGTGGCCTCCAGGGTGGCCTCCACTGAGCCCAGCTTCCTGGTATTCATGCCCTGGCCTGGTTTCCATATTGAATCAGGATTAGTCTGTGGGACCAAGACGATATGGCAGAAATGATGGTGTTTCACTTCCAAGGTCATAAAAGAGGGAAACATGAGAGCAAGAGTTTGAAGGCTGGTTTTGAAGACACTTTCCCAAAGACAGAGTGATGACTTGAGGTGTCACAGGAGTCCTTGCCTCCCTGGGGAGTGGTACCTGGTCTGAAAAGATTGTGGAAAATTCAGTCCAAGAGGTAGAAAGCAAGTTCATATCTGGTCGGGGAATCAGGAAAGGCCTGTGGGGCTTTGAAGGATAAGCAGGATTTTTTTATCAGCAGAGTTGATAGGAAGAAAAGAATTCCAAGTGGAGAAATTAGCATGAGTAATGGACAGATATGGGAAAGTGTGAGGCATGCTTGTTGAGCAGCACACACAGTCATATACGGAGGGGGAAGAGGGGGCACAACGCTATCAAATCATAGCAATGTCGACTGAAAAGAAAATGCATAATCTAAAAGTTGAGAATTATGTTTTATTAGGAGAACAAAACTGAGAACTTAAGCCTGGAAGACAGCCTCTCAGATAGCTCTGAGGGACAGCTCCAAAGAGGTAAGGGAGGAGCCAAGATATATAGGAGTTCTGCAGGAAAAACTAGGTAGTCAGAACATCCAAAGATTACTGTTAATTAAAGAAAACCAGGGTCTTCCCTGGTGGCACAGTGGTTAAGAATCCACCAGCCAATGCAGGGGACACGGGTTCGAGCCCTGGTCCGGGAAGATCCCACACGCCGCGGAGCAACTAAGCCTGAGCACCACAACTACTGAGCCTGTGCTCTAGAGCCCGCGAGCCACAACTACTGAGCCCTCATGCCACAACTACTGAAGCCCACGTGCCTAGAGCCCATGCTCTGCAACAAGAGGAGGCACCACAATGAGAAACATGCGCACCGCAATGAAGAGTAGCCCCGCTCGCCGCAACTAGAGAAAGTCCATGCGCAGCAACGAAGACCCAGTGCAGCCAAAAATAAATAAATAAATTAAAAAAAAAAAGAAAACCAGACATCTCAAGTAAATGAATGTAGCACTTTTCTATGTATGGGTAGATGCAAGAGTCTGGGCTCATTGAAATCATTCCTTTTATATGCATCTTAGCTATCTAGGGCCAGTGTCCTGGCTTTTCTCCATCCTCAGGGTGCACAGTGGGGGGCTGCAGTGGCTGATGGCTTGATGGATGCAGCATCCTTTGTTTACTGATATGGCAGGGGACATTCTTTGTCCACAGGATGAAAGAGATTTGACTGGTCATTTAACCCAATTTCTTCAGTTTAGTTTTGTCTTCATGGGGTAAAGGGCTTTGAATGACAGTCTGTGGAATGTAACCATTGTTCTATGGACAGTGAGAAGACAAGGTTTGTTGGACAGCTGGGGGCAGGCTTCATTCTGAGTTAAAGAACTGGTTTCCTATTCAATAGAAAAAGAAGTGCCATGTGCTCTAGAACTCTATTTTCTTTCCCAATTGGACTATGTGCTGTTTGATTCCTAATCCCACGCTAAAATTTCAGCCTTTGCAAAAACTGATGCTGCTCCACAGAAGGAACTCACCTTCCTTACCAGCCAGTTGGATTCTAACCATTCTTCAGGCCCAGTTTAAACGTTATACACCGTTTTTTCCAAATGTGTTACTAGCTTCCAGACAGAGGATTATACTCTGATAGGATTGTCACTGCCTGCACCTATGCAAGTTTAGCCATGTGTGACTTTCTGATGATTTGATCGTCTCTTTGATTGAGTTATTTGCGTTGGTAACACCAGGCAAGATTGAATTTAAACTTGAATCCAGTTCCCTAAGCACCATTTACTACAACTCTGAAAGATCATATGTGATGCAGAACTGAAACTAAAAATAGTGTAGGATGCAAAAGACTCCCTGAGGGTGAGACTTCTGGTTTTAAAATGTGGCATAAAGAGGGCAATTTCCCTCTTTGAGAAATCACCCAAAAGCAAGAAGGAGACTAAGAAACAGGAACAAAACTCTAGATTGAAAGAAATAAAGAGACATCTGTAACCCTGAACCAAAATACATGAAGTGCAGTGAAGGTCAAGTAGGCGCGTGGGAAGATAATGAGAGAGGATAGCCACTGTTGGAAATGTCACTCAAACCCAGGAAAGCCTGGTTCCTCAAAGTAAGTGACACACCCTAAGGGACAAAGCCAATGACCTCTTTTTGGAATAATGGGAACAGTACAGGTTTGTGGCTGGAAGTTCTGTAGAGTGGTTAAATCTAAAGTCTTGACAAATAAGAAAGGTGGAACTGGATGAGGAAGGACACAGATGGGCCATGTTTGCATTCTGATGGTGACGCAGAAGGGTGTGAGCAATGTAATCTGACTGAGGAGAGATAAAGGATATAAGAACTCTCACACACAACCACGTTTAGCCTGGGAGATGGCACCAGCCCTCCTGCCATTTAAACCTCCAGGCAGACTCCATCTCTTTTTTTTTTTTTTTTTTTTTTTTGCAGTACACGGGCCTCTCACTCTTGTGGCCTCTCCCGTTGCGGAGCACAGGCTCCGGACGCACAGTCAGTGGCCATGGCTTACGGGCCCAGCCGCTCCGCGGCATGTGGGATCTTCCCAGACCGGGGCACGAACCCATGGCCCCTGCATTAGCAGGCGGATTCTCAACCACTGCGCCACCAGGGAAGCCCCAGACTCCATCTCTTTATAAAAGAGTATTAATTTTTTTTTAAGCCACAGAATCTAAACAAAGATAGCACATGAAGATAAAGATGAAAGTAACAGTGGGGAAGTGGCTGGTGAAAAACAATTACCAAAAAGGCTGTTGCCACAGAACAGATGAAAAGTTGACTAAACATAGTTCCAGGAATTTTAGAAAGAAATGAGTGAAGTATTTCCTCATGAAAAAAGAGCACATGGGCTTCCCTGGTGGCGCAGTGGTTAAGAATCCATCTGCCAATGCAGGGGACACAGGTTTGAGCCCTGGTCTGGGAAGACCCACATCCCGTGGAACAGCTAAGCCCATGCGCCACAACTACTGAGCCTGTGCTCTAGAGCCTGTGAGCCACAACTACTGAGCCCACGTGCCACAACTACTGAAGCCCGCGTGCCTAGAGCCTATGCTCCACAACAGAAGCCACCACAATGAGAAGCCCACGCACCACAACGAAGAGTAGCCCCCGCTCGCCACAACTAGAGAAAGCCCACGCATAGGAATGAAGACCCAATGCAGCCAAAAAAAAAAAGAAAAAAAGGAAGAGCACAAAGCAAGATTGAAGAGCTTTGCAGACAAGGTAAGGCACAGAGGAAGACGGAATATGAGTCAGCAAAGCATAGGCAACCAGAGGAATAAAAAGCAAAACCACTACAGAAACAAAGACTCAAACAGATGCGGCACACAAGAGAAGAGGGCTTAGCTGGAAAATACAATAAGGTAAAAGGAAGAGAGAATTGAGAAAAGCAAGCTAGTGAAATTAAAATAACCAAATAATTTTAAGTGATTCGGAGATATTGCCAGTATGATGGAGTAGTTTGTATCAGATCACCCTTCCCCACGAGAACAACAGCAGATTACACACAGAAGAGGGAATTAGGAAATTGAAAAATAAGTCAGTTGCAATTCTGAAAGGAAAAACAAAGAATAGGAGAAATAAGTGTAAGACACATACGGGACATGGTAAAAAAAAAAAAAAAAAAAAAGAAGTCTCACAATACATGGAATTCAAGTCCCAGAAAGAGAGAAGAGAGAGGATATGGATGCAGAGAATCTGGTTATTAATTTTCCAAAAGTGATGAAAAGTATCAAGTCATAGATACAAGAATCCAAGTAGGATAAGTACAAAGAAAACCACACCTAGGCCCATCATTAAAAGGCTAAAGGCTCCACATTCTGTCTATGGAATGTGTATCTCTCTAAATAAATCCACTTCTTACCTTAAAAAAGGAAAACGAAAAACCGAAAAAAAAGAAGGCTGAAGGCCAAAGATAAGAAAAAATATAGAAAGAAAGCATAAAAACACCAAAATACTCCAATAAAGACGTTTAAAAAAAAAGAATGGAAAATATAAATAGCCCTTTATTTGTTAAATAAGATTGAACATATAATTAAAACTCATTTCACAAAGGAAATTCCAAGCTCTAATGACTTCAATGGGAAATTTCTGCAAATAACAATAGGTTCAATATTACACAAACTTGTCCAGAGTAAAGACAAAAAGTTGAGGCCAGCATAAACTTGATCACGACCTGACACTTCAATAAAAAAGTTCATCACTAGAACAAAATATAAATGTTCTAATTACCAGAAAACACACACACACAAACACACGAAGTCAGACAACATGGGGAAAGATTTCAAAGGAAGCAATCAAAAGTGTAACGTAAAGTAGGACAGAATTGAGACCAAGGGTGTTAGTTAAATTAATAAATATAAACAGGCTCACCTATAAAAAAGGAAAACAGTATCAGATCACCAAAAAAGCCCACAGTTCTAAGGTATGGAAATACATACAACTCTATGTAAGAAATATACCCAGAACAAATTGATCAGGAAGGTTAAATTTTTTTAAATGTGCAAAGGCCAGGCAGGCCAAGGTAAAGAAAGAAAGAAAGAAAAAATAGCAGGGTCGTAATCTTTATTACAGATAAGTTGAAAATTCAGGACAAAAAGCATTTACAAGCTAAGGAAAAGCACTTCATTATAACAAAATTGTGCAAGCTGTCATGAATTTCTGTGCCTCAAATAATATCATGTAGTCAGTGTTTCCAGTTGACTCACTCAGTACAACCGCAGTCAACCTCTAGCACAAAAACAGCTAGAAAGCGTGGGACTTAAGTTCCTCTCATCAGACGTATGGACAGGAGAATTGGAACACAAGTGAGCAGCGGGAGATGATCGACCACGCACAGGGATTGGCATCAACTGGAAAGCAGCAGTGGAAGCATTTGGTTCTTCTGGGACAGCTAGTGGAGGTGTTCCTGTCTTGTCCCTGGCATTTTGCATAGCAAGTGTCAGATGGCAGCAGCTGTGGAGTTTGGGGCAGTGGTGCAGTGGGCATGCTCTTTGCCTATCCTATGCTTGTTCCCTCACTGTATTTAGGAAGAAGATAACTTATTTTCTCGTCTTCACAGGTCTACAGATAGAGGGATTTTGCCCCAGGATGGACCATTCCCCGGGTCTTACTCATAGATTTAGAGGTTTTAGAAGATGAGATTTGGGATTTTTTGATGAGATTTGAGACTTAAAGTTGATAGGGGAACAGGTCAAGACTTTGGGAATCTTAGGATGGGATGAGTGTGTTTTGCATATGGAACAGACTTGAATTTTTTAGATGCCAGAGGGCAGACTATACGAGGTTGAAGAGTGTCCCTCCAAAATTCACATTCATCTGGAACCTTAGAGTGTGACCTTATTTGGAAATAGTCTTTGCGATGTAATTACTTAAATTAAGATGAAGTCATACTGGATCAGAGGGGCCCTAAGCCAATGACTAGTGTCCTTATATGAGGAAAAAACAGACATACACACATCAGAGAAGGCCACATCAAGATGGAGATAGAGCTTGGTTTGATGCATCTACAAACCAAGGATCACCAAGGATTGCTAATGACCACCAGAAACTGGGGGAGACAAGGAAGGATCCTCCCTAGAGCCTTCAGAGAGAGCATGGCCCTGCTGATACCTCACTTTCAGGCTTCTAGCCTCCAAAACTGTGAAAGAATACATTTCCGATGTTATAAACCACCAAGTTGGAGGTAACTTGTTTTAGCAAATCTAGGAAACCATTAAGTGATCCTCTGGTCTTTTTCCTATACATACATACTTTTCTTGAATGTATGTGTATGTGTGTGTAAAATTAAGGTGTGTACACACTTTTTTAGATATAAAGCATCTTTCTACGTGATCAAGTAAACCCCATAGCTACATACTTAATGGCCATGTGCATGCCATTTCATGAATGCCACAGAATTTAGTTCACCTTTTCCTCATGGCTGGATATTAATATTCTCCTTACTGTCCCATCTAACATCTCTTTAAAGATCACCTGACCCTGGGACTTCCCTGGTGGTCCAGTTGTTAAGACTCCGCACTCCCAGTGCAGGGGGCACTAGTTCCATCCCTGGTCAGGGAACTCAGATCCCGCATGCTGCATGGTGTGGCGAAGAGAAAAAAAAAAAAGGTTCACCTGACCCTGTATGAGAGGTAGCAGAGGGTGGTAGTTAGAGCTCAGAATCTGGAGCCAGACTGAGTTCAAATCACGACTCTACCTCATACCAGCTGGCTAAGAGTGCCTGAGTTATAGAACCCCTCTGTGCTCCCGTTTCTTCCTGTATGAGGTGGGAACAATGTCTGTGCCCTCCTCATAGGTTATCGTGAGGACTGCTGGGTACAGGGAAAGCCCTTAGAACAAATGGTGCTAACAACGTCAGGTGTTCTATCTAACCCTAACCCTAACCCTATCGGTACTCCTGCCCCTTCTCCTCCACGGTAATGACCTCACCTTTCTTCACACAGAACCTTCCACTGTGAGGAGTGAGGAAGCCCTGGAAAGTGTGTGGTACAACTTTAATGCCCTTAAGTTCTGAGAAGACTTTCAAACCTAACTCTCTCCCCTAATTCCTCTGAGATGAGACCAACATCCAAAGGAGCGGGAATGACACCATTCAGTGGAAACACCATCTGGGAGAGACACGCGCAGGTGGCCAAACTCTTCTCCAGCTCCTCAAATGGTTCTGTTCAAAGAATGCAACAGATGACAGTCCAACAAAAATGTGTTGAGGGCCTACTACAAGCTAGGCCCTGAGCTGGATGCTTTCACAGTTATCTTTTTTAAAAATTTTATTTTCCTGAAGTATAGTTCATTTACAATGTCATGTTAGTTTGTACTGTACAGCACAGTGATTGATACATATATATATATATTCCTTTTCATATTCTTTTCCATTATGATTTATTACAGGGTATTGAGTATAATTCCCTGGGCTATACAGTAGGTCCTTGTTGTTTATCCATTCTGTATATAATAGTTTGCATCTGCTAACCCCAAACTCCCAATCCATCCTTCCCCAACCCCTCCTCTCCCTTGGCGACCACAAGTCTGTTCTCTATGTCTCAGTTATTCTCTTGTTCATCCTCACAATAGCCTCATCATCTCACAGCAAACAAATACACAAATCTATACTAAGCTATAGAGGCTAAATATTAAAGCCAGAGGGAGTAAACCAGTGGTTCTCAAATTAAACACGCAACGGAATCACCTGGAGAGTTTGTTAGAACTCAGGTTGACGTCAGAGTTTCTGATCAAGTTGGTCCGGGGGGTGGAGCCTGAGAATTTGCATTTCTAACAAGTTCCCAGGTGATGCTGATACTGGTGGCCCCAGGGAGCACCCTCTGAGAACCCCTGGAGGAGATGCTGCAGTCTCTCAGCGACCATCCTGAACGCCCCTCTTCCCCCCCGGGGATGTTGTGGTGCTCTCAAAGGGCAGGTGCTTTCGATGTCTACATGTCTGCTTATGCACCTGCCTTCTGCTGCTTCCTGCCTCATCTAACCCAGTAGTTCTGACGCTTGGGTGTCGCTGAGGGTTTCTGGATGGGGTTACAGAAATGAAACCCAGCGTGCGTGCTCTATGGCAGATTTAAGAGAATTTCAAGGGCAGCGTTTGCTGTACTTGATTTTGCCTTCTGTGCCAATTACAGAACATAATCTGCTCATAGATTCTGATGCCACTGCATAATAATACCTGGGATAGACTGTGAGAAGAAAGATTTTACACACACACACACACACACACACACACACACACACACACACACAACTGAGGGGGAGGGGTGGGAGAGGAAGGATTTATGCGTGTGAAGGCATGTGTGCTTACACCTGAAGACGTCAGGAGCTCTTGTTAGGGCGGGCATTCCAGGCAGAGAAATAGCAAGTGCAGAAGCACAGAGGCAGAAATGCCTAGGCTTGTTTAGGAATTGATGAGGGGATGCGTCATGTCACCTGTGGTCCTCTCTTTACTGAGGGGCATTAGCTCCTGGGACTAACAGAGGGCTACACTGCTTCCATTTTCTCTTTTGTTCCCAGGGCTAAAATGATTTGGCATAGCTCTGATGGGCTAGGGGTGCAATGGAAAAACACCAAGAGTATCCTGGCACTGGTTACACAATCCTCTTAGGCCAGCATTGTCCAGTAGAACTTTCGGTGATGATGGAAATGTTCTAGAGCTGTGCTGTCCCAGGTTAGTCATAGGTGGCCCATGAAACACTTGAAATGTGGCTAATGGAATGGAAGAACTGAATTTTTAATTTCAGTTAATTTAAATTCAATTTTAATTTTAGATTGAAATAGGTACACCTGGTGACCTGTGATGGCCGCTCCGGAGGCACGCCATTGGAGATCATAACTGCTATGGTCTTCCAGCTACGGCTATGGCGACTGCCTGAAGGCAAGATTCTGAATTCGATGCTGGTGGAAATAAATGATGAAGGAGATATGGTCCCTGTCCTTGAGAGAGACAGAACTAAACATGCGACCGGAAAGTCAAGAGGTGAGTGCAGCAAGACAGGGAGCCCAGGATTCTGTGAGAACACATGGAGAGCCTCGTGGTCCTGTCTGTTGCTCAGAGATGGCGTCTCAGAAGGGCGGCGGCTGGGCTGAGGGTGAGGACGAGCTGGAGTTAGTATGAGAGGCTGGGGAAGGGCCAAGGGGAAGCGGTGGTGCCCTGGGGTTGTCATGGTGACACTGAGGCCCTGGAAATCACAGCGTGCCCTTGGGCTGCTATTTAATTAAGCCACCAAACCATGGCAGGGAATTGCCATTTATTTATTTTTATACTTTATTTCATCCCCAAAAGAGTTAAGGAGGATTGTAAGAACAAACATAGAGCACAGCAGGATAAAAATAGAAAGCCCTTAGAGTGAAGGGAAAGTAAGGGCAACTAGTAAGATGAACCCAGAGGGCTTCTGGGTTGTCTCCATCCTTGATGAGCTGTCAGCTGCTTCGCGCACATGGAGGAGTCCCTGCCCGCGCTGACATCTGGGATCTAAGGCACTTGATATCACAGTAGCTGGGCCCTGGGCAGGCTTCCCCGGGAAGCGCCTGACCAAACAATTGTCCGAAGATGGAGGTGATTTTGAAGAAGGCAGCACCACGGAGCCCTCCCAGTTCCATAAGTGCAAGAAGAACATATAACTCAGATCTGTGACCTAACACGCTGCTATGGATTGGATTGTGTTCCCCCAAAACATAATTCAAGTCCTAACCCCCAGCAGCTCAGAAAGTGACCTTACTGGAAAATAGGGTCTTTGCAGATGTAATCAAGTTAAAATGAGATCATGAAGGTGGGCCCTATTCCAATATGACTGATGTCCTCACGAAAAGGAGAAATTTGGGCTCAGGGACAAACACACACAGAGGAAAGAGGGTCACGTGAAGACAGAGGATTGGAGTCATGCACTCGTAATTTTAATGAGTGCCAAAGATTGTCAGCAAACCACCAGAGCTGGCAAGAGGTTTAGGAAGGGTCCGTCCCCTACAGGTTACAGAGGGAGCATGGCCCTGCCAACACCTTGCTTTTGGACTTCTAGCCTCAAGAACTATGAGATAATAAATTTCTGTTGTTCTAAGCCACCTGGTTTTGTGGTACGCTGTTATGGCAGCCTTGAGAAACTAACACAGACCTTGACTCTGAACATGCTGCTTGAAAGGCAGTTAGAGTCAGAACTAGCTTGGGAACGTGTGAGGTTCCGGGTAGGGTTCTCAGGGGAACTGTGTATGGGAGAGGCCCTGGGTGAGAGGTGAGTGCTTCAGCAACAAGGAACTCCAGGAACACTCACCATTCATTTACTTATTACTGCACCACATGGCACAGGAGCAGACCACGCGCACGCACACACGCACACACACACTTCAGTCCATACGCAATCTTAGAAAGACTTCCCATTTCCTGACTGATGTGCTACTTATTTCTGTTTTGGGTTTTGTCTTGTTGTTTTTTAGTTCCTAATGTCTTTGATTAACCATTTTTCTACATACTCTGTAACATTTTATTTTAAAATATAAACAGCCAATTATAACTACCGTGCATCTTTCATTCCACGTCAGGATTACAGCATCACTTGTCACACCTGACAGAAAGTTTACCTGCCCTTAGGTGACTAAATTCACTGGAAATGATACAAAGGAATAATAAAAAAATGTTTAAAGTGGAAGTAAGGCCAACTAGTCAGTTTGTCTTAGTGTATAACAAAGCTTCAACATTCATTGTGCAATTTCTAAATTTGTTTTGATAACCGCATTCCAATGTAAGTTGGCTTTGATTTTTTGAATACTTTTCTGGGCCTTATTTTCCTTATCTGTAAAGTAGGGATGATAATAATGCTATCTCTGAGGTTGCTGAGGCTTCACAGTTAACTTGGAAACATGCCAGGCACATACCTAGTGCTCCAGGGTGTTAAGTCTGAAAGGTATTTCGGGCCCAGGTCCTGCCCTTAAGGAGTCTATAGTCAACTTTGGGATATCAGCAAGTGAGGCAACACTGGGTTTCTTCCTCTCCCCAGCCGCTCCCCTCAGCCCTTCCTTTACCTGGGAGAAAGTCTTTTCTAGAAGGTTAAAAAGACAGAGACTGTGATAGTAAAAGAGTGTTAAAGATAGATTAGCATTTTTCAGGCTTCTCCTTAGCTCATTCTGACTACAGTTTCCTAAACTTTACTGGAGCTCTCTGTTTCTTCAAGTGGATCCAAGTAACTGTTTAGTGTCCTTTATTTCGTCTGAAGGACTTTCTGTAGGCAGGTTTGCTAGTGATGAATTTTCTCCGTTTTTGTTTATCTAGTTATGTCTTAATTTCACCTTCTTTTTTCAAAACTATCTTTAGAAAGACAGTTTGCTGGACACAGAATTCTTGGTCAACAGTCTTTTTCTTTCAGAACCTTTGACTATCTCATCCCTTCTGGCCCTGTGGTTTCTGATGAGAAATCAATTGATCTTACTGAGGATTTCATGTTTATGATGAATTGCTTCTTTCTTCCTGTTTTCAGGATTCACTTTTTGTCTTTAGCTGTCAATAGTTTGGTTTGATATTTCTAGTTTGATATTTCGAGGTGTGGATGCTTTTAAGTTTATCCTGCTTGAAGTGTGTTGAGTTTCTTGGATGTGTAGATTATTTTTCATCAAATTTGGAAAGTTTTGAGCCATGGTTTCTTAATATATTATTTCTGCCCCTTTCTCTTTCTCCTCTTCTTCTGGGACTCCAGAAGATTCGGGGAGTCTCTGTTCACTTTTATTCACTCTTTTTTCTTTTTATCCTTCAGAATAGATAATTTCATTTGGCCCATTTTCAAGTTCACTGATTCTTCCTTGTGCCTGTTCAAATTTGTTGAGCCCTTCTAGTGAATTTTCATTTCAATTACTACACACTTCTATATTTTTTCATAATTTCTATCTATTAATATTTTGTATTTGCTGAGACATCATTGTCATACTTTCCTTTAGTTCTTTAACAGGTTTCCTTTAGTTCTATGAACATAGTTAAAATAGGTAATTTAAAACCATTATCACCATGATTCTGGGCACTTGGTTTTCAAGGCTGCCACAGAGGTGGGCGGGGAGGAGGGGAAATGGAAATAGAGCAAGTTAAAATGCCAGAAAAACCATTGTTCTTACTCTAATTCAGCCTTTAAAAAAATAAATAAATACACACTACTGGATTGCTAAAAGTCTTTGGTTAATTTCCACAATTCTGAAAAACGTTGATTCTGAAAAGTCTGCATTTTTTGCTTTTATGCAGTTTTGCCTATCCTTACATTGCCATTTTTGCTGACATTACTTAATTTCATTGATTTCTGGTCTTTTATTATTATTTTTTTCTCAGCACTGCTTTAGATGCATCCTGCAAATATCGGTAAGTTGTATTTTATTTTCATTTAGTTACATGGAACTTTTTACATTGAGACTTCCTCTTTAACCCATGGATAATTTAGAATTCTGTTGTTTTATATCCAAGTGTTTATAGATTTTCCTATTGACTTTCTGTTATTGATTCCTACCTTGATTCCATTATCTTCAAAGAACTTACTTTGTATAATTTAAAATCTTTTAAATGTGTTGAGGTTTGGGGATGGAAAAAGATATTCCATGTAAATTGGAAATCAAAAGAAAGCTGGAGTAGCAATACACATATCAGATACAATAGACTTTAAAATAAAGACTTTTACAAGAGACAAGGAAGGATACTACATAATGATCAAGGGATCAATCCAAGAAGAAGATATAACAGTTATAAATATATATGCACCCAACATAGGATCACCTCAATACATAACGCTAATGCTAACAGCCATAAAAGAGGAAATTGACAGTAACACAATAATAGTGGGGGACTTTAACACCCCACTTACACCAATGGACAAATCATCCAGACAGAAAATTAATAAGGAAACACAAGCTTTAAATGACACAATACACCAGATTTAACTGATATTTATAGGATATTCCATCCGAAAACAGCAGATTATACTTTCTTCTCAAGTGCACATGGAACATTCTCCAGGATAGATCACATCTTGGGTCACAAATCAAGCCTGGGAAAATTTAAGAAAACTGAAAACATATCAAGCATCTTTTGCAACCACAACACTGTGAGATTAGAAATTAATTATGGGGAATAAACGTAAAAAACACAAACAAATGGAGGCTAAACAATATGTTACTAAATAATCAAGAGATCACTGAGGAAATCAAAGAGGAAATCAAAAAATACCTAGAGACAAATGACAATGAAAACACAATGATCCAAAACCTATGGGATGCAGCAAAAACAGTTCTAAGTGGGAAGTTTATAGCAATACAATCCTACATCAAGAGACAAGAAAAATCTCAAATAAACAATCTAACCTTACACCTAAAGAAACTAGAGAAAGAAGAACAAACAACACCCACAATTAGTAGAAGGAAAGAAATCATAAAGATCAGAGCAGAAATAAATGAAATAGAAACAAAGAAAACAATAGCAAAGATCAGTAAAACTAAATGCTGCTTCTTTGAGAAGATAAACAAAATTGATAAACCTTTGCCCAGACTCATCAAGAAAAAGAGGGAGAGGACTCAGATCAATAAAAATAGAAATGAAAAAGGAGAAGTTACAATGGACACCACAGAAATACAAAGCATCATAAAAGACTACTACAAGCAACTCTATGCCAATAAAATGGACAACCTGCAGGAAATGGACAAATTCTTAGAAAGGTATAACCTTTCAAGACTGAACCAGGAAGAAATAGAAAACATGAACAGACCAATCACAAGCACTGAGATTGAAACTGTGATTAAAAATCTTCCAACAAACAAAAGTCCAGGACTAGATGGCTTCACAGGCTAATTCTATCAAACATTTAGAGAAGAGCTAACACCCATCCTTCTCAAACTCTTCCAAAAAATTGAGGAGGAAGGAACACTCCGAAACTCATTCTATGAGGCCACCACCACCCTGATACCAAAACCAGACAAAGATACACCAAAAAAAAAGAAAATTATAGACCAATATCATTGATGAATATAGATGCAAATATCCTCAACAAAATGCTAGCAAACACAATCCAACAACACATTAAAAGGATCATACACCATGATCAAGTGGGATTTATCCCAGGAATGCAAGGATTCTTCAGTATGTGCAAATCAATCAATGTGATACACCATATTAACAAACTGAAGAATAAAAACCATATGATCATCTCAATAGATGCAGAAAAACTTTTGACAAAATTCAACACCCATTTGTGATAAAAACTTTCCAGAAAGTGGGCATAGAGGTTACCTACCTCAACATAATAAAGGAGATATATGACAAACCCACAGCAAACATCATTCTCAATGGTGAAAAACTGAAAGCATTTCCACTAAGATCAGGAACAAGACAAGGATGTCCACTATCACCACTCTTATTCAACATAGTTTTGGAATCCTAGCCATGGCAACCAGAGAAGAAAAAGAAATAAAAGGAATACAAATTGGAAAAGAAGAAGTAAAACTGTCACTGTTTGCAGATTACATGATACTATACATAGATAATCCTAAAGATGCCAACAGAAAACTACTAGAGCTAATCAATGAATCTGGTGAAGTTGCAGGATACAAAATTAATGCACAGAAATCTTTTGCATTCCTAAAGACAAACAACGAGAGATCAGAAAGAGAAATTAAGGAAACACTCCCATTCACCACTGCAACAAAATGAATAAAATACCTAGGAATAAACCTACTTAGGGAGGTAAAAGACCTGTACTCAGAAAACTATAAGACACTGATGAAAGAAATCAAACATGACACAAACAGATGGAGAGATATACCATGTTCTTGGATTGGAAGAATCAATATTGTGAAAATGACTACACTACCCAAGCAATCTACAGATTCAATGCAATCCCTATCAAATTACCAGTGACATTTTCTACAGAACTAGAACAAAGAAATCTTAAAATTTTTATGGAGACGCAAAAGACCCCAAATAGCCAAAGCAGCCTTGAGGGGAAAAAATGGAGCTGGAAGAATCAGACTCCCTGACTTCCGACTATACTACAAAGCTACAGTAATCAAGACAATATACTGTACTGTCACAAAAACAGAAATATAGATCAGTGGAACAGGATAGAAAGCCCAGAGATAAACCCATGCACCTATGGTCACCTTATCTTTGATAAAGGAGGCAAGGATACACAATGGAGAAAAGACAGTCTCTTCAATAAGTGGTGCTGGGAAAACTGGACAGCTACATGGAAAAGAATGAAATCAGAACACTCCCTGACACCATACACAACAATAAACTCAAAATGTATTAAAGACCTAAATGTAAGACCAGACACTATAAAACTCTTAGAGAAAGATATAGGAAGAACACTCTTTGACATAAATCACAGCAAGATCTTTTTTGATCCACCTCCTAGAGTCATGGAAATAAAAACAAAAATAAACAAATGGGACCTAATGAAACCTGAAAACTTTTGCACAGCAAACAAAACTATAAACAAGACAAAAAACAACCCTCCGAATGGGAGGAAATATTTGCAACAAACCAACGGACAAAAGATTAATCTCCAAAATATATAAACAACTCATGCAGCTCAATATTTAAAAAAGAAATAACCCAATCAAAAACTGGGCAGAAGACCTGAATAGACATTTCTCCAAAGAAGATATACAGTTGGCCAAGAAGCACATGAAAAGCTGCTCAACATCACTAATTATTAGAGAAATGCAAATCAAAACTACAATGACGTATCACCTCACACCAGTTAGAATGGGCATCATCAGAAAATCTACAAAAAACAAATGCTAGAGAGGGTGTGGAGAAAAGGGAACCCTCTTGCACTGTTGGTGGAAATGTAAACTGATACAGCCAGTATGGAGGACAGGATGGAGGTTCCTTAAAAAACTAAAATTAGAATTACCATATGACCAAGCAATCCCACTACTGGGCATATACCCACAGAAAACCATAATTCATAAAGACACATGCACTCCAATGTTCATTGCAGTACTATTTACAATAGCCAGGTCATGGAAGCAACCTAAATGCCCATTGACAAACAAATGCATAAAGAAGATGTGGTACACATATACAATGGAATATTACTCAGCCATAGAAAGGAACGAAACTGGGTCATTTGTAGAGACGTGGATGGACCTAGAGACTGTGATGCAGAGTGAAGTAAGACAGAAAGAGGAAAACAAATATCGTATATTAATGCATATATGTGGAATCTAGAAAAATGGTACAGATTAACCGGTTTGCAAGACAGAAATAGAGACACAGATGTAGAGAACAAACATAAGGACACCAAGGGGGGAAAACGGTGGGCGTGGTGATGGGATGAATTGGGAGATTGGGATTGACATGTATACACTAATATGTATAAAATAGATAACTAATAAGAACCTGCTGTATAAAAAAATAAAATAAAATTCAAATATAAAAGAAAAATGTGTTGAGGTTTGTTTTATGGCCCTGGACATGTATGGTCTATCTTTCTTTGTGAATGTTTCATGGGCACTTAAAAAAGAATGCATATTTTGCTGTTGTTGGGTAGAGTATTCCATAAATGTTAATTAGATCTTGTTGGTGGATGGTGGTGTTCAGATCTTCTATATCTTTGCTGATTTTCTGTCTAGTAGCTCTATCAATTGCTGAGAGTGGAGTGTTGATATCCCAAGTATATTCATGAATTTGTTTTTAATATTTGTCTACTATATATATGCATAACTTATCACAGTCTATTGTTAAAGATGTTTAATTGCTTTTTTTGTTTGTTTGTTTTCATTTTTGCGGTATGCGGGCCTCTCACTGTTGTGGCCTCTCCCGTTGCGGAGCACAGGCTCCGGACGCGCAGGCTCAGCAGCCATGGCTCACGGGCCCAGCCGCTCCACAGCATGTGGGATCTTCCCAGACTGGGGCGTGAACCCATGTCCCCTGCATCGGCAGGCAGACTCTCAACCACTGCGCCACCAGGGAAGCCCAGCATTGTTTTATTTTTAATTAACTTTTTAGTTATAGTAAGAATACTTAACATGAGAACTATCCTCTTAATAGATTTTTAATGTACAATACTATATTGTTATCTATACGCATGTTGTATAGCAGACCTTTAGAACTGTTACCCATTGATTAGCAACTCCCCACCTCCCTTTCCCCCAGTCCCTGGAAACTACTATTCTATTTTTGGCCTCTGTGAGTTAGACTATTTTAGATACCTCGTATAAGTGGAATCATGCAGTATTTGTCCATCTATGACTGGCTCATTTCACTTATGATAAAGTCCTCAAGGTTCATTCATGTTGTCGTATGTTGCAAGATTTCCTTTTGTATGGTCAGCCTATTCAAGATGACTGTTCTCTGAAATTTTGCCTTTTGCAACAACATGGGATGACTTGGAGGGCATTAGGCTAAGGGAAATAAGTCAGAGAGAGAAAGACAAATACTGTATGATATCATTTATATGTGCAACCTAAAAGGTACAACAAACTAGTGAATATAACAAAAAAGAAGCAAACTCACAGATATATAGAACACACTAGTGGTTTCCAGTGGTCGGGGTGCCAGGGGAATATAGAGGTGAGGAAGTGGGAGAAACAAACTATTGAGCATAAGATAGGTTCAGGGATATATTGTATAGCATGGGCAATATAGCCAATATTTTGTAATAACTGTAAAAGGAAAGTAACCTTTAAAAATTGTGTGGAAAAGTTTTTTTTAAAAGTTGTTCTCCTACTCTCTGTGCATCACCTGCTCAACCAGCCCCTGCTTCACTCACATGACTATCCAGTTCTCTTAATTATAGGGCTTAAACAGCAACTGCCTATGTACTTGCCCACAGCCCCAGCTGCTGGTTTCCCTGGTAAGTGATGAGCCAACCTGATATCAATTCCCCCATAAATGGTAGCTTTCTTCTTCGCTCCCCATCCCCCCCGTCAGTAGTGAAGATTGCTGCCATGTCCTAGCTGCCAACTGCTGTCCTTGGTGGAGTATCACCTCAGGACACTTTGCTTCAGACTGGTAAGCTTCCCTATCCAATAAACCATTGATGTCTCTGTCACTATAACTGGGCTCTTTCTTAGGTCTCAGACTGGGCAACTGCAAGGCTCACAGGCTTGCAGGGTGTAACCCAACACCTTCTTTTTTAAAGCTGAATAATATTCCTGTGTATGTATATACCACATTTTCTTTTGCCATTCAACATCAGTGAAAATTTAGGTTGTTTTCCTATCTTGACTCTTGTAAATAGTGCTGCAATGAACATGAGGGTGCTAATATCTCTTCACGATCTTGATTTCAATTTTATGAAAAAATAAATTCCTAGAAATGGAATTTCTGTATCATATGGTAGTTCTATTTTTAATTTTTTTAGGAACCTCCATACTGTTTTCTATAGCAGCTGCATCATTTTACATTCCTACCAACAGTATACCAGGGTTCCAATTTCTCCACATTCTCATCAGCACTTCTTTTTAATAGTGAAAACACTATTATTTTTTTTATAATAGCCATCCTGACAGGGATGAGGTGACTCTCATTGTGGTTTTGATTTCCATTTCCCTAATGATTAGTCATGTTGGTCATCTTTTCATATACCTGTGGGCCATTGGTCTGTCTTCTTTGTTTTTCCACTTTAAGAGAAGTATAGAAAACTTTCTTCTATCTATCCACTTAAAAATATAATTTTTTGCTATTTCCTCTATATACATGGAGCACTGCATCAGATAATGTTACGATTTTTGCTTCAACCACTGAATATTATTTTAAAAACTCATGAGAAATAAAATAGTCTATATTTATTCCCCTCCCCACTTTGTGTGTTTATGGGTTTTTTTGTTTGTTTTTCGTTTGGGTTTTTTTTTCATTGTTATTTCCTTTCTACAGTTCCTCGCCTTCTTCTGTTACGTTTTCCTTGAAAAGCTTCTTTTGGCCTTTCTTTAAGGCTAGATCTGCTAACAAAAATCTCTCTTCATTACTCTTTGCCTGAGAATGTCTTTATTTCCCCTTCAATCTTGAAGGATAGTCTTGCCAGATGTAGAATTCATGATTGACAGTTTTTTCTCTTAGCACTTAAAAAACATTGTGCCACTTCCTTCTGGCCTTCTTGGTTCCTCAGAAGAAATCTGCTGTCGTTCAAATTGTTTTTCTTATGTAGGTAAAGTGTTTCTTTCTGGATGCTTCAGATTTTTTATTTGTTCTTAGGTGTGACTATGATGTGTCTTGGTGTGAATTTCTTTGGGTTTATTCTGTTTGGGGTTCACTCAGATTTTGGAATGTGTTGTTTTATGTTCTTTGCCTAAACTGGGAAATTTTCAGTCATTATAGCTTCAACTATTTTTTCATCTCCACTTTCTTTCTCTTCTCCTTCTAGGACTCCAATAATATGAATATTAGATTTTTTCATTATAATCCCACAGGTCCCTGAGACTCTGTTCTTTTTCTTTTCAGTGTATTTTCTCTGTGCTGTTCAGATTGAGTAATTTCTATTGTTATATCCTCAGTCTCATTGATTCATTTCTCTGAAATATTTTTTTCTGGCATTGAGTCCATTCAGTGAAGCTTTTTTTTTTTTAATTGGGTTATTGTATCTTTAGTTCTATCATTTAATTTCCCTTTGGTTCTTTTTTCAAACCTCTACTCCTTTTCTGAGATTTTCTATTTTTTCCTTAAAGTTCTTGTCAGAGAATTCCAACACGTGAGTCATCTCAGTGTTGACATGTGTTGATGGTCTCTCTAACTCAAAATTGTGATTTTCTTGGTTGTTGGTATGATGAGTAATTTTCAGTTGTATTCTGGACATTTTGATTATTATATTGTGAGACACTGAATCCTATGTAACTTTTGTGGCAGACAGTCACCCGTTTTAGCATACAGGTCAAGCTGTGGGTGGGTTTTCAGCTCCCTGCTGGACCCTGTTGACAGCATCCTGACACAGGCTGAGGAGTGACTCATACCTCCTGTGAGTACAAAGGAGTAGGGTGGAAGTTCAACAACTCTGTTAGCACTGACTCACACTACCTCATTGTCTCCAAGTGGGGTGTAGCTCAGCTCCCTGCTGAGCTGACACCAGGGTGGGGGATGTGATGGACCGTCTAGTCCCCCCACAAACTGCCTCCTTCCATTTCACTGAGGCCAGGTGGAAGGAGATGTGCAGCTCCCCACTGAGCCCCACTGAAAGCTCCAAAGCAGGAAAATCAGGGCACTGCCTGCTTCTGCTGGGTGCAGACAGAAGATTAGCTCCCTGTTCGGCCCTGCCGACACCACCAGCTGGATAAATCAGTAATGCACTCCTGTTTCCTTGAGGCTGTCAGGGGAATGGAAGACTAGCTCCCTTCTGGGCCTGGCTGAAAACTTGGGTGGGGATATTTATCCACTGGTGTTTGGCTGGAGTAGGGGAGGTGTCACCAAAAAGGTTTTCTGCTCTCTTATGCACCTCTTTTCTTGGTCCTTTGTTCGGGAGGGATAGGCTTTTCTTGGAGCCTTTTTTTTTTCTCTTTCATTGTTCTTGTTGGTGCTTGCATTTTGCAGGCTTCACCAATGCTCCGTTCAGAATAAAGGGGAGGCAGGAAAAAAAACCTATTGTTTTCTCAATTCCTGTTCTTAGGAAGTCTGCCTTCTGCCTTTCAGAGTCTTTTTATGCTTGTTTGTTGTGTTGTGTGCAGGGATTCTTTAGTCGTAAGAGGGAAATCCTGGGAAGAATGTAACTATTCCATCTTGGGTGGAACCAGAGCACTGAAATTACTTTTTGTGAAGATCTGTAATGATGTGGAAAATGTTTCCTGTTAAGTAAAAAAGAAAGATATAATTCATATCTATTACATAACCTTGACCATGAGTGGATGAATGGAATTAACATTTGTTGGGCAGATGGATGAATTAATTCATTAATATCCTCAGTCAATGCTGTACCACCTGATCCCCCAAATTTGATCACTTTCTTACTCCAAGCCTTAACATTTTCTACAAGCCTCTGTATGTACACAGCTATGGTCTCACTGAAGTTTACCTTACAAATCCTGAACACCCTTGGAAATGTTATATTTGTGAGTCCTGATTTTAACCTTTTGTCCACTTTTATAATATATATAGTAGGTAGTGAAATTTTAGGAATAGATTTTTAAAGAAATTGGTTGGTCATTTTCCTGAGACTGACTAATTTGGTCAAATAATTTTTCCTGGCTAGGAAAAAAGGCAATCCTCATTACAACGAGACATTTATTTATCCATCAAGTAGATGTGAAGTGAATGAGAATTAAAGAGACAGCTTTTATTTCTTTTCCTTTTCTTTTTCTTTACAGTAGTTCCTTATTGGTTATGTATTTTAAATATAGCAGTGTGCACATATCAATCCCAAACTCCCAGTCTATCCCTCCCCCCAACCCTTTCCACTGGTAACCATAAGTTCATTCTCTAAGTCTGTGAGTGTTTTTGTTTTGTAAGTAACTTCATTTGTGTCATTTTTTATATTCCGCATATAAGCAATATCATATGATATTTGTCTTTCTCTGTCTGACTTACTTCACTTAGTATGGTAATCTCCAGGTCCATCTGTGTTGCTGCAAATGGCATTAGTTCACTCTTTTTAATGGCTGAATAATATTCCATTGTATATATGTGCCACGTCTTCTTTAACCATTCAACAGTCGATGGACATTTAGGTTGCTTCCATGTCTTAGCTGTTGTAAACAGCACTGCAATGCATGTATCATTTTGAACTATGTTTTTCTCTGGATATATGCCCAGGCGTGGGATTGCTGGATCATATGGTAGCTCTATTTTTAGTTTCTTAAGGCACCTCCATACTGTTCTCCCTAGTGGCTGTACCAATTTACATTCCCACCAATAGTGTAAGAGAATTACCCTTTCCAGAATTTATTGTTTGTAGACTTTTTGATGATGGTCATTTTGACTGGTGTGAGGTGATATCTCATTGTAGTTTTCTATTCTTTTTTTTTTTTTTTTGCGGCACGCGGGCCTCTCACTGTCGTGGCCTCTCCCGTTACGGAGCACAGTCTCCGGACGCGCAGGCTCAGCGGCCATGGCTCACAGGCCCAGCCGCTCCGCGGCATGTGGGATCTTTCCGGACCGGGGCACAAACCCGCGTCCCCTGCATCGGCAGGCGGACTCTCAGCCACTGCGCCACCAGGGAAGCCCGATAGGCAACTGTTTTAAGGCAGTGAACAACAGGCACCACAAGACTGTAATCCCTTAGAAAAAAGGAAACTTACAAAGTGAGCTTCTTGATTGCCCAAACCTCTGCCTTGAGAACGTTTTCCAACAACTAGCAAAGAACTGGAACTTAAGCAGAACACTGTGGTCTATCCTAGCTGAGGACGTAGAAATAGTGTTCTGGGGCAGCTGAGGCAGGCAGAATCTGTGGGGCGGGATACAGCAAAGGAAGGACCTAAGAAAAGAGGGCACCTTAGAAGTCCATATGGAGAGCCCCCATGAATCCGTTGCTGAGGGGTGGGCTGTCCATGTGCAGAGAAACAGTTCTTGAGACTTACAAGACAGTAACTGCTATGATTTTGAGAGCAGAACAGGGAGTAGAGACTGAACAGCACTTGAGGACATCGGAGTCCAGCCCTGCCGGAATGAAGAGATAGTGTTTACACCTCATTAGCATCCCTGGCATCCAGCTGAGACACTGGAAAGCCTGTACCTTAGGAGTAAGGACCAAGCCCTATAGTAACGTCTGCTCTAAATTCACCCTAACAGAGTCTAAAGCCAAGTCCCAACAAAGTTCACATGGGATAAAGAGAGTTTGGAGGCTGAGTCCTGCCATATATACAGTGGAATATTACTCAGCCATAAAAAGAAACGAAATTGAGTTATTTGTAGTGAGGTAGATGGACCTAGAGTCTGTCATACAGAGTGAAGTAAGTCCAAAAGAGAAAGACAAATACCATATGCTAACACATATATATGGAAATATATGGAATCTTAAAAAAAAAAAAAAAGGTTCTGAAGAACCTAGGGGCAGGACAGGAATAAAGATGCAGATGTAGAGAATGGACTTGAGGACACAGGGAGGGGGAAGGGTAAGCTGGGACGAAGTGAGAGAGTGGCATGGACTTATGCACACTGCCAAGTTAAAATGGCTTGGGAGAAATCTCAAACTTTCCACATAACAGCACTAACCAAATATAAGTGTAAGCCTGTATAAGTTCACAGTGATTGTTCATTAATTAATGAGCCTGCTAAAACAAGAATCAACACTCTTCAGAGAAAGAAAACAAAAACCAGAATCTCTAAAATGCACTATCACGATGGCTGAGAATCAAAACTTGTTAGACATACAAACAAACAGGATAATAATCCATAGTAATTTTCTTTTAAAGAAGGCAGTTAATTTAAACCAAATCTAAGATGGGCCTCGATTTTAGAATTCGCAAAAAAGACTTTAAAGTAGCTGTTAAACTTCTCTTAAAGGATTAGAGGAAAATATGATCTTGGAGAGTGAACAGATAAGGAATCTCAACAATGAAAATGAGATTTGAAAAATGAAAACTATGAAAAATGGAAATCCTTATTTAAAATTTTTATTTTATTAAAGTACAGTTGATTTCCAGTGTTGTGTTAATTTCTGCTGTACAGCAAAGTGATTCAGTTACACATATATGTACATTCTTTTTCATATTCTTTTCCATTATGGTTTAATCACAGGATACTGAATCTAGTTCCCTGTGCTCTACAGTAGGGCCTTGTTGTTTATCCATTCTATATATAATAGTTTGCATCTGCTAATCCCAAACTCCCAATCCATCCTTCCCCCACCCCTCCTCTCCCTTGACAACCACAAGTCTGTTCTCTATGTCTGTGAGTCTGTTTCTGTTTTGTAGATAAGTTCATTTGTGTCATATTTTAAATTCCACATATAAGCGATATCATATGGTATTTGTCTTTTTCTTTCTGACTTACTTCACTTAGTATGATAATCTCTAGGACCATCCATATTGCTGCAAATGGCATTATTTCATTCTTTTTTATGGCTGAGTAGTATTCCGAAACATGGAAATTATTGACGTGAAAAGTAAAAATGTTATTTTGCGGTTTAAACAAAAAGGGATTCTGTGGACAGTTAAAAATGGGAAACTTGTTTCAAAAGAGTGTAACAGGTTGGCTTCCTGCAGTACTTCTTAAAGTCTTCAATATGCTTACATGCATTATGAGTATGCAAAAGAGATTCTAGGGTACAGTGGTTTCCACAAATCCTTGACTTCAGAACTCACATCACCCAGGAACAGTGGTCTGCAAAACATATTTAAAGACTATCTCTTCTACCTGTGCTCATTCCCTGCCCTGCCATGCACTCTCAGACCTTCATGCCCTTGAACAGTATTTCCTCTGCTTCAAAACTTTCATACACCCACATTCATCTGATTAACTATTCAACCTTTAAAACTTATTTTAAGATTCTCCTTTTTTTTTTTGGCCATGCTGTACGGCTTGTGGGATATTAGTCCTCCAACCAGGGATCAAACCCACGCCCTCTGCCTTGGAAGCGTGGATTCTTAACCACTGGACCGCCAGGGAAGTCCCTTTAAAACTTATTTTAAATATCCCCTTCTTTCTGAAGTCTTCCCAAACTCCCTCTCATAGAATTAGCCACTCCATCTTCTGAGATTCCCTAGCATTCTGTACAAACATCTGCTGAATCGTCAATTGTCACATTGCATTATAATTGTGTTTGCACGACTCTCTTTCTTGTGACCTCCTTATGGGAACTGTCACCTCCTTGAGGCCGGCGATCAGTCTGACTCATCTTGATGTCCTCAGCATACAATATAGGGCTAGGGATTGGCAGCGTCATGAGTATTTGTTGAATGAGCAATGTCTTACTTCAGAAGGTGACAACCAATGGAAAGCAATGATCAAGATGATACATGCTCCAATCTTTAGTAGCAAGTCACTAGAATCCTCTGAGGCACAGTATTTCCTGGTGATGAGGACCACACACTCTGGGGCCAGACTGCCAGGGCTTTAATCTACACTCTATCACTTGTTACCTGTGTAACCTAGGGCAACTTAATTACATTCCTGTAGCCTGAGATTCCTCATCTGAAAAGCAGGGGTACTAGCACACTCTACCTCACAGGATATGTGAGGATTAAATGAGAAATTCATGTAACATAGCTAGCACAAAGCCCTACACATAGGAAGGATTCAGTGAGCCGTGGCTATTTATATTGTTGGCTTTTCCTGCTTGTCACCTGCCTGCCACAACCTCCCCTCTAAGCATCAGTCTATTATCAGTATTCTCCCTTCCAGCTTCTTTACCTACCCACGCCCCTGCCTGTTCCTACGGCCCCTTACCAAAGCCTATCTTCCCACTTATACCAAAAGGGTAGCATGAGTTGTCAGCATGTTCCAGCATGCGTTTATCACTGCATTCACCTAGACTGCTTTATGCATAGGCCCCACTTACCCCTCAAGGCCAGATCAGATCTGAGTCTGCCCATGAAGCTTTACCAACTCTTAATTTTTCCCCTCCCTTCTGCAGTGTTTGTCTGGTCCATATGATTTGACATTTGACTGCATACTTCCATTATTTCATATATGCAAGTGCTCTTACCTCAAGAAAGAGTATGGTCCTTCTGAGCAGGGACCTCAGCTCATTCTATTTCCTTCTGTAAAGACCTCCTAGACGCAAGACCCAGGAAACGGCCATTGCAGGATCCTTGAAGTGCAATAGGGCATCAGACCATCTCTGTAGATGCCTTTTGGGGTCTCAATGATTGTACAGCAGAGGTTACACCCTCTCAGCTGCCTACAGAGTCCAGGCAGCAGGTTTGTGTGTGAGACTCTCAAGGTTTAGATAACTAAACATTGTAAGTCAGTAGGGTCATGTGTTATCTAAAAAGGTTTGATGGTGTTAGACTACGTGAGTAGAGGATAGGGTCTAGGACAAGGGCAAGAATTTTGTGTCCTCTCAGCTGGTGTGACATATTGTGTTTTATCCTTATACACTGATAGATTCTAGTGGCATTTCCAAGTGTAGGCAAAGGAGGGAAGGAAGGGTGTTTAGTAATCGAGAAATGGTGTCAGAGGATGGACAGCTGGAAGTGTTGAAGGTATTCAGTTAAGAAAACATACGGCTTAATGTGGTGTTCTTTGATAATGATTGTTAGAGTTTTTTCCAACCCTTGAAATCTAGCCTTGGTAGTGACATGGCTATAACAACTTAGCAGGAGGCTCTTTATCAAATTACCTTTATCAAATCACTGTTAACTGAGTGATTTAGAAAGGTTCTTTTGCCTCTGTTCCCCCATTCCAACCTTAATTATAGAAAAAACAGCCCACGGTATTCTCCCCAAATCAGAGCTTTAAAACAACATGAACTAACTCATACAAAATGGACTTCTAGACATCAGTAAAACAATACTCTCAACTGAATGTAGGAAATGTAGTGAATGTTAAGTGTAGGAAGACGGTGAATATTATCCCGCGGTACTGGCATTACGTTATTGCAGACTTGTTAGGTTACTACACACGTCTACTTGAGATCGTAAGGAAGCGACTCAGCAAACACTCCAACAACTAATGATCATGAAACAGTCTGAGAGATTTTAAATGTTCAAAAGGAACGAATGGAACCCACAAGGCGGGAAGAGAACATTAGGGAAAATAAGGATGCAAATAGAAATTTTAGACATGAAATATATAGTCAGAAAAGTTAAGAACTCAGTAGACAAGTTAACCAGTCTGGACGACTAGAGAGAGAACTAGTGGTTTGGAAGATGAGCCTGAGGAAGTTACACTGAAGCACAGAGAGAAGAAGAGAGATTGTGAAAGTGAAATCAATTTAATGTGAAGAATAGAATGACGAAATCCAATATGAAACTAATAGGAGACCCAGAGGAGAGAACAGAGAGAATGAAGGAGAGGCAACACATTGAAGAGGTAATGGCAGAGAATTTACCAGAATTGGAGGACGATGAATGCTCAGATTGAAAAGGCACACTGGGACTTCCCTGGTGGCACAGTGGTTAAGAATCCGCCTGCCAATGCAGGGAACAGGGATTTGAGCCCTGGTCCGGGAAGATCCCACATGGGGATGTACTTTGTATTGCAGGATGTTTAGCAGCATCTGTGGCCTCTACCTAATAGATGCCAGTGGGAACCCCACCCACAGTTGTAACAATGAAAACGGTCTCCAAATCAACCTCCCATTGTTTCTCAGATTCCTTTGACTACGATCCACAGCTGGACATTCTCACATACCCGAAACAAGTTTCAGAAAATATTTCTTATGCTTAATTGTCTGGTCTTTTCCATCCTTTTCTATTTCTTTTCTTTCTTTAATGCTCATGGTGACTTACCTGTCACTTCAGTTTGACTTCTGCCTCAGAACTTCATCAAGACTGTTCTAGGTGAAGACCAGCAATGACCTCCTCATCCAGCAGACCCTTTGCAGTCCTCAGCTTACCTGTGCCCTAGTGGCACTACACAGCATGGCCCACACGCTCCTCCTGAAGTTGTCTCTTTCGTTAGCTACCATGACATCACGGCCCCTCATTTTCCTCTGCCTCCTCTGCTCTATTTGTCTTCATTTCTGGATACTCCTTCTTTGTCTGATCTCTATATTGTGAAGGCTCTTAGAGGTCTGTCTTATCATTTTCTCTCTTGCGCTAGATGATCTTCCACATTCTATGGCTTTCAATACCAACCATATGCCAAAGACTGCCAAATTTATGTTCAGCCCAGACCTCTCTTCTGAGCTTGACACCCACAGATCCAACTTCCTTCTTGACATCTGCCCTGTTGATGTTTCACAGACATCTAAAACAAAAACGCTCGCCTTTTCTCCAAATCTTTTATTCTTCCAACTTTTTAAATTTCAGTAAATGGTACCACCAATCCACACAATTGCATAAGCCAGAAACCTAGATGTCATACTTGACATCTCCCAGGTTGCCAATGGATCAGGGTCTGTCAACCTGCAAAATACATCCTGAGTCTGTCTACTTCCCTCCATCCCCAAGGCCTTCATCTTACTCCAAGTCTCCATTATCTTTCACCGAGAGCACTGCAATGGACTTCTAACAGTCTTCCTGTTTCATTCTAATCCAGTCTCCGGCCAAGAGAAAGCAATACTCTTAAAATATAAATTTGATCATATCTGTTCTCTGCTTAATCTCCTTCAATGACTTCCCTTTGAATTTGGAATCAAGATCAAAGATCTCAGCCTGGTCTATGAAGGTCTCCGTGACTCCACCCCTGCCTGTCTCCCTAGACCCACTTGGCACTGCTTACTTATGTACTACCCACTGCTTAGTAGCTCATCAGCTCTAGCCGCACTGGCCCACCTTCTTTTCCTTCTATGAATTGCTGCCAATGCTCTTTCCCGCCTTGGGTCCTTGACTCTTCTTCCTCTGCCTGGAACACCTTTTCCTCACTCTTTGCAAGCCACTTCCTACTACTGCTTGAGGTGTCAGATTAACTTCCACTTGCTTAAAGAGGCCTTGCTCATCACCTCCCACTCCAATCTAAATCAGGTCCCTATTATACTCTCTCCTGATGCTCTACTTTTCCTTGATTGACCGAGTAAGTAGCTGTGGGATTATTTGTGCTCCCCACCAGAAAGTAAACTCTATAAGGACTGTCTTTTTTTTTAATTTATTTTTTATTGAAGTATAGCTAAACTACAATGTTGTGTTAATTTCTACTGTACAGCAAGGTGGTTCAGTTATACATATACATTCTTTTTCATATTCTTTTCCATTATAGTTTATCACAGGATATTCAATATAGTTCCCTGTGCTATACAGTAGGACCTTGTGGTTTATCCCTTCTATATATAATGATTGGCATCTGCTAACCCCAAACTCCCAATCCATCCCGTTCCACCCCCCTCCCCCTTGGCAACCACAAGTCTGTTCTCTATGTATGTGAGTCTGTTTCTGTTTTGTTGATAAGTTCATTTGTGTCATTATTTGAGATTCCACATATAAGTGACATCATGTGGTATTTGTCGTTCTCTTTCTGACTTTCTTCACTTAGTATGATAACCTCTAGGTCCATCCATGTTGCTGCAAATGGCAGTATTTCATTCTTTTTTATGGCTGAGTAGTATTCCATTATATATATGTACCACATCTTCTTTATCCATTCTAAGGACTGTCTTTTATACTCACCTTGAGCCTAGGTCACTGTCTGGCACAAATTCAGCACTTTATAAATATTAATCAGATGAATGAATGAACAGTGTTATTTTGCAGAAAGAGATGGTGGGATGAGACCCAATGGGATGACTAATAGGTGTTGAGGAAATTAAGATGTTGAATTTGCACTATTCTTTTGAGAAAAGTGACAGGAAAGGGCATGTGAGAAAGTAACTGCTTGGAAAGGGGCAGCAGGGTCAAAGGAAGTTTCCTGTTTTAAACCATCCAAAGAGTGACATCAATGGCATAGATGAGCCTGGTGTTGGCAGGCCTCTTTCTCTAACCGTGTCCTCAAGGAACTCAGCCAGTGTGCCATCGGGATGTGACAAGTGCCTTTCTGAGTCGTGTCCTTTTAGGTTCAAACGTCTATGACAGAGTTGCTGGTCCCCTACTCTCAAGCCTCTTCTAACCATGGTTGTGTCCACTGCTCATCTCTTACCCCTGTTGTCAACTCAGCCCCACCTCCGGTGGGACTGCAAGACGTTTTCTTTCTAGACAACTCTGGCAAAACGTAAGTATGACCTTTGAGAACTGCTAACCCGAATATTGGAGGGTTGGTTCCAATAGAAACTAAGAATTTCTGCATTTTTACTTACAGACTTACAAGGTGATAATGAAAGTTGAGTTTTGTAATGAGTTTTAAATATCATCACCCAGGAAAGCTTTATCTCTGGCCATAGAGTCATAGCCTGTTGGAATATACTTGATGAACTGCCTCTTTCGCATGTGTGAGGTTGGACAAATCACTTTGCTTTTCTGAAGCTTCAGTTTCTTCATCAGTAAAATGAATGAGGGGCTGGATTAGACTCAGCTTGCAGTCAAGGATACATACATGTTCAGACCACATGATCCACCCTCCAAATCAGGGTATTTGAGGGTAGGACCAGGCCTCTGTATTTTAGGAAGGCTCTACAGATGCTTCTGACATACACTGCTGGTTACTGGCTTAGATTCTTTTAATTTCTAACATTTTATATTAATACCCCCCATTTGCTTAAAGTAAAACCTGTCTAATAATAGCACTAAAATTTCCCTCACAAAATTTTGGCTACGATTGCATATAAATTGGGATTTTCTTTTTTTCTCAGGAGATACTTTATTCAGATGAATAATTCGTTTATAATAAAAGAAACCCAAGTACTAATGTCTTATTAATCTATATGGCTATAATACATTCCCATGATTTAAATGAAACTAAGTATTTGATTTAGGAAGAATCCTACCGCAATAAATGAGATATCTTAATTAGGAAACGTTCTATAACATTCATGAGGAACAAAGGCAGTGTAAGAGTCTCCAAGCAAAACTACCTCATTTTACTACCAAACTTTTAGGCCTGAGAATCAGAGGAAAGTTCTCATACGGGGGATGAGAATAAAGAACTGAAACTTGCCATGGAATTGAGAACAGAAATTACAGGCATGGTTAAAAAAGCAGAACGTAGTTGTAGGGAAATCACCTTCTTGTAACAGAGCCCAGTGGGTGAGTCAGAAAGCAGATGAATGAGAAACCCTGGTGGGACAGGCTCAGAACAGTGATGGGCCCCAGTCTCTCCAGTCCGTGCAGACAGGCGGGAGCAGCCATCTGTGGATGAAGTGAACCCTCCACCCCGCCGCAGGGAATGTAGACCTCCCACTACTGGCAAAGGTGCAGCAGGACAGTAATTCTACTGCTGCTAAGTGCCTCCATCATGCCAAAATCAAGCCTCAAAATCAGAACTGGCCTGAGTTATAGAAAGTAAAGTTGTTTTTCTTGCACACCCAGCTTTGTGAACTGCAATCCACCCCTGCCACAGACTTGCTATTGTCATTACCTTCGTTACTGTTTTCTCTGCCTTCATGTTGGGAACCTTTCTCCTCTGCTCTGTGGCTGGAGTGTAGATAACTAACATACCCTGAGTCCTTCCTGTTCAGGTCACCATCTCTCCTCCCATTTCTCTGGGTATAAATTGCCCGCCCCCCTTCCTCCCTTCACTAATAGCAGGAGAATTCATTTATTCTCTCCTTCATTTCATTCAGTCATTCTAAAAATGCCATGTGTTAGAGACCACTTTAGGTTACAGAAATATAGCAGGGAATAGACAAGCTCCTTCTCTCCTGAAGATTGCATTCTGAAGGTGAGGGACAGAGAGTAAACAAATAAATATATAATGTGTCAGGTGGTGACAAGTACTCTGAAGATAAATATAGTAGGGTAAAGGAATGAAGAGAGACAGGAGACAGATGCTATTTTAGAGGTGGTCAGGGAGGCCTCTCTATTGAGCTGACATTTAAGCAGAGAGTTCTGGGAACTTATAAAAATGCTTTATACACATGATAACCACAGATAACCAGCCAACTGGCACACTAGTGGGACTGTTCCCTTGACAGTATGCGCAGAACCCTGTCACAATCTAAGGCTAAATCAAATGACTTCTAAAAGACCGGTAAACGCCACCCGGATGCATAGCTTCACTGATGAAAGAGAAACTGACCCCAAATAAAAACTGTAGCAGCAGAAATGGGCTTCCACTTAGGGAACAATGTTCCCTAAAACACATGCAAAATTACTCAGCAGAAGAATAAGATTGTGACAAAACCTAAACACCTAAAACTATCCAATTGGCATTTCCGAACCGTGTTTTCCCTTATGCAGTATTGATTTGGAAATGTTAAGAGAAGGTGGAGAAGTTCATGGTCCCACATTTTCCAAGCTGCCATAGGGAAATGGATAGTATAGGCTCTCAATTGCAAGTGAGGGAGGTGACTAGCTAAGAGTAACTAGAGAGCCTCGCGGTGATGGAACAGCCCCGTATCTTGATTGAGATGGTGGTTACGTGAATCTACATGTGATAAAGCTGGATGGAACTAAACACACACACAAATAAATACGTGAATGCATTAAAATTGGTGAAATCTGAATAGGCGCTATGGATTGTTCCAATGTTAATTTCTTACTTTTGACAGTATATATTCCTGCAAGATGTTACCATTGGGAGAAGCTGGGTGAAGGCTACACAGAATTTCTCCTGGTTTTATTTCTTGCAACCACATGTGAATACGATTATATCAAAAAGTAAGTCAGAAACAAACAAACAAACAATTCAGGCATTCTGAGCCCTGAGCCTAAGCCTTGACGATGATGTAGGGCCAGTGGTTGCAAATGTTTTATGTGTCAAGGGATTCTTTAATTAAACAATATAATCTTTTTGTGTGTGTGTGGTACGTGGGCCTCTCACTGTCGTGGCCTCTCCCGTTGCGGAGCACAGGCTCCGGACGCGCAGGCTCAGCGGCCATGGCTCACGGCCCAGCCGCTCCGCGGCATGTGGGATCTTCCCGGACCGGGGCACGAACCCGCGTCCCCTGCATCGGCAGGCGGACTCTCAACCCCTGCGCCACCAGGGAAGCCCAACAATATAATCTTTTTAAATTTCTGTTATTCCGAGATGTTCTGTTTATCTCCTTAATGGACAAGAAGAATAAATCTAATTTAAAATAGTTTTACAATACATTTATTATTTTAATTAAGTCCTTACTTTCTCATGACATAATCCACATAAAACATCCCAATTCAATGTAGGGGGGGAAAAAAAACAGACTCTAAAATATTGTATTCCTTCCACAATTTCCCATTAAAATACAAACTTCTATAGCTAGAAAAGTAATCAAGAGGCAAAAAAGCTTTAAAATGATTCTCAGTGTCCGGCAACACAGCTTGAACTCCCCCGCATACTACTTGCACGCACTGTGCACTTGGAAGCTTTAGGAAGAAAGAAGTATCTTTGCTCTGCGTCCCAAGAGCTTCGCTCCAAACCCATAGGAATAATTCCCTTTTGTTTACCTTTGTTGTTTTGATTTATCTGAAATTTACAAAATAGGCACTGGAGGATACTGCATCACAATTAATTTTTTTCACGTTTATTTGTTTTTAATAATCTACACAAAATGTTATGCTTAATTGTGGAAAAACGGATTTTTGAAAATTTGCATTTGAAGAACAGATTGGTTTATCCCAGGATGATGACCTGGCTGCTGTCTGGATAGTGGTGGGCTGGCTCTGCAGGGACCACGGGAGGGGGGTGGGGGTGGTCTGCAAGACTGTGTCTGGAAACCGCAAACCCGGGCCTGAGAAGCTGGAGAGGAAATTCCCCAGGACACGTCAGAGCTCAGAGCCCTGGGGAACTGGAGAGTAGGAAAAGGGCGAACCTGACCTCAGACCTCAGGGCCAGAGCTGAGCGGGGGCAAGAATCCTCTCTGCCACAAAGTGCGGTGACCCAGGGACCATCCCACCCGTGCAAGACCCCAGCCAGCGAGGCTCTGAAAAGCCTGTTTCTCCTTCACCTTCTCTGCCTGACCCTTCCCTCTTTCTATGGTAGGAATGGACTAGTCGAGAAAAAACATAAAGAATATTTTAATTGTAACTTTAAAAAATTATGGATTTCCCAGCCCAAGGTATTTCATTATTATTATTTTTTTAATCAATGAGAAACATTTTCCTCGAGCCTTTGGCTGCTGCATGACCCATCTCCCAGGAGTCAGGTGCCAGGTGACAATGACAATAGCTTTGACGGGTGCAGTGGTGTCTCAGAGCACAGGAAAGGACAAGTTGTGCAAAGATGTGAGGTGCAGCTAAGTTAACTTGCTGCTTTTTAGCGTTCATATTTGATTCTAGATTTTTCTGTTAAGTTATGCAGAACCCAAATCCGGGTGAATGTCACTTGTTTTGTAGCCTCCAGCAATACGTCCAAACACTATCAGATTCCTACTTGTGCAGCCCAGGAAATTAGTACGATATTTAAGGTATCAGCTCACAGTGATCCTCTCACTGCCCCTCTTACCAGGAGTGGAAGAGCCCCTGGTACCCTTGACTATCCCGAAATACTCCCCCACCCTTCCCATCCACCCCTAACACATCTAATGGGTCCTGCTTCTCCTTCCTGAGAATTGACAGTCTGAAATTCTAGTTCTGTCTGTTCTGTGTTTTGAACAGACACTGCAGCCCAACATGTTTTATGCCACGGGGCATAACAGAACACACATCTTCAAGGGTAGGAGTGAAGCACACGAGACGCACATAGAGGGAAAATGTCCTCCGAGGCATTCCTCTTCCATCTCCCTTTCTGAAACCCAGCCATAGCTCCAACTCGGGGGTCTATGAGACGCTCCGTTTTTCTTGTAATAATGTCTGCCTTTCTGGCTAATCTGGCCTGAGTCCATTTATTTTACCTTCAATGGAAGTGTCCTAATGAACCCTGGTAGGGTCTGCAAGGTCAAAGACTGCTGATTGGCTGTCACAGTACCTGGCATGTCATAGGGACTCAATGAACAGATATTGAATTAATGCATGAAGGATACCCTGGGCAAGCATGCCATGCGTGGGAGGAAATGCCAGGAAAGCAGCGTTCCCCTGCTTTGTGGGAATGACGGAGGAATGGTGGAGCTAGTTATACAAGAGAACATACTCAGAGGAGAAGAACTGGCGGGCGGGAGTCTATCCAAAATCCTGTAAACATCCTCTCCATATTTTGGTGATTTCCCAGATTGTGAATTTACCTTCAACCGTAGAAGCCAGATCTTAACTTTTCCAGCCTCCCTTTCCACTGGAGTACAGATGTTTGACTTGTGAGACACCGCTTGGAAGCCAACTCCAAGAGGAAAGGGGCAGGACCTAGGGCACCCACATTGCCTGTGTGCTGGGCAGAGGCAGAGGCAGGTTCTGGGGGTGGACCTTCCCGACCAGGTTGGTTCTGTGAACAGATTGTGGACAATGCCCATAAAAGCTCAGCCCAATATGTCCCTTTAGCTCTACTAAGGACACTGTGATCTTTCTAATACCTCTTAATAAACTGACTAGAGTGGATGCAGGGAATAGAAACTGGAGTCTTCAACATGCAGTCAGAGCTGAGAATCACGTCTGAGAGTCAAGATGAGAATCCAAGATGAAAGCGAGGAAAGTAGGGAGCCAGGAGAATGACTTTTCTTCTTTTTTAAAAATTTTTATTGGGGTCTAGTTGATTTACAATGTTGTGTTACTTTCTGTTGTACAGCAAAGCGAATCAGTTATACATATAGCCACTCTTTCTTAGATTCTTTTCCCATATAGGCCATTACAGAGTATTGAGTAGAGTTCCCTGTGCTATACTGGATGGACCTACAGATTGTCATACTAAGTGAAGTAAGTCAGACAGAGAAGGACAAATATCGTATATCACTGATATGTGGAATCTAAAGAATGATCTTTTCAAACAACCAATTTTGAGATTAATTGATTTTTCTCTATTGTTTGCCTGCTTTCTATTTCATTAATTTTCACTCCTATCTTTATTATTTACTTCTTTCTATTTTTATGAGCTTGATTTTCTGTTTTTATAGCTTCTTAAGGCAGAAGCCTACATCATTGATTTGAAACTTTTCTTCTTTTCTAGTGTAAGCATTTATCCTCCTTCTAAGTGATACATAAACTTCATCCCACAGATTTTGATATGTTGGGTTTTCATTATCCTTTAGTTAGAAGTATATTCTAAGATTTCGAGTTTGACACATGCATTAATTAAAGTGTTTAATTTCCAAACATGTTGGGGTTTTCATATTCCTGATATCTTTCTATTATTGATTTTTATTTTAATTCCATGGCGGTGAAAGAACATACTCTGTATGATTTCGGTCCTGATGGACTTATCGAGGACTGTTTTATGGCCCAGGAGATGGTGTATCTTGATAAACTCATAAGCACTTGGAAAGACTGTGTGTTCTGTTCTTCTTAGGTGGAGTGTTCCAGAAACATTGATTAGGTCAAGTTGGTGGAAAGTGTTGTGTAAATCTCTGTTCTTATGATTTCTGTCTACTTTCTCTATTTAAATACTGATAGAGGAATATGAAAATCAGCTTGGTAATTTTGGATTAGTCTAGTTCTCCTTTCATTTTCATCAGTTTTTAGGATTTTCTTTTTCTTTTTAATATTCACAACCCCTTGTATCAGGTATCTATTGCTGTGTAACAAATTAGCCCCAACTTAGCTGCTCAAAACAACATGCGTTTGTTATCAGGAATCTGGGTATGGCTCATCTGGGTGCTTCTGGCTCAGGTTTCTGACAAGTCTGTCATCGAAGGGTCAGCCTGGCCTGTATTCACAGTCATCTCAAGGCTCCCAGTTATCGTCCAAGCTCACTCATGTGGCTGTTGGCTGCCTCAGGTCTTTTCTGGCTCTGGGCTACAGCCTTGACTAGGGGGCCTATCCACAGAGCTATTCATAACATGGCAGCTTTCGTCCCCCTGAGGAGACAGAGAGAGACTTTTGTAACCTAATCTTTAAGTAAAGTCATATCACTTTTGCCACATTCTGTTTATTGGAAGTGATGTTAGACTCAGCCCATACTCAGGGGTGGGGGGTAGAGAAAGCTGTGAATAACAGAATGTGGAGATCATTGGAGGTCATCCTGGAGGCATCCCACACACTCTTCAAGGCACTCAAAACAGAAAGAGATCTCAATATATATACCAATGGAGACATACGTAAAAAAATACATGTACATACGTATACATATATGTGTAAATATATACATATTTGGTGGTAATGGATTGTCTCATGGCATCTGGAAATGCTAAGCAACCAGTCCTCAGGAGAGTGAGGCTCAAGGCAGCTAGGGGGACTCTGCAACAGGAGTTTGTCAATGGTCCTATGTAAGCTCTGTCATTTACATAACTCAGAATTCATCCTCCATGTCCATATTTCTTTGTCATAAATTTCAAGAGAATCTGATTGGACCAGCCCCTGGGATAGGAGTTCATAGCCAGTCAACTATGGCAGGGAAACAAGATCATGGAGGATAAAACCCAAGACCAGAGGTCCACCCCTGTGGGCAAGGGAGCAGTGCTCATAGAGGAAGGATGGGTTATATGCCAGGTATCACCCTGGTGATGCTCACAAGTAGTGCTTCCGTCAGAATACGTTGGCAGTGGCTGAAATCGAGAGTGGACTGGCTCAGGGGAGAAGATCTGACCTGAAGACCAAGGGTCTTAGGGGGCAGAGGAACATTCATAGTAGCCCTTGTGTCCTACCCTGGGTCTTTGTGTGGCCCAGGCTCAGGCCCCACACCTTTCTGTACACCTCAAAGAGATCACAGGTCTCTGTGTGCCCTGTTAATGACCAAAGGAACTTTGGTGTCCTGCCAGGGTCACAGAGTAACCTAAGAAGAGGAGTTTGGCTCAGGGTTGGACTCAAGTCTTAGGTGTTGGACTGTGCCAGCAACTGTGGCCTCAGGAGGCTCTGAGCACTTGGCCTCCTCAGCAGGCAGGAGGAAGTGGCCCTGTGGTCCCACCAGATGTTTCAAGGCATGGGCATTATCTGCTGCTACCCTGGGCTAAGTTTGGTTGTTTCAGATATTTGGCAAGTGCAAGAATCCTTTGGATGAAATATGACCCAGGGCTTGATGACTTGATCTCTCTGGTCAGGCCCCACTGGCACAAATGATGGTCTAGGATGCCTTCTTAGCCATATGTAGAGAAGCTAGATCTGGGGCTGAAGCAGCTGAAAGCCTATTGTTGCTTTTTTTAAAAAAACAGAAAATTCCAAGCGTACCTAAAAGTAGAGAGACTGGCATAATGAAGCCCTGCACCAATCACCCAGCTGCAACTGATCAATTCGTGACTAATCTTTCCTCTATAACCCTACCCACTGCAGCCATTTACCCTGTAGATTACTTTGAAGCAAATTCCATCATATAATTTCATTCATAAATATTTCAGGATGTATGTCGAAAAGATAAATTCTCATTTTAAAAAATCAATAACCATTATCACATCTAAGATAATTAAAAATTCTTCATCAAAAATCCAGCCAGTATTCCAATAGCCCCTGTTATTGCCTTTTTAATGTACAAACTCTAAAAATTAAAACTAGAATCCCCCCAACTGCTTTTAAAGGCATTCACTGGTGATAATATTCACAATAAAATATATTAAACCGTGAAACAAAACAATAAATGATAAAAAGTTTAAGTTGTTCTTTACAATGTGATAAATCATGAGAAACTGAAACCAGTTTCCATCATCTTTTTTCAGGCTGCTGCTTCTTATTTTCCAAGAAGGAAAGAAAAACTGGTTAAAGCCTGAAGTTGTCATTAGGGCTATTAAATTGTCTCACCCTCTCTCCTTGCAGCCACAGGAGAGATTACAGTTCCTTAGTCCCTTAAAGGGAGGTGTGGCCACATGACTTGTTCTTACCGAAAGTCGTGAGTGGAAGTGATGAAATGTCAGCTCTCATCAGATAATTTAATTTGCATTCCGAGCCCCTCTGAAGCATTCTTTTCACCGTGCTATAGTGAGTGACTCAGGTTACTCCATCACCTGGGGTCCTGGAGGAACAGGTAGCAGATGAGAGAAACAAATTTGTTGTTTGAAGTCACTGAGAGTTTGAGGTTGTATGTTATCGAGGCATAACCTGGCCCACCTTGACTCATGCAAAGTGTTTAGGCTTGAGCAGGTGATTTCAGGGAAGGTCAAGCTATGGCTAATAACCTTTTAGTGAGAGCCCTCTTGAGGGATCATTGGATTCACCTCTTATGATTTTACTGAATTGCTCTGTGCTGTCCTTTAGGTAGAGCAGTGGAATCTTAATTCTTCGGGCTTTGACATTATTATAAGAGGAATACAATAATTAAAAGAGCACCCTGACAAATAAAACACCTTAGATGTATAAAATATTAAATGGACCTGAAGTTGAAACAAAAGATGAAACCCTGGCCTGCAGCGTCATGTCTCTGCCCTTCCGTTACCTTGGACAGCTCCCTTCATTTCTGGGCCTCAGTTTCCTGTTCTGTAATGATAATCATTACAACAAACGTGACACTACTGGGCACCTTACACAGGCTAGATAGTTCCGTGGAACTTAATTAATTTAATCCTTACAACTAGCTTTCAGTAGTTAATTTTTTGTACCATTTTTAAAAACACAAAACTGGAAACATATTTAGAGAGGCTGCATAATTGCCCAACAATAGCTGCACGTGGAGGGGGTACTTCCAAAGCCATCCTCAACTAAAGGTTTAAGGTCCATTTCTTGTTCTAAAATCCTGTGGATTTTTGGTGTAAGGCTATTCACAACTAGTAAAACCACATGGTCAAAAAGAGAATAATATTTTCTCCAACAAAAAGAAGCGTTCTTTTATTTGCAATCATATTTTCCATCGTGTGACAGAGCACATACTTTATGAAGATCAAGGACTCTTCTATTAATATTCCCTGGCCTGTGTCCTATCAAAGGGATTCAAAGCATCAAACCTTTATGATAGAATTCAGACGCTAACCGTAATGTAGACTCTGAAACACAAATATTCCCCCTGAGAGCTTGTGCAGACTTTCTTTCCTTTTTTCTTTCTCTTTCTTTCCTTTCCTTCTTTCCTTCCTTCCTTCTTTCTTTCTTTCTTCCTTCCTTTCTTTTTTTTGTAAATTCTTTTCTTTTTTTATTGAAATATAGTTGATTTACAATGTTGTGTTAGTTTCAGGTGTACAGCAAAGTGATTCAGTTATACGTACATATATATCTACTTTTTCAGATTCTTTTCCCTTATAGGTTATTACAAAATATTGAGTATAGTTCCCTGTGCTATTCAGTAGGTCCTTGTTGGTTATCTATTTTATGTATAGTAGTGTGTATATGTTAATTCCAAACTCCTAATTTATCCCTTCCCCCCTTCTCCTTTGGTAACCATAAGTTTGTTTTATATGTCTGTAAGTCTATTTCTGTTTTGTATATAAGTTCTTTTGTATCATTTTTTTTTTAGATTCCACATATAAGTGATATCATATGGTATTTGTCTTTCTCTGACACAGACTATTTCTTTGCTGACACTTTTCTTTTCAGAATAATTCAAAGACTTGTTAATTCATGGTCATAAAGACATTTTGCCAGCCACGTTGTATGGTTTTACAATACCAGACTTACAACACCACATTTAACTTGTGGTTAAAATATTGGAAATTAAAGTAATGATGTTTAGAGAGGGGAGAATTCACTTTATGGAAAACACTGCTTAGGCGTGTGTGCGTGTGTGTGTGTTACAGCTATGATATCTGCTCTCGGACCGCCATTACCAGCTCCACACATAATGGCCAATTCTTGGTTCCCCATTTAGGGAACTCACACTAGACTTGGCAGAGAGAATTGTGTCTCTCCTGCATCTTCATCTCAGCTAATGTTTTTATTTTACTGTCATACATTAATGTTTTAATTTTGTTTTTCATCATTTCTGGTCTCCATCTGAGCACCTTAAATGTATTGGTCCTCATCTTAACCGAATATTCCTGAAATCTTTACTGTTAGGTTAAATAATAGGGAGAGGTAGGAACACCAGTCTGTCAATACATTGTTCAATGTCATTCCCCCCACCCCCCACCGCCTCCCAGTGGCTTTCCAAGGCTGCTAATTAACATCCAACCATGATATCTTAAGTACAGGTGAATGATTACTGAAATAGGTTTCTTTAATAATGGTGTTAAGGAAAGTTCAGGAAGTCAGGGCAGCCTAAAATTCCATATCAAAGTTCTTATTGAGTATGAGAGAGGACAATGGTACAGGAGGTGAGAGGAACAGGGAAAATACTGGAGGTACCCTCTGTCCTCAAGAATATTATTTTCCTCCTTTGAATGGAAAGACCACCAAACCACATGAAATAGCTCAAAAAGTTATAGGATTAACAATAATTCTAGAAGAGAAACACTTAGGTACTGGAGTCTGTTGAGACTTTGAAACGGCAGGCTGAAATTTTGGTTTATTTCAAACTAGGCTGTTTGCCATGGAAATGTTTTTTGAGAACGCTAGAAAGACTAATATAGGCTTGTAAAATGTGTCAGTCAGCTTGGAAGGAAAATGTTGAACAAAACCATAGTTAATTCTAGCATTTAATGCAAAATGCTTATTAGTAGAGGTGTAAATGTGGTCGCAGTTACAGTCATCGATGATGCCCTGGTTCAAGTAAATTTGGAAATTGCAAAAGCATCTAGTTTTCTTGGAATATCCGAGTAAAACGCTTCCAATAGGATGAAATCCACATAAAGAGTGGGCTCAACCCACCATCTCCCAAGCTACCATCCTCATCCTGCAGCATGAACCCATCTGGGGTTTATTTGCCTTACCCTAGGCTACAGCAATTTACCTAATAATTGAACACACTTAAACCTGGGGCTTCATGAATTGCTTTTTTTTCTTTTTAAGAACAATGCCATGGAAAACCTACCAAGGAATAAGGCACGCAGCAGACAGAATGAGCAGGTTACTCTGTACATTAAAGAAGATTGTCAGTATGCTACATTTCTTCTTATTCCCTTATTGCTGTGGGCTTTATTCATACTCCGAACTAGATGAAAGAGAACTGAAAACAAAGAAAAAACAGTAGAAGTTGCAAAGGCTGGATAAATAAAGACATTGGTGGAACCCAGTTGCCTTCATTTAATTCTCCTCCTCATTTCTCCTTTGGTTCTCTCCCTCCTATGACATTTTGTACCTATCTATCTTATCCACTAAGACTTTAAGTTCCCTTGAGGGAAAGGACTATGTCTTACCGATCTTTATCTTTTGGTATTATTCATTTATTCATCCATACATCAGTCATTCCATAAGTGTTACTGAGAGCCTAATATATTCCAGAAGCTTGGGATACATCAGTGAACAAAACAGATGGAGGTGAAAGACAGATCAAGACAACACATAATGAATAAGTAAATTAAACAGTATTATAGAAAGTGATACATTTTATGGAAAAAGAAAAAATGAGCAGAGGGTCAGGAGGATTGGGACTTGGGGTTGGATATATTATTAAACTGCAGTTATTAACAATGGTGATCAGAGTACGCTTCACTAAGAAGGTGATGACAGAGCTAAGACTGGAAGGAGGTGAGAAAGTGAGCCAAGCAGGGAACTGGGGGAGGAGAAAGCACTTCAGACAGAGGGAAGAGCTGGGACATAGGCCCTGGAGAAGAAGCATCCCTGGTATGTTTGAGGAACACAATGGAGGCGAGTTCAGCTGAAATTAACTGACCCCAGGGGAGTGCAGTAGAAATGGAAGTCAAAGTTCATGGGGGGCCAGGTTGTGTAGAGCCAAGTGGGCCAGCAGAAGAGCTTTGGTTTTTACCCGGAGATGGGAGCCACTGCAGGAGGGACGGAGGTATCTTACGCTTTAAATGGTCATTCTGCTGCTCTGTGGACAATAGACCATAAACATGCAAATTTATGTCAAAAAAGAAAGCAAATACCACCAGAACTTAAAAAAATAAAATCAAAGCTGAGTTTATATACTTGTCAGGCAAGGAAACACATCAGTGAAAAAGTTTACTAATTCATGAATTGGGAAAAGTCAGGGTTTTTTAAGTGCTAGAAAGAGGAAAGGGGGTTCATGGGGGTGATGCTAATCTAAGATTGAAAGCCAGCACCCTCATAGGAAAGAACAGCGCTGGATCAAACAGGGAACTTTGTTCAATGGGCAGAAACAAGTCTTCAGTTAGGTCTAATAAGGGTCTGGCCTAGGGGTCACTCAAAGTTCACAGTCCTTTATCAGTTTCAGTTGGTTTGAACCAGTTGCGGTATAACATAGCATCCCATTTTGATATCTCCTAGGCAAAGGCTGTAAGTGGAAAATTTTCCTTTTACAGTTGGGCACAGAGAAACCTGTTAGGAAGCTCTTGCAGAAATCCAGGTAGAAGATGATGGGGCTCATCCCAGAGCATACCATGGAGGTGATGAGAAGCAGCAACTGATGGTTGGAGTTGCCCTGGAGACAGGAAAAGCTGTGGGTGGAAACGGTTTGGGGAACAGATAAGGAGTTCATGTGAGTTTCAGATGCCAAATAGATGCAGCAACAGGGACAGTGAGGTCTGGCTGGTGACGTAAAGTTCGGACTTGAAAAAGGGTATAGATGGTGTCAAATACCAGGATCCCATGTGCTGTCAACTGGTGAGCCAGTGAGATGGAGCCCTGGGGACTCCAACAGTATTTTCCCCTCCAGGTCCCAAATTTTAATTCATATATATTTTTATTACAATGAAAGTATTCTTGTACGCCTCCTCAAATATTTTGTGGAATGAAGTGGGAGTATAAATCAATGATCATTGGAACTTTCACTGTGCCTCATATAGTGTTTTAATTTCCCCCAATTTATTAGATATCATTTTACAGATAAGGAAACTGAGGCCAGAATAGTTGAGTAGTTTGCCTAGCATCATGTAGCTAATAAAGGCAGGGCTGGGATTTAAGCCCAAGTTCACCTGAGTCCCTTTTAACTCTGCTTCCGATAGTTACTAATCTGGGTAGAGAACAAAGTTGACTAGAAGGTGAGGAGTCCCAACTGTTCGTAGTTCCTGGCATGTTCCAACTTAGTGCAATAGTCTTTAAACTTGAGCATGTATCAGAATCACCCAGTGGCTTGTTAAAAGACAGACTCAGGACCTCAACCCAGAGTTTCTGATTCCACATGTCCGGGATGTGGTCTGCTAATGTGCATGTCTGATAAGTTCCCAGGTGATGCTGGTGCTGCTGGTCTGGGGAGGACACTGTGAGAACCACAGGTTTAGCCGCTTTTCACTGATTCTGCCAGTGAGATAGCCTGCCAAATGCCCAGGTCTCTCTAATTCCCCAAAGGGGATTAGAGGGGTGTCTGCTGCTAATTGGAACTTCAGAAGGGTCCTTGGTGATAATTCCTTCGCCTTTTTTTTTTCTTTTTTTTTGGCCGCACCGTGCAGCACGCGAAATCTTAGTTCCCCGACCAGGGATCGAACCCGGGCCCCAGCAGTGGAAGCTCGGAGTCTTAACCACTGGACTGCCAGGGAATTCCCAGTTCCTCCAGTTTTAACGTAGTTCTCTCCTTCCCAAGGCACACGGCTGTTGGGGGAGAGGGGATGATGGGGTGATGGCGGCTCAACTCCAGGTGCTCTCCAACACGGTTTACCAAGCTGTCCAGTAAGTTCTTCTTTTATTATTATTCTCCCAGCATTCTCGTTGCCCTTTCCTGGGAACAAACTACCATCATCACCCCTGTGACTCCCAACATCCATCAGGCACGGGGGGGGGGGGTTCAGGTATGGTGGGCCCTAAATGCTTACACAGCTATTGGGGATGGGGGGCTTAAAGAACAAGAATCCAAGCTTATAAACACACAATTAGATGCAGGGCCTTGAAAGAAGCTTGTGCAAGAGAGGGGCCCTAAAGCTTCAGCTTCATTAGCTTCATGGGAAATCAGCCTCTGATCAAACAGGTCTGTATATGTCTAGGCTCCAATTATAGCCATATGCTTAGTTCCCATGGGGCTCTTGAGCCTCAGGCTAATCAGAGGATGTGGTCGATTCCTGTGTAAGAGAACCTGAGCGTTTCATGGTTGAAGAGACTTGTCTGCCCTGAACCTGGTAGTTGGTGAAGGGCTGCTGAGTCCTTGTGCCGCACCTTGAAGGTAAGTTTTGACCCAGCTAAGGCACTCAGTTACTTATCCTTGGGCTTGATTTCTTCGGTGAGTTAAAAGCCTTCCGGATACAAACATGGAAAAGCCAACTTAGAGATAATACTAATTATTCCTATTTAATTATATCAAGAATAAAATTCGATTATATTCTGACTCTAATATTCAGAAAAGTAAAAGTGCTTTTCAAAAATCAGGGTAAGGCTATTAAAATGCAAAGTGCTTGCTTGACAAAGAAGACTGCTGCATAGGGTAGCACTTTGAGCTTCTTTTTTAAGTCTTCCTGAAATTTTATTTTCCCACGTAGTTTGTTCCAAGACGTATGAGGGGTGGACTTGGCCTTCATACAAGGATTCACTCAACAAATCCTGCTAAGCATAAGCAAACGGCTCTGTAGTTAGGGCAAGTTACTAAGATAGTTACTAAATTAGGAATTAGGGGAAGTTACTAATTGATTAAAGAGGGAGTTTGTAGCGAACAGCCACGCCCATGAAGAACCTTGACCTAAGCTGAAAAGCGCATGTAAGAGGTATGAGGTGGCTTCCCGAAGGAGACTAAAAGAGACGGCATTTGTGTTGAGCCTTGAAGGAAATATGTGAATAAAATGTCTTAAGAATTATTCCAAGACGGAGAAAGCCAGCATGAACACTGGACGCTGTTCTGAAGAACAGCCTGCCCTCTGCCTCCAGGGACACTGCTGTTTTATACACACACACACACACACACACACACACACACACACACACACATCCCAAAGGGCTTTCTCGCTGCAAAGTGGGCACAATCCAAGGAGTCCATTAAGCGTTCCTGGGTGCTGTGTCTTGAAGGATACAAAGATGAACAGAGCAGGTCCGCGTCCCCAAGGCAGCGCCTCCAGGAACTCAATCAGGCCATGGGTATTCTCGAAGCGGCTGAGAGGCGGAGGTGCGGCCAGGAGGAGTCACTGGAATGCATTTTCCGTGCTGGGCCTCGAGGTCTGGATGCGCACTCAGTCCTCTGGAAGGCTCTCGCATTGCAGTACCAGGGATGCAGGGGTTTGTCCCCTGCTCACAGCAGCGTCCCAGCCTGCCCCAGCGCCCCGCAGCCCCTCCCCGGCCCCGCCCCCGTACCAGGGCGGCTGCGCGGCCAGGCCTCCCGGTCCGCACGTGATCTCCGTCACTGCCTCCGCGAAGCCTGAACCGCCATCATAAGTCCTGGCGGCTGGGCCCTGGCCTGCCTCCCTCCTCCTCCTCCCCTGGGGGCCAGGGGTGACAGGTTGGGGGTGTGCTGCCCTCGTCCCGCCTGGCCACTGAAGCCGTGGGCCTCCGAGGGCGGGAAGACGAGTTCCGACCCACGGACCCCGGGGCGGGCAGACTGCCAGGCGGACCGCCCAGGTGACGACACGGCGGGGGCGGTGCCCAGGGCCGCGCCCCGCCCCTCGCAGGCCAGCGCCCAAAGCCCGCGGCCCGTGCCCGTTTCCAGTATGGCCGACCGCTGTACTTGACCCGCGGCCTCTCCGCTTCGACTCTCCGTAAGCGATGCAGAGGCCGAGGCCGTGACTGACACTCTTGCTCACACGCACGCACGGACCCAGACCCACGCCCGGAGTCCGAGCCCTGGGCCCAGAACCGCTCTCTCCCCCGGCGCCGCGGCCAGAGCCCGGACCACGGCTCCCGCGCCGCCGCCGCCTAGCCGAGAAGGACCGCGCCGGATCTCGAGCGCGGCGGCCCGCGGCCGGCAGGGATGGGGAAGCGGGCCGGAGGAGGAGCACCAGGAGCCGCCGCCGCCTCCACGTCCCCCGGGGCCGGTCTGGAGCCCGCGGCCAGCCGCGGCGGGGGCCCGCGGAGCGCGGCCGCCGGCTTCCTGGGAGCGCTACACCTGGTGATGACCCTCGTCGTCGCCGCGGCGCGGGCCGAGAAAGAAGGTGGGTGTCAGCCGGCCGGCATCTCCCGGGCCCGGCCCCGCGGCTGTCACCGCGCCCTCGCGGAGGCCGCTGCCGGGCTGCGGCCGGGGAGGAAGGGCCGCGGCTCTGGGCTCGGAGGGCGGCCGAGCGCGGGGCTCGGTCCGGCGCGAAGTTGCTTGGTCGAGTCCCGTCCCGAGCCGGGAACTTGCGGTTCGGATGCCAACTCGCGGCGTTGGCCGCACGGAGTTGCTCTTGTTCTCCGTGATTCCTTCCCCTCGTCTTCCCTGTTGTCTCCTGTCACTGCCGTTTCAAAACTTCCTGAGTTCTCATATATTGTTGCCACTTGGCTCACTAGGTAGGAGGGGCATATTTTTAGACTTGATTGCTGTTAATAGGCACATTTGAGGACACTTTTTTTTTTGGTTGCGGTTTTAATAGCGGCGTGCGAACAGAGCTCACTTTAAAATGTAAGAATAGCGAGACTGGTGGAAAGGCTTCAAGACAGCTTACCGAATTTTACTTTGCATTTGTTCAAACATTTTGGGAGGAGGGATCTTGTTTTTTTCAGCTTCCCTTTTCAGTATCGCTTTGCAATATTGATGATCGTTTAGCTAACAATTCTCTCTCTCTATAGTACAATTCTGCTTAGCTCTCTAGTGAGCTATTGAAAGTCTGTTTATATTTTTTACATGTTTTAAGATACTTAATTGGGTGTCATTGTCTTTAATGTGAAAGACTTTAAAAACCAATGTCAAGTTTCTAGTTTGCAAACCTTTATAATTTACAGTTAAGGGCTGACGCCTATTTTTAAAACTCTTGTTAGTATTGTATGACTGTAACACCGGTACTTCTACAGGGTTAAAAAATCATTTTGTAACCTAGAAGACCAGATCTGTAATTTTGTCATTACTACGTGTTTTTTTGAGCCTGGGGAAGTGAGTGACCACAGAGCCTTCATGAAGAAATCACTAAAAGTGAATGGTTTTTAAAAAGCTAAGCAAAACTTGTTAGTTTAGCTTCTGTTTCACACTAAACTGCCACTGCAAAGAAAATAATTTCTTGCCGCAATGACTTTAAGGTTGATGTTCTACTTTACAACTAAAGTCACTTGCTTTTTATTGTCACTGAGGGCAACAGCAGAGCAAACCAAATTAATGTTAAAGTGCAGTGTGTTTCAGTTTACTGTTCATTTTTTTGCTCAGAACAGTACATTCTCTCACTTAACTCTAAGCAACCTTAGTCTGGGTTAACATAGGTGAAAGTTATTCAGAGAATTGCCATCTGTAGAAAGGATTAATGGACAGAGGCAAGATTATTTCCTGAATAAAATATTGCTGCTTTAGGACTAGTCAGGCCTGGGGTTGTCATAGTTCATCTTTGGTTACAGATCTGCAGCTGGTTCTTGTGTGGCCATGGTGCCCAGCACAGCCTGGCATGTAGTTGGTGTCCAGTAAGTCTGAAATAGTACAGTAAGTTAATGTCTCCTTGAGTGTAAGGTAGTCCTTGGCAGGTATTGGGTCCCGCGTTTTCTCTGCCTTTGCTTACCTTGCGCAGTGCCAGGCACACAGTAGGCATTTAACATTTGTTTGAGTGAGTGATTATACTCATGGGTCATTAGCACAGGGAAATAAAATGATTGAGTCAGTAAAACATTAAGTTTGTATTGTCATCCTGCTGCTTATTTTTCCAAGAGCCATTTTATGTGCTAATTCTCAGTGTATACTTAAGTAAACAAATCCCTTGTTTGAGAAATGTCAGCCTAGGTTATATTTGCCAGTTTCCCTTTTGTATGGTTTATAAGTTTTAATACACCTCTTCTAATACCCGTAAATGTAAGGGTTAAGGGAGGAGAATACGTGCCAGGGTGTACAAGGATGAAAAGATGTGGTCGAATCAGCCAGAGGTCCTGGCAGAATCAGACACCTTTTGTGGCCCATGTTTTGTCTGGATGAACAATTTGGATGGAGAAATTAGCTATTCAAGGTATTGATGGTAATTATTACTAATATAGAACACAAGGACTCTGTCCATCATAAATGGATCTGGCTCTAATCAAATATTCCATGAAGGTAGCTCCAAAAATGGCCAGTGCTCTCAGCCTCCTTGCTGACCAGATTCTGGTAGTTTTTGTTTGAGTAGTAGTGAGATTGACTTTCTTCCATGAATGTGATACTGCAAATTTGGCACCATTCACCCCGCAAAGGATGCTGTTGGGTTTTTTTTTTCCAGAAAATCTGGGCAGATTTCTGAAGGTGGCTGAGTTCACTTTGTCCATTTGCATCCTGAGGACTTTTTGTGTTTATTTTGGCAGTATAAACCAGCATAATTTTTCGAAGTTAAGGCTCACCTGCAAGTTTAACGATGTTTCTCTGGGCACTTTGTGTTTTAGTGTATTTCTGTTGCAGCAGAATCTCACTGAAGAATCCTCAAAACAAAATAAAACTCACTGTGTTCGGAAGGAAAGCAGCAGAAATAGCTAGATTACCTAATGCAGTTTTTCATGTTTGGACTAGGTGTTGTTAATTTTAAGTCAGAAGCGTGAACCATTCTTTGTCTTAACATCCTGTATGTCTTAACACTCCTATATCTTAACATTTGTCTTCACTGATCTATGGGGGTGTGTTTCACTAGTCCAGAGAAAAGGGACCTTTGAAGATGTTTTGACTCTGCTCTACAGTTTGTAAGGACCTCTGAAAGAGTTGCCAGAGGTGGAAGTTACTGTAATTACTACAACTAACTTGCTTATTCTGGATTGGTGTCAAGATTTTTCTTGAAGCTAAGATCTAGATATTAAGAAGAATGAAAATAGGGGTGTGTGTGTGTAATGAAAATATATTAAAATATATATAGTGAAGATACGTGTGTACATCTTAAACGTATAACTTTTAGTGGTATTTTTATTTGTAAATCAGCCCATTCATTATTACAAGCAAATAAGAGCTTTTGAAAAAAAGCATCATATATCATGTATAATATAGTTTCGTTGTGAAATGTGTTTTTGGAGGGCATGGTTGTCTTTTAACTTATTATGAATGAAGAGCTACATTTTATGCATCTAGTAAATATAAAGGATAAATTTTCAGGAATGTGATTGTTTTAGTCTGTGACAACTTATATTTGTGTCACATGTTTTATCATTAATTGGCGATTTATGGCAGGGCAAAGTTTGACAGTCTTTCTTAGGACTTTTAAATTTGTCTACCAGATACTTCAGTTTCGTGCACAAATTAAAGCTGTATTTGTGACAGAAGTGCAGAAGGAGGGTACAAAAGTGTTCTCTCTCCAAAGCATATGGACAAAGTGCTTAGGAATAAAGGCCAGAAGAAAAGAGATAAAAAACCTAATTTGATTAGGTTTTTTGTCTTAGGATGGTAGAATTGATCAGGAGCGGTATTTGCTTTCTTCTAATCAAATTATTACTTCATAATGTAAAAATGTTTTTTAAGAGTGATTTTCTTAAGAGTGAAATGTTTTAATCCTTGCATGGGGGTAGCGTGATTACTTTTTAATTTAGGGCCTAGTAAGTAGAATATTCATTCATAGTGCTTCACTAAAGAACTTGCGTTGCTTGCTTTTACAAAAAGCTGTTTGCTACTGCCTGGATCCTTGGAATCCTCTAGTTGGAAAAAGTGTGTTGTCTTTCTCTCGCTAAGGACAGTTTTGCTCCTCTTTGCAATGCTTGCAGCCATCCCCATAGACACCTGCCCAAAAAATCAGCTTTTGGGAGTAGGTGTGAAATCATCTAATTTGTTATCATCCAGAGTAGTAATAAGCAAAGCTACTCTTGGGGGAAAATGAAATCATTGTTGGTGCTTTTGATCTTTTAGAAATTCTCCTTCATCTGCATGGAGCTTGAGCTTTCTGATTGTCCTTGTCACACTGAGAGGCCTTTTTTCTCTGGCTGAAGTTTTCCTTATCTGCTGTAAGCAGCGTCAGGCACTGTTGATAGCTGCTTCTTGGAACTTTTCTTCCTTCGTCTCTGTGACTTCGTACTTCTTGGTTATCATCCTGCCCTGTTGTCAGTCGCTGCTCTGCAGCTGCCCGTTGGCTGTCTTCCTTCTCATGCACATCTGGCCACCAGCACACGCTGCACATGTCCAGAGCAGAATTCTCTGGCGCTACCTCTGGTTTCCCGGTTTTTATTAATGCCATGATTATTCTCTCTGCCACGTTGGTCTCGATTTTGACCGTTTACCGAGTAGCATCAGTGTCTGTTAACTTTCTTGGGCAGCTCTCCTACCGCCTCCGGCCTCCTGCCTGGGGCACTGCCCTACGCCCTCTCACTTCCCAACTCTCTCCACTTCTCTAAAGTCCTGCAGTCCCCTCTCTCAATTTGCATCGTCTTTGTTACTCAGCTGTTATTCATTTTGACACTTAATCATATACTGCCTTGTTTAGCTCCTTAAATTGTTTTATGGGTGTCATTCTTCACCCAGTCTGGAATTTCTATGGGGCAGAACCTCTATCAACATCTGCAGTATGTATTAATACATAACAGGCATTCAGTTTTAAACAGAGGGCTGCCGAGAATGACCTTATCCTCCCCTTCTCATATCTGAAACCTGGATTGGGAGTCCACAGTACAGGTAAAACTCTGAACTTGGATGCAGGTGTTAGCAATTCTGCTACAGTAAGACATAGGGCAACAATACTTTTTTCTTCCCTACATGTTGCTTTCTATTGTAACTAAAGTGAGTAACATATACTTATCTAAACCATCACTTTCGTTACTTTTAGATTTTAATATTTCACATCCTCATAAAGCCCCAATTTATAGATCATGAAGCAAGCGCAGAGAAATTAAGTAATATTCCCAAGGTGACAGAGCTGGTAGGTAGTTGAGCTAGGGTTCCCTTGCAAGCCATCTCTCCCGAGTCGAGCGGCTTAATCCTGAATGAGTACTTAAGGTAGTAGATTCTCTTGTATACCAGCTGGATAAAGAACAGTCCTGCCAGTTCATGCAAAACCAATGTGTTAAGTATTCAAGTGAGGTGAATTTTTTTTTTTAACAACTGTAAACATCTATATCACTTTCTATTAACTTCTTAACCATTAAAATGATCACAGGCCATCTGGATCATGCACATTCTTAAAAGGAAACCAAGGCAATTCATGAATGGATGATCCATGGAGCAGGTATTTGGTATTAGAAGCCCCGACTCGACTCTTAGCTCTCGATGATTTAGGTACCTGGTATATTGCTTAGGTTGAAATTACGCTGCATTCTGTGAATTCATGTACTTCTTAGTTCTAGATTGGTGCGACAAGTTAGTGTAGACATGTGGAATAGTCTCAGAAACTGGCCCTGTCTTCAGAGGAAATGGAGATAATCCAAAGGCTTGTAGTGGCATCAGCTTTTGACAGTGGTGAAATCTCTTTCAGACTTCTGTGAGAAGTCTAGGAGCTCCAGAAGTTCATCTCTGGTGCTTTTGTTCATTCTTATGAAGGTGTTTTTGGATTAGGCGGTCATTATCATCCGTAGTAGATCAGTTTTTCTTTCATTCCTTTGTGATTGCTTTAGAAAGATTTTTAGAAAACTATAACTCTTGATTCATTTTGTTGAATATAGCACTTAGGGCAAAGGTCTGAAAAATGTCTAAGGTCTAAGAAGATCCTTGACATGGTCTGTCATGATAGAGCATCAGACTCATTTTATTTATTTCTATATATAATTGTGGTAAAAAATAAAACACATAAAATTTACCATCTTAACCTTTTTTTTTTTGGCTGCGTGGCATGTGGGTTCCTAGTTCCCCAACCGGGGATCGAACCCGTGCCCCGTGCATTGGGAACGTGGAGGCTTAACTACTGATCAGCCAGGAATTCCCTGCATCTTAACCATTTTTAAGTGTATAGTTCAGTAATATCAAGTATATTCACATTGTTGGGCAATGGGTCTCCAGAACTTCTTCATCTTGCAAAACTGATACTCTCTACCCGTTAAACAGCAACTCCCCATTTTTCTCTTGCACCCAGCCCCTGGAAGCCACTATTCGACTTTCTGTTTTTTTGTGAATTTGATTCCTTTAGATACGTTATATCGTGGAATCATGCAGGATTTAACTTTTTGTGACTGGCTTAGTTCACTTAGCATATCGTCCTCAAGGTTCATCATGTCGTAGCATGTGATGGAACGTCTTTCCTTTTTAAGGCTGAATAATCTGTTGTGTATATATATATATAATTATATATATGATATATATATTTACAAAATATATATAATATATATTTATATAAAGATATATATTTATAAAATGTATATATTTATATAATTATATATATATATACACGCACACATATATATATCATTTTTCCATTTTGTTTATCCATTTGTTTATCCATTGCCAATGGACATTTGGGTTGCTTCCACTTCTTGGCTATTGGGAATAGTACTGCTGTGAACGTGGGTGGGCAAATGTGTCTTTGAGATCTTGCTTTTACTTCTTTTAGGTATATACCCAGAAGTGGGATTGCTAGATCATATAGTACTTCTATTTTTAATTTGTTGAGCAACTGCCATACTGTTTTCCATTACAGCTGCACCATTTTACAGTTCCACCAACAGTACACAAAGATTTAGTTTCTTCACATCCTCACCAACACTTCTTTCTTTTTCTTTTTAATAGTGGCCATCCTAATAGATGTGAGGTGATATCTCATTGTGGTTTTGATTTGCATTTCAGTAATAATTAGTGATATTGAGCATCTTTTCTTTTTTTTTTAAGGCTTATTTTATTTAATTATTTTTGGCTGTGTTGGGTCTTCATTGCTGCGCGAGGGCTTTTTCTAGTTGCGGCGAGCAGGGGCTACTCTTCCTTGCAGCGCGTGGCCTTCTCGTTTCAGTGGCTTCTCTTGTTGCAGAGCATGGGCTCTAGGCACGTGGGCTTCAGTAGTTGTGGCACGCGGACTCAGTAGTTGTGGCTCATGTGCCCTAGAGCACAGGCTCAGTAGTTGCAGCTCATGGGTTTAGTTGCTCCACAGCATGTGGGATCCTCCTGGACCAGGGCTTGAACCCATGTCCCCTGCATTGGCAGGCAGACTCCCAGCCACTGTGCCACCAGGGAAGTCCCAAGCATCTTTTCATATGCTTGTTGGCCATTTGTATATCCTTTTTGGAGAAATATTTATTCAAGTCCTTTGCCCATTTTTTAATTGGGTTATTTTTGTTGTTGAGTTGTAGTAGTTCTTTATATATTCTGGATATTATCCCCTTATCAGATAGATGATTTGCAAATGTTTTCTCCTATTTTGTAGGTTGCCTTTTAGGGTTGTATTCTTTGATGCACAGAAGTTTTTAAGTCTGATGTAGTCTATTTGTCTATTTTTGTTTTTGTTGCCTGTGCTCTTAATGTCATATCCAAGAAAACATTGCCAAATCCAATGTCATGAAGCTTTTCCCTGTAGTATTTTCTTCTAGGAGTTTTACAGTTTGGGGTCTTAATTTTGATATTCATTATGAGTTACTTTTTGTATATGATGTAAGATAAGGTTCCAAATTCATTCTTTTGCATGTGGATGTCCAGTTTTCCCAGCACCATATGTTGAAGAGACCATCCTTTCCCCATTCAGTTGTCTTGGAACCCTTGTATAAAGATCATGTGACCATGTACATGGGAGTTTATTTCTGGGCTCTCTATTCTATTCCATTGGTCTATTAATCTCTCTTTATACTAGTACCACACTGTTTTGATTACTCTAGCTTTGTTATTTGTTTTGAAATCAGTGTGAGACCTCAACTTTTGTTCTTTTCTTTCAGGATTGGCTATTGGGTTCCCTTGATATTCCATATGGATTTTTTTTTTTAACCTCTTTATTGGAGTATAATTGCTTTACAATGGTGTGTTAGTTTCTGCTTTATAACAAAGTGAATCAGCTATACATATACCTGTATTGCCATATCTCCTCCCTCTTGCATCTCCCTCCCACCCTCCCTATCCCACCCCTCTAGGTGGTCACAGAGCACTGAGCTGATCTCCCTGTGCTATGTGGCTGCTTCCCACTAGCTATCTGTTTTACATTTGGTAGTGTATATATGTCCATGCCACTCTCTCACTTCGTCCCAGCTTACCCCTCCCCCTCCCTGTGTCCTCAAGTCCATTCTCTACATCTGCATCTTTATTCCTGTCCTGCCCCTAGGTTCTTCAGAACCTTTTTTTTTTTTTTTTTTGATTCCATATATATGTGTTAGCATACAATATTTGTTTTCCTCTTTCTGACTTACTTCACTCTGTATGACAGACTCTAGGTCCATCTACCTCACTACAAATAACTCAATTTCGTTTCTTTTTATGGCTGAGTAATATCCATTGTGTATATGTGCCACATCTTCTTTATCCATTCATCTGTTGATGGAGACTTAAGTTACTTCCATGTCCTGGCTATTGTAAATAGAGCTGAAGTGAACATAGTGGTACATGACTCTTTTTCAATTATGGTTTTCTCAGGGTCCATATGGATTTTAGGATGGATTTTTCTATATATGCAAAAAATGCTATTGTGGTTTTGATAGGTTTTGCATTGAACCTGTAGATTGTTTTGGGTAATATTGATATCTTAATATTACGTCTTGCAATCCATGAACATGGGATGTCTTTCCACTTATGTGTGTCCTATTTTATTTCAGCAGTGTCTTGTAGCTTTCAGCGTACAAGTCTTTCACCTCCTTGGTTATTAGATTTATTCCTAGATGTTTTATTTTTTTTTGATGCTATTGTAAATCACACCTGCATTGTATGACTAAGGGTTGTGAACTAGTTTTTGATAAAAGAAACATGGTCTGCTTTTGAAACAAAAAATTCTGCAAGCTTAAGGTAGTTCCTTAGATTATTTGCCTATAAAATGAAATGTATTTTAAGCCTCTTAAGTTCTAACAATTTGTGACTATTTTCTTAATCAGTTTTGATTATAAAATGATGTGACAGTCTAACTTTGGTTCTTAAGAACTACTTTTTTTCCTGTGTAGTTACAGTATACATTTGAATCAAAACATGTGCTAATAAAAACCTATCTCAGCAGTAAATTTGAGATGTAGCCTAAGCCAACTCTCTTGGTACAAAGTAATTAGGGTTTGCATTCATGGTGTGGCCCAGGCGCTACTTAGATTTTATTTGGAGGGGAATGAGTAAATTGGAAGCAGAAGATTTTCCTAGGAAATTGTTTCTGGTACAAAGATGCTTTCTAAGACTTTACTTATAAAGAGCTTTGAAATAAGGTTCAAATTTGTCATTCTAGATTTTTACTTGGTGTCTAAGCAGTGTCTAAGAGAGGGTGGTGTGCTTTTCTAACTGGGTCACTTTTAAAAAGTGCTTCCATGAATTTGTGACATGGGCTTGTGTGAAGTATTGCTTCTTGATTTGAAAATGGATAATGGAGTAGTGGTTAGCACTATCAAGAGGTAATGTCTCTTTTTGGGGCTAGTTCAGCAGTAGTTATGTTTCACGGGTAAGGGAGTTATTTCATATTTAGAAGTTTACCTCATTGTACTGGGGGCTTCTCTTGGGTTATGGCTGGACTCGAAAATAGGTTACTGAGAATAGTGTTGACAAGAGAGGAAAGTAAGAAGGGAGCAGGCTGGCAATTAGATCTGATTTTATTGGAATCCTAGAGATTCTTGTAAATAGAAAATAATTTCTGAATATTGTCAGTTTCTTCCCAGCTGCATCTGGGTTAATTTATACTTGTATAGGATCTTGAGCTTCTGAAAGTTAAGGACTAGGTCATATTCTTCCTGGACCTAGCATTTTAAGGAGTTCAACACATTGAGTTCTGTCTTGGTAGGAGAAGCAGTAAACCATAAAGATGGTCATAAAGATGAACCAGAATGAAGAAAAAGTATTTATGAAATGATAATATTTATACAAGTTTGATATTGTACCATTTCAGGAATGTATTATGTAAGCAGTTATTGCCTATAATTGGTAATGTCTAGAATTACTTGATGATGATTGCTAATGTTTATCAAGTTCTTTCTTTGTGTCAGGCACTGTGCTGATTGCTTTGCATGCCTTACCTCTTTTAATCCTCACATTAATGTTGTGCGGGGCCACAGTCCTTCTTCCTTCTTCTCCTAAATCTCTTTGTTCTTGGCTACAATTCCTCTGTGGCTGTCAGTACTGCTGGGGGTTGCTTGTTTGTGAGAGTATAATAAAGGATTTTAATTTCCGATAAAATGAGACAGTGTAGTATATAATAGTTTTTCTTGTGCATACGACTTAGAGGTCAGTTTGAGAAAACTTCTTAATTTCACACAAAAAATTCATGTTGGTTGTAAAAATGAAACATAAAATATGGATGAGTAAATTGAGAAAAATTTCTGTAATCTGTCAGGTAGAAAGAACCAACATCAGTCATCATCTCCCTTTCTTCTCCCCCGTTTTTCTCCCCTCTACTCCCCATTTAAAAAATAGATGTTGCCAACATTGCCTTTGAAGAAAACTATCAATTCATATATTTCAACAATACTGTGTGAGCGTGCCCACTTTCCCACGTTGGCTGTTATCCTTCTTTTAAGTCCTTGCCCACTTGGCAATAAAAGACATCCCTTTGTTTAATTGATTTTAAAAAATTGCTAGTGTTTCTTAGGCATGGTTTCATACCAGGTTGAGTGATGCACTTAGGTGTAAGATGTATCTCAAGTTCAGAGAGAGGAGGGTTAGAGCTCCAGCTGGGGTACTAAGATCACATAACCTTGAGAAATTCTGGGTGACGCAAGGCAGTGTTCTATTTATGGACCTAAGTCAAAGTGTGCATCAACAAGGAAGGATTTCTGGGAACCACCATTCCACTGTGCATGGCAAGGAGATGGGGTAGGAAGAACATACCAAACTCACCCCGTGAGTTATCTAAGTTAATGAGAGAGAAGTCCACAAGAGGTAGGAAGTTGAGAAGTAGAAATAGTGGTTCAGAGTGTGGGTCTGGGCTCTGGCCATCTCCTGCTTTCTGGCGATGTGACTGTAGGTAATTAGCATTAACCACTGTCTATCTCAGGTTCACTATCCATAGAGTAGGGGTAATAATAGCACCTCTCTCATGGAGTTATTGCAGAGATTTACCAAGGTCATGGGTGTCAAGCCCTTAGCACAGTGCCTGGCACATTAAAAAAAAAAAATTGCTGGTAAGACTGAACTCCTTTACACTTCTGCTGGCTGTTTGTATTTCTTTTGTGTTGTTTGGTCACATCTTTGTCAATCTTTCTGTTGGTGTTTGAATTTTTCTTTTTGACTTAAATGAACAATTAAGGGTTTCATATTTTTCCAAGTTTCCATTTGCATTTTTATTTTTTACTTTTCTATTTATTATTATTATTTAAAAATGTATTGGCCAAATCTGTCACTGTTTTCTTTATAATAGAATTTTTATAACTGTAGTCATGAGAGATAGTATTCTGTTTTCTTGTAATGTCTACTTTTGGTAATAGAGAAATACTGGCCTCATAGAAATAGTTGAGAGGTATTTTTTCCTTTTTAGTTTTTTGAAAGAGTCAGCGTGGAATTGGTGTTATTTTCCCCATAATATGTGGTTACCAATCAAAGACAATTGAAACCATCTGGGCCGGGAATTTTTTTTTTGTGGGTTTTTTTTTTTTTTTTAGTTATAATCTCAGCGTTTAAGATACAGGGCTGTTTAGGTTATCTGTCTTTTTCTGAGTGAGCTTTGGTAATTAAAATCTTTCAAAGAATTTGTCTACTTCATTTAAGTCATTAGATTTATTGAAAAAGTGGTACATAGTGTTCTCCTATTTCTTGAATATTTGTAGAATCTGTAGTAGTGACACTTCTCTCATTCCTGATATTTATAACTTGTGTCTTTTCTAATTTTTCTTGATCTGGCTAAAGGTTTATTAATTTTAATATTCTTCTGGCAAACAGATTTCAGGGTTTTTTTGCTCCCTATTAATCTCTCTCTGTCTATTTCTGCTAAGATTTTTATTATTGCCTTTCTTCTGCTTACTTCATTACTTCTAGTTTTTTTTTTTTTTTGCGGTACGCCAGCCTCTCACTGTTGTGGCCTCTCCCGTTGCGGAGGACAGGCTCCGGACGCGCAGGCTCAGCGGCCATGGCTCACGGGCCCAGCCGCTCCGCGGCATGTGGGATCCACCGGGACCGGGGCATAAACCCCTGTCCCCTGCATCGGCAGGCGGACTCTCAACCACTGCGCCACCAGGGAAGCCCTTACTTCTAGTTTTTAAGGTGGAAACTGAGATCTTTGATTTTGAGGCCTTTGGGGATTTACCAGGGATCTTTTTGTTATTGAGCTCTAACAATACGTTGTTATGATTTTTGTTTAAACTGTCAATGATATTTTAAAAATTTCCTCTGTGTGTGAATATACATGTATATACATTTATTTGTATATGTTTATATATATTTACATTTAGTTTATATAATTACTTATAGTTACCATTTCTAGTGATTTTCATTCTTTTGTATATTTCCACCTGGTATCATTTTCTTCTTGAAAGGTTTCCTTTAACATTTCTTTTTTTTTTTTGCGGTATGCGGGCCTCTCAGTGTTGTGGCCTCTCCCGTTGTGGAGCACAGGCTCCGGACGCGCAGGCTAAGCGGCCATGGCTCACGGGCCCACCCGCTCCGCGCAAGTGGGATCTTCCCGGACCGGGGCATGAACTCGCGTCCCCTGCATCGGCAGGCGGACTCTCAACCACTGCGCCACCAGGGAAGCCCTCCTTTAACATTTCTTGAAGTGTGTATCTGCTAATAATGATTTCTTTCATCTTTTATATGTCTGAAAATGTCTTTATTTTGCTTTTATTTTCAAAAATATTTTTGCTATGTATAGAATTATAGGTTGATATGTTTATTTCATATGTGAAGTGTCTACCTTCACTTTCTTCTTCCTTTCACTGTTTCCCACGAGACATTTGATGTCATCTTTATCTTTGTTCCTCTGTATGTAATATATCTCTTTTGATAAATTTAAGATTTCATTTTTGTCACTTTTTTGAGCAATTTGATTTGATGTCTGTTGGTATAGTTTTTTTTCATGTTTCATGTTTGTTGAACTTCTTGATCTATGGATTTATAGTTTTCATTAAGTTTGGGAAATTTTCAGCTATTATTTCTTTGACTCTTTTTCCTGTCCTCCTCTCCTCAAACCCAATTTGGGTACTCTAGGTATTCGTGTATTAGGCAGCTTGAAGTTGTTCCCACAGCTCACTGTACTACTTAGTTTTTGCATTTTTCATTGTGTTTCATTTTGGTTGTTATTGCTATGCCTTGATTCAAGTTCATCAGTCTTTTCTTTTGCAGTGTCTAATCTGCCATTAATCCCATCCAGTGTATCTTTCATCTCATACATTATATCAGTAGTTTTCATCTGTAAAAGTGTGATTTCAGTCTTTTTTATATCTTTTATTTCTCTGCTTATTAACTTAGCATATGGAACACATTTATAATACTTTTTAAATTGCTCTGTCAGCTGACTCTAACCTCTGTGCCGGTTCTAGGTAGGTTTCAGTTGATTGTTCTCCTGGTAGTTGATGTTTTCTTACCTCTTTGTGTGCTTGGTGATTCTTAATTGGATGCCAGACATTTCAGATTTTACTTTGTTGGGTGCTGTTGTTTTGGCTTCAGAAAAATACTCTTGAGCTTTGTTCTCAGATGCAGTTAAGTTAATTGGAAACCAGTTTGATCTTTTTTGCGTCTTGCTTCTAAGATTTGTTAGGTGGGTCAGGGGCAGGGCTCAGGCTCGGATCAGTTATTTTCCACAGCTGAGGCAAGACCTCCCTGAGTCCTCTATCCAAAAGCCTGGTGGGAACAGGCACTGTAACTGGTTCTGTGAGTGCCCAGCACTGTTCGCTCTAATCCTTTTGGGTAGTTATTTCCCAGTTTAGGTACTGATCAGTACTTTGCTGAGTACGGTGACCCTCTGTAGTTCTCTGTGTGGCTCTCTCTTTTATGATATTCTGTCCTATGAACTCTCACTGCCTTGGTTTCCTTGGACTCTCAGCTCTGTCTCATCAAGTCACAGAGTCCACCAGACTCTATCACAGCTTCCCCTCCCTGTGGCCTAGTAAATCAAGGCAGTGAGCCGATTATAGGGCTTGCCTTGTTTGTTTCCCATCTCTTAGAGATTGTTTTCTTCATTGACTGATATTTAGGGTCTGAAAACTTATCATTTCATGTATTTTGTCTGAGTCTTTGGTTGTTTCAGGTGGGAGGGTATGGTCCCTGTTACTCCTTCATGCCCAGACGTAGAAGTCTAGACATCTGTATCAGTTATTATTCTCCAGTATAGCCAACGTTGTTATTTTTAGGTGTTATTCCCAAACCTGTTGCTACAGAAAAAGTTTTGGTGATTTCAGATCAGATAGCGTATTAGTATCCTATTGCTGCTGTAAGAAATAACCACAAGCTTGGTGGCTTAAAAGAACACTAATTAATTATCCTACAGTTCTGGAGATCAGAAGTCTGAAATGGATGCCACAGGCTAAAATTAGGGTGTTGGTAGGGCCACGTCCTTTATGGAGGCTCAAGGGGAGAAACTGTTTGCTTGACTTTTCAAGCTTCTTGAGAGGCTGCCACATGCCTTGGCTTCAGCCAGGTCCTTCTTATGCTGCCATCTCTCTGGTCCTCCCTTTTCTGCTTCCCTCTTACACTTTTACAGATATTGGGCCAACCCAGATAATCCAGAATAACCTTATTATCTTAAAGTCAGCTGATTGCAATCTTAATTCCATCTGCAACCTTAATTCGCTTTTGCTTTGTGACCTAACATATTCACAGGTTCCTGAGATTAGGACATTGACGTCTAGTGGAGGGGGAGCATCATTCTGCCTGCCAGAGATAGATGGCTTTCAGCCATCCTTCTCATCTGCTGCACACGTTTTTCTTTCTTTTTATGGTGAAGAAAAATGATCTACTAAGGATTTTCTTCTTAACCTACACACATTAAAAAAAATTATTAGAAACAGTGAAACTCTGTAAACCTACATTTTAAAAAATGTGTTGTATATAGCTTGTCTACCATACATAATATTTAGAGGTAGTTTATTTTAATTTAAGATACAATTCATATATTTTTGTGGTTTACTTGCTCAACTTGTGAATTGAGAACTTTTCAGCTTGTCGTATCTGGCAATCTGTAAAAACTTCTGAAGTGTGTGAAGTATTGCCACAAATGTAATTTTAGGCAGGTGTCAACCTACCTTATATTTCAATATTTTTTTTCTCTTAAAATCGTATAATAGTACCTCTGTTCCCACCTCCTACCCCCACACACTCTTATCACAGTTCACTTCTTGTGTTGTTGCTTTTTATCATGTATAACAGCCTCAACTGGCTGAACATCTGTTCTTCCACCTGGCTGGGTTCTGCCTAGGGTCTCGTGCCTGGTAAATAGACAAGGTGAAGGCTTTGCAGATGGATGACTTTTCTTCACAAATTAGTTTATCATTTACTAGCTGTTTGTGTCTTGGGGACAAATTATTTAATTGTGGACTTTTCTCATCTATAAAATTGGAGCACACATGTTTAATAGAGTTGTTAGGCACTTTACGTAGGTACTCAAATGTTAGTTTTTGATATCTTTACAGAGAAGACTTCCTACCTTAAATTTTTTCTTCTTTTTCTAGGCTGTTTCCTCTGGCCTGCATCTCTTATTTTCATCTTTCCACCACTCCCCCCCAGGTAAAGAAACTGTGCCTGGAGCTTTTGTCTCTTGGATCAGTTCTCAATTCCCTCTTGCCCCTTACTGAGCAGGGAAAGCCCAAGGACAAGGGAAGCCCAAGGACACACCCCAGACAGGTAGCCATTTCTTTAAGGTGTCGTGTTTTATTTGAATGATATATGCAAATTTTACATTCCATTCCATGCTGAAAACAATTTTTCCTAAGTGAATATTCCTGGAAGATATTTCATGTTTCCTACTTCTTGTTCACAGCTGTCCATTCCTGGAAGTACTTTTTTTTTTTTTTTTTTTGCGGTACGCAGGCCTCTCACTGTTGTGGCCTCTCCCGTTGCGGAGCACAGGCTCTGGACGCGCAGGCTCAGCGGCCATGGCTCACGGGCCCAGCTGCTCTGTGGCATGTGGGATCTTCCCGGACCGGGGCACGAACCCGTGTCCCCGGCATCGGCAGGAGGACTCTCAACCACTGCGCCACCAAGGAAGCCCCTGGAAGTACTTTTTAACTGGCTACAGCAGCGCTATTAAGGTAGTTCTCAGTCAACAAGGAGAAAGGAATGGAATGTTGCCAGGGTCTTGGTTTGCAGCGGTGGACTAACCTGGACCCTCGCGTTCCTGCACAACTTAGCATTGGACAAGTTATGAAAGGCGCTGAGTAAAATTTAGAGAAGTGGACGATTCTCCATCCCTTACGGTAACACCAGGCAGTCCACTGTTGCAAGACAGACTGCTTTGGAAGTGAAGGCACGTGATGGCCACCAGCTCCTTGTGGGAGAAAGGGTTTGGCTTTCAGTTTCATAGGTCTGTTCCTGTAGATTCTTACTACATCAGTTTCTTTTTTTCCTTTTTTTTTTTTAAAATTTGAGCAGGTTGTATACAGTGATATATGAGTAATTTTCACCAGATGGGTATGTAGATACGTTTCTGAATCATTGCAGAATGAGTACTCCAAGACTTTGGAATATCTATGCAGAAAGATACATTCAGAAATATCAGAGAAGGCCTGAAAGTGTCATTCATTAGATTTTGAAAAGGAGATGTTTTCAAAAATGTAAGCTAGGCATTTGGGTGTCTGCAGACAGAGTTAGGGGAAGAAAGAAGTAACAGGCTAGTGGAGGGAGGTCTGTGGAAAGAGTTGGATGGGTGGCAGAAAGACTAAATAAGGTGAGCTCGGCCTGGGGCCTGGAAGAAACTAGTAATAAAGCAACATTGTCTGTCTAACCTCCCCACCACGCCACCTCCAGGGGGCTGGTCTTAAGATGTACAGGGTTATTTCTCTTCAGAGCCTTTGTACAATTGCAAATAAAAGTCTTAATTTATACATACTCAGTGGTCATAACACATCAACAGATTACACTTGATTGAGTTAAGTCAGCTAATTCACCCGACATAAGTGTTGTCATTTCCTTTTTGTTCTGGTGGGAAGGCTGTGCCTTCGAAACTGGCTTGGGAGGTGAGCTGGGGAAGGGTTCCCTCCCCCTGATGACAGCTCTCTGTCTTCACCACACAAAGGCGAGTGGAAGCCGTTGGGAGTCACTCTTGCTTTGTGCAGGCTTCCCCTACAAGCACACGCCAGCACCGCTTGGCAGGCTTTCTGATTTATGTGTTGGCCTGAACGTCTCCTTTCTGGGGTGGAACTCGTTCTCAGAGGCCTGGTGGCAGGGAGATGGGAGGGCCCACTGTTATCAGCATTGTGCACAAGCACAGCACGTGCTCAGTACATCTCGACTCAGTTGGAAATTGAATCACACACAAGGCTGGTTCATGACCATCTCTGTGTTCACCTCAGAGCTTCATGTTGATTTCTTAAAATGTTAATACTTAAAACGTTAAAACACCACATTGGTTTCTTTTCTTTTTTTAAACATTGCCCCTTACCTAGAAGTCATATCTCAGTTCCTATTTGGCCACCAGACTGGGCTGAACACTGGCAGATTAATTCATTAATTTTGATGCAGTGGGTGCCATGTCCTAGGCTGGGTCTAGAAAGATAAAGACGCAGTTCTGGCCCTGCAGGAGCCTCCAGCGTGGTGAGGTGAGCAGGACTGCAGACAGATACTCACGTTACAGGTCACAAGTGCTTATCAGGATAGCCAGTTACTTCGGGCAGGGCTCTCCAAGTGTACACGTGAGGTGGGGGGACAGAGGACCTCAGCTGGGAGCTGGGAGAAAAGACGTTCACTGTGATCCAGCTTACACGTCTCTTACCGGGACTGTTTCTTCCTTATAAGCAAAATGCTGGGCTTTGAATAAAGCTTTTGGGGTCCATAAATAAACATCTTTTGAACTGACCTTGTGCTTAGAATAAGTAACTCATATTGGGGTCTTAGGCTTGACACGGTAGCTTTGTTACAATGTGTCTCAAAGAGGGAGTTTTATATTTCTTTTTCCTCCTCCCTTCCTCCCAACTTAAAAAAAAGAAAAACCCTAAAAAATGATGTAAGACATCCCAACAGGATGTTTCATGTGGGAAGACAGCATGGTTTGATAAAAAGAAAAGCAGTGAAGCTCTAGTACTTACTAGCCCTATGACTTTGGTCAGGTTACTTACCCTGTTTTCTCTTAGATTAAATGGGAATAAAGGCGCTTTATGGAGAGGTTGAGGAGATTAAACTTTTGGTTTGAGGGTGCTTGATAAATCTGTCTGCCATCACCTTCCCTCCTCCAGTGTGGACCCTCTTGAGAAATTCCCCATTGTAAGCTTTGGAATAGCGAGTATACGATCTTTAACGATAGGTAATTTGTTCATTACCTATTAAAATTCCTTATTTCCGTGTGGTCTTTATACTTTGATTTTTTATTCCCTTTTCCTTTCTGCCAGTTCATTTGTACCAAGGAAAAGTAAATAGGTGGAACCTTTTCAAGCCTTCCTTCCTGTTGTCACACATGTGAACACATTTCCACACTGTCCCATTTTCAGCTATACTTCCCATTGCCTGTCAGCGTGCATCTTTCCTGCAACCAGTGATCAGCGGGCCTGCCGCTGGGCTCTGAGAATATGTTTAGGAGTAAGGCATAATCATTCACTTCCAAGAATTTCTTGTTAGAGAGACAGGCTTAAACAAATAATTATAGCGTATCAAGGTTGTGTTTGCAAGCGGAGGAACTTGGGTGGACTGTATAAGAAAAGCCTGTGTTGTTCAGCCGTATATAATGGAGAGAACATTACCAGTAAGGCTGTTTGGTCTGGTGGGCGTAACCCAGGCTTACAGCGAGTCAGAACACCGCTCTGTAGTTCCATTCAGCTCATCTTGCTACCTGTCTAACAAGTGTGCCCCTTAGTTGTTTCAAGTGGTGGGCAGGTGTGGCTCAGTTCAAACCTGTGAACACTCCTGGGAGAAGTCTGGTCACAACAAGCTCCTGTCTTCCTGGTACGTGGTCAGTCTTGTCATCTTGCCTGAGGAGCCTGGCTGCCTGTCTCGTGTAGAGACTAGACATACAGTTGACTTGGGAGTACCACCGTGACTGTGACCTTGAGAGGGTTTTCCAGCCCTCATGCTTCGGCTTCCTCATCTGCTTTAATGGAGATGGTTGGAGTACCTCCCTTCTAGGGTTGGTGCAAGGACGGCATTGGGTCATCTTGGCAGGCAGTAAGTGCTAGATGAGTGCTGGCTCTTGTTTATGTCACACATTCATATTATGGACCAATCTGTATGGCTCGTGTAATCCCAAGAGAGCCAGATTGCAATTATGTTCAGTTGGACCAGACTGACTCCTTGGTCTGAAGATATTCCATGTATTCAGCTCAGCAAACATTTTTTGAGGGCCAAGAAGTGTGTCAGACGCTGGCTTGGTCATTGAGGCCTCGGAGGTGCGTAAGAGGTGATTCCTATCCTCAGGTAGCTTATACTTTTCCTTTGTAGCGTACTCTTTGCCAAAGTACTTTTAATATCAGGACACTCAAAGAATTAGATTTTAAAAGTGGAAGAAATGAGAAAATTAGAAAAGTGTTTTGTCTTTCAAAGGAAAATATCAAGTAGTTTAAGTAAAATTGGCCCTTCCAGACCTCAGTAACCACCCCAGAAGGACTTCATCTGAGTTGGATGCCAGACACTATGCGGGTTTAACATCTGCTGAATTAGTGTTGCATTGAGGAGAGAGCCAGTCAGCTTCCTCTGAGGTTCACATGTTCAGTATATGTGTCAGCTCTAGTAATCAGATAGTTTGACCTACTAGATACCCATGATAGAATTTTCTTTTAGGACAAGGGAAGAAAAATATACGCCTGTCAACTTAATGATGACAGGTTAAATTAAAAGTTAAAGTTGATAATCTTGCTTGTAAAGTTTTTCTTGAGTTTCTAGTTTCACTTAAAAAATTTCTTTTTCTTTAGGTTCTGCTCTCTCGCCCTTTACAGAATTTTCCTTACATTACTATCTTTCTCTGCCCAATTAGACTTTTAGATCTAGTTGAAAGAGCCACACCAGGAAACTTGGCTAATGCCACCTTTTCTACCTTTATGTGAATTTCAGAATTATATTTAAATCATTTCTCCCTGAGCAGACTAAAGAAGGATAGAAGCGAGCTTTCAGAGGTAGCCAAGTTACAATCTAAATTCATTGGAGAGTTTCTTCAGATTTCCAGAAGCAGTAATTTTCATTACACTAGAGACTAAACAGTCTGTGCTGTTTGTGAGATAAGATGAGCTGGTGCCCAGTCATAGGGCTTGTCACCCCATTCAGATTCATTCTAACTGGTTTCCACTAGGTGCTTAGCTGAATGGCCCTACAAATGGCCCTGATAGTTGGTGCTTAGTAAATGGTGGCTATTATGTGCCAGATACTGTACATAGTAGTGCCTGTTTAAATAGGAAATGTAAATGCATATTTTATAGATGAGGAAACTGGGGTTTCAAGACCATGAGTCAGTGTTTTCCCAAGCTTTCCTGATAGTAGTTAATAGTATTTAATTTTACCATTTTATAATGCCTTCCTATTCTATTTTTTATTTTTTTTTTTTGCGGTACGCGGGACTCTCAGTGCTGTGGCCTCTCCCGCTGCGGAGCACAGGCTCCGGACGCGCAGGCTCAGCGGCCATGGCTCACAGGCCCAGCCGCTCCGCGGCATGTGGGATCCTCCCAGACCGGGGCACTAATCCGCGTCCCCTGCATTGGCAGGCAGACTCTCAACCACTGCGCCACCAGGGAAGCCCCCTCCCTGTTTTAGAGATTAATATCTTCCTTACCAGGATTTGCTGGGATTAAATAAGAATAATGCATGCAGATTGTCTAGCTCAGTGCCCAGTATGTACAAGGCATTCAGTAGATGTTGTTAGACATTTTACTCTGGTTATTATTATTTTTCTTTTTTAAGATGTTGGGGGTAGGAGTTTATTTTTGCTGTGTTGGGTCTTCGTTTCTGTGTGAGGGCTTTCTTTAGTTGTGGCAAGCAGGGGCCACTCTTCATCGCGGTGCGCGGTCCTCTCACTATCGCGGCCTCTCTTGTTGCGGAGCACAGGCTCCAGACACGCAGGCTCAGTAGTTGTGGCTCACGGGCCTAGTTGCTCCGCGGCACGTGGGATCCGCCCAGGCCAGGGCTCAAACCCGTGTCCCCTGCATTAGCAGGCAGATTCTCAATCACTGAGCCACCAGGGAAGCCCCTACTCTGGTTATTTTTATCTTGCAGTGTTTTTCTGTCTGGAAGTGAAGGTGTATAAGGAAAAACAATCTGATTGCAAAAGGATTGATTTAGTCAAGGACATTATTTCTTAAGTATGTATTTAACAAGCTCCATTCTTAGTTACATGTGACTTTTGCTTTCCTTGGCAACATTTATTTGACTGTTTTAAGGAAATGTTGGTAAATATTGACTTCTTCCTTAACTGTATTCCCCTGTGCTTTATATGCAGTGGAACTGAATTTATTCTAAAAGGGGAGGTATGTGACTTGCATACCAATTTCAGTAATAGGAAGTGACATGAACAAAATTGCAAGGAAATAGAGAGTCAAAGATCAGTCGTGAAAAAAACCCAGTGTAAAAACAGAGTGCCGTAACAATTCTCCCAATTTCCTAAATTTAACAGCAGTACTTTTGAACTTGTAGATGGTAGTCTCCTTTATTTTCTTTTGCCTGAGGACAGAGGAGTTCTGACTGAGAAAGAAAAGGAGACCTTTGACTGCAGTTACATGTGGTAATGGGTGTGTAGGGATTGCTACCATCCTTTGGCTGAACGGTCAGGAATGTGAGCGCTTTGTTTGTCAGTTTTCTCAGAAGTAGTTGGAGTATTGTAGAACATTACTACCCTGTGTCACTTCTGTGTAAGTCTGTGGGTCAGAAAACTGGATTGACTGAAGTGTTTATATTTGAAAAGATAACTTATTCTTTTAAATATTAATTCTGTATCCAAATATCTTGCACTTTTTTTGGGGTCTTTTTTTCACCTTAATTTTTTAATTCCTGGATGTAAAATACTTTTTTTTTTAATTTAATTTTTTTTTTAATTTAATTTTTTTATACAGCAGGTTCTTATTAGTTATCCCTTTTATACATATTAGTGTATATATGTCAGTCCCAATCTCCCAATTCATCCCACCACCATCCCTCCCCTGCCACCTCTTTCCCCGCCTTGGTGTCCATACATTTGTTCTCTACATCTGTGTCTCTATTTCTGCCCTGCAAACAGGTTCATCTGTACCATTTTTCAGGTTCCACATATATGAGTTAATATACGATATTTGTTTTTCTCTTTCTGACTTACTTCACTCTGTATGACAGTCTCTAGATCCATCCACGTCTCTACAAATGAACCAATTTCTTTCCTTTTTATGGCTGAGTAATATTCCATTATATATATATGTACCACATCTTCTTTATCCATTTGTCTGTCGATTGGCATTTAGGTTGCTTCCATGACCTGGCTATTATAAATAGTGCTGCAGTGAAGCATTGAGGGGCATGAGTCTTTTTGAATTATGGTTTTCTCTGGGTATATACCCAGTAGTGGGATTGCTAGTAATTCTATTTTTAGTTTTTTAAGGAACCTCCATACTGTTCTCCATAGTGGCTGTATCAATTTATGTTCCCACCAACAGTGCAGGAGGGTTCCCTTTTCTCCACACCCTCTCCAGCATTTGTTGTTTATAGATTTTCTGATGATGCCCATTCTGACTGGTGTGAGGTGATACCTCATTGTAGTTTTCATTTGCATTTCTCTGATAATTAGAGAGCAGCTTTTTGTAGTTGAGCAGCTTTTCCTGTGCTTCTTGGCCATCTGTATATCTTCTTCGGAGAAATGTCTATTTAGGTCTTCTGCCCATTTTTTGATTGGGTTGTTTGTTTTTTTAGTATTGAGCTCTTTATATATTTTGGAGTTTAATCCTTTGTCCATTGATTCATTTGCAGATATTTTCTCCCATTCTGAGGGTTGTCTTTTCATCTTGTTTGTAGTTTCCTCTGCGTTAATATCTTGCACTTTTAATAGAAATTTACCACAGTACATTTGCTTAGAAGAAAAGCTTTGTAATACATCACGTAGTACAAACAGTTTTCGAAGTGAAAATCATATTGTTCTAGCAATCTTGAAACTTTTTAAAGCTGACTACTTCCTAGGACCTTAAAAAAAAAAAAAAGCCATTGAGAAGCCTCACAACTCCTTTTCTCTCCCCTTAACACAGAGGAGATTAAGAAAAGACAGCTACTAGGTGAAGCTGCATGCCCTAGGGGTATTTATTAAGAGCATATATAGCTGTAGTAATATGTACCTAAAACAGCCCTGTAAGGTGAGTGAACTTTATTGAACTTGTGCCAGCTTTCCTTTTTTTATGTTTAACGAGCTGTACTGAAGTATAATTTGCATACAATAAAGTTCACCAGTTATAAAAGTGTACACTTAATTAGTTTCACAGACATACACAGTCATAATATAGGACATTTTCGTCATCTCAGAAAGTTCCCTTGTGCCTCTCTGCAGTCAGTGCCATCTTCATATCCTGGCTCCAGGCAACCACAGATCTGCTTTCTGTCACTATAGTTCTGCCTTTTCTAGACTTTAAAATAACTGGACTCGTACTGTGTGCAGTCTTTTGTGCTTGACTTGTTTCCGTTTGCGTAATGCCTTTGAGATTCAGTCATGTGGCCTCTACGGCAGTTTGTTTATTGCTGAGTAGTGATCCATTACATGGGTATAGTACCATTTTTTCACCTGTTGGACATTTCAGGTTTTGGTTTATTGTAATTAAAGCTTTTGTGAACGTTCAAGTAAAAGTCTTTTTTATGAACAAATATTTTCATTTCTTGTAAGTAAAAACCTAGGAGTGGGATTGATGAGTATATGGTACGATTATGTTTGCCTTTGTAAGAAACTGCCACACCATCACCCGCCAAACGTGAGTTCCAGTTGTTCTTGCTGTACATCCTTGCCTACTTGGTGTCCTCAGTCACTTTAGTGGATGTGTGGTGGTATTTCATTATGGTTTTAATTTTCTTTTGCCTAATGGCTAATGATGTGGGACACCTTTTCCTGTGGTTCTAGGCTATTTATATATCTCTTTTGTAATGTTTCTAGTCGAATCTTTTTGAGTTGTTTGTCTTATTAACTTTTGCAAGTTCTGTAATATTCGGGGTGTGTGTGTGTGTGTGTGTAGAGAGAGAGAATAAAAGTGGCAAGGATGGACATCCTTGCCTTGTTCTCTATTTTAGGGGGAAAGCATTTAGTCTTTCACCATTAAGTATGATAGTAGTTGTAGGTTTTTCACAGATGTTCATGGTCAGGTTGAAGATGTTCCTTTCTATTCTTGGTTCACTCAGTTTTCATCATGAATTGGTGAACTTTGCCAAATGCTTTTTCCTTATGTGTTGAGATGGTTATATAGTTTTTCCTTTTCTTTCTTTTTTTTTCTTATTATGTTAGTACAGTGTAATACATTTTTTTAAAATGTTAAACCAACCTTGCATTCTTGGTATTAACCTCGTTTGGTCATTATATGTTATTCATTTTTTTATATATTGCTGGACTCAATTTAGTAAAACATTGTTAGGGGATATGGATTTTAGTTTTCTTACAGTATTTTTTGTCTGTTTCTGGTGCCAGGATAATGTTGGCCTCATAAAATTAATTGGGAGGTATTTTCTTCTATATGTTGAAATATTTGTATAGAACTGGTCTTAAATCTTTCATGCTCTTTTGGGAAACCATCCAGAGCTCAGACAGGAAAACTACAAGGCGATCCTGCTGAAACATTTTACTGTGACATAGAGCAAAGAACTACTCAAGGATTAATGGGAACATATCAGAAGGACACAAGAGCTGACTTGAAGGGACACTAATTGGCCAAATTTGGAACATTTTGAGCATTAAAAAAGGAATAGTAACAGTATTCAATTATTGGGGGAAAAAATCCATGAACCCATAGTGATATTCAAAAATGAAAAGGGTGGAAGGAATTGAAAATGGCATTACCAAAGAATGCCATGTAGTAAAGTTATAAGGAATGGTTGAATTAGCAAAGCATCATTTTACAACCACCAGTGTAATAATTGATTCAGGCAAGAATCATCAGTGGATGCTAAAATCATTGGTGAAAGGTTGTTGGGTACATGCACACTATCTCAGTGTTCTCCCTATGGATTACTTATTAATTACCAAGGGAGAAAGACATCTTTATTACGGGAAGAGCTGGTGGATTCTACCTTAACTAAGTGATCCAATTTAGCATCACCAGTAATGTCAGACAGACTGGCATATCTGCCTGATGATGGGACATACAATGTCATCTATGCATTATTCTTGCCAAAAACGTTTTATATGAATCTAATTATAAGGAAACAGTAAAGTAAATCAAGATTGTGGGACATTCTGTAGGACTATTCTTTATTCTTCAGAAATATGTCATGAAAGACAAAAAAATTTGAGGAGACTTCTAATTTAAAGGAGACTAAAGAAACATTACAGCCAATTGTAATGCGTGATCCTTGACTGGATTCTGGACTGCAAAAAGATAGGACACTTTTGGGTGGACAATTGAGGAAACATAAATGCGGACTACATATTTTAAAATATTATGTATCAATATCAAACTACTTGTGTGTGATAATAGAATTGTGCTTACGTTGAAGAATGTCCTTATTCTTTTTTTTTTTTTTTTTTTTTGCGGTACGCGGGCGTCTCACTGTTGTGCCCTCTCCCGTTGCGGGGCACAGGCTCCGGACGTGCAGGCTCAGCGGCCATAGCTCACGGGCCCAGCTGCTCCGCGGCATGTGGGATCTTCCCGGACCGGGGCACGAACCCGTGTCCCCTGCATCGGCAGGCGGACTCTCAACCACTGCACCACCAGGGAAGCCCTGTCCTTATTCTTAGAGGATACGTGCTGAAGTATTTACTGGGAAATGTTGTGATATCTGTAGCCTACTTTTAAATGGTTTTGGGGGAAGAAAAGTCAATGTGTACAGAGATGGAGAAGAGGAGGGAGAATGTGCTAAAACAAATCTGACAAAATATTATTCTTTCAGTTTTTCTGGAGGTTAAAGTTTTCTACAGTAAAAAAAAAAAATATGGTAAAACATGTTTTCCTGTTTGAGAATGAAGGCCTCAGCCTTCACCAGGAGCCTAGAGCAGTTGGCTCTGCAGCCCACCTGCACGTTGACCTTGAGTCTTAGCTCATTGCAGACAGACCCTCCAGTATCAGCTCCTCCTGTTACCTCTCCCTTCTCCTAACCTCCCTTTGTGTCTCTTTACCTACATGTTTCTTCAAGGCTAGCCCTTCCACTCTTCTCTTGACCCTCTGAGGCAGCCACTTTATGGCCTGGCTTTTGCTCTGCCACTGAGAAACCTGTCTCAGGACTTAGCAGTGGCTTCCAGTTGGCCAAATCTGGTGGCTTGAAGTCTGCCTCCTCTTTCCCCCATGCTCTCTATGTGACAGCCTTTGACACTGTTGAATCCTCCTCTCTCGGGGCTTCCACGATACATGCTGTGCTCTTCTGTTCCTCTTCTCAGACACTGTTACTGTCAGTAGTGCCTCTGCTGCCTGAGGGACGTTCTGCTGTATATTAAACTGTAGGCTTCAGTTCATTTCTTCCTTGGTGGCTTTTTACATCTTACAGCCTCAGTTTTCTTATCATTGTGGGTGTCTCTGCTTGTGACCTCTTTCTGCAAGTTCAAATACTGTTTTCAGACTGCTTGCAGCAGCATTTTCATGTGCATATTCCATTGTTATCTCAAGTCCTTTATGTCTGAAGTTGGAACTGAGCCTTTTCCTTTCTTCATACTCTGCTCAAAGCTGGTCATCACCTGGCTCATTTGAACAGACATTTCAGTCACCATCCTGCAAAGCATCTGTGTGTTACTATAAAATGCAAAATCCCAGAGAATGTGCTTCTTTAGAAGTAGGCCCAGAATCTCCATTTTACTGAGTATTGAGACGACTTGGTGCAGAGATCCAAAGATGCCACGTTGAGAATTGGTGTTTCAGTCATTAGTTTAAAGGTTAGTTATTGTACTAGTTCACTGTGGAAGAAGCCGGTCTTATTGAGAGATTTCCTCTAAGTATGGAAGATTGTTGAGAGGCAGCCTGGACTTGAACTTTGCACACAGGAAGACCTGAGCTCTCATCTTGACCTTGCCATTTACTTGCTGTGTGACCTTAGGCAATTACTAGACAAATGGGAAGAACAGCACACAACTTCTAGGGCTTCGCACGGGGGTATGGCTCAGCCTCGGCTTCCCTTTCCAGGCTCTTCTCTGTTTCCTTCCAATGTTCCCTAAATTCCAGGCCTATGAAAATGACTGCTATTTTCTGAGAGTACCATAATTTCTTACACCTCCAGTGCCTTTGCCCTGTGGTGCTCTCCGGTAGGAAGGCCCTACCTTAACCTCCTTGCTCACCTGTCTGACTCTCACTTGTTCTTCACATGAAACCGCTATTTGGAGACATCTGCAAACCCTTGTGGCTGAATTTGGTGCCCCTAGTTCTTGGTTTACTTGTGTACCCTCTTAGTCTATGAGCTCCTTGAGGACAGGGCAGTATCTAGCCCTATCCCTAGCACGGTGCCTGTGTGTAGTAGCTTCCTTTTAAAAGTTCTCTCTCTCTTTTTTTAATAAATTGTCAGAGTACCTACTGTGGGATTAGCTAACTGTATTTTGGAGGCCCAGTTTTGAAATTTTCTTCATCATTTGTTTGTCAACATACTTGGTGGCCTTGCGAACAGGGAGGAAACTTTCCAGTACATTTTCAAAACAGAAAATGTATGTTCTTCTGGAATACAAGTTTTAACAACTTCAACACATTTTTCCCCTAATTTTGAAGGTTAACTTGTTTCTCTTTTTTAAGTTTAGGTCTGTAATTGACTCACCCCACAATGAGATCATAAAGTAACCTTGCCCCTCCCCATCCTCTGAGTTAGTCTTCTGTTTATAGCCAGTAGTTAACACCAAAAATGGTATCCCTAGAGCTTTGAAGCAAACCAGGGCAGAGTAGAAGTAAATTAAGATTTGTGCTTGGTTTCTAGAGAGGAAAAGATATGTATAATGACATTTTTATATTCATGTAATCAAAAGTAAAACATATGGATAAATATAAAAATAAGAAATAAAAAATCATAGTAATGCTAAAATTTAAGTAAAACATTTAATACTTGGGTACAATAGGATTTTTTTTTTTTTTTTTTGGTTTGGAACCTGCCAAATCGGTGTCTTTTAATTTTTACTCCTTGTAAAAAGTTTCACATTTACTTACATATCCAATTTCATGTTAAAATTAATGCTGTTGGCCAATTTTTTAAACTTAAAATTTAAATCAGAGGTGGGAAATAAGCTATTAAAGACGAATAGTGAATAAAATTATTGAACCATACATTTACAAAAGTCATGTTTAATAGTAAAAAAGAAATCTAGTTTTTACTACTTACTGAAAAAGGAGAGAAATACTCTCTAACTCTTTACTTCTAATTATAATTCTCAATTTGACATCACTTATCTGTTTTCATCCCCAATTACTTCTGTACCCGAGAAAATTTTCCAGCTTTTAAGCGTGTTTTTTTTGTTTACCACTTATGGAGTACAACTTAACTGTTACTTATAAGAGTTCCTTGAACGAAACTTGCAATTTTAAATTGCACCCGTAAATTGTTTGATCAAGGTATAGGAGATCAGTACCACATGAGTTAAAACAAAGAATGGAATTTAAAAAGTGTCATCTATATAATCACCAAATTATCTGATGGGACACTGTAACTGTTTCACATTTCTACTCAGCACAAGCAAGAATGAAGTGGTTCTAAGATACTAGAATATTTGGCGTTTTTTTTGCTTATGAGTGTCCAGTTGCTCTTTGTTGAAAAGGCTCTCCTTCTTCCCATGAATTGCTTTCTGCACCTTTGTCAGAATCAGTTGGGCATATTTGTTTGCGTCTGGTTCCGTTCTGTCCCTTTTATCTCTATGTATATATCCCTCTACCAGTACCACATTGCTTTGAGGGTTCTAGCTATATAGGAAGCCTTAATATTGGGTAGAGTAATTTCTTACACTTTATTATTTCTCAGGATTCTTTTAACTATTTTAGGGAGTGTGCCTTCTATGTAAATTATATAATAAGCTTATCTATGTCTATAAAATATCTCTTGCTGAGATATTGATAGAAATTGCATTAAATCTATATTAATTTTGGGAGAATTGACATTTTTACTATGTTGAGTACTCTGACCCACAAATTCAGTATATAAGTTCATTTACTTAGGTTTTTTTTAAATTAGCATTTTGTAATTTTTAGCATACAGATCATATACATATCTTAAGTATATACCTATGTATTGTGTTCTTTTGGATTGATTGTAAATGGTGTTTTTAATTTTAGTTTCCATGTGATTATTGTTAGTATGTAGAAATGTTTTTTGTTTGTTTGTTTTGGGGGTTCCAGTAAAATTTTAAAATAGGCAGCCAGGCCTTGGGTTATAGATAAAGATAACCTTCAAAATGAATAAATTGATTGGGAGAAATTAATCTATATGCCAAAATCAAGTTCAACATACTTTAAAGGAAGACAACAATATTCAGACGTTTGACAATGTGATATTCAACAGTGTCCTGTATCCAATTAAAAAAAAAAAAGATAGAAGCAGGAAATTTTGACACATAATCAGGTAAAGAGCAATCGATAGGAAAAAAAAAAACCCCAGAAATAATAGTTGATAAAATTAATAAAGATTTCAAAAATGCTATTATAAATTCAGCTGTTTAAAGGTAAATATAAACTTAGAGGGAGAAACAGAAGATATAAGACAAATGAACATTGTGACGATGAAAACACAGTCTTTGAAATAAAAAGTGACAGGCTAAATAACAGATGAGATACTGAGAAAGAAGAACAGTGTATGTAAGGACATAGCAATAAAACTATCAATACAGAAGCAAACGGTAAAAGAAGGGGAAACTCTTGAGTTTTGGATGCCTGTGGAACAATGTTACACAGTGTAGCGTATGTAAAAGTGGAGCCCTAGAAAAAAGAAAAGGTGGTTAGAATGAGAAGAAATATTTTAAAAATTAATAGTCAGAATATTTCCTAATTTGATCAAAATTATAAATCCACAGATTAGTTTAATGACCCTAAGCAAGATAAACACAAGAAAAATTGCATCGCAACAAATCATGTTGAAATTGGTGAAAACAAATGATAAATAGAAATCCTAAAAGCAGTCAGAGAAAATAAGCACATTTTATTTAGGCTAACAAAGAAAAGAACTGTCACTCATTTGTCATGAAAACCAATGCAAATTAGAAGATAATGGAATGAAGTTTCTCAAGTCCTGGGGAAAAACACATATTATCAGCCTACAGTTCTGTGTTCGGTGAAAATATCCTTCAAAAATTAAGATGAGGGGCTTCCCTGGTGGCGCAGTGGTTGCGAGTCCGCCTGCCGATGCAGGAGACACGGGTTCGTGCCCCGGACCTGGAGGATCCCACAAGCCGCGGAGAGGCTGGGCCTGTGAGCCATGGCCGCTGAGCCTGCGCGTCCGGAGCCTGTGCTCCGCAACGGGAGAGGTCACAGCAATGAGAGGCCCGCGTACCGCAAAAAAAAAATTAAGATGAAATTAAAGACATTTTCAAACAAACTAAAGCTCAGATAATTTGTGACTAGCCAACGCGTACACAACAAATGTTATAAGACGTTTTTCAGGCTGAAGGAAAACGAAGCCAGATAAAAACAGAAATGCAAGAAACAATGAAGAAGAACAACAAAAGTTTGTGGGTAAAAATAAATGAATATTATACAAAACTAATGATAATATAGATTTAAAACATTTGAATAATTAAAAGGAATTGCCAGAATTATGCTAATCGTGGCATGGGATTAAATGGCTTTAAGAGTTCCTAACTTTGAGTATTATTGAGAAAGTGGTAAATGTAATAATGTGTATTAGATTGTAGTAAGTAAAGGATGGCTGTTCTATAAAGTAATCACTAAAATAATAGTAAAAGTAGTGCATTAAATCAACTAAATATCCACATGGAAAAAAAATGAATCTTGACCCCCAGCCTAACACCATGCATAAAAATCAATTCCAGATGGATTACCTATTTAAATGTTAAAAGTAACAAGAAAAGCTTTTAGATGAAAACATAGGAAACTGTCTTAATAACTTTGGAGTAAACCGAGATTTCATATACAGGACATAAAACAAGCTCTTCATAAGGGAATGATATGAAAAGTTGTGTTAAACAAAAAAGAACACAGACTCAATACATTTTATTTGATACTACAGTAACCTTGATGTCAAAGCCAGCAAGTATAGCTCAAAAGGAAAATTATAGTCCAATCTTAGTCAATAGTAGGGATGCAAAATATTAATAGAATATCAAATCAAATCCAGCAATTTATTTTTAAAAAGTATCTTATATTAGAGTTAATTTATATCAAAAGTGCAAGGCTAAATTCAGTATTAAGATACATATTAATATAAGTCACCACATTAACAAATTAAGAGAAAATTGCCCTCTCAGTAGATGCAAACAAACAAACAAAAATCTAGACAAAATTCAGCATCCATCCATGATGTAAAAAGTAAGCCAGAAATAGACAAGAGCTTCCTTGCCCCTAATAAAGGACTTTGTCAAAAACTCTACAGTAAACAGTTTACTTACTGGTAATATATTTAAAAGCATTTTTCTTAAAGTGAAAATAATAAGGGTATTTACTTTAAGTGGAAAAAAATGGAAATGATAGCTGTTGGGAAAACTAAAAGTCATTATTCATTGACTATGTTTGTCTGCAGAGAAGACCTAAATAATATGCAAATTATCATTATTAGTTTGGTAGTTTAGCAGGATACTACAAAATTAAATTTCGTTTTTATGCAGAAATGTAAGTTTTTAAATGGTAGAATTTACCTCAGCAAGTTAAATTAAAAACTGGTACTTAAATCTGGGGAAAAAATGTGCAGTGCCCTTGACAGAGTCAAAGTTGTAATGATGCCCGTTTTCCCCCATATAAGTAAAAAATGCAATAAATGTCATCAATAATACTGACAGACTTTTCTGATGGAAATTTACAAGGGGATTCTAAATTATATCTGAGCATGCTAAAGATGAAGAGTCAAGAATTTGGGGGAGTAGAAGAAGGAAGAAGCAGGGGAGGAGGAGTGGGGAACGCTCTTTCAGATATCAAGATCTGTTACAAAGTTAACATAATTAAGACAGTATACTGTGGATGCAGGGATAGAAACAGGCCAGAGGAACAGAATGGAGATTTCAGATAAGAAATCTCCATTCAGGCACATCCCAGATGGTTTGGCTGTAGACCAGAATGGAGATTTTCAGAAACGGACATGTGGATATATGGGAAAGTGATGTAGACGGAGGTAGCACTGCAGGTTGTGGGGGAAGGAACAGGCTCTCTCAGTCACTGTGCTGGGATGCCTGGTCATCAGTGTAGGAAAAAAATGGAAGTTCTGTCTCAAAGCATACACAAAAATTAATTTTAGGTAGATTAAGGAGTCAAAAATTAAAGGTTAAATTTTATTTTATAAATATAGAGAATATAAAATAGAAGAACAGGATCGGACTACACTAAGATTAAGCATTTCTCTTCATGAAAAGAAAACAGAAAAGAGTGAAAACACAAGCCACAAGCTGAAAGTATCTGCAGTAGGTATAGCTAACTTCAGTGAATCACAGACCAAAAATAAATACGAACAGAAGATTTGTGACAAAGCATTTCACAGGAAAGGAAACATGAACAGCCAATAAACACATATTATTCACAGATTTCTTCGTAATCAGAAAGATTCACATTAAAAACTCAAAGATACATCATTGATACCCACCAAATTAAGAACAATTATTAAAACTTTATCATTAAAATTTGTGAATTCTTTTCTCATTCCAAGTAAATATACACTTCCATTCCTAATTTGGGACTGTTCTTTAAAATAAGGTCCCTATATTGTAAAAACTTCAGACCTACAAAACCCGGATCCATTTTTTACCTCGGTGTATACCCAGGAGAAACTCATGCACACGCAGAGTGAAAGACATGTATGAGAATGATCATGGTAGTACTGTATGTAACAGCACATAATCAAAAACAATGCACGTGTCTACGGGCAGAAGAGTGGGTAAAAACAGTGATAAATTCATATATTTGAATATAATATATATTATAGTGAATAAACTTCAGCTGCATGGATAAATCTCAAAACATACCCTTAAAGACCGTGAGTTGGAGAAATAAATATTACGGCATGATGCTATTTATAAAAGCTTCAAAAACAGGAAAGACTTAAAATGATATTTTTTAGAGATACGTATATATGTGTTAAAACTATAAAGAATAGCAAGGTAATGGTAAACACAAAATAGAGGACAGTGGTTACCTTGGTGGTGCGGGTAGGAAGGAATACAGATGGGGTAGAGCAAATGAGTGATGGCAAAAGTTAATTTTTAATATTTAATTTCTGAAGCTGGATGGTGGGTATACTGATGGCTTTATTATCTTTAAACCATTCATATTGTTTCACAATGAGAATTTCTAAGAGTTCTAAAAACTTACAGCTAAAACTCAGTAACCTCATTAAGGGGAGTGGCTGGCAAAATAGCCCTGTTTTCATTTCATGCATTTCCCTTGGTGATGATGAGAAAATTATATTAATGTTATTTAAGCTATTCTTATAAATCCTTCAAGTTAATTTCTGGAGCCTACTAGAGTAGGAGTAGATTGGAGTCCTTGAAATAGTCACAGTTATTTTGACTATATCTTAAATTTCTGTTAAGGTTGTCAAGTCTTGAGGGGTTGAGATGTGAAAAATGAAGCTGTTTGATGTCGGAGAAGTTACTTAACATTTCTGTGTCCCAGTTTTCTCAAAAATGTTTATTATTTATGTCCCGTTGACTTCCTGATATCCAAACTTGTTCCTCTTTCCTTGCTTAAGATAGAAAACATAGGGACACATAAAGGACAACTGTGGTCCAGGAGATGTCGTTATCATTGCATCCACAGTAGGCTGCAACTACCTGGAGTGGAAACGTGCTCACAGACCAAGAGATCAGTCACTCAGGCCATTGTCACCTCTGACAGAAGTCTTAAATACCCAAAAGGGAAGCCCACTCAGGTTCATGACACCATTTAGGCTGGGGCTAGAGGTAGAGAACCTTGTGTCCTTCTTATCTTTCCTTTTGGTTCAGTACCTAATAAATGAACTTCTTTCCTTCAAGAGCCTACCAGTTTCTGACGCTTAATTTAGTATTAGGTGAATTAGGGACAAGTGGACCAGGATGCATATGTATTTTTGAAGCAAACCCATATAATCCATTCTGCAAAAAGCCTTCCCAGGAGTGTCATAGAATGAATCAGACCTATCTGTGTCTTTCCTGCCCTCTTATCAGAATATTAAGGACCATTCCAGAATCAAATTTTGAAGTAGAGGTCTTGAATGTCTGCCATGCTTCTCTCCCATAAAATGTTATTAAAACACTTTAGCTTATTGAAAACACAGAATATTTCCCCTCCCCCACCTCACCCCACCTTAACTATCTCTGTGGCTTTTGGTAAGTGAATTAATCTCTCTGGATACACTTTTTTCACATAACTTGAAGCAGTTGAATTATAATTCTCTATACGTTCAGTTAAATAGAAATTCTCCCTCTGATCTTAAAGGGAATTAATATAAAATTTAATGTTTCTCTTGTTTTATTAGCAAATTTGTTTTACCATGGTATATTCCTTGTGTGATAGAGTACTGTCTTTGAAAAAATACATAATTTGTTTTCTAAAACCTATGGCTAACATTAGCTCAAACTACTTTTTATTTTACCCCTGAGATAGATTCACCTAAATAATATTTCCTTTGCCAACTTCAACAGCCTGACACAGTATTACTTTTTGAGTCACTGTCCTTTTCATTTCCAATATTTTCTTAGCCATAAGTTTAAGAAAAGGCTTTTGTAAAGCCACCTTCAATACTGCTAGGTCTTTATTTCCTTTTCTTTGGAAATTGTAAGTATTGTAGTTAAATTATGGGGCTCTTACTCTTTGCCCCAGAGACTTGACTCCATCCGTATTCATTTTCTTTTTTTCTTCTCTCAACTCTAGGTTGTTTTTAACACTGTGGGTGTCCAGTTTAAAAATCCAGCTTTCCACCAACATGGAGGATTTTCTTGGTATCTCTTTCACGAATTCTTTCTGTGGTCTACGGAAAACCTTGGCCAAGTGTGAACTTAATAAATTTCTAGTTTCTAAAATCTCTAATTCCCACTCTTGCCATAAAATACACTTTTCTCCTCAGTGCCCCAATCCAATTGAGTTTCTGCTCTGATCCTGTAGCCTAAAATAGATGGCAAAAAGAACATAAAAGCAGTAAATAGATGAATCCATTGAAAAAGGAAGAAAGAAAATGATGACAGTGATATCTCAGAGCAAAAATGTGAAGAAAAATTTAACAGAAGTGGGGCTTTTTTAAAGCAAAGAATAAGGAAGGAAAACACTAAACAAAATAGATGAAAGCAGTTCTGCATATAGCAAATACTTTTTTTAAAAATGCCATACAGGGCTTCCCTGGTGGCGCAGTGGTTGAGAGTCCGCCTGCCGATGCAGGGGACATGGGTTCGTGCCCCGGTCCGGGAAGATCCCACATGCCATGGTGCAGCTGGGTCCGTGAGCCATGGCCGCTGAGCCTGCGCGTCCGGAGCCTGTGCTCCGCAACGGGAGAGGCCACAACAGTGAGAGGCCCGCGTACCGCCAAAAAAAAAAAAAAAAAAAAAATGCCATACAACCAGGGGATGAGTTAAATCTCAGTAGCATGAGACATAAAGATTCTAGATTTAAAAGTATCTGAGAAATGGGATAGAGAGAGGGAAAGGACAGTTGACCTGATCATTCAGGACAAAGAGATGATATCTACTCTCTGCAACAGAAGGGTATGATATGTCAACCCAGTTGGACCAGGCAGTGGTCTTCAGCCCCACTCCCAGAGTTTGGGGAGAACATAAGAATAGGAGAGAGAATAAGGATCTTAGTCCTGCAAAAACTAGAGTATATCTGCACCTGGTGTGTAAGTAGAGTCATCTTAATATTCGCAGATAGAAATGCCGTTAATTCTAAAGTTAATCACAACATGCGTGTAAAACCCTAGTCTTATGTTAGCCAGCAGTCTCCCTCAGGGAACTTTGGGTTACAAACATCTAACACCGTATTGTCTGGGCTTCTGACCACTGAGAGAGAGTGATTGCTGGATAGGATGTGCGACAGACAGGAAGAGAAATTGGCTAAAATATTGATAGGATCAGAGTGTGCAACAGAGAGAGCTAATGGATTCCTCTTCTACTTACTAATTTCTTCTAAAATAGGTGTACTTGTTTCTACATGCAGCTATTGGATGCAACTATTAAAAACATGCAGTTTGGGCTTTCCTGGTGGCACAGTGGTTGAGAGTCCGCCTGCCGGTGCAGGGGATACGGGTTCGTGCCCCGGTCCGGGAAGATCCCATATGCCCCGGAGCGGCTGGGCCAGTGAGCCATGCCCGCTGAGCCTGCGCGTCCGGAGCCTGTTGTTCCGCAACGGGAGAGGTCACGGCAGTGAGAGGCCCGCGTACCGCAAAAAAAAAAACAAAACATGCAGTTTTAAGTCACTGGAATCTAGAGAGTGTGCTAGGAGTATTTTTGGAATAAAGATCTCTATTAGGTGCGTATTATAATAATCGTCTTACGACAAAGATATTTATTGGAAAACAATATTTGCGAGGTAATCGATTCTTCTTTTTCTTCTCCTCTCCTCCTCCTTCCTTTTTTTCTTCATCAAATACTTAAAATTGATTTTAAATGAACACCTATTATCTCCTTTCTCCAACTATGAAACTATTCTAAAATAAGATTTAAGGAAGATTTTAGAAAATGGAAGTTATGTATTTATATAAACTTACAATCTTGGAGAATACACAAGTATTTGTCATTAAAAGGACTAGTTTATATTAAGGTTATCGTCTTTTCCCCTATACTTAGAGTGAGGATTAATTTTAAACATTACATAAATAGGAGAGATTTAATTAAAACTTGAAAATATGTGTTACTGTTAATGGAATTCTTGCTGCAGTTACCTTTGCAAACCAATGTTAATGAAACTGTAGTTCAAAGTGGGTTTGGGGAATTGAGATAGCTATTTATTTTCTTACCTGAGATGCCATGATAGTCGTCTTAGTAAAATAAAGAGCCCAATTAGGAGTGTTCTCATTTGCAGATATTGATGAAGTTTACACAAACTGCTAGGATTTTTCATTTCTGAGCCCATTAAACAAGGTCAGTGAATGAGAAAGGGAAGTACTTCTTTGCATTTTGAAAGCCTTTCACCTGTGGAGCCAGAGAATGGACTTGCTCGTATGGCGGAGCCAGGTTCTGCTCTTGCCCTCACCTGGCTCGTGGTCCCTTCGCCCCAGTTTGGTATCTCCAGGTATTGCCAAGCTATAAATTGCCCTAGAGAAGGGAAGAGCTTCTTCAAATGTAATTGATTTTTGTGTGTTGATCTTATATCTTGCTACCATGCTGAACTCACTTATTCTAGGAATTTGGTGGTTTTTCTTTTTCTTTTGTAGATTCCTTTGGGTTTTGTACATAAACCATCGTGTCATCTGCAAATAGGGAGAATTTTATTCTTCCTTCCTGATCTGTATGCATTTTACTGATTCTTCTGATTTCAGTAGCTATGATTTCTAGTACTGTGCTGAAAAAGATTTGTGAAAGCAATATCCTCGCCTTTTCCCCAGTCTTAGGGGGAAACATTCATTCTTTCACCATTAAGTATTGAAGTTAGTCCTAGATTTTTGCGGATGCTCTTTATCAAGTGGAGGAAGTCCCATTCTGTTTCTAGTTTGCTGAGAATTTGTATCATGAATGGATGTTGGATTTTGTCACATGCTTTTCCTGCATCGATTGTTTTGATCATGTGATTTTCTTATTTATCTCTTGGTATGGTGGATTCCATTGATTGATTTTCAAATGTCTTGCATATGTGAAATAAATCCCATTCAGTCATGGTATATTGTTATATTTACATATTGCTAGACTCAGATTGCTAGTATTTGAGAGTTTTTCTGTCTAAATTAATGAGGGATACTGGCCTGTGGTTAAAAAAAAAAATTGTCCGTATTTTTGTCTGGCTTCGATATCAAGGTAATACTAGCCTTATAAAATGAGTTGGGATGTATTCCTGCTTCTGTTTTTTGGAATAAATTATGTAAAACTGATGGTCACTCTTCTTTCAGTGTTTGATAAAATTCTCCAGTAAAGCCATCTGTGCCTGAGGATTTCTTTTTCTGGGGAATCTGTTGCCAAATTCAGTGTCTTTAGTGGCTGTAGGTGTATGCGGGCCTTCTAGTTCATCTTGGTTGAGTTTTGGTAGCATGTGGGTTTTGAGAAGTTGGTCCATTTTTTTCTAAGTTGTTGAGTTTATGAGCATAAAGTTCATAGTATCCTCTTACTAATCTTTTAGCGGCTGCAGCACTTACAGTGCCATCCCCTGCTTCATTCCTGGTGTTGATGACTTGTGTCTTCTCTTTGTTTCAGTCTTGCCTAGAGGCTTGTCAGTTTTGTTGATTTTTGCTTGACTTTTGTTTAATTCATTTTTCTGTTATTTACCTATTTTCAATTTCATTGACTTCTCTTATTTTTATTATTTCCTTCCTTTTGAGTTTATTTTTTCTGCTTTTTCTAGTTTCTTGAAGTGGGAACACAGATTATTAATTTGAGACCTTTTCCTCTTTTCTAATGTGAGCATTTTAGTGCCATAAAAATTTCCTCTTAGAACTGTTTTTGACATATTACATTGGTATTTTTATTCATTTCTATGTGTTTTTAAAATTCCGTTCTTTCTTGGCCCATGATTTGTTTAGAAGTGTATTGTTTAATAAAGAAGTGTTTGGATGTTTTTATTTTGTGTTTCTGTTACTGATTTCTAATCTGATTCCATTGTGATTAGAGAATGTAGTCTGATTTCCGTGTTTTTAAAGTTGTTGAGGTTTCTTTTATGGCCCAGGATGTAGTCTATCTTGAGGAATTGTCCAAGGTAGCTTAAAAGGAATACGTATTGTGTTGATGTAGGTGGAGTGTTCTATAAATGTCAGTTAGATCCTATTGGTTGATGGTGTTCAGGTTTTCAAATATTGGGTTGACCGAAAAGTTCATTCGTGTTTTTCTATAACATCTTATGGAAAAACCCAAATGAACTTCTTGGGTAACCCAATATTTTACTTAGATGTGTATTCTTTTATATCTTATGTCTCTTCTTAGTTTTACCAGTTGCTGACAGTGGGGTGTTGAAGTCCCCAAATACGGGATTTGTTTACTTTTCCTTTTAGCTTTACCAGTTTTTGTTTCATTATTTTGCAACTGTGTTGTTTGGTACACACTGTACATTTGGGAACAGTATTTCTTCTTGGTAAGTTGATTCTTTTATCTAATGATAAAATGATACTCTGTCCCTCCTCTGAAGTCTACTATATCTAATACATAGCTGTACCTTAAAAAAAACAAAGCATGATAAATCTTTTTCTAACCCTTTAATAATTAAAATCTATTTATGTTTGAAGTATATGGTTGGATAATCATTTTAATCATTCTGGCAGTTTCTGCCTTTTAATTGATGTGTTTAAACCATTTACATTGAAAGTGATTATTGATATGTTAGAGCTTAATTCTTCCATTATATTATTTGTTTTCTGTTTGTTTCTTCTTTTTCTTGTTTCTGTATCTCATTTTTCTTTCTGTGAGTTACTTCAAAGTTTTTTAGGATCCATACTGTTTAGTTTATATTGCTTTGTGTATTTCTTAAGTGGTTGCTTTATACATTACAGTATATATGTAACTTAACATAGCCTTCTGATATCAGTGTTTTACAGCTTTGACTACAGTGTTAAAACCTTGATTTCATTGAGATTCCATGGCCCTTACCACTTTTAAAAATATAATTTCCTGAAGTATTTTTTCTCCATACATTGTGCTCAACTGATGTCATTATAATTTTGTTTCAACCATCAAGTATGATTTAAGAAACTCATGAGAAAGAATAGTCTATTATGTTTACCCCTGTTTTTTTTTTTATCATTTTCTTTATTCTTGTTTCCTTTATGAAATTCCAAGTCCTCTTTATCATTTTCTCTTTTTTTTTTTTGGGTGGGGGGGGGCTTCCCTGTGCTTTTACTTCTGTACCAGTATCTTTTAAAGAGTAAAAGTTTTCAGAAATTTTAATCAAACTCAATTTACCTTTATTTTTAATAGTTCATTTTTTATTTTTTTAATTTTTTGTATCCTATGTAAGAAATCTTTGCCAAACCCAGGGTCACTATCTTTCTCCTATGTTGATGTCTAGGAGTTTTAGCTCTTACATTAAGTTATGTCAGTAATTTCAAGTTGATTTTTGTAAGTGTTGAGGCATCTACATTCTTTTTTTTTCTCTCCTTTCCCATATGACTGACCAGTTGTACCAGCATTACATATTGAAAAGATCATTTTTCCCCTGATTGAATTGCCTTAGTACCTTCGTCATAATCTATTGGCCATATATGTGGGAGTCTATATCTGGAGTATCTATTCTATTCCATTATATATTGTTTTTGTGTCAGTATTATGCTGACTTTATTACTGTGGCTTTATTTTAAGTCTTAAAATTAGGCAGCGTTAGGTTTTCCAATGTTTATGTTTTTTAAAATTATTTTTACTATTTTGGGTCCTTTGCTTTTCATATATGTTTTAGAATCATCTTGTAAATTCCTACAAAAAAGCCTACTGAGATTTTGATTAGAATTGCACTGAATGTCTAGATCAGTTTGAGGAGAATTGCTCTCAACAATATTGAGTCTTTTGATTCACAAACACGGTATATCTTCCTATTTATTTAGGTGTTCTTTAATTTCTCCCAGCTGTGTTTTGTCAGATATATCCCTTAGGATATCATGTTTTGATGCTATTGTAAATGGTTTTTAGTTTTTGTTTCCATTTGTTCCTTGCCAATATTAGAAATACATTTGATTTTTTATATTGCCCTTGCATGCTGCCACTTTGCTAATCTTGCTTATTCTGCTACAATTTTTGTAGATTTCTTAGGATTTTCTACATTGAGGTTGATGATATCTGTGTATAAAGACAGTTTTATTTTCTCTTTTCCAATCTATATGCTTTTACCTCTTTTTCTTGCCTTCTTGCATCAGCTAAGACTTCAGATATGATGTTGAATAGTAGTAAGAGGGAATATCCCTTACTTTGTTAGAGGGAAAGTATTTTGTCCTTCACCATTTAGTGTGATGTTAAGCTGTGTCTTTTGTAAATGGCTTTTGGAAGCTTAAGGAAGATCCTTTTGTTCTTACTTTGCCAAGATCTTTTTGTCATGGAGGGATGATGAGTTTTGTCAAATGCTTTTCCTGCATCTTTTGAGATTATTATTATTATTTGTTGTTGTTGTTTTTAATGTTTGGTGGGGATTTTTTATTTGTGTTTTTAGTTTTATAGGTTGGGTTGCTTTTTTTGGAATGTTAAATATTGCATTTCTTGGATAAACCCTATATGATGATGATGTATTTATCCTTTTTATACATTAATGGGTTATATTAGCTGAAATTTTAATGAGAATTTCTGCATCTATAATAATGAAGAATGTTGGTCTGTAGTTTTTCTTTTCTTTTAATGTCTTTGTTTTTGGTATCAGAGTAATGCTGGCTTCATAAAATGAGTTGGGAAGTTTTTCCTCTCTTTGTTCTGAGAGAGTTTGTGTTGAGTTAGTATTTTTTTCTTCCTTAAATATTTGGGAAAATTCATCAATCTATGGGGGGTGGGCCTACAGTTTTCTTTGTAAGACTTCTAACTATGAAATAACTTCTTTAATATATATAGGGCTATTCAAGTTAACTTTTTTTTTTAACTGATATTTGGCATTTTGAGTCTTTGAAGGAATGTATCCATATCATAATCTGAATTGTTGACTATATTGACAGAATTTTTAATGATATTCCTTTACTGGACTTATGTCTATAGGAAGTGTAGTCATGTCCAGTCTCTCATTTCTTATGTTTCTAATATGTGACTTCACTTTACTGACAGGTCTGGCTAGAAATTTATCAACCTTATTCATCTTTTCAAACAAAAAGCTTTTGATTTCTTTGATTTTTCCCTATTTTCTGCTCTTTTGTCAATTTACATTTATTTTAGGTTTAATTTGCTGTTCATTTTCTAATTGCTTATATTGGTCACTTCTTTGAGCATGTGGGATAAAAACTACATTAATAAGATATGGACGATTCTTACCTAATATTTAGAATATGATGTTACGTATTGTGTACATATATGCAGTGCAGATATTACATATGTACACCATACATCTCATAATATATGATTGCATATTGGACATACAAGGTAAAATCCCTGCACAATAATTGAATTGTCATATCATTTTAACTGACAGTTTTAAGATGGCTATAATACCACTTCAGCAGTTTATCATTTTTGTCACAGTTAATCTGTGACAGCAGTTGGGATACTAAACACCTCTACAACCAGTATTTCCAACTTGGCATAATTAGGTAAGGAGATTTACTATAGCTCAGTATGTGGTCTTTTTAAAGATTGAGTGTGTTTAAACATTCAAATTTTTGTAAGTCTTGTGTAAATGATTTTATTTTTTGTAAACTTTTTATTTGGAACATTTTCAAACTTTCAGGAAATTTCTGAGAATCAAAACAAAATAAAAAACACATACCTTCACCCAGCTTCACCTACTGTTGACAGTTTACCCCATTTGCTTTAGCAACTGCTCTGTATTCTCTCCTCCCACACACATGTGCACACGAAAGAGTGAATTTCTATACGTGAAAGAACTGTGAAGCTTAAAGCTCTTCTGGAGTAGGTATCACATTTTGTCCCATGGCTCCACAGTATTTAACATGCCATACAGGCAACCTTTTGAGAAAAAATTTAGGGAATAGAACACAAAAGCATGCAATATCTTTTTGTTGTTGGATTTTAAAATACTGAGATATAATTCCCATATCACAAATTCACCCTTTTAAAGTGTGCAGTTGAGTGGTTCTTTTAGTATGTTCACATTGTAGTATGTTCACAATCTAATTTCAAAATATTTTCAACACCCCCAAAAGAAACCTCATACACATTAGAGTCACATCCCATTTCCTTCCAGCCCCTAGCAACTGTTAATCTACTTTTATTTCTGTGGACTTTCCAATCTGGACATTTCATATAAATAGAATCATAAAACATGAGTCTTTAGTATCTGGCTTAGTTCACTTAGCATTATGTTTTCCAGGTCCATCCGTGTTGTAGCCTGTATCAGTAATTCTTTTTTTGTGGCTGAGAAATACTCCATCATATGGATCCATCACATTTTGTTTATCATTCATCAGTCAGTGGACACTTGGGTTGTTTCTGCTTTTTGGCTGTTATGAATAGAGCCGCTATGACATTTATGGAGAAGTTTTTGTCCTCAGGTTTTCGGTTCTCTTGTTTATATATATGAGTAGAATTGCTATGTCTATGGTAACTCTATATTTACCTTTTTGAATAACTGCCAAACTGTTTTCCGAAGTGGCTACTCCATTTTTTTTTTTTTTTTTTTTTTTGCGGTACGCGGGCTTCTCACTGCTGTGGCCTCTCCCGTTGCGGAGCACAGGCTCCGGACGCGCAGGCTCAGCGGCCATGGCTCACGGGCCCTGCCGCTCCACAGCACGTGGGATCCTCCCGGACCGGGGCACGAACCCGTGTCCCCTGCATCGGCAGGCGGACTCCCAACCACTGCGCCACCAGGGAAGCCCCATGGCTACTCCATTTTTTACTCCCACCAGCAACCTATGGCTTTCCAGTTTCTCCACATCCTCACCAATACTCATTATTATCTGTCATTTTGATTATTGCCATCCTAGTATGTGTGAAGTGGTATCTTGTTTTGGTTTCAATTTGTATTTCCCTGAGGATTAATTTTGAGCATCCTTTCATGTGTTTATTGGTTATTTGTATTCTCTTCTTTTAGAGAAATGTTTATTCAGATCCCTTGTCCATTTTTTAAATTGGAATATTTGTCTTTTGGGGGGGTGAGTTCTGTATATTCTATGTACCTAACCCTTAACAGATAAATAATTTGCAAGAATCTTCTATTCTCTGGGTCATCTTTTCACTTTCTTGATAGTGCCCTTTTTTTTTTTTTTTTTTTTTTTTTTTATGCGTTACGCGGGCCTCTCACTGTTGTGGCCTCTCCCGTTGCGGAGGACAGGCTCCGGACGCGCAGGCTCAGCGGCCATGGCTCACGGGCCCAGCCGCTCCGCGGCATGTGGGATCCTCCCAGACCGGGGCACGAACCCGTGTCCCCTGCATCGGCAGGCGGACTCTCAACCACTGCGCCACCAGGGAAGCCCGATAGTGCCCTTTGAAGAACAGGAATTTTAATTCTGATGAAGTCCAATTTATGTGTTTTTCTTTGCTTGCTTAGCTCTCCTAGCTTAGAAACATTGCCTAATCCAAGGTTGTAAAGATTTACCCATGTTATCTTCTAAGAGTTTTATAGCTTTAGCTTTTACACCAAGGTCTTTTCTCCATTTTTGAGTTAATTTTTACATACAGTGTGAGTTAGGGTCCAGCTTCATTCTTTTGCATGCATATATCCAGTTGCCCAACACTACTTGTTGAAAAGACTATCCTTTCTTCTTTCTTCCATAAAAGAATTGATCATAAATGTGAGGGTTTCTTTCTGGATTCTCAATTCTGTCCTATTGATCTACACATTTATCTTTATTCCTAGTACCACGCTGTCTTGATTAGTGTAGCTTTGTAATAAATTTTGAAATCAGGAAGTGTGAGTCCCCTACTGTGTTCTTCTTTTTCAAGATTGTTTTGGCTATTATGGGTTTCTCACATTTTCTTAAGTGTTTTAAGATCAATTTGGAAAACAAACAAGGTGGGATTTTGATAATGATTGCATTGAATCTAAGATCAATTGGGGGAGCATTACAATCTTTACATTGTTAAGTATTCCAACCTATGTCTTTCCATTTCTTTAGATCTTTCATTTGTTTCATTGAAGCTTTGTAGTGTAAAAAGTATATTGGTCTTACACTTGATCACGGTGTATAAGCCTCTTTTTATGTTGCTGGATGTGTATTTTTTATTTTGTTGAGGATTTGATATCCATATGCATAAGGGATATTGAGCTGTAGGTTCCTTTCTTGTGATAACTTTTATCTGATCCTGGTATCACAGAATAAACCTTCATAGAATAAGTTGGGAAGTGTTTTCTCCTCTGTTTTATTTTGGAAAAGTTTGTGAAGCATTGGTGTTGATTCTTCTTTAAACATTTGGTAGAATTCACCAGTGAAACCATGTGTCCCTAGGCTTTTCTTTGTAGGAAGATTTTTGATTACTATTTCAATCTCTTGTTATAGGTCCATTCAGATTTATTCTTGAGTTAATTTTAGTTATTTGTATTTTTCTAGGTATTTGTCCATTCATCCAATTTGTTGGTGTACAATTGTTCCTAGTTATTCTCTTATAATCCCTTTATTTCTATAAGCTTGGTAGGTCCTTTTTATTTCTAAGTCAATAGTAATGTTCCCTGTTTCATTTATGGGTTTTTTCTTGGTCAGCCTAACTAAAGATTTGTCATTTTTGTTAATCTTTTCAAAGAACCAAGTTTTTGTTTCACTGATTTCTCTGTTTTTTGTTATTGTTCTCAATTTTATTGGTGTCCACTCTAACATATTATTTCTGTTTTTCTACTTGTTTTGGGTTTAGTTTCCTTTTCTTTTCTCCTGTTTTGTGAGAGTTGTTATCATGACTGGGTGTTGGCTTTTGTTAAATACTTTTTCTGATTCAGTTTATATGACCAAGTAATTTCTCTTCTTCAGCCTGTTGACAGTGGTGAATTATATTGATTGATATTTAAATTTTGAACCAGTCTTGTACAACTTGAATAAATCCCACTTGGTCATGGTGTGTAATTTTTTATACATTGCTGGATTCAATATATTAAAATTTTTTGGGGTCTAAGTTAATGAGATATATTCTGTAGTTTTTTAAATAGTCTGTGTGATTTTTTTTTTAGAAAAAAATTTAGTAGTATATATATGTAACAAAATTGACCATTATAACTGTTTTAAAGTGTACAATTGAGTAGCATTAATTACATTCACAGTGATGTGCCACCATCATCATCTATTTCCAAAACTTTTTCTTCACCCCAGAGTCTCAGTAATCATTAAGCAGTAAGTCCAACTCCCCCTCGCTCTAGTGCCTTGTAACCTCTAACCTACTTTCTGACTCACCGAATTTGCCTGTTCTAGACATTTCATGTAAGTGGAATCACAATATTAGCCCTTTGATGTCTGACTTATTTCACTCAACATAATGTTTTCAAGGTCCATGCGTGTTGTAGCATGTGTCAGAACTTCATTCCTTTTTATGGCTGAATAATATTCTGCTGTATTTATACACCACATTTTATGGCTCCATTCATCTGTTGATAGACAGCTTATCATACAGATCCTTTTGTGGGCTATGGTTCCAGTAACCAGCCTAATTTTCAGAGCCCTGGTGGTGATGTTTTGGTCTGCTTGTTTTGTTTGTTTGTTTTGGCCACATTGCGTGGCATGCGGGATCTTAGTTCCCCGACCAGGGACTGAACCCGCACCCCCTGCAGTGGAAGTGCAGATACTTAACCACTGGACCTTCAGGGAAGTCCTTGGTCTGCTAGTTTTGTGTGGTGCCTCTGGTGCTCCCACAGACCTTGGCTTGTGCTAGGGATGAGGGAGCACAGTAGGGTGAGCTTGAGTGTATTAGTGATTTTCTCTTGCTTGTTTAGAGTAATTGGTGGTTCTCAGCCATTCATTTTGTAACAAGTTTGCTGATCTTTTTATATAAATTAAGCACTTTAGGATAAAATAAAAATTATGGTATTTTATCATAAGCTATAACATTAATTTTGAAAAACATTTGTGACTCACCATTTTAGATGTGTGGTGTATGTCCAACACATCTGAGTCGCGTAAAACTATATTTTGAGTTTTAGTAAACAACATGGACACAGCCTTTCTTTAGGAAGTTGGTAATACTGAGTGGTGTTGATAAAATTGGAATTTGACTTATGAATTCCTTTGCACTTTTAATGTGGGAAGACGATAACAAAGTAGGTGTATATTACTTCTTTCAGATAAGAAAATTAATGAGGAAAGAAACAAGGGTCCAGTCATAAAGTATCTTTATGGATAGAAGGGACCCATACAAACCTAGTCCAGAATGTTTAAAAATATTTGTTACTGAGCCTTTTGTTGACATAAGATCCTGAACAAGTGTAACTATAAAAGAGACATTAATATCATTAACAATAATTAATTCTGAGATAGTAATGCCATTTTTTTTTTTTTTTTTCCGGTACACGGGCCTCTCACTGCTGTGGCCTCTCCCACTGCGGAGCACAGGCTCCGGACGCGCAGGCTTAGCGGCCATGGCTCACAGGCCCAGCCGCTCCGCGGCATGTGGGATCTTCCTGGACCGGGGCACGAACCCGTGTCCCCTGCATTGGCAGGCGGACTCTCAACCACTGCGCCACCAGGGTAGCCCAGTAATGCCATTATTTTAACGAATATTTCTTTTCTTCCATTTTCCAGACTCTGTGCTAGATGACAGGCAAACCAGAAACTATTTACAGGTTGTGATAAGAGTTAAAATAGGGCATGGTTAGAGGGGACAGGGAGTGGCTTGGAGCAGTCACTGGGGGTCCCCTCTGCGGGTACTGTTGAGGCTGAGACTTGAAGGGCAACAACCATGAGAAGAGCGTTCCAGGCAGGGTGGCTCTTTGACACAGGATTTGGGAGTCCTTTCAAGTCCTGCCTGTGTGCCCCTTTCTTCCCCTCTTGGATTTTAAAAAAATCATGGATTTCACTAGTCCAGCCTCCTCCCCTCATGTGAGGAGACTGTGAAGGCCAGAAAGTAAAGACTTGATGGTGACAGCCTAGGATCCTGATGTCTGGTACACACCCCCGCGCCCCCATACACACGCCCAAATGACATGTATTCCTACTAGCTATTTACAACATTCATTGTTTTCATGAATTATTATAAAAGATGTCTGAAAACAGGCATCGTATCTAGTCATCATTTGCAGTGTTCAGAAAAAAGAATCTCTACCTCAAAGAAAAAAAAAAACCCTAATTATAGTAGAGAAAGATTTGCCCTTAAAGTGAAGATATTTTTGTCTTATAAATGTCATTCTTTTAAATGATATTTAAATGTCATTTAAGTGAGATAGGGAAGTAAACTCAATTTCTGATCTTCTGTTTTGAAAGTAAGTGATAAATAACTGACACACTGAGATTTTTCCGCTGAAAATAAATGTCTTTGTTACTCTTAGACATCATGGTGATGTGGGTGAATATGAGGCGCTTAAAGTAGGTCTTACTGAGCCCAGCTTCACAGAGTAAATGCCAATAGAATCATAAAAGCCAGAACTAAAACCTCTTGTGTTTATATGTCCTCCTTTCCTCCCTTGTTATTGGAAATACATGGCTGATTTTTGAAATTAGGTTGCTTGAAGGTACTGTTGGTTGTGAGCATTAGTGTCACGTTACTTTGAAAGTAAATAGTGATGGGTTTAGAAGCATAGGTTCTGGGGTCCCATTGCTGAAATTTATGGCCCCTCTCTAGCCACTTTCTTGCTGAGTGACTTCGAGCCTAACCTCCCTGTGCCTGCTTATCTTCAAACGGAATCCATAAAGTCTAGTCATAGGATTAGTTTGAAGTTTAATAACACAGTAATTGATAATTATTAGATGGTGTTCTTATTTCTGATACATCAGATTGCTGCTTTAACTGGGGAACATTGAGACAGTTTGGGATTCCTTTGGAGTGTAAAATAAGGGACAGAAATTCTTGGAAGAGGAAGTAGCTGTCAGTTGTGGTTTCAAATCTAGAGATATGGAGATGTGTGAACTTGACTTGCTTTGGTTACTTTTTGTAATGTATAGCTTAATAACTGTTAACACATTAAATGATTAAGTACATATTCTGTTTTTCTAGGCATATAATTTGAAGTTACTATGACTGATCATTTAAAGCAAAATACCCTAATTTGTTTTATGCCAGAATTGAATCCTATTCATTTCTACATATTTTAAGGAAAGCTGTTGATGTATAACACAATATTTCCCTTTCAGAACTTTATAAAATAGCTACCGCTCTTAATTTTTTTCAACTAAGGTAATTCATGTTTTTGTTTTTTTTAAAAGTTCCTAATTAAAAATACAATACACCCAAATTATATTACTGCTTTTCTTTCTTTAGTAAAGTTCTCATCAGTTAAAGGTCTGATCTAGCTTGATGATGGGAAATTATGCGATGGTCATTATATCATAACTCTATTAGCAGACACCAAATATAGCACATTTCTGTTACTTTTTTTGGTCTGTTTTCTCTGCTAACTAAATGGAAAGCGTCTAACTGGGAGCTAGACCTTTTGTACATTGTGAGCATCTGGCTATTCAGTTAATTCTTGTTCATTGTGTTCTTACATCAGTAAATCTGTATTCAACAGGAGTATAACAAAAAGGTTTTCTGGATCATCTAAAATTTCACTTTATGTTAAAAGGGTGGGGGAGGGGATGAGAAGTGGGATGGGTGAGCTGGGCAGAGCCTTTTACATTCACAGTCCTTTTTTCTTAATGGTTCATCACTTTATTTGGAGACATTTTTGTGTACTCCACATGTACTCTATATCAGTAATTCCGTTGGAGCCATTAGCTCTGATCTCACTTTTGAAATGCAGCTACAAGCTAAGACTAGAGGTAACCAGAAAGAGTTTGTTTGTATCAGTGTGTGCAAATACCAGTACTTATACCTGAGCAGAAAGGTGGTATTTCATTCACGCACTCAGTGTTACTGAATGTTCTGTATATACGAAGAACTGGTGGGGAATGAGCAGGGTAGAGCAAGTTGGAGCTGTGGTTGAAGAGAAACACAAGAAATGGAGGGCAGGGCTTTCCCAAAATAAGGTCAGGGTGTGATTAAGAGAATAAGAGGAAATCGATGCTCAGCAGGCAGGAAAGACACCATCCTAGTAGGTGAAGTGATCTAATTCGCTGGCATCTCATCTGCTGCGTGACTTTCAGCTTTGGTCATACTGAAAAAGCCAGGTACATGGGCTTAGACAGTAGGCTTCTTCATGGACTCTACCCAAAGACCAACAAGAAGGAGCCAGTGAGGGTCATGTTAAGCCAAGTGAAGCACCATTGTTTTATGAGTTTTAAAAAATAAGCTTTTCATTTTAGAACAGTTTCAGATTTATATAAAAATTCTAAATATAGTACAGAGTTGCCATTATACCCCCCTCCCAGTTTGCCCAATTATTAACATCTCACTTAATATGGTACTTTTTTTTGCAATTAATGAACCAGTATTAGTATATTATTATTAAGTACAGTTCATATTTTATTCAGGTTTCCTTAGTTTTTACCTGATTTCCTTTTTCTTTTTTAGAATCCCATCCAAAATAGCATATTACATTTAGTAGTCATGTCTCCTTAGGCGCCTCTGGTCTGTGACAGTTTCTCAAACTTTTCTGGTTCTTGATGACCTTGACAGTTTTCAGGAGTGTACTGGTCAGGTGTCTTGTATAACGTCCCTCAGCTGGGATTTGTCTGATGTTTTTCTCATGATGAGTCTGGAGTTATGTGATTTGGGGAGGAAGGCCACAGAGATAAAATGCCATTTTTGTTATGACATATCAAGGGTACTGTCCACATGACTTTTCCCTGTGGATATCGACCTTGGTCATCTGACTGAGGTAATGTTTGTCAGCTTTCTCCGTTGTAAAGTTACTCCTTTTTTCCTCTTTTCCGTACTGTTTTCTTTAGGAGTCACTATAGGCATCCCATGCTTAAGGAATGGGGAGTTATAATGTTCCACCTTCTAAGTAGAAGAGTTTCTGTATAAATTGTTTAGAATGCTTCTGCCTGAAAGTTTTGTCTCTTCTCCCCCATTGTTTATTTATTCATTCATTTCTTTATACCAGTATGGACTCACAGATATTTATTTTATACTTTGGGTTTTAATCCAGTACTGCTTGACTTATTTTATTGCTCAAGTTGTTCCAGCTTTGGCCATTTGGGAACACTTACTGTTAACTCGTACATCTGTTTGACATATTCCCATCAATGTAAGACTTTTTTTTAAGCACTTTCTGGCACAAGTTGCTCCCATTTCATCTTGTGTATTTCCTGCCCCAGTCCTAGATTCAGCCATTTCTCCAAGAAGCCCCAGTTCCTTTTATTGGGGAATGGTAGTAGAACCCAAGATCTAGGTGCTAGATGTGCTTTTTGCTACTGGGTTGTAATACATGTGTGTATACTAACCTGTGTATATGCACATCTGTAAATATTTCTATATGCAACCATCTGTATCTGCATTAAGCTCAACATGAACTTGTACTGATGTTGCCAACTCTAATCCATTACCACATAGATCGTTCTAGCCTCCTTCCCTTGCTTTTGTGTAAACTCTTATTCCGACAGTGAGAAATCTCACCATCCACTGTCCACCATCCATATATTTAATTGTTCAATTCCAGTGTACATGTGTAGCAGCGTCAGGATGGTTAACCCAAACCCCTGTGGAAAATAACTTTATTAACTAGAGATAGTGCTTGTGTACAGTTTCTGTTGCCTTTAGTCTTACAGATTCCACTCATTTCCAAATTACTTAGGTCAGCACTTTTCCCACTCCACCCTACTTCAGGGAGATGGTTTCTTACCTTTGCTCTGTATTTAAATTGTTTTGTCATATTCTGTAGTCTACCTGGGATTCCTGATCTCCTAAATGACTTTTTTAATTGTATACAGTAGGTTCACGCTTTGTGCTGTGAAGTTCTGTTTTTGACAAATGCATCGTGTTAATTGCATCTACCATTACAGTATCATACAGGAGAGTTTCACTGCTTTGAAAAATTCCCTATGCTTTGCTTATCCCACCCTTCCTTTCTTTCTCCAAACCCCTAGCAACCACTGATCTTTTTACCAGCTCTACAGTATTGCCTTTTCCAGAATGGCATATACTTGAAATCATAGAGCATGTAGCCCTTTCTTTTACTTTTTATCACTAATATTCCACTGTATGGTTAATCTACATTTGTCTCTTTATTCAGCTATTGAAAGACATCTTGATTGTGTCCAGTTTTTGATGATTATGAAAAAAAAGCTGCTATAAGGAAATGCTTGCAGATTTTTGTGTGGACATAAATTTCCAAATCAGTTGGGTAAATATTTAGGAGCACAATTGCTGGATTGTATGGTAAATGTACGTTAGCTTTTTAAATACCCTGTCTTTGCATTGTACTCAGTTTCTTGGAATGGAATAATCTCCTCTTGCCATTCTCCTTGCCCACTCCCCCACCAAGTCAGTTTTGACCATTGATCCCAGGTCCTGTCATCACTACAAATGAGCAAATGATATAGAACTTCAGCTTACCATTTTGGGGGGAAATAAAATCCTCTAGTGATGTTTCCTATGTGTTTATGTTATTTTCAGTTAATCTCTCAGTGAAAACAATCAGCTGCATCTAGTTGAATTTTACTGTTTTGTGCTTTCTGGCAGTATAGCAGGAGTAAATATTTTGTGAGTGGCTTACATAGCCTGTAGGTTGTTAAAAATACTTTCTAATTGGGTTGTATTGTTTTGGTTTCATAGTTACTAAAATCCTGAAGAACTAGTCAGATTTTTCTCTTCAACCATCACCATCAAGCAGTATATTTTCAAATTATTAAGTTGTAGTAATTAACTTTAAAAGATTTTATTTGAATGAAATTTATGTTCCCGTTAAGTGATAATATGTTTTGCTTCCTTCACAGCATTTATTCAGTCGGAGAGCATAATAGAAGTACTGCGTTTTGATGATGGAGGACTTCTACAGGTAATTTTATTTTAAGCTTGAAGAATTATCTCAGTGTCAAGCCTTGAGTAACACCTGATTATTATTTTTCTTTTAAAACGTAACTGGTTCATATGAAATATATTTTATGAGCTTCATATGCAGACAGGGCAGTAGAGTCATTGGTAATAATAAAAACCTCCATAGCTGTATGGATTACCTTTTAAATAAAATATTTCTGGGGGATGTTGAGAGGTTAGGTGGGGAGAGTTAGATCAGGAGCAGTGGAATTGGTGGTAAGCTCTATTAGTATGGAGCCAGTGAGTGAAACGCTGAATTCGGATGTTGGACCACAAAATATTTATCTGGAAGAGAACTTCTCCAGAGGATATAAGTTCTGCAGATGTACATCTATATCATCCTTCCACTAGCCATTCTAAGCCGTGTCTTTATATATATTACACATAAAATTAGAAAGTGTAATCTGATAGAAGTCCTGTTCTGCCTTTCAGACATAGCTCACGTATCACTGTGAAGCCTGTTTTAGTCTCTTCTTAGCTAAAAAGCAGTTCTAGAATTTCAGAGCTGAAAGAGACAGTACAAGCCATCTTAACCAACCCTGATTTTTGTGGCTGATTTTCTCCTTCCAAACTTTTTTCATATTCTATGCTTGTCTTACAGTACTCGCCACCTTTGTAATAATAACAAGTGTTTTTAAATACCATGTTATTTGATAGCATGGCTGATAATTTTTTTATTCATGTTATATTCAGGGGAAACCAAGGTTTAGATTAAGAAAGTTGCCCACGATCCCATGACTTTGCAGTGATGGCATGGGTATTAGAATTCTGGTCTTCTCACTCCCGGTGTGATTGTTAGTCTCTTTGTTACATGGTGCTGCCTATGATGTATTTGTTTACTTACTTATAACTAAATACATGACTTAAATAGTTCTCCTGTAGCTTATAATAAAGGCAGGAAAGTGAAAATTAAAGTTAGATCAAGGCAATAGAGAAATAATTCTGCTAGGGACTTGGAATAAGATTTGTGTTTTAGCATAAATTTAGATTTCAGACACTAAGCCAAACAAAGTAAGCAAGGAAACAAGTGATGGGTTGTAAGGTTCTTTTTCTCTGACAATGAAGCAAATAAATGTTTCGGATGAAAACTTTTTCCCTGTTTCTAAATTTTTAAATAAACTTATTATTCTACTTTTATATAAGAGATGTTGAGAAACACAGCAGGCAGTGGCTGCATGGTGCTTGCAGAAAGTCTTCGTATGGCCTTTTATATTTTAAAAGTGAATAACAACTGAAGATATATAATGATCTCTAGTTTTGTAAAGCCACCTTGCTAGAAAATGATCTTGGTCTCTTGCTCTAGTTCTTTAATCTGTTGCAAGATGAGAACTTGGAGAACCTATAGAAATCACTGTTTTATACATCTCCCTTTTGGTGATTTGCAGGATCTAGAGAGCAGGCAACTCAGGACTGAATTTCTAAAAAATTCTCTGAGTGTAGTTATCCTGTACTGATTGAAAAAGGATTTATTATATCCTTCAGGAACTAGACATCTAGGTTGCAAGTAGATAATCCATTTTGAAAACTCTGAAGCTTGACATGTGTTTTTGCTGGGGGAGGCTGTCAATTCACGTCTAAAAGGACTTGGGTGTGGAAGAGCTCGTCAGCTGGGATGTCATTTGCTCATCCTCTTTGGATCTGCTGAAATGCTTGGACCAGTGCTTGGGGGAGGCCTCAGAGTTCTGTAGCTAAGGTAATTTTAGACTGGAGTGTTAAGGGCAGGTATTACCACTGGTTACTTCAGCCACAGTGAAACCTCACTAAGCCTCCTGCAGAATGCCTAATGTTGAGATGCTATATATAGTGGATTATATATCTGCAAGTAACAGAACATAAGACCCCTCTGAATAGACATTTATAAAAATCATTCATTTGAATGTTGAAGAATGTTGCCTAGGAACAACTGTTTTGATTTTGACATAATGTCATTCTTTCTGGCGATAATTTGCCAATAAGTTCAGCTATTTCTTAAACAGCTCCTGGTTTCTTGTGATTAGAAGAGAAGTATGTTCATGTAGCATTTCTGTGGCAGAATATATATTGGGTTTCTCCAAATTAAATTAAAGCTAAAGCAGGGAGAGAGTCAAAGCAACAGCCTTGTTTTACATTATTTAAAATTAGAATTTTGCTTGAGAGCATTCGTTCCCAGATTGTGGAATTTATGTTACAGTCATGTGGCTTGGCTCATGGTGATTTTTTAAGTCCTAAAAATTAATTGATGATAAGTCAGTAAAAATTGTAAAAACATTAAAAATTTGCTAGAAAGTTTGGACTTGATTTCCTATTTTATTTTTAAAGAAAAGGAAAATGAGGCTCATAGAGTATTGAGCTGCTAGAGTGAGAATCCAGCATCCAGTAAGTACCCAGCTTCCTGGTTCCAGAACTCTTTCCACAGTACGATGCATGTGCATTTCTTGCCAGTGCGTTCCCTGCGTTATCACTAGTGATGTTAGGGTATGATTGGAAATCGTAGCAATCCTCTTAGCCCATGTTTTCTTTAGTTGGTGTTTTGACCATTGTAATTCCTGCTTGGCAGGGCTACTAAGATTTGGTATATAGAACATAGGAAGCTGAGTCAGTTCTTAAGGTGAGCAGACACTGAGGATGCTGCCTCAGCATCTTGCTGAGAACCCCAGCTGACACATATAATAAAGGATATCTGTTAAGGAGGAGGGATGTGGAAAAAACTATGGTAAACAACATACTTAACAGTGAAATGCTGAAAGTTTTATCTCTGAGATGAAGAATGGATCAAAGATGCCCACTAAATACCACTTAGATTCAACATCATGCTAGTTGTAGCCAATAAAGGAAGACAAGAACAGCTACTGAAACTCGCGCACCTAGAGCCTGTGCTCTGCAACAAGAGAAGCCACCGCAATGAGAAGCCCGTGCATCGCAACAAAGAGGGGCCCCCCCGCTCACCGCAGCTGGAGGGAGCCCGCACACAGCAGCGAAGACCCAACGCAGCCATAAACAAATAAATAAGTAACTTGTAAAAATAAATAAAATTTAAAAATAAATAAAGACAAGAATTAAAAACTAAAAGGATTGAAAAGGAAGAAAAAAATGTTATGCACCTCAGATTATGATAGTTTATGGAGGTCATCCAAAGCATCTACAGATAAGTTACTAGATTCAATAAGAAATTTAGCAAGTTTGCAGGATAACAGTTGATACATAAAAAACAACTGCATTTCTATGTTTATGTTGAGCCGTATGAATTATACCACTTCTATAGATCAGAAAAGGCAGCAGAGTCTAGCCAGACTCACACATATATGGATACTTGATTTATGAATAAAGTGTCGCTGAAGAATATTGGGGAAAGAAAATATTGGGGAACAGTCAATAAAGGGTGCTAGGACAAGTGAATATCTATATGGGAGAAATAAAACTTTGACTTCACACCAATAACAAAAATAGTATAACTATTTTGGGACTCTGGAGTCTTCTGAAGGCTTATAGCTTCAAGCGGAAGGCTTGAGGTAAATTAAAGTAAAATATGGTCCATTTCAGCTCTTAGCCTAGAAGCAGTTACCCACCCTCACCCCCTGGCCCTGCGGCAAGCAGCTGTGCATGTTCATCAAGCAGCTTGCACACAGCTTGCAGAAGCCTGTGGGCAAAAAAGGATTCTGTCCTCCAGATATTGGGGATCCATGCCCTGATTGCTGCTTTTGATCACAGAGGTTTAGATAGAGAGGCAGGCGGCCATTATTGTTGCAACTCCCCCATTGTTAAAAGTTCCTCACCCTGAAGTGAACCAGAAGATTTAAAGGGCTGACAACCTTCAAAAGCCACTGCATATATGGGGGAAATTAGAAAATCACTTTGAATGTTCAGGGAAAGGCCCAGGTTCATAAAACACCCGAGAAGACCTTAAGTGTACACCTCAGGCTTATCTTTGGCACAGACATAGCCTACATCATAAAACCATAAACAATAAACAGAAGCAAACAGATAGCAAACTCTGGAAAAGGAGGAGAATCTGACACCCAGAGTTACTCAATTATTAAATTCAAATATCCAGTTTTAAACAAAAAATCACAGCGTACAAAAAGAAACAAAGTATGGCTCATTCAAATGAAAAAATTAATCAACAGAAACTATCTCTGAAAAAGACCTGACGGCACATCTACTATACAAATTAGAAGTAGATCTATTTTAAAACAGTCATCTTAAGGATGCTCAAAGAACTAAAGGAAGATGTGAAGAAAATCAAGAAAACAATGTATGAATAAAATGGAAATATCAATAAAAAGATAGAAAACCTAAAAAGAAAACCAAAAGAGGGTGACATCATCAAGATGGCAGAGTAGGCAGCCCTAGCTCTCATTCTTGTACAGAAACACTGACATAAAAGTAAATATTGGTACCAAAATACTTTGAAGAGAAATTCAGAATCCATCAAAGAAGCAGAAGTACCCCTAGAAGGGCACAAACTGAGAGCAGTCAGATTTTGCTGATAAGAGGAGTACTGACTTTTCTTTAATCTTTCATCTTTTTGTTCCTCAGACTCGAGAATTTCCACTGTCTTGTCTTCAAGTTTGATGATTCTTTCTTTTGTCTGCTCAAATCTGCCTTTGAATCGTTCTAATGAATTTTTCATTTCAGTTTTTGTACAATATTTCAGTTTTGCAAGATGAATAACTTCTAGAGATTTAGTGTACAGCATGACTGTAGGTATAATACTGTATTATATACTTGAAATTTGCTAAGATAGTAGTTAATTGCTCTCACCAAAAAAAAGAGTATGTGAGGTGATCATTTCACAATGTATATGTATATCAAAACATCACATTGTACACCTTAAATATAAACAATTTTTATTTTCCAACTATACCTCAGTGAAGCTGGGGAAAAAAGAAATTAAAAAGAAAATTGAGCTGAAAATACAGTAACTGAAGTGAAAAATTCTCGATGCTGAGGAACAGAAAGATTTAAGAAAAGTCAGTAGAGCCTAAGACCATCAAGTGAACCAACATATGCATTGTGGGAGTCCTGAAAGGTAAAAAGAGAAAGAGACAGAGAGAATACTTGAAGAAATAATGCCTGAAAATGTCACAAATTAATGGAAGACATGAATATAAGCATCCAAGAAGCTCAATGAACTCCAAGTAAGATGAACTCAGAGACTCATACTGGGACATGTTAAATCAGACCTTAAAAAGGCAAAGAAAATCTTGAAAGCAACAAGAGCAACGGGACTCATCACATAAAAAGGATCCTCGATAAGTTACTAAGAGATTTCTCATCACAAACTTTGGAGACCAGAAGGCAGTGGACCCATATATTCAAAGTATTAGAAGGAAAAAACTATCAACCAAGAATCCTATAACTGGCAAAACTGTTCTTCAAAAGTGAGGGAGAAATTAAGACATTCCCAGATAAACAAAAGCTGAGGAAGCTCATTACCATTAGACCTGCCTTGCAAGAAATGCTGAAGGGAGTCCTGCAGGTAAAAATGAGAGAACACTAGACAACAAGGTAAAGCCATATGAAGAAATAAAGATCACAGTAAAAGTAAATACATGGGCAATTTAAAAGTCGGTATTATTGTAACAATGGTTTGAAACTCCACTTTTTGTTTTCTACAAGATTTTCTACAAGATACATTTTTTAAAAAAAGTCTAAAAGCAAGGATTATTGTCACTTTGGTTTGTAACTCCACATTTTGTTTTCTATATAATTTAAAGATTAATGTACTTAAAATAATTCTTAGTTTGTTTTTGGATACAAAAAGAAGAAATTCTGTGACGTTAACCACCAAAAGAAGTAGGGATGGAGCTGTAAAGAAGTACACATTGAGTGTGATTGAGTTAAATCTGATAAAAATTCAAATTAGGGTGTTATAACTTTAGGATGTTAGATTAAATGGTAACCACAAAGAAAATAATATAGGAAATACACAAAATGAATTTAAACATTTCACTACCAAAAAATCAACTAAACCAAAAGATGACAGGACTACAGGAAATGAGGGAATAAAACAGTATAAGGCATATAGAAAACAAATAGCAAAATGACGGAATTAAGTATACTATTGAAGCTGAGCTGGTAGGAATTCAAACAAGTTTGTTGTAGATTTAAGATACAAATTATAATCTCCAGGGTAACCACTAAGAAAATAATGTAAAATATACATAAAAGGAAATGAGTGGCCAACTTCAGCTTGTGTAAGCTAAAAGAAGTCAGTTTTAGGCATATACAGTCTTATCAAGGGTATGTCAGGAATTCCCTGGCGGTTCAGTGGTTAGGGCTCCACACTTTCACTCCTGAGGGCATGGGTTCAATCCCTGGTTGGGGAACTAAGACCCCGCAAGCCACAAAGCCAAAAAAAAAAAGAAAAAAGGATATGTCATAATAAGTGTGTAATAATTACACATAAGAGCACAAGATTTGAATTCTGACATATACTGTTTGATCCTGGACTGGTAAATATAATTTGAGTGTCTCCAGTGTATTGAGAATTGCAAGGACCACTAGAGATAGAGACAGTTGTGGCAGTTAATGAACTTTGAATTATAATGTAAGGAGATGTTATTACAAATGAAAATTAAATTATTGGTATGTCTTTATAAAATTCAGGTTACAGTAGGGTTTTCAGTCTTGGCAATATTTATATTTTGGACAAGGTAATTAATTCCTTGCTGGGAGATGAGGAAAGAAGACTGTTTTAAGTGTTGTACGGTGTTTAGCAGCATCCCTGGCCTCTACCCTCTAGATGCCTGTAGCCCTTTCAGTTGCAACCATCAAAAATGTCTCTAGACATTGCCAAATGCCCCGGAGGACAAAATTGCCCCCAATTGGAACCACTAGGTTATAGGGATAAACTTATGTATTATTTTTATGATAAGAGAATTTAATACTGTTTGGGAATATACCACATACTTACTTTTGCAGAGTCTTTTCCATTTGAGTTGAAGAATAGTTCATTTTCCTCCTTTATATCCCTTTGGGGTGCTCTCTGAGAGAGACTGTGCTCAGACTGGTCTGGAATGTGGAGCCTAGCAGTGAGCGAGGCTGAGACTGGAGCCCTTAAATGCAACAGAAGAATGGAGTCTGAATTGTGGGTGGGAATTGTGCTTATCTTTGTAGATGCACAGTGAAAAGATCATTTGCAATATGTCAAGCGTTACCAACTTTAAGTATCTGCGATTCAGTGAAGTTTACTTTGAAATGTTGTAGGTATGTCTTGTATTTGATAGAAGATACAGAAATATATGGCACAGGCATTTTCTAGGACCCTGAGTACTCCTGACAGACCCTTATCTCTGAGCATAAAGTTCAATGGTTTCCACTAATCAGATGGTGAAATAGGAAATCTCAGTCTCTTCTAGGGATTACTTCATAGTTTGGTGAGCTGACCATCTTTTTTCATATGATTACTGGCCATTTATTTTTCTTTAAGTGATTTGCCTCCTGTTCTTTGCTTATATTTCAATCACAGTATTCTTTTCCCCAGTTTCTTTCTTTTTCTTTCTTTATGCTGTTCAGTTATAAAATACTTACGTAAATAGCAGATCTTTTCATTGTTACTAATGTAACCCTTTTTTTGCTTGATTTTTCTCTTTTCTGGGGGATGGGGTGGGAGGGGGCGTTTACCTTGTTCATTTTTGCTCATTCTTCGGCTTTCAACATTTTTGAATCCTTTTGTGTTAGGTATTTACAGTCTATAGTTGGGCTTTGTTTTTTCAACATGATCCTTTTGTCTTTCTTAATAGACGAGTTTATCTCTAAATGAGATAATCATGCTATATATGTGTTTAATCTGTTCCATCTAATTTTTATGCCTTCCTTTTTGTTTTCTCTCCATTTCGGGACTTAAGTTTCAGATACGTATTTAAGATATGTTTAAACCTTCATTTCTCAAATTACTTCAGAAACAAAGTAGTGTGTATTATGATCTTCCCTTTTCTCTCAATATTTAGGGTTGTGCTGAGATTTTTATTCTTATTGTAGTTAAATGACTTTTCTATTTTGTGGCTTATACTTCAAAAACAACATTTACTTTCTGCTTTTCTAACCTTATTTCCACAGTTCCTTTACTGTATCTGCTTATCTTTCACAAGACAGCTTCCTCATTTGCAATTCTTCATGAGTAATCATCTTGGCCAGATTGTCTTCATGAAGATATTTTTTTCCCCTCCAGAAAGTATACATGGGTGCTACACTTCCTGAGTCTCCTTTCTGTCAGCTCCAGATGGGGACCACAGTTTGGCATGTCCTAGAATTCTTAGGTTGTACTTTTTATTGAAGTAAAAGTGACACACAGTAAACTGTGCATGTTTAAAGTGTATGATTTGAAAAGTTCGACGTATTATACACCTGTGAAAGCATTACTGCAATCAAGATAATAGATATATGTATCCGTGGCCCCCAAAAGTTTACTTGTGACCCTGGGTAATCCCTTTACCCTCCTCTCCATCTCTAGGCAACGCTGATTTGCTTTCTGACACCACCAGTTTATACTTGAAATCATTTTATATAAATGGAATCGTATAGAATGTACTTTTTGGGAATTTGACTCAGCGTGATTATTTTAAGAGTTATCAGTGTTGTTGCATGTATCAGTAGTTTATTTCTTTTTCCCCATTCAAATGTTATTTTCTTTTAAAAATATTTTTTCTAAAATAATAAAGAAATATTTAATAGAGAAAAAGAAAGGTTCCTAGTCTTTGAGTTTACTCTCTTTTTATTGCTGAGTAATATTCTACTGTTCTATCCCACACCACAATTCATGTGTCACTTCATCTGTTGATGGAAATTTCAGTGGTTCCAGTAACAAAGCTGCCATAAACATTCATGTATAAGTCTTTGTATGGACTTATGCTTTTGTTTCCCTTGGGCAGATATCTCAGAGTGGTCATATGGTGGGTGTTTTAAGTTTAACTTGTAAGAAATTGCCAAGCTTCTTCTAAAATGGTGATTCTGTTTTACATTCCCACCAGCAGTGTATGAAAGTTCCAGTTACTGCACATCCTTGCCAACCCTTAGTATGGTCAGTCTTTTCCATTTTGGACATTATTGTAGGTTGTAGTGTATTGTTGAAGTTTAAATTTGCTTTCCCTTGATAACTGGTGCTGAGCATCTTCTCATGTTCTTAACTGACATTTGTAGAATTGCTCAATTTTTAAAATTGGGTGGTTTTCTTATTCAGATTCATAAGTTCTTCATATGTTCAAGATATAAGTCCTTCATCAAATAGGTGATTTGCAAATATTTTCTCTCAATATGTGGTTTGCCTTTTCATTTTCATAGCAATGTCTTTTGGTGAGCGTATTTTTAAAAGTTTGATGAAGTCCAATCCATCAGTTTCTTCTTTTACGACTAGTATTTTTTTTTGTCCTGTTCATGAAATCTTTGTCTGTTTGAATGTTGCAAATATCTTTTTTTGTTGTTGAAAGTTTATAATTTTAGTTTTTATGCTTAGAACTATGATTTATCTAAAATTAATTTGAGTGCCTGGTGTGATACAAGGGTAAGGGTTCATTTTCCCCCAAGCTTTGTTCAGTTGTTCCAGCACCATTTGTTGAAAAGATACATGTTTCTCTACTGAATTACATTGATGCCTTTGTTGAAAATCAAGTTGACTATAAACGTGAGTTCGTTTCTGAGTTTTCTCCAGTTCTGTTGATCTGTGTCGTCTGTCTTTATACTGGTGCCACACTGTCTTGATTGCTGTAGCTTTTTTTCCTATTGTAGTAAAATACGCATAACATAAAATTACAATTTTAACCATTTTTAAGCGTACATTTCAGTGGCATTAAGTACATTCGCATTTGTTTCTGCATTACCACCATCTAGCTCCAGACCTTTTATTTTCATCCCAAACCGAAACTGTGTGCCCATTAAACAACAATTCCCCATTCCCCCTACTGCAGCCCCTGGCAACCAGCATTCTACTCTCTGTCTCTGTGAATTTGTCGACTCTAAGTACCTCATGTAAATGGAATCATATAGTTTTTGTCCTTCTGTGACTGGCTTGTTTCATTTAGTCTAAGTGTAGACTTAGTTTTCAAGGTTCATCCATGTTGTAGCATATGTCAGAATTTCCTTCCTTTTCAAGGCTGAATAATATTTTTTTGTATGTATCACATTTTGTTTCTTCATTTATTCATCAGTAGGCGCTTGCATAGCTTCCATGCTTTGCAATTGTGAATAATGCTGCTATGAACACGGATATCTAAATAACTGTTGAGTCCCTGCTCTCTGCATTCAGTTCTTTGGGGTATAAACCTAGAAGTGTGATTGCTGATCTTCTAATCCATATCCTACACTACAGCCAAAATAATGTCTTTAACACTTAAATCGTCTAGACCATGTCTGTGTCTCTCTTTCTCCCCTACAACTTCAGTCCCCTTGTACTGCATTTAGAGTACAACACAATCCAGGCTTCTCAGCATGGCTTCTTACCAGGGCACAACATAACAGGGCGCTGCCTCACCTCCAACCTCATTTCTGCTTCTTTCCCACTTCTCTCTAAACTCCAGCCACATAGACCTGCCATCTGTTTCTTGAGCATCCAGGCTCTTTCCTGTACTAGGACCTTTGCATGTGCTGTTTTCTCCACCACCACAAAATCCCACCTCCAAACACAGCTCTTCTTTATCCTTTAGGTTTCAGTATAAATGTTATCTCTTCAGACAGGGCTTCCCTCATGACACATTTAAGCATATCACCTATTTATTCTCTTTCATAACATCTTTCCAGTTTTTCCAAAGTCCTTTTATTCAATGTACAAACACATATTTATTTAGTTTTAAAATAACTGACTCCCCCCTACCCCTACCCCGCCCCATACCTCAAGCTCCATGGTGGCAGGAACCATAATAGACCAGCACCTGCACACAGTTGGGAAGGAGTGAACAGTAGAGACACGTGTAGCCTCACAAAGTAATTGGAAAGAGGACTCTTCTCATAGGATGTATTGGTTTGGCAAGCTTCTAAAAATCAATCCTATTACTTTGCATTACTTCCACGTGTGTTTAAAATTTAATCCAAATTATTCTCTCATTTGAATTATATGGTGTGACAAATCATTTCATATGATTTAGGGATCAGGTTTAACCTGAAAGTAAGTATAAGGTCAAAGTTGAAACTGTAATAAAATATGTTGGATATTCTGTATGTCTGTAGTATAAAGATTTGGTTTCCGTGTTTTCACCATTGTTTTCTTCCTTCACAGACTGAGACAACACTTGGACTCAGTTCATACCAACAGAAAAGGTAAGGCAGTAATAGGTATATATATATTTTTTTAATATATAAAATTTTATGTATTTAGTAAGATACTGACATACTTTTAGGTCTTTCTGGGGGATTCCCGCTCTCCGTTTTCCCCATACTTTTTTTGGTGAGGAGGGAAAACAAATAGTAAATCACATTATATCATGTATTTCAAGTATTGTGTATGGAAGACCACGTTTAAATCTGAATTTGCATGTTGTGCATTGTGTAGCATTCCTTCCGCATTCACATGCAAAGGGGTTTACTTGTAGCTGAAACTCCCCTTGCTTTGGAAGAGTTTCGGTGTTATAGCTCCCAGTGACCTCTCCTGTGGTCCTCCCTGCTTTTTATGGGCTGAGCAGTGCTGCCCTCAGTTGTCATCAAGGGTCTACCTGCAGGCCCCTGGCAGAGGAAGTTACCATATAAGGAGAGATGATTTTAATTAGAGGAGACCCTAACTGGTTGTCTTGTTGACCCCCGTTGTTTGACACATGAGGACTCTGAGATTCTTAGAACCAAGGGATGTGCTAACAAGGTTAGAGTAATATTCTACTGAGTAATATTGGACATTATTGTAGGTTGTAGTGTATTGTTGAAGTTTAAATTTGCTTTCCCTTGATAACTGGTGCTGAGCATCTTCTCATGTTCTTAACTGACATTTGTAGAATTGCTCATTGTTAAAAATTGGGTGGTTTTCTTATTATTCAGATTCATAAGTTCTTCATATGTTCAAGATACAAGGGTTTCAGGTAGAATTCATTATCTTCTGATCACCAGCCCCGTGTTGCGTTCCCTTTGATATTCTTATATCAAGTATGGAATCCTTCAGTGTTCGCTGTATTTTCTCTCTTTAGCCAGAAGAGCAATATAGAGTTAGTTAAGAATTAGAGGGGAAATGCTTTGAAGGAGGCATAGGGGAGCCAGTGGAGGCACATGAAGGAAAATAGTCGTGATGGAGCTTACATGGTAGGGAAGAGAGGTGAGAGTCTGCACAGTCTGCTCTGTGCTGGGGCTGTGGGTACACTCCCTGCCTTGAGACGTCTTGAAGGACAGTAGAGACACAGCTTCTGATGAGGTTATAAAGCATATGTGTTGATGAAATGACAAAGGCAATCTGCTTTCTGAAAGAAGGCGGCTCACTTGAAGAGTATATTATAATCCAATGATAGAAGCCTCAGGGCTTAGTTGTAGGGGATCAGGTACCTGAGACACATGCCTCACATGGTGTCTCACTTTCATCATCAAAACAGTCCACAAGGCCTAAGGCACAGCTGAGGTGAAGTTAGCCTCTGACTGCAGCTCCTGGTCTCCACTACTGGCTGCCTCTACCAGCTTCTCCTTGGGGGTACCCCCATTTCTGCTGAGCATTAGAGATTGCTGAGATGGACACTTTGTGGTTTTGAACTCCTGTAGTCATTTCTGCGCCAATTTCTGACTTCTTGTACTCCCCAGTTGTATAGTCCATTTGCTGCCCTGTGACTTTTCTAGTAAGCCGAGAGATTCAGCCCCATCCTTTCTTGTATTGCCTATACATGATCTCCTGAGCGAAAACTCTCATTCTGTAAGTGAAACTTAACCTGCTCCAGGGAAATTTATATCATGAAAAGCTTAGTTAGAAAATGATTCTGTAGCTAATGGTGGTGAAGCTAGTCTCTGGCTACCATTTGCTCCGTCTCCACCACCCAAGGGCTTCCAGGACATTCCGCAAAGAGAAGAGCTGCTGCTTTCACGACCTCAGGATCATGGGAAGTAAAACTATGAAAGAATTTTCCAAGATACTCTTTTTTATATTTCTCTCCTACCTTCTGGTTCACCCTTTCTAATTTGTTTTAATACAGTTATCAATTGCATGATAATATTTTGTTTAAAAAGATGCCAGCTACATAAGATAATGGTGGGTAATGTGCACATAGCGTTCCATCAGTGTTTATTTTAGTTGAACACCAAAATGTTATAATGAGTACCAGTAATGATTTAATATTTTGGGACGTGAGGCCACCTTTTATGAATGTCTTTTCCTAGGGTTGTGGAGCCCTATGGTGGGAGATTAGGAATTAAAGAGACCTGAGTTCTGTGTTCACCAGATATGTAGCCTGGAGAAAAACTATTTAACTGCTCTGAGCATGACTTTCATTTGCAGACTGGGGAAGATCATTTCTCGGTCTGATGTATCTTATATGTGATATAAGGTTATGCATTATATAAGGTTGCTGTAAGGACCAAATGAGAGACTTATTTGGGTAACAGTAGTTTGCAAACATTAAAATGTTACATAAGTTGTGGGTGTTGGTTAATTTATTTGTTCAGTCATTCAGCAAATATTTACTGGAATCTTTACATATACCAGGCATTGTTCTAAGAATTAGTGATTCAGTCATTGTGTTTGTTATCTATTGCTGTGTAATAAATTACCTCCAAACGTAGAAGCTTAAAACAGCAGACATTTATTATTTTTCTGTTTCCGTGAGTGAGAAATTTGGGAACAGCTCTGCTAAGTAGTTGTGGCTCAGGGTCTCGTGAGATTTCAGCCAAGACATCAACCGAAGCTGCAGTCATCTGAAGGCCTGGTCCCGGTGGGTCCTCTCCAAGATGGCTCACTCACATACCATTAGCAGAAGGCCTCAGTTCCTTACTGGCTGTTGGCAGGAGACCTTAGTTCTTTGCCATGTGGAACTCTCTGTAGGGCTGCTTGAATGTTCCCGTGTCACAGCAGCTGGAGACCCTAGAGCAGGAGAACCAAGAGAGAGCACAAGGAGGAAGCCACAGTGTCTTTTGTAATTGGGTCACACAGTCACTTCTACCATATTTTATTCATAGGAAGTTACCCCCAAGGAGAGCAGAATTAAGCCCCCACCTCTTGAAGAGAGGCAGATCAGAGAATTTGTGAACACATTTTAAAATTACCACAGTGCTGGCTGGGCCAGATAGTCAAGACTCCCGCCCTGGTAGAACCTGTGTGCTAATGGGGAAAACAGACAATAAGCCACCAAATAAATGAACAAAGTATCAGTTAGAGAAAGGTCTGGGATAGACAAGACTCCATTGCTTCTTTAGATTTGACCATAACGAAGGCCGCTCTGAAATGATGTTTCAGCTTACCTGGTGAAAATCTTAGGGCAGAGCATTTCAGACAGGAACAGCTAGTGCAAAGGTTTGATATTGGGAGCAGTGTTGTTGTTATTATATTATGTTGTTATGAGAGCTGGAAATGTTGGTGTATACAGTTAGGTAAGAAGGATACATGTGTATATCTGTGTGTGTATGTGTATACACAGTGTCCACAAGAAGAACCAGAGTCTTCTGATCTTTAAGTTTCCTGGTATCTCTAGGATATAAGCCAAAAATACTGGGCTACGGAGTACTTTTCAAATTAAGGTGGTTGAGGTTCTTTAATTGACTGTATAGTTTGCTTTTTATTAAGTACAACCATTTTGGTTGCCTGCAGTTAACCATAAGCATCTAGAAGATTATAGCCAGAGCTTGCTAATACCTTAATGGCAGATAAAGTCTGCTCACAATTGCAGTTTGTCTAATATCTGTTATAAATTTTGTGAAAAAGTTAAAGGGAATGTTCTTAAGTTGTTTTTTAAGATTCCGTTTGGGTTTATACTTAGATTAATTTTCTAGCTCTGGAGCTTTTAGCCACACATGAAGTGACATATATGCAAAAAACAGTACTACTTTGCATAGATCTTGAAGACTGTAGTAATTTTGATGGTAGACTTAAACCCAACCACATCAAATATTATAATAACTGTGAATGGTTTCAACACCAGTGGTCAGACTATATTAAGGAAAGATCTAAGCATATATTGTCTACAAGAAATGTACTATATATTTCAATTTATATTTAATTTATTTTATCATTTGTTTTGAAATAACTTTAGAGGATAGATGCAAAAAGAGTACAAAGAATTCCCATATATATCCCGTGTATATCTTGACCTAGATTGAGTCCCCATTTAACACTTTACCACATCTGCTTGATCATTCGTAATCTCCCTCTCCACCTCTTCTTTCCTTCTTCTCTCTCTCTTCCCTATCTTTCTATATATAGGTATATATGTATATGTAATTATTTTTCTGAATTTTTTGAGAATCAGTTGTAGACATGATGGTCTTTTATTTTACCCCTAAAAACTTCAGTGTATAATTCTTATAAATATAGACATTATTTTACAAGCCACAGTAAAATCAGGAAATTAATATCTACATATACTACTTAAGCTACAGACCTTATTTTAATTTTGTCAGTTGATCCATTAATGACTTTCACTTTAACAAGTAAAGAAATTCTTGGTCCAAACTTCTACTTCTCACCCTCACATTTTATTTATTTTTACATTTTATTTTATTTTATAGCTGCGCCGTGGAGCATGTGGGATCTTAGTTCCCCGACCAGGGATCAAACCCACGCTTCCTGCATTGGGAGCACAGAGTCTTAACCACTGAACACCCGGGAAGTCCTTCCCCTCACATTTTAATTCATTGTGTTAAAATTTACACATTTTTTTAAATCGTCCGTTCAATAGCAAATTATTGTAATTTATTTTTAATATGTTTGTTTTTTAACTTTTAAACTAGAGTGGTAAGTGAATTATGTACCATCATCACAGTATTAGAGAATCTGAGTGTGACTGTATATTTACCATTACCAGTGAGTTTTACACATACATTCATGTGTTTTTTGATGTCAATTAGCATCCTTTTATTTCTGCTTGAAGAACACCCTTTAGTATTTCTTGTAAGTCAGAAGTGGCTATGGTGAACCCCCTCAACTTTTGTTTGTTCAGTGAAGTCTTTCTCTCTCCTTGATTTCTGAATGACAGCTTTGCTGGGTATAGTATTGTTGTTTGACAGTTATTTTCTTTCAGTAGTTTGGATGTCATCCCACTCTCTCTTTGCCTACAAAATTTCTGTTGAGCAGTCCACCTGTATGGTACCTCCTTCTTATCTGCGGGGCATACATTCCAAACACTACACTATTACTGATAGTACCAAACACTATATATACTCTGTTTTTTTCCTATACTGACAGTGGGTCACATATACAGCAAGGGTACAGTAGACAAAGGGATGATTCATGTCTCGGGCAGGGCAGAGCAGGGCAGCATGAAGTTTCATCATGCTACTCAGAAGGGTGTGCAGTTTAAAACATGTATTTTTTATTTCAGGAATTTTTCATTTAATATTTTCAGACCATGGTTGACCGCATGTAACTGAAACTACAGAAAGTGAAACCACAGACGAGGGGGGACTAATGTAGTCTTATGGGGTGGGGAGTGGGGTGTTCCTTGTATGTGATGTGTCACTTTTGCTACTTTCAGAATTCTCTCTTTGCCTTTGACTTTTGACAGTTTAATCATAATGTCTCATTGTAGGCCTTTTCAAGTTCAACCTGTGTGGGGTTCTTTGGGCCTCATAACTCTAGATGTCCACTTATCTCCCCACAACACTGGGGGAGCTAGATGTCCACCGTGGGCTCTCTCTTTCCCATCTGAGAAACGGTAGGCGCTAGGGGGCCCTCTCAGTGCAGCGCTGTACCAGCCTGGTAGACAGGTGATATGACCAGAGTATAGCCATTTCTCTTACCTTTCTAATACAGTTTTTTTCTTCTTCTTCTTCTTCTTTTTTCCTGCTCTCTGTGGTCCAGGGATGTTCTTGAGCCTCACCCCTGTGTTTTGGGATTTTCACAATGGTATCTCATCTATGGGTAGTTGTTGGGTGGTCTTCTTGTGAGGGGGACTGAAGTCAAGAATGACCTACGTCACCATGTTGATGATGTCACTCCCCAAAAGACATCATTGATAATAGGAAAAGGAGGGACAGGGAGAAGATACTCACAGTACATACATTTGACAAAGGACATGTATCTAGAATATATAAAGAACTCTTAAACTCAAAATTAAGACAGACATCCCAGTTAAAATACTTTGAACAGACACTTTGCAAAAGAAGATATCTGATTGGGCAGTAAACAAATGAAAAGATGTTCAACATCATTAGTCCTTAGGGAAATGAAAATTTAAGCTAAAATGTATTTATTGGAAAATATTGAAATAGGAGTAATCTGTATCTTTTCTCTTAAGTCACTATATAGCTGTCTCTAATAAAAGTCATATTGGGAACCATTTTAAACTGTTGGTGACTTTTTAAAAAGTTTTGCTTGTTAAAGTGCTTTTATTCCCCTCTTACTTCTGCTTGCAACGCTTACTGTGGATCAAGCTACAAAAGAGTAGTTCCCAAATGTGAGAGTGGACATAAAAGTGCCAGTTTCTGGGCTCCATACTAGATGTAAGGAATCAGAATAGAGAGGCGCGGGGCCCTGGAATCTGCATTTCTACAAGCATCCTAGATGATTAAGATGTAGGTAGACCACAAATCATTTGTTATGAAATACTGGGCCGAAGAGAACCTTTTGTTTAGGTAGTAATTGCCCCTAGGAAAATATTTTAAATTTCACAGTTTAAACAAATTCCCAAAGCTCCAAGAACGTCGTATGCTTCATTTGCGAAGGTCTTGTGTGCTTAATTTCGACCTAACAGTTCACCAAGCAACACAGATTTCATGTATCTCTCCAGTTGTTCCCTCGCTTGAAGTCAGAATAGCCCTTATTCATCTCCTTCTCCCCAAATAAACAGTTAATGCTTTAGTGAAAATAAAATATTGTATTGAAAGTTTCAGAAAAAATACAATCACTGCCAAAAGCATAAAATCATGTTATTACTTTTATAATGTCTAAGAGTCTGTTTCTTTGAAATTGACAAAGGGCACCATTTTTCATATTGCTTCTTCCCCAGTTTATTGTTCAACATTATGGATTTGTAGACATTTGCTTTCTGTTAATAAAGCACTGAAGAGTGTCATGGCCATTCTAAATAAACAGCAGCAGCCATTTCAGTCAGCTGTCGGTATGTGATAGCTATGTTATTGAATTTCGGGTTTTGTTAAGATAAGATTATACCTATGACAACTTGTGTTGTACCCACTCAAATATTAAATTGGTCCTTAGATATAGATCTGCTGTTGTTTTGAAAATATGCATTTATTTATGAGGGAATTATCTGTTACGTATTGTCCCCTCTATCTCATATTCTGTGAGCATCCTGTAAATGTCACGATAACAATTGCTGGACACCACTTCTTTGGAACATTTTATGGGAGATCTTAGCCCACATAAGGCATGAAAAAGGAAAACAAGGTCTAAGGATTTAAAAGGAAGAAACAGAATTGTTGTTACTTGCAGGTGATCTGTCTACAGAGACAATTCAAGATAGTGATCATTTTAGCAACACATATAATGGCAGGGGAAAATCTAAGAGAATCTGTAGACAGACTGTTAGAATTAACTCACCAAAATGCCTGGGTTTAAGATCAGTACCCCCAAATCAGTAACTTTTTAATATAAAGCAATAACCATATATATCTATCTGCCTACTTGACACCTCCATCTAGATAAGACATCTCAAGTTTAAATGCCTAAAACAATACTCTTGAATCCCTACCCAACTACCCTTCCCCACTTCTAACCTACTCTTGCATGTCATGACTACATATCTAGTTTCTCGGGCCAAAATCTTAGAGTTAAGTCATCTTGATGCCTCTCTTCTTTCTCTTACACTCCAAAATCAATCCATCAGCATGATGTCTCTAGCTTCCAAAAATATTCATAGAAGAGCCACTTCTCATCACCCTCCCTTGCAGTCATCCTGGACCACAGTGGCTGTCCCCTCCTCTCTGGACAACTGCAGGGCCTTCATGCTTCACTCTTGGGCTCATGCAGTCTCTTCTTCATACAGCAGCCAGATTTGACCTTTTAAATGTGTTAGATCATGTTACTTCCTTGCTCAAAACACTGTAGACGCTTACTGTTACACTGAGGATAAAATCCAGACTTCTGCAAGGAGACCTGGCCTCTGTACTGCTCTGATCTCAGCTCCGGTCTCCTCCCCCTCCTTCCTGTATTCTGGCCACTTCAGCCTCCTGGTTCCTCATCATGCCAAGGACATTCCTGCTCTCTTCCTCCAGATCGCCACCAGTCACGTCTCAGCCCCAGTGTCCCCTCCTCAGAGAGACCGTCTATGTTCCTGCTGTGTTTGATTTGTCTTTATATGTTGGACGTCATCACGTGATGTGTTCTACTTTTGTTTTCCCCATTGGCATGTTAGTGCCATGAGAACAGGCTCTTTGTTCTCATGGCCCCAGCCACTAGACAGCCCCTGACATTCAGTATATTTGTGTTGAGTGAATGGGGTGTGCACTGCACCTTTTTCCCTTGCCTGGCCACTTTAAACATTTCCACTTGAAGTTTGGGGATTAGGCTCTCAGTTCTGTGAGAAAAAACTGTATCTTAATCTCCTTTGTATCTCTAGCATCTAACACAGTCATTGTTTATATATGTGTGAATTACTGACTTAGACACATTTACTTTATGCGTTACAATTTTTTTTCTTGATTGGATGGAGATTTTATGTAAGTTTGAGTTTCACACTGTTAAAACTGATGAACTCATCAGTATCTATTGTTTTAAAGGAGCTGAAGAGTATCCTCGTTATAGTATGTCTAAGAAGGGCAGAGATCAAGAGGGAGTAGATTCTGTACCTCTGGCTACATGTGGCAGCTGCCTTGTGAGGAATTGTGCCTTCATTGTCCCAGTGTCTTTAGTTTTGTGCTTTAGTAAAGTATAGTCTTACATTTGGTCTTTTCCTTCTCGTGTTTGTCATCTTTAATGTTCAACATATGTAGAAGGATTGTCAAGCAGCACAGAGTAATACTCTTAATTGGTAAGGCTAAAAACACTTTTAAACCTTATTTTTTTAAGCTCAATTATTCCACTGCTCAGACTATTTAATCTTTATTGAATTGAGTCAAATCTAGATCTTCCACATTTTCTGTATGTCCTTGTCTATTTCTATTGTATTTCCTGAATGAAATTACTATATCATGTGAAGCTTGTGCTCTTTTGAATTGCAAAGGTGATGGAAATAAAGTAGTCTCACAAAATGGGTTTTGCTCTTACATCATTTCTTAAAATACAGCAGAAAGATAATCTACTGTTTAGAACTTTAGTGTCTGAATGACTTTCTCCCTCTCTCGGTATGTAAACAGATGACTTTAGGTATGTGGACCTCCTCTCGAAGGTTGTTTATACTTTGCATCAATGTTAGGTCATGGTGATGTCTAGGAGGTTTGCTGATTCAGGAATCTGTTTTAGTGAGAAGTTCTAGTATCAAGGGGAATAGTTAGAAATGATACTCAAATATTTAGGCCAAGACATCATAGATCAGTGTGTTCCAAACTCTCAGATTAAAAAGATATTTCAGTTCTTGGAAATTTCTGTCCCCAAATTGACTCTTGTTTAGTTCTTTGACACTCTAGTTACAATGGGATCATGAGTTTTTAATCTCTATAAATTGCCTTCCAAGTACAAGTAATTATATATTGTTCATTGTACATGTATTAAAAATCCAAATGAGACAGTTCCGTGGCAGTCCAGTGGTTAGGACTTGGTGCTTTCACTGCGGTGCCCCAGGTTAAATCCCTGGTTGAGGAAATGAGATCCCTTAAGCCGTGTGGTGTGGCAAAAAAAAAAAAAAAAAAAATCCAGATGAACATATTAAGGTATATTGTTATCAATTATATCAACCAAATAAATTTCAGCAGTCTATTTGAGCAGTTTCTGTTTTTGCATACCTTTGAATAGGAAAAACACTCCTTTTTTTCCGCCATTTTTTAAAACAAATGTTTATTGATTTCCTCTAATAAAAAAGTAATGCATATTTCTAATATAAGACTCCACTTTGCTTAAAGAAACTTTATCATGACAAAACTCAAGTGTCTGACTTTGGTTTGGGGAAACACATATGTTGAAGAATTGCTTCTTAGGCTGTTTTCTTTTTACTTACAGTATATCTCTGTACCGGGGTAATTGCAGACCTATACGATTTGAGCCACCAATGCTGGATTTCCATGAACAGTAAGTTTAAAATTTTCAGGCCATAGCGATATTATATATATTTTATGCATGCATTTGTCTTGCCTTTTGCCTGTGTTATCTTGTATGAGAAAGTTACATGTTTTAGTCATCAGGAAAGTAAATAATGTTGAATATAGTTTGAAAATGGGAGGTAAGTATCTGTTATGAATCTAACGTATAATATTAAATTTTGAAGTTTGAAAAATATCCACATTTTGGAGTCTCTGGTTCAGAGGATCTTATCTTCAGAAGCAGCATTAAACTTGGTTACCTTTCTGATTAGCACTTCATTTCCAGTTTGATTATTTAACATTTTTCCTTGTGGATGTGGAAGAATATATTAATTTGTTTGATGTATATGCTTTTAGAAGTACAAACTTTTATACATCATCAAATAAATAATATTATCACCAACCCAGGAGGCCAAACAAAAGCAGATCCTGCAGGAAGACAAGGTCCAACCACAGAGTACTTCCTCAAACCATAGTTCTGCTTCTTACCTTCTGCCTCTGGGTCTCAGGTTTTGCACATCTCAGACACACTGAGGGGAAGACAAGTCTTCACCCGTATTTGGTTCCAACCCAATTTAGCAGGTAGGTAAAGAGAACATCTTAAATGATATAACTTCTAGAGTAATGCCACTCTGGTAAGTTAGCAGAAGAAAGGAAGTTTTTTTAAATTTGTTTGTCCTTTTTTTTAAAAAATAATTTTTATTGGAGTAAAGCTGATTTACAATGTTGTGTTAGTTTCAGGTGTATAGCAAAGTGAATCAGTTACGCATATAGATATATCCACTCCTTTTTAGACTCTTTTCCCATATAGGTCTTTACAAAATATTGAGTAGAGTTCCCTGTGCTATACAGTAGGTCCTTATTAGTTATCTATTTTATATATAGTAGTTTATATATGTCAATCCCAATCTTCCAATGTATCCCTCCCACTCCTTTACCCACCCCCCACCCGGTGACCGTAAGTTTGTTTTCTACATCTGTGACTCTGTTTCTGTTTTATGAATAAGTTCATTTGTACCATTTTTTTAGATCCCACATATAAGCAATATCATATGATATTTGTCTTTGTCTGACTTCACTCAGTATGACAATCTCTAGATCCATCCATGTTGCTGCAAATGGCATTATTTCATTCTTTTTTATGGCTGAGTAATATTCCATCGTATATATGTACCACATCTTCTTTATCCATACCTCTGTCGATGGATATTTAGGTTGCTTCCATGTCCTGGCTATTGTAAATAGTGCTTCAGTGAACATTGGGGTGCATGTATCTTTTCGAATTATGGTTTTCTCTGGATATATGCCCAGGAGTGGGATTGCTGGATCATATGTTAGCTCTGTTTTTAGTTTTCTAAGGAACCTCCATAGTGGCTATACCAATTTACATTCCCACCAACAGTGTAGGAAGATTTCCTTTTCTCCACACCCTCTCCAGCATTTATTAGAAGAAAAGAATTTAAAAGGGAAGTTGGTAGGGGGAGCTGTATGCAGGTCTATTCTGATTCAATAAATGAAAACTGTAATTTTTTTCATGTTGTCAAAGTTGTAGTTAACCGTTTTCTACTAGTGAAGACATGAAATTTAAGTAATTTCTGTTTAAATATTTCAGGGTATTTTTAAATTTGGAAGTGTATTCATCTTTTGATTTGAAACCAGGTGCCTGAAACTGTTCTTCTACACTAAGATGTTAATGTCAAGTTTTCATTTAGTTTTTACGTGTACCACAGTAGGCAGCCTTGCAATTTTTAACATTCTTTAATTAATTCTGTAAAAATTTCTTTACAATCTCAAACCTAGAATAATCAAATATATCAGTTATACTTGTACAAAACCGTGGTAGAGTAGTCAGCATAAGAAGAGCTATCTGATAACAACTCCATCTTTTCAGGTGTTTACAGAGATCATGGATTTTTGGGGTGGGGCTGCAGAGAGAAGTTTGTGTGTTTCCTTTTGTACCTACAGATGGAATCAGTATTTGCAAGTAGTCGTTACATAAATAGTAAAATTGACTTGTGGGTGTTAGGTTTAAAGACCATAATGTTCAGGTAGGAAATACATCACTATTGTTTCTGTCCTATAAAAAGGTTTAGAAACGGTGTTGAGATGGCAAAAGCACAGAGTTCTTAATCCAGTCACAGTAATATATCACCTGTAGTCTCCTTCTGTCAGATACCAAGATATTTAATGAAACATGGCATGCGTTCTGATCTTTAGCAAGAAGGTTCATTATTTTTAAAATAATGATGAGTTCTATCTCTCTGATGAACTCCAATCTAGGACTATGGCATGGGCCATGTTTATGATGACACCATGAGCCTGGGGACAGAGGAGATCAGGGTACAGTAGCAAAACTTTAAGTCTAACATAGTGAGTATTCTTACTTTGAAAAGCTTAGCAGTAACCATTTTAGAGAGATTGTTTCAAAAGTTATATCCGGGCTTCCCTGGTGGCGCAGTGGTTGAGAGTCCGCCTGCTGATGCAGGAGACACGGGTTCGTGCCCCGGTCAGGGAAGTTCCCACATGCCGCGGAGCGGCTGGGCCCGTGAGCCATGGCCGCTGAGCCTGCACCTCTGGAGCCTGTGGTCTGCAACGGGAGAGGCCACAACAGTGAGAGGCCTGTGTACCGCAAAAAAAAAAAAAAAAAAAAGTTATATCCAACGTTTTTCACTTCTTTTTTTTTAAGGGAGTTTTGAAAATTTCATGCATCCCCTGAGATAAAGAAATTTTCAGGTGTGCAAAATATCTGAATCGAAATTGGTAATTCCTGTTCCAAATTACCTGTCCCTCAACGCTTTACATAATGAATGCCCCACCCCTAAATAGGAGAAATTGAGATAAGGGCAAGCAAAATTCTGGACTGGTAGTTTTAACCTTTTTTGGATCATGGTTTTCTTTAAGAACAGATGAAAGCTATCAGAACCTCTTCCTTCCTTTCCCCAAATGCACACACACACAGTTGCACATACAAATAACATTTTGCACATAGGTTCAAGGGTTTTATAGCCATCCCCATCAAAGTCCATATCTGGATCCTTAAGCGCTCATAAGGAATTCCTGTTCTAGGCCACAGATTATTAAATCACCAGTACAAAATTTACTGGGATTTTGCCCAATATGCTAGCAGTACATGTTCACTGTGGTAAACTTAGAAAATGCTTATCAAGAGAAAGAAGTAAAAATTTACCAGTAATCCAGCCACCCAGAAACATAAACATTGAACTTCTATCCTTCAAGTCCTTTTTCTGTGTATTTATTTATTGAGTTACAAAAATATAACAGTATTTTCTGACCATAAACTATTTTATAACCTGCTTTCTTTTTTTTAAAATAAATTTATTTATTTATTTACTATTGGCTGCATTGGGTCTTCATTGCTGCCCACAGGCTTTCTCTAGTTGTGGTGAGCGGGGTCTACTCTTCGTTGTGATGCGTGGGCTTCTCATTGTGGTGGCCTCTCTTGTTGCGGAGCACAGGCTCTAGGCACGCAGGCTTCAGTAGTTGTGGCATGTGGGCTCAGTAGTTGTGGCTTGCGGGCTCTGGAGCGCAAGCTCAGTAGTTGTGGGTCACGGGCTCCAGAGAACAGGCTAAGTAGTTGTGGCGCATGGGCTTAGTTGCTCCGAGACATGTGGGATCTTCCCGGACCAGGGATTGAACCCATGTCCCCTGCATTGGCAGGTAGATTCTTTTTTTTTTAACATCTTTATTGGAGTATAATTGCTTTACAATGTTGTGTTAGTTTCTGCTGTATAACAAAGTGAATCAGTTATACATGTACCTATGTTCCCATATCTCCTCCCTCTTGCATCTCCCTCCCACCCTCCCCATCCCTTCCCTCTAGGTGGTCACAAAGCACGGAGCTGATCTCCCTGTGCTGTGCGGCTGCTTCCCACTAGCTATCTGTTTTACATTTGGCAGTGTATATATGTCCATGCCACTCTTTCACTTCGTCCCAGCTTACCCTTCCCCCTCCCTGTGTCCTAAAGTCCATTCTCTACGTTTGCGTCTTTATTCCTGGCAGGTAGATTCTTAACCACGCACCACCAGGGAAGTCCCTAACCTGCTTTCTAAACATATATACTGTGCATTTTTTTATTCCATAGCATTTTCTGTTACATTATTTTGTGGTATCAAAGAACAGCAAATTGTATGGATATATTTTTAAAATTCATTTATTGTTTTAAACTCTTTGTTCTTATAATCAGTGCTGAAACTAATGCTTTAAGCACAACCATTACTAGTTCCTCAGGAGAGTCCAAAAAAATGGAATTAGGAGGTGAAAGGATATGCAGAGTGTAAAACATTTTTAGTTAATATTTAGGCTAGAGAGTAATTAGGTGTCATGTACAAGGAGCACCGATAGGAATCAATGAATTAATCTACGACTGGAGAGGACGATGTGCTGAAGATGTGCGAACAGACAGATGCACTCCAGTACAGACGCGGTTGGGTTATACGATGAAGAAAATTGTTTGAAGCAGACTGTGAGCTCTTGGTTACAGGTTAGACTGGACTGTTCCCCAAAGCAGCAAATTTATATGCTGCTGCAAAAGAGCGGAAACAAAAGGAAAAAAAATTTACCCTTAATTTAAACTTTTCTGTGTCCAGCCTGAGAGTACTGAACAAAGTTTGTTTTTATCTCATAAAGGTAGAAGTGGATCTGTAGAAGTAGGAGTTGGGAGCAGATGTGAATACATGTATTAGGGTTCAATCAGAGGAACAGATCCAGTCAGATCCAGTGTTGTGTGTGTGTGTGTGTGTGTGTGTGTGTGTGTGTGTGTGCGTATATGTTTATGTGTGGAGTTTTTATAAGGAATTGGCTTATCTAATTGTGGGAGCTGGTTAAGCAGGCCCCAAGTGTACAGGGGCAGGCACTCAGGAAGGGAAAATTGCGAGCGGGCTGGAGCCTCAAGGGCAGGACCTGAATATTGATGTCCACGGGCCGGCACTTGGGGAGGATCCCAAGGAAGCAGGCCAGTCCCACATCCAGCTGTTGTTGGGAGTCTCTTAGCTCAGATGACGGCCAAACTCTCTTTGAAAGCTCCAGGCATGTTATACATACTTTAAGAGGCTCCTCTCCAAAAAGAATTTTTCATAGAAGGTTTCATGCAGTCATACAGAAAAATAGAACAGATAGTGAATATATTCTTAAACTAAATTCAATAATCAAAAATTTTGCCATATTCATATTTTTGTTCATTTTTTTAATCATTTGTAGCAGACATAATGACATTTCATGCCTACATTCTGCATAAGTACAGTACCATTATTGGTACTGTAAGAAAATTAACAGTAATTACAGAGTGCCATAATCCGTCTGTTTTGGTCAGTGCTGTTGTTGTTTGGTTCTAACTGATAGAAATCTAACTGAAAGGAATTGAGCAAAAATAAGGATATACTAGAAGGAATTCCAAGGACTGTAATATATTTGCAGAAAGTTCAGAGTTGCAGTGGGACCTGGGAATGACAGGATGCACGTTATCCAGCACCACTAGGCCTTTCTTCTGCCCGCCCCCATCTCTTATCTCTGCCCCACTTGCTGTTGGCTTCTTCTCTCCCACTGCCCATATCTTTTCCCTACAATGATGAGAGCAAATCTACTGACTGTTCTTGAGACCCGCATTCTCTAGCCTCCCTCCCTCGGGGAATAATAGCTTCTTTTACTTTAGTTGGAAAAATCTCAGAGTAGTACAGCCATCACCCTGGCTTAGGTGAGGTGGCTACCTCATCACTCAGATAAGGATGGTGTTTGGTAGTGGACGTGTTTTCCAGGGGGTGTCTCTGTAATTATCAGGGTTCACCCAGAGAAAGAAAAGTGCAGTGGGCAGGAGCTCCAGTTGAAGCCTGTTACAACCTCCCTGGCCCATTGAACCTCCAATGACCTTCAGTCCTCTGTAAAACACACCTTCCCCAGCCTGCCTAGCAGAGGTAGAAACTGTCTTCCCCCTGCTTCCATGGTGTGGCGTTCACTCCACAGAGCTGGGATGGATCCACACCCAAAATTTGCTTTAGGTGTCAAGACTGATTCACACACCAAGAAGGGCTGAAAAGATGTATTATCCTCACATAATGAAGCTTTCTGGGGAGAGCAGAGAGGGCTCCCAAGGTCTGAAAAATGGCTTGAGAGAGCAGAGAAAGGAAACTGGCTTGGCTCTTAAGCTTAGGGGGTGAGGCTGGGCAGGCTTGCACGGTCTGAACTTCTTAGTAGATGGGAGAGAGAGTGTGCAGGCTTCCCTGTGGGCTTGCCCAGATGTGGGGCATAAGGTGAAGGGACCTTGTGGGGCTTGAAAACTGTCAGCAGTGAGACATCAAAACTGGAATTGGGTTCTTCATCACACCTGACATCCTCTGCTAACTTCTGTCAGTGCTGGTTATTGCTCTAATTGTTTCTTTTGACGTCTGCTTCCCTACTAGACCCGACTATCAAGATAAATACGCACTATTTATCTTTACATATCTGGCACGTACTTCACACTTAACACATGCCATACATTGTCTTTAAGTCCAGCAAGATTACCTGCTGATTTCTTCTGCTACAGTAAAATTCGTTTTGCATTTTCAAGTGTTTTTGCAGTACTTCATTAAACATTTGCTATACCTTTTCTTCTTGATCCAGCAATGTACTGATTTAATTAATGCCCATGCTGTAAATGTTTCATTAGCTTCATATGTCTAGCAGTAATTTTAGGACTTGAGAAGTAGCCTTAACAGAACACTTCATAATATTCTCTTCCAGAAATTGTAAGTGATCAGAAATCATTGTTCACTGTACCTTGACTTATGCACTGAAGTTTTGCCTTATGTTTTCTGTGAACTACTTCTACTGCTTGTGGTCATTTTTGCTAAACCAGAAGCCATTCTTAATTTTAAAACACCCTTTGCAGTAACTGGAAGAACTTTTGAGTCGGATGAAATTTATCACTCCAGGTTGCCTTCAGTTGCCAACCAGGGTCTCCAAGACGGTTTCCTGTCCTTTAGCAAGGATGCAGCTCTAGTTCCGTGGCTGCTTTCTAAACCGCCGTGGCCTCACTCCTCTCACTACCCTGGCCGTCCCTACCGCCCTCTAGAATGTCTTTGACGTTTGATCAGATTAACTTTCTTGAAAAATAGGCTTTCTTTGTTTACATCCATTTTGTTTAAATTTATTCTTTGATTCTACTTTTTTGCCCCTTCCCTCTCCCTCCCTCTCCCTCTGCCCTTCTCTTCTTTCCCCCCTTCCCCCCTCTCTCTCTCTAGCAGTCAGCCTGGAGCAATCTTGGGCCTGACCACCACCTTCCCCCCACCCCCTGCTTTACTCACCCCCCCGCAGTTATTTATGCCAGTGCTGTTAAATATTTTTCTGTTTCCATAACAACTTTTTTCAAACATTTATTGCAGATTTAAAAGATTCTTTGGGTGGGATCTTGTTTTACTGAGTTCTTTGGTTTATATAATTATTAAGTGAAGAAAATCTTGATTTCAAATCTAAAAGTTTAAAACAGAGACTTAATGGCTTTTAAAAGGGTGGAAATTGAATAAACTTGCTAAAAATGGAGGTGTTTATTGTCAAGTTCAGTTGATGAGGGGCATTTCTGCCTAATCACTTTTTGGTATTCCGAGAAAATCAAGTAGGCCCTCTTTTCTAAAGGGATGTTTGGTGCTTTTTAGCTTTCCAGTTTATAACTGTTCAACCAACACTCCAGCTCAGACCTCAGTCTAAAATGTGTTTGAGACGATGGTCAGATTTTGTGGTAATCGAGTGGTCAAAGTAGTGCATATTGATTTGGCCCAAATTCCTGCCAAAAGTTGTGTTTAATAGACTGCTGTGTCACTGTCATTCACAAAGTTTGCCTGAGGGCAGCTACTCAGCCATTTCTTCAGCTGTTTCATGGCACTGCATTGTCATCTTTCTGTGGCTAGAAAAATTGCCATTGACCACAAAATTGCAGCTTACTTTCCAAGCTAGTCTCTAATTCATGAGTGCTTCATCCTAATTCTTTTGAGCCTCAGACTCTTGTAAAATATGGACAGTTAGTCAGAAGCTCTGCTCTTGAGAGAACAGCTGTATTTCTCAGCTTGGTTTATCTATAAATAATTCACACTAACCCCCTTGGCCCTCCTCCTGTCTTTGGAGCAGCTGATAATGGAAACAAACTGGACCAGCACAGCAGCAGGCATTTGAAAATCTGTCTTATTTTTAAATCTTACCTGTCTAGCCAGGCAGTCACACAGATGCTTATGACAGTCCGGATTCTAAGATGCCCCCGATTCCTGGCCCCTGAGGTGCTCATTCACCTTCTCCCAATTGTATTCAGTCAAACGCTCATCTAGATGTTGCTGTAGAATTTTCAAAGAATTTTGAAAATGTAATTAAGGTCCCAAATCAGTTGACCTTTAAGATAGGGAGGTAATCTGGGCACCTGACCTAACCACACATGAGCCCTCTACATCTGGCTGCGGCAGTCAGAGACAGAAATGTCTGGAGATTTGAAGCATGAGAGGTATTTGATGCAAGGGAGTTTCTTTGTGTTGGTTTTGGAAAGGGCAGGGGCCCTATGGCAAGAGGCTGAGAGCAACCTAAACGTTGCCAGCAACCTGCATGAGCTTAGAAGGGGACTTGGAGTCGTGATGTGTGAGACCCTGAGCAGATACAGCAGTCATGCTGTGCCTGGACTCCTACCGTACAGAACTGAGAGATGATAAATGGGCATTGCTTTAACCCTCTCGGTTTGTGGTACTTTGTTAGGCAGCATAGAAAACTGATGCACTGCTTATTTATTCACAAGTAAATTTGTATTAGTACTTGAGCACAGTTTTCCATGGTTCAGTGTGACTTCTCTCCTCAGTCTTCCACTTTGTCAAGGGAACTGAGGAGAGGGAGAGGCAGGGGAAGCTGTTTGTATGAGGTCTGTAAGCTGGTCCATCCAAGGAGACCTCCCTCTGCTTCCATGGTCTGGACCACCTAGAACTGCACGAAGCCTGCTCTGTGTGTGCATGAGTGGCTGGAATAGCCTGCTGACGCCTTCCCTCAGTTCTTGTTACTCCAGACTTCTCTCGGCAACGTAAGTAGATGACCCTTCTCCAAGGGTTCATTTCCGGAGGGTGTGGCTTAGGGCCTTTCCTCTTTGATCCCTAGAAGAAAGGGTAAGGCCAGCCTCACCGGCATTGCAAACCAAGCTTCCTGATCCACCCCTGCTTCCAGGCTCCTAGAACCTCCAGGCTTGTTTCCTTACCCCAGAGCCCTCTCCTGTAGCAGGCCATCTTCAGTCCTGTCTTCTTCAAGGATCCCCCAGAGTACTTGTCTGTGTTATACCCTGTCTTCTTTATCTAAACTGAGATTGATTGCACTGAGGTCAATGGAGGAAAAACATTAAGAACAAATTCATAGGGAGGAGAAACACTGGTTGCCAGGTAGCCTGTGGGACACTTGAATTGTAAAAGAGCCCGTTTGCTGAAAAAAGCACATAATCGGTGAACTTACAGGGTAGAAGGAGCACATTTTTATTTCTGTGTACTGTTATTCTACTTATATGTGTATAAAGCTTGAGGAAGAAGAGTTTTATCTTCCACATTGTCTTTGTAAAGCTTCTTCCTGCAGCATCGTGGCCATAGTTTGAAGTCCCAGCTGGATCTGTACCTACTTCCCTAATTATTTTATGGTCCCGTGACCCTACCTGAGATCGCTGAGCCTGTTGGTTAAGAGGTCTAGCTCCTGAGAAAGTCTCTACCTGAGCAAGAGGAAGTCCACGCATTGGGGGCTCCTGAGGGCACTCAGCTTCCTGCCTCCTAACCCTCTGTCCCTTCCTCAGGGCCCAAGCCTTGGTCCACCTTTGGGTTTTTTCCTCATGGCTGAACTGTAAGCCACAGAAAGATTTTGAGCCTCGTGATGGCTGGGCTGTAAACCACGGAGCAGTTTTGGACCAGGTTTTTGCTTCCCTGCAAAGCAGGAAACTCGCCTGTGGGATCCTGCCTCCCAAGGGCAGTCTGTGGGTACAGCCTCTTAGTGACCGCTAATGCCGCAGAATCACCTGCTCTCTGCTGAGAGACTTGAAGGGAGTTCATCTTCTCTACAGCCTTCCCGCTTCTGGCAAGAGCTGGTGGCATCTGCAGTGATAAGCTCTCAGAAGGGGAGTATGTCTTGGTTTAAGCCTTAGAGGCACCAGAAGACATTGAACCTCAGCAACAACAAAACTTCACGTCAGCATTATAAAGAAATTCTCAGATGGTGTGTAAAATAAAAAGCAGCACAGCCCATTTTCAAAACCTTAAAAATGTGTTAAATGTTTACAAAAGACAGTGAAGAGTTATTTATATAGTTTGTGGACCTTATGCATATGAGCGTGATTTTTTGGGGTAGTATGGAAAGAAGGTATTGTTATCCCATTCTAGAAAAAACAATGTTTAAAACAACTCAAGAGTCAACTGTAGATGAAGCTGCAGAAGAAATGAATAAAGTGGTGCTGAGTTACATTTGATGTTGATTTAGGTGATACAGAATATGAGAATCAAGTGAAATAATGTGACTGTGTTAGAAGTCAGGTTGAGCGCATGTAATTCTGCCCAACTTTAGACTTTGAGGGTTTTACCCCCAAAAGAAGAAGTCCTAATAAGGAAGTTAGACAAACCTCTAAGGAAACAGACTAAAACTTCTGCTTGGACAATAAAATGAGCTTTGAGTTTATTTATCATAATGTTTAATTATAACACTTCTACCCTAAGTTCTCTAATATTCTATTTAGATAAAATTTGTTAAAGTACTTTTCAAATTGAATTATTGAGGGATCATATCACAACATATGGGGCTTACTGTCTGACTAAACAGGATTCAGCATTGATGGCTATATAAGAAGCACCTGTAAAGATAAGGTAGCATTGTTAACAGTGGTGGCTCAAATGTAGGTCCTCGGCAAATACCTTTTGATTCATTGACCTCAAGTAAACAACTCACATAGCAAAGCCACCTTGACTGATGTGGTCACTCTAAAGCAAAAGGAAGAATAAAAGACTGAATGCTTTATTTCGCTTTTATATGATGATGCTTAACAATTATAGGGCAGTGTTACTTTCCAGAGTATTCTCATTACTTTACCACATTATTTTCACCTTTTTTCTTTTTTATGAAATATAATATACAGACAGAAATGAATAAGACATACGTATAGTTTTGTATCTGCCACCCAGTTAGAAATTATTCTTATGTAATTTTAATGTATGTAATTATATTTTAACATATAAATAATATTGTGATATAGCTCATTCTGGTTTTTTTCCAACTTTGAGATACAACTGATAAATAACATTGTAAGTTTAAGGTATACAGCACGTTGATTTGACTTACACTGCAGAATGATTACCACCATGGCATTAGCTAACACCTGCATCACATCACATAATTACCATTTCTCTTTTGTGGTGAGAACATTTAAGATCTTAGCAACTTTCAAGCGTATAGTACAGTATTATTAACTATAATCACTATGCTATACATTAGATCACCAGAACTTATTCATCTTCTAACTGGAAATGTGTACTCTTGGACCGACATCTCTCCTTTACCCCCACCCCCTAGTCCCTGGTAAATACCATTCTAGTCTTTGTTTCTGGGAGTTCGGCTTTTTGAGATTCCACATGCAAGTGATATCACACAGATTTGTCTTTCTCTGACTTACTTCACTTAGCATAATGCCCTGAAGTCCATCCGTGTTGTTACAAATGGCAGGGTTTCCTTTTTTCTCATGGCTGAATAATGTTCCGTCGTGTATATATACACCACAGCTTCCTTATGCATTCATCCATCGACGGACACTTAGGTTATTTCCATATCTTGACCGTTGTGAACAATGCTGCAGTAACCCTGAGAGTGCCATGTATCTCTTCGATACCCTGTTTTCATTTCCTTCAGATATGGGAAGAAGAGGGGGTTGCTGGATCATAAGGTAGTTCTGTTTTTAATTTTTTGAGGAACTTCCATACTGTTTTCCATAGTGGCTGCATAGCTCATTCTATTTCTTAACCTTTTTAAAGGTCTGTTTTTGTTAGATTATTTTTCTGCTCTCTTATTTCTAACCACTGGAGTAAAATAGTGAGTACTTACTCTACCGTTAACTCCCCCTTCGATGGCTACACATATTGCCTCTCCTGCCTTACCACCACAGACAGCCCTGCAGTGAAAGCCTCTTACAGGGTCACTTACGGACCGTCATGAGAATTTCTTTGGAACTATGAGCGCAGAGTGGAATGCGTAGGTTACAGAGTGTGAGTACACTTCACGTATCTAGGTATGGCCTGATTGCTCTTGTGAATGGCTCTTCCTCTCTGTACTCCTCCGAGCAGTCCACTAGCATTCCTGTATTGCCATGTCCCCTGTATTTGCACTTAACATTAGCCAGCTTTCTAATTTTGCTAGTTAAATAGGGATAACATGATGCCTTGTTAATTTTGCATTTCTCTCATCACTAGTAAGTTCGAATATCCATCTCTATATGCTTATTGGCCTTTAGAGTTTCCTCTTCCTATAAATTGCCTGTTCATATCCTTTGACCATTTTTCTTTTGGGGTTCTTAGTAATTAGAAATTCCTCTTATAGTCTGAAAATAACCTTAAAGTCTAAAAAGATATTTAGACATTGCAAATATCTTTTCCCAGCTTGTCATGTGTCTGTTAAATTTTCCCATCTGGTATTTTGTTGAACAGAAAGTCTTAATATTTTCCCCAACTACTGAAAAATTTAAAAGTACAGAGAAGTTGGAAGAATAATATGGTGAACACCTACATAACCTTTATCCAGATTCACCAAGAGTTAACCTTTTCTTTCTGTCTCTTTTTCTTTCTACACACACACAAACTCCACATTTTTTCCCGAAAGTAAATGTATACATCATATTTCACCCCTGAGTTCTTCAGTGTGTAAATCCTAACGGACTGGTCCTACATAGCCACAATTCCATTATCACACCCAAAGAATCTAATATTGATGCAGTAACATCTAATATATAGTTTACATTCAAATTTCCCTAACTGCCTAAAGCAATATAGTCTTCCATCCTCTAACCAGGTTTAAATTAAGGATGACACATTGCATTTGGCTGGTAGGTGTCTTTAATCTAGAACTGTTTCCTACCTTCTTTCTTTTTTTTTATTCATAAGATTGAAATTTTTGTAGTCCAGGTCAGTTGACTTATAGAATAGCCTACAAACTGGATTTGCCTGATTATATCCTAATGATTAGATTTCAGGCTAAACATTTTTGTCAAGAACATTACATAGATAATGTTGTATTACGTTATATCAGGGTAATGTAATGTCCATATTGCTAATTATTGTTGGTGCTGAGTTTGAGCGCTCATTGGTGTACTACCTGCCAGATCCTGTAAATTGTAAAGACGGCTTTTCCTCTTCGTGATTAATAAATAATCTGTACGGTTGGTATCCTGTTCTCCGTCAATCTTTCATCTAATAGTTTACCTCATCCGCACCCATAGACTCTTACCTGAATCAGTCATTACATCGAGAGTTGCAAAATGGTGATTCCTTTTTTCCCCTTCAAATTCTATCATTGTTTTTTTTTTCATTTAGGAATCAAGATTCTTCCCCCTCTTTTCTTTGACCGTCACTATAGACCAAGGGTTAGCAAATTATGGCCCTTGACACCTGTTTTTATATATAAAGTTTCACTGGAACATAACCATACCCATTCATTTACGTTTGTCTATGGCTGCTTTTTGCACAACAGTGGCAGACTGGGTAGTTGTGACAGAGATTGCATGGTCTGTAAAGCCTAAAATATTTACCGTCTGGCCCATTACAGAAAAAGGTTGTTGATCTCTGCTATAGACTCATGGGTTTTGTTTTTTAATCAGTGTGTAATAACCCTTTACTTTCACTGTTCTTTTTGCTCCAAATTTTACAGATTTTGCCAGTGGGAGCCTGTTTAAGCTGATTCCTTTTTCTTTTTTTGATACATCCTATTATCTTTGAACAATTCTTTGCTTTCTAATAGAACAAATGTTCTAGACTTCCTTATGTTTGCTTTGTCCAAGACCTGGAATTAGCCAAAACTAAAGAAATCCTGGTCTCTTCAGTGGGAAATGACATTTAGAAACCCAGATCTGGGCACTGAATGTGCTCGTTGCCCCAATATGTCATTGCTTCTGTGCTCATGTGGACCAATCTCTGGAGGAATATATACATGTATATATACATATGCATTATGTATGTATATATTGATATGTATACATGCATAAATCACTGCCCATACTGATAAGTCCAATTCATATTTTCCCAATTCAAATCCAGCCTCACAGAGTTCTTTCTCATCTTTCCCCATTTTGTATCAGCATCTCTCTTTTCCCCAAAGTGTTTGGTAGAATAGTCCCTTTAAATATTTGGTAGACTTTGCCAGTCAGGTCCTTATGGACTGGAGTTTTCTTTGTGGGGAAGTTTTAAATTGCAGATTTAATTTCTTCAGTAGTTTTATTTTCTGTACTGCTTACATTTTTTTTTCTTAAATTTGTCAGTTTTCGCAAGCTCTGTTTTTCTAGGAGTATGGCAATTTCAGGATTTTCAAATTTACTGTCATAAAGTTTAATATAATTTTATGATTGTTTTACTGTTTGTAGCATCTGTAGTGATGTCTTCTTCATCACTGCTGGTATTGATATTTTATGCCTCCTCTTTTTTCTTTATTCATCTTGCCAGGTAGTTAACAATTTATTAGTTCCCCCTGCCAAAATGGGAATTTTTGACTTCATAAATCATCTCTATTTTATGTTTTGCTTCATTGATTTCCACTCATTTCTTTCCTTGTACTTTCTTATTTTAATTTGCTGTTCTTTTTCTAATGACATGGATGCTTAGCTCATTAATTTTCAGGCTTTCTTCTTTTCAAATATGTACATTTCGATTTATGAATTTTCGATTAAGCACAACTTGAACTGTATTCCCCAAGTTTTTAATGAGTTACTTTCTTCATTTTGATTCCGTTCCAGATAGTTCTTAATTTTTATTCATCTTTGATCCATGAGTTGTTTACACATGTTGGTTTATTTACATATTTATAGAGAATCTGTTTATCTGTTTGTTATTGATTTCTAGTTTAATTGGGCCAGGACTAGAAAATTCTGCATATAAAAGGGTTCTGAACAAAGAAGGGATAGAACAAATAGAAAATAGCAAGATGGTAGACTTTAACCATAAAAATAATTACATTTAATATAAATAGTCTAAACACAGCAATTAAGAGACCAAGATTGTCACATTAAAAAAGCAAGACACAACTAACAACAGAAACCCAAAATATAGGAAGCAACACTAACAGAACTAAAGGGAAAAAACCGACAGTTCAATAGTAATAGTTGGAGATTTAGGTACCCCACTTTTGATAATGGCATTTGGAAAGGAAGAATTAAACGTCTCTATTTTCAGATGTTGTACTCTTGTACATAGGACATCCTAAGCAATCCACTTTTTAAAAAAAAATAGAACTAATAAGTGAGTTCAGCAAGGTTACAGGATATTAGATCAATATACAAAAATATTTGTTCTATACACTAACAATGGACAATCAAAATTAAGACAATTCCATTTACAATGGCATCAAAAATAAAATACTTGTATACAAATTTTTAAAAAGTAGTGCTGTATACTAAAAATGCCAAACCATTGTCAAAAGAAATTAAAGAACTAAGTAAATAGAAACCATCCCGTATTCATAAATCAGAAGACACAAATGAGAATGGCAGTACTCCCTAAATTGATCTGTGGATTCAACACAATCCCCATCAAAACCACAACTGACTTTTTTACAGAAATTGGCAAGCTGGTATTAAAATTCACATGTAAATAAGAAGGATCCGGGATAGCCAAACAATTTTTTAAAAGGAGACCAATGTTGGAAGACTAACAGCTCCCAATGTCAGAAACCTTCTAAAGAGCTTTAGTAGTCAAGACCGTGTAATACTGCCATGTAGATAAATGGGAAAGATTTAGATTCCAGAACTAGAACTTTATATTTATTGTAAATTGATTTTGACAAGGGCGCCAGGACAATTAAATGAAGAAAGAATAATCTTTGCAACAAATGGTGCTAAGACAACTGGCAAAAGAATTAAGTTGGATCCCCTGCCTGACACCATACACAAAAATTAATTCAAAGTGTATCATAGAGCTAAATGTAAATGTAACAAAGCTAAACTATAAAACCTTAGAGGAAAACATTGTAATGTGTCTCCATTATGCAGTGATTTGTACAATATTTTCTTAGATATGGCTCCAGAAGCACAAGTGACAAAAGATAAAATATACACGTTGGGTTACATAAAAATTAAAAACTTTTGTGCTGCAAATGATACCATCAAGAAGGTGAAAAGATAGCCACAGAATGGGAGAAAATATTTGCAAATATCTCCTAAGAGGCTTATATCCATAATGTATAAAAAAACTCTTGCAACTCCTTAAATTTTGCTGTGTGCTTATTAAGTACAGGGTTTCCTTATCTCTCCTTGTTGACATTTCATAAACGCTTTCAATCAAGAATTATTTCATTTTTAAAAAAATTTTGGGTTTTGCCCATTGTTTTTGTCCATATTCTTCAAGTACTCCTACACTCCATTTTCCAAATATTACCACTTCTAGTTATGTTCTACATATCTGTTTTTCTTTTGATTTTTATAGCTCTATCTTTTAAAATATTCTAAATATATATACTTTCTTACTGAATTTGGAACTAAATTGTCAATCTGATCTTCCAGCTCACGAATAGAGTTTTATCTACCTATATCCCATCCATTGTCTTTGTACATTATGTTTTCTGCTGATATTTTCTCCTGTTTTCTATAGGCTTTCTTCATTTTACTAGTATCTTGCCATTTCTCCTTAAGCATATTCCATTATGCTTATTTTTAATTCTTGGTTTAACTTTTGCAGCTTCAGGTATGCATTATTCAGCCTTTACTAGGTTATGCTGTGATCACAAACGACCCAGTGGGATTTAGACTAGAAGAGCACTCCTATCTGTGCAATGCCATTTACTTAGCAGAAGAAACAGAGTACAAGAAGACTCTTAAAACTTAATGATAGGGACTTCCCTGGTGGCGCAGTGGTTGAGAATCTGCCTGCGAATGCAGGGCACGCGGGTTTGAGGCCTGGTCTGGGAGGATCCCACATGCCGCGGAGCAACTGGGCCCCTGAGCCACAATTACTGAGCCTGCGCGTTTGGAGCTTGTGCTCCGCAACAAGAGAGGCCGCGACAGTAAGAGGCCCGTGCACCGCAATGAAGAGTGGCCCCCGCTTGCCACAACTGGAGAAAGCCCTCGCACGGAAACGAAGACCCAACACAGCCAAAAATAAATAAATTAAAAAAAAAAAAAAAACTTAATGATATATGTCACTTTTGCTCACGTTTCATTGACCTAATGTTAATGAAGTGGAGAGATATAAGCCTCTCACCAGTTCAGTCAGCAAATCGGGAACAATATTGTGGTCTATCACAACATTGTATATGTTTTCAACTTGATTGTACTACTCCTCACAGATCATGTTGTTTTGATGTGTGAACTTCTGAGTTGCTGTCTTATAATACATATTGAGGAAGAGCAGAAGACCAAGCCTTTCTCTTTGTCTCTTCTTGTGAATTTAAGAAGGAAGATGATCCCCAAGGTGGAGAGGTCCAGTTACATACACACATTCACATAAAAACTATTGATTGTCCTGTGTTCCCACCACTCTATCTGCAGTGCTTAGGCAAAAGTGTCTGGAAGAGGTGTCTTCCTAAATTGTAATCTAACAACTTTAGGGCTTTGGAGGACCAGAGAGAGGAGTGTAGAGGCGGGTGTGCTCAAGTGTAGCTGATCAGCAGCTTCTTACCCCAGTGAGCCTTTCTGCCATCTGGGTTGAAGGGGGAGGCTTTGATTGTACCAAGGCAAGCAGGGAAGGGAATGGAGAAGAGGAGAGTTATTCCTGGCTTCTCGCGGCCTGCGCTGCTCTGTGTCCCTCACTTTTCCCCACCTGCCAGTTCAGGCAGCCTTCTGTTCCCCCAAGGGTTTCTTGCTGTTTTTGGTTAATCCTTGGAATCAGGGATTAACTTCTAAAATTTTCCAGCGTTGTTGTTTGTATATGCAGCTGTTAGGGGGTGTCAGGGAGAACCAGTAACATATACTAACCAATTCACCATTTTAAAAGGAACCCAAAGCCCCTGGTTTGTTTTTTTTTTAAACTAGTGAAAGTTGTCAGCTGTTCACTGTTTGATCAGTTTTCCAACATCATAAGTTACAAGTGATAAACTGAACTGAGGAAAAGGCAAGGGCAAAAATTCCTGAAGGACAAAAGCATGGTGGACAGTTGAACCACATATAAAACGTAATTCTGGCGCTGCATCTTCAACTACTTAGAATTTGAGGTTTCTACAGATGAAATAAAAATTTCAGAAAGCATAGGCCAAAATGATTGTACAAGAAGAGGACCTTGTGACAGAAGCTGTAACTGAATTAGAACATGAGGGTTTGGATTCACGTAGAGGATAGGGAAGAAAACACAGAGCAAAGACATTGGTAAAGGCATGGGGGTCACGCACATGGAACCAGCCTGACTCAGGTGGAAACATAGGGAACCACGTGTGGAGGCTGAGTGATTCCAGATTAGGGGGGCTGATAACCACTTCATAACAGCAGGTGGTATTACAGAGAGAAAGAAAGGGATCTGACCATTTTGTTCCCTGCCTGCTTCTTCACTAGACTGTAACCACCGAGGTCATGGGCAGGGGCAGGGGCGGGCAAGCTGCCCCATGCACGCTCTCACCAGGTGCCTGGTTCTGTGCTAGACAATACGAGGAATACACAGTGCGCATACAACGTAAACTTCGTCCTTAAGGTACTGATAATCTTGTTGAGGAAATAAGACAGGTGCCAATTAAATAACTAGAGAGAACTCTGAAAAAACGTAATTTATTTGCAGAATTCTCTTAAGCTGTCAAGCTAGGAAGCCTGTGCAAATATGATTAGCAACGTAAGTACTTAATGGACTAAGTACTAAGGAGGTTTCACTTTTCAGACAAACTGTAATGTGGATGCCATGGGGAACGTTAAAATGAATCTGTGGACATCAGACCTCGAGTGTGTGCTTTATACTGTTCCTTTGAGAGGGTTAGAGCAGGGACCAAAGCCAGATGGCCTGGATTCAGGGTGATGTTCCAAGTATGACTTCAGGCGAGTTAATTAAGCTTTCTGTGCCTTGGTGTCCTCATCTATAAAATGAGTATAACAACAGCCCCTAACTTACAAGGCAGATCTGCTCACATAACGTTGCCACTAAACTTCTTCTAAATTGAAGAGCATCTATCAGTGGAATTTGGGGAGAGGAGGATAAGATTCAGAATTAGTAGAGAAGCAGGCGGTAGGTGGTATTACAGAAAGTAATAAAGGGATCTGACCGTTTTGTTCCCTGCCTGCTTCCTCACTAGATTGTAAGCTTCATCCGGGTGGAGACTTGCCCCCTTACATCCTAGTACCTGGCTCAGTGTGTGACATACAGTTGGCACTCAATAATTTTATTTGCTGAATAGCGAATGCATGCATTTTATGTGTAATTTTAGGTATAAACTAACTTAATATATAATTTCATACGTTTGGGTATGTATTTGTCTAAATATTTTGATGTTTAATTTTTTAACAACTAGAGGTTAACTCTAAAACTAGAAATTGTCTTTGAAGTATTTGTAACAGTTTTCTTTTTGTTTTTACAGACCAGTTGGAATGCCAAAAATGGAAAAAGTTTACTTACATAATCCTAGTTCTGAAGAAACTATTACTTTAGTATCAATATCTGCTACAACATCACATTTTCATGCGTCATTTTTTCAAAATAGGGTAAGCATCTCTGCTGTATTTGATTTCTTTTGAGTTTGAAATTGAAATGTCTAGGGTTTTTAGTGTATAATTTTACTTCGCTATAATTAAAATCTAGTTTGAATGTTTCACATTTATTCTAGACTTTAGTTGGCCCCATTTCCTGAGAATTATCACTTCTACTTTTCAACACACATTGTTTTTCTCAACATGAAACAGCCTAACAAATCAACTTTGAAACTTAAGCACTCTGAAAAATGTAGCATTCATATATTCAATTGGTTTTCTTGTCCTACCTAATAATAGGTAATTCCTCAGCGTTGTGTTAGTTTTCTATTGCTGTGTAATAAATCACCACAAACACCCACTTATTAGCACATGATTCTGTAAGCCACAAGTCCAGTGGGTCCTTTGCTCTGAGTATCTTAAGGCTGTAACTAAGATGTCAGCTGGGCTGAGTCCTTGACTGGAGACTCAGGGGAAATCCACTCCCAGACTCATTCAAGTTGTCGGCAGAGTTCAGTTCCTTGTGCTTGTAGAACTGAGGTCCCCGTTTCATTGCTGGCTGTCAGCCAAAGACCTCTCTCAGTTCCCTGAGGTACCCACACTCCTTGTCACCATCTTGAAGCCAGCACTGGTGCATCACATCTCCCTCACGCTTCAGAAATCTGACCTCTCCTACCACCAGTGGAGAAAACTCTGCTTTAATCATGTCATTGGGTCAGCATCACCTGGGTAGTCTCCTTTTTGATTAACTCAGAGTCAGCTGACTAATAATCTCATTATATCTGCAAAATCCCTTTTATCAAGTAGTGCAGATCACAGGTGTGGTGTCCTTCATATTCACAGTCACAGAAATTAGGGCAGGAAATTTGAGGGCCTGTTTAGGGTTCTTCCTACACAGGTGTCCTATAAAATTTTACTTATAATCATTTTCGTAGATAGTATGCAAACTTGTTACTATAAAAAAAATTTTATCTGGCAAAAAAAAAGATCTTAATAAAATTTGGATTTGAGAGAATGCATTAAGCTTTAATATATAGGCTTCCGAAATAATTAGCTAAATAGCAAATGTCAGAGGGAAGTAAATGAATGGAGCCTGATTTCATCTTCCGAGGGTTTTCACTGACTCCTTTGAAGAGATATGACTAAATAACCAATTTTTAGCATATAAATTTATATCAATTATTTCGATTTTTACATTTCTCCTTTCTAAAATCCTGGCTTCATCGTATGTTGTCATTAAGTAGCAACTTCTAGGGTAAATAATGGCATATAATTTTGGCTTTTTTAAAATTTAAAACTATTTTGTAAACAAGGAATGGATAAGTCCGCATATTTTGATGATGAAGTTTTAATTTTCTTGTTGTACTCTTGGAAAGCATCCCTTTTCTAAAATATTTTCTAAAACAAGTTTCCCTTGAGTTATTATTTGTTTTACCTAAAAGATATTTCCACAATTTTTATAAATGTGCTGATGGTCTCAAACAATCAAATCCCAGTCTAAGAGAGACCTAGTCCAGTACCCTCATTATATGAATGAAGAGTTGAACCCCAGAGGGCTTTGCCTGTGGTCATGCAGTCAGGGATGAGAGCCAATCCCTCCGCAGGGATTTGTATCATATTAAGCTACAGGGTGGGTCATATGCATTACAATCTGTGTATGGAGACACACTTAGGTGTAAGTGGTGTCATCCAGCTTTCAGGCATTGCCACAGTGTAGAGACATGTTGGGTTAAAAGGCAAAATAGTAAAGTGCAATGAAAACTGTTTAAAAGTAGTGCACAACTACACTACAGATTTTATTTTTACCTTGTTAACTTACTTTGCTAATTCAAGCAAAGTTTTGTTGTTTCTAAACATCAAGCTTCACCCTTGTTAGAGACCAGGATTTTTACCTTTTTCATGTTCCTATCACAATACAAAGCAGACCAAATAAATAGCAGAGTTACAAATAGATTCTTACAGGGGCTAGCCAGGTAGGCGATGCAGACCAAGTGGAATGGGGGGTGACCTGGAAGAGCACATGTCCCATCCAAAGGCGCCAGCCCCCACTCAGCTGCAGCCAGTGGTGGCCACGTGGGAATGTAAGCTCATGCACAGTTCTTCTGATTTTCCAAGAAGAGTCGGAAATAGGAAGTTTTATAAGATAATATCTACTGAGTTTACAAATTAAAAATGAATTTGACTTTAGAAAGACAGATAGTGTTGACCAAAGAAAGCCAGTTAAAGGACACCAATTTGACATTTCTGACCTAGGCTTTCCCAGGGACTTATTTCTACAAATGAATCCTATGCAAAGAGAAGTCTTTCTGAAAAATTCTTCAACAGATAATCTCAATCAAGGGATCAATGCAAGAAGAAGATATAACAGTTGTAATATTTATGCACCCAACATAAGCACCTCAATACATAAGGCAAATGTTAACAGCCATAAAAGGGGAAATAGACAGTAACACAATCATAGTAGGGGACTTTAACTCCCCTCTTTCACCAATGGAAAGATCATCCAAAATGAAAATAAGGAAACACAAGCTTTAAATGATACATTAAACAAGATGGACTTAATTGATATTTATAGGACATTCCATCCAAAAGCAACAGAATACACTTTCAAGTGCTCATGGAACATTCTCCAGTATAGATCATACCTTAGGTCACAAATCAAGCCTCAATAAATTTAAGAAAATTGAAATCGTATCAAGTATCTTTTCTGACCACAATGCTATGAGACTAGATATCAATTACAGGAAAAAAATCTGTAAAAAATACAAACACATGGAGGCTAAACAATACATTACTAAATAACCAAGAGATCGCTGAAGAAATCAAAGAGGAAATCAAAAAATACCTAGTAACAAATGACAATGAAAACACGAAGGCCCAAAACCTATGAGATGCAGCAAAAACAGTTCTAAGAGGGAAGTTTAGAGCAATACAATCCTACCTCAAGAAACAAGAAACATCTCAAATAAAAAACCTAACCTTACACCTAAAGCAATTAGAGACAGAAGAACAGAAAACCCCAAAGTTAGCAGAAGGAAAGAAATCATAAAGATCAGATCAGAAATAAATGAAAAAGAAATGAAGGAAACAATAGCAAAGATCAATAAGACTAAAAGATGGGGCTTCCCTGATGGTGCAGTGGTTGAGAGTCCGTCTGCCTATGCAGGGGACATGGGTTTGTGCCCTGGTCCGGGAAGATCCCACATGCCACGGAGCGGCTGGGCCCATGAGCCATGACCACTGAGCCTGCGCGTCCGGAGCCTGTGCTCTGCAACGGGAGAGGTCACAACAGTGAGAGGCCCGTGTACCTCAAAAAAAAAAACAACCACTAATAGATGGTTCTTTGAGAAGATACGCAAAATTGATAAACCATCAACCAGGCTCATCAAGAAAAAAAGGGAGAAGACTCAAATCAATAGAATTAGAAATGAAAAAGAAGAAGTAACAACTGACACTGCAGAAATACAAAGGATAGTGAGAGATTACTGCAAGCAACTATATGCCAGTAAAATGGACAACCTGGAAGAAATGGACAAATTCTTAGAAAAGCACAACCTTCTGAGACTGAACCAGGAAGAAATAGAAAATACAGACAGACCAATCGCAAGCACTGAAATTGAAACTGTGATTAAAAATCTTCCAACAAACAAAAGCCCAGGGCCAGATGGCTTCAGAGGCGAATTCTATCAAACATTTAGAGAAGAGCTAACACCTGTTCTTCTCAAGCTCTTCCAAAATATAGCAGAGGGAGGAACACTCGCAGACTCATTCTGTGAGGCCACCATCACCCTGATACCAAACCAGACAGAGATGTCACAGAAAAAAGAAAACTACAGGCCAGTATCATTGATGAACATAGATGAAAAAATCCACAACAAAATACAGGTAAACAGAATCCAGCAACACGTTAAAAGGATTATACACCATGATCAAGTGGGGTTTACCCCAGGAATGCAAGGATTCTTCAATATATGCAAATCAATCAATGTGATACACCATATTAACAGATTGAAAGAGCAAAACCATATGATCATCTCAATAGATGCAGAAAAAGCTTTCAACAGAATTCAACACCCATTTATGATAAAAACCTTCCAGAAAGTACGCATAGAGGGAACTTTCCTCAACATAATAAAGGCCATATATGACAAACCCACAGCCAACATCATTCTCAGTGGTGAAAAACAAACCATTCCCACTAAGATCAGGAACAAGACAAGGTTGCCCACTCTCACCACTATTATTCAACAGTGTTGGAAGTTTTAGCCACCACAGTCAGAGAAGAAAAAGAAATAAAAGGAATCCAAATCAGAAAAGAAGAAGTAGGGCTTCCCTGGTGGCGCAGCGGTTGAGAGTCCGCCTGCCGATGCAGGGGACACGGTCCAGGAAGATCCCACATGCTGCGGAGCAGCTAGGCCTGTGAGCCATGGCCGCTGAGCCTGCACATCTGGAGCCTGTGCTCCACAACTGGAGAGGCCACAACAGTGAGAGGCCCGCGTACCACAAAAAAAAAAAAAAAGAGAGAGAAGAAGTAAAACTGTCACTGTTTGCAGATGACATGATAGTATACATAGAGAATCCTAAAGGTGCTACCAGAAGACTAACTAGAGCTAATCAATGAATTTGATAAAGTAGCAGGATACAAAATTAATGCACAGAAATCTCTGGCATTCCTATACCCTAATGATGAAAAATCTGAAAGAGAAATGAAGGAAACACTCCCATTTACCATGGCAACAAAAAGAATAAAATACCTAGGAATAAATCTACCTAAGGAGACAAGACACCTGTATGCAGAAAACTATAAGACACTGATGAAAATAATCAAAGATGATACAAACAGATGGAGAGATATACCATGTTCTTGGATTGGAAGAATCAACATTATGAAAATGACTCTACTACCCAAAGCAATCTACAGATTCAATGCAATCACTATCAAACTACCAATGGCATTTTTCACAGAACTAGAACAAAAAAATTCACAATTTGTATGGAAACACAAAAGACCCTGAATAGCCAAAGCAATCTTGAGAAAGAAAAACAAAGCTGGAGGAATCAGGCTCCCTGACTTCAGACTATACTACAAAGCTACAGTAATCAAGACAGTATGGTACTGGCACAAAAACAGAAATATAGATCAATGGAACAGGATAGAAAGCCCAGAGATAAACCCACGCACATATGGTCACCTTATCTTTGATAAAGGAGGCAACAGTATACAATGGAGAAAAGACAGTCTCTTCAGTAAGTGCTGCTGGGAAAACTGGACAGCTCCATGTAAAATTAGAACACTCACACCATACACAAAAATAAACTCAAAATGGATTAAAGACCTAAATGTAAGGCCAGACACCATCAAACTCTTAGAGGAAAACATAGAACACTCCATGACATAATCACAGCAAGATCCTTTTTGACCCACTCCTAGAGAAATGGAAATAAAAATAAACAGATGGGACCTAATGAAGCTTAAAAGCTTTTGCACAGCAAAGGAAACCATAAGATGAAAAGACAACCCTCAGAATGGGAGAAAATATTTGCAAATGAAGCAACTGACAAAGGATTCATCTCCAGAATATACAAGCAGCTCATGCAGCTCAATATCAAAAAACCAAAAAGCCCAATCCAAAAATGGGCAGAAGACTTAAATAGACATTTCTCCAAAGAAGATATATAGATTGCCAATAAACACAGGAAAGGATGCTCAACATCACTAATCATTAGAGAAATGCAAATCAAAACTACAATGAGGTATCACCTCACACCAGTCAGAATGGCTATCATCAAAAAATCTACAAAGAGTAAATGCTGAAGAGGGTGTGGAGAAAAGGGAACCCTCTTGCACTGTTGGTGGGAATGTAAATTGATACAGCCACTATGGAGAACAGTATGGAGCTTCCTCAAAAGCTAAAAATAGAACTACCATATGACCCAGCAATCCCACTACTGGGGCTATACCCTGAGAAAACCATAATTCAAAAAGAATCATGTACCACAATGTTCATTGCAGCTCTCTTTACAATAACTAGGACATGGAAGCAACCTAAATGTCCAATGACAGATGAATGGATAAAGAAGATGTGGCACATATATACAATGGAATATTACTCAGCCATAAAAAGAAACGAATTTGAGTTATTTGTAGTGAGGTGGGTGGACCTAGAGTCTGTCATACAGAGTGAAGTATGTTAGAAGGATAAAATCAAATACCGTATGCTAACACATGTTTATGGAGTCTAAAAAAAAAATGGTTCTGAAGAACCTAGGGGCAGGACAGGAATAAAGACGCGGACGTAGAGAATGGACTTGAGGACATGGGGAGCGGAAGGAGTAAGCTGGGATGAAGTGAGAGAGTAGCCTGGACTTATATACTACCAAATGTAAAATAGATAGCTAGTGGGAAGCAGCCACATAGCGCAGGGAGATCAGCTCGGTGCTTTGTGACCCCTTAGAGAGGCGGGATAGGGAGTGTGTGAGGCAGACACAAGAGGGAGGAGATATGGGGATATACGTACATGTATAGCTGATGCACTTTGTTATAAAGCAGAAACTAGCACACCATTGTAAAGCAATTATACTCCAATAAAGGTGTTAAGAAAAAAAAAAAAAGATAATCTCAATGTATATATAGTTGAAGAAAAGTTAAAAGCCAGTCTGTGTTTTCCAGTATCAGGAGATAGAATTAAACAGTCAAATAATCTGTACCTATCAAAATCTACATTTAGGTACTCTAGATTTAGCTTTAAAAGAGATAGCCAAAATCTATGCTACCTTAAGTTTTTTTTTTTTTTTCTTATTCTTCTTCTTGCTTTTCATTTTTATTCCCTACAGTAAGATACTGACTCCAGAAGCTCAAGAAGTGGAGAGGAGAGATGGAATTAACTCTTGGGAGAAGAAATAACCTTATTTCCCCTCCACTTAATTTTATGCCTATCATAAGAGCCTTTGGGGAAAAATGAAAAGAGTTTCTCATGTCCAAGAGAGCAAAACCTTTCTGTATGTTTATCCTAACTCTAATTGCCTTGTCGTCTTTAGAATTCCTGGTCAGATCATATTTCTTTGAGAGTAAAACATTTCCTGTAAGTCACTTAAGTTGTTGATTATTAACCAGTATCATCTCTACGTTAAGCAACCAGTAGGAAATACAAAGTAGAATAGTTATTATTTAAAAGGCTAAGTGTTACATAACTGTATTTTAACACATACACACGTATAAGTAATACCCCTTACTAAGGTTTTGATTCTGAGATCACCTGGAAATCAAGAACAAGGGTAATAAAAGGAATGTGGTTGTGTGACAATTCGTTTTTCTATATATAACTCCTAATAATTGTGGTTTATGATTATCTGTTGACTAACTATAATTGTCTAATTAATTATAATTAAAATTACATAATACTAAGACTGCAGTTTAGGCCTGTTCATCTTCATGGCTGTACTGCATGTTGGCCATAAAATATGTAATGTATGGCTTGTGACAAAAAATACAGATTTTTAAAATACTCTATAATAGTCAAATTTTAATTACCATAGAATTGTGGAAATGGGTGCCTTATAGACATTGGTGAGCAAACAAAAAGTATATTTTCCTTGATTCTGTAGAGCCTTTTGTTTGATTACCTTTTCAGGTAAACTGAAGATTAATTAGGATACACTTTGTTTCAATCTATGGCTAAAATGAAAATGTTTTTACCCATTTATTTTAGTATGCTTAATATAGTAAACAATTTCTTCTCATAGGTTGAAAGTCATTAATGAATATTAATGATTATTTTTTAATTATATGTAGAGACCTGGACATTTTTTGTTCTATTTCTGATATCCATACATGTTAATGGGAATTGAACAAATGTGATATAGCAGTAGAAATGATATAGCAGGACAACCTTTCCTTATTGAGTGTTCTTGTCTCCCATGTCAAATATTAGATAACCATATATGCAGAGGTTTATTTCTAGGCTATTTGTTCCACTGGTCTACATGTTTTATTTTTATGCCAGAACCATACCGTTTTAATTTCTGTAGCTTTATAGTATGGTTCGAAAGCAGGAAGTTTGCTGCCTCCAGTTTTGTTGTTGTTATGATTGTTTTGTGTTTCTATACAAATTTTAGGTTTGTTTTATCTCTGTTAAAAATTCCACTAGGATTTTGATAATATTGCATTGAACCTGTAGATGGGTTTGCTTAGTATGGATATTTTAAAAATATAATTCTTCTGAGCCATGAATAAAGGATATCTTTCCATTTGTCTTCTTCAGCTTCTTTTTATCAGGGTCTTGACAGTTTTCATTATACAGGATCTTTCGCCTCCTTGGATAAATTTATTACTATTTTATTGTTTTTGATGCTATTGTGAGTAGAATCGTTGTTTTTTTTTTTTTTCAGATGTTTCATTGTTAGTGTGTAGCAGCACAACTGGTTTCTGTGTGTTGATTTTATATCCTATAACTTTACAGAATTTTTTGATTAGTTCCAACAGTTTTTTGGTTAAGTCTTCAGGATTTTCTATATATAAGATCATATCACCTGCAAATAATGACAGCTTTTCCTTTCCACTTCTGATGCCTTTTATTTCTTTGTCTTGCCTTAATTGCTTTAACTTAGACCTTCCAGTACCATGCTGAATAAGAGTGGTGAGAGTGGGCACCCTTGTGTTGTTTCTGATTTTAAGGGGAAGCTTTCAGATTTTTATCATTGAGTGTGATGTTAGCTTTGTGTGTTTGTATGTGGTCTTTATTATGTTGAGATGTGCTCCATCTATACCAAATCAGTTGAGGGTTTTTATCATGAAAAGATGCTGTATTTTGTCAAATGCTTTTTTATTGTGTTGCTGAATTCACTTTGCTAATAGTTTTTGAGAACTTTTGCATCTGTATTCATCAGGGATATTGTTTATAGTTTTCTTGTAGTGTCCTTGTCTGGTTTTGGTATCAAGGTAATGCTGACCTCATAAAATGAGTTTGGAAGTGTTCCCTTCTCTTACTTTTTGGAAGAGTTTGAGAAAGATTGACATTAATTCTTCCTTAAGTATTTGATAGAACTCACAAGTGAAGCCATCTGCTCCTGGAGTTTTCTGTTTTGGGAGGTTTTTGATTACTGAGTCAATCTCCTAACTCATTATTGATCTATCGAGATTTTCTGTTTCTTCCTGATTTGGTCTTGGTAGGTTGTGTGTTTCTAGGAATTAATCCATTTCTTCTAGGTTATCCAGCTTGTTGGCATAGAATTGCTCATACTGGTATTTTATGATCCTATGTATTTCTGTAGTATGTCTCCTCTTTCATTTCTGATTTTATTTATTTGAGTCTTCTTTTTTCTTGGTTAATGTGGCTCTTGATCTGTCAATTTTGTTTATCTTTTTGAAAAACTGGCTCTTAGTTTTGTTGATTTTTTTTTTTTCTATTGTTTTTCTGGCCTGTGTTACATTTTTATTTCCATTTTGATCTTTGTTATTTCTGTACTGCAAACTTTGGGCTTAATTTGTTCTTTTTCTAGTTCCTTGAGGTGTGAAGTTAGAATGTTTATTTGAGATCCTTCTGTTTTCTTAAAATATGCATTTATTACTATAAACTAAGTTTATCCTTTTCAGAATGCTTTTGCATCATTCCGTAGATTTTGGTATGTTTTGTTTCCATTTTCATTTGTTCAATGTTATTTTTTATTTCTCTTTTAATTTCTTCTTTGACCCATTGGCTGTTGAAGAGAATGTTTAATTTCCACATAATTGTAGATTTTCCAGCTTTCTTCTTGTTGATTTCTAGTTTAATACCACTGTGGTCTGAAAAAAATACTTGATATGATTTCAAACTTATTCTTCTCTATGTGCACTTGAGAACAATATGTATTTGCTGCTATAGGATGGAATGACCTATAAATGTCTGTTAGGTCCATTTGGTCTAATGTATGGTTCAAGTCCAGTGTTTCCTTGTTGATGTTCTGTCTGGATGATCTATCCATTGCTGAAAGTGGGATATCAAAGTCCCCTACTATTATTGTATTCTTGCCTATTTCTCCCTTCAAACCTGTTGATATTTGTTAATATATTTAGGTTCTCCAATGTTAGTGCATATATATTTATAATTATTACATCTTCTTGATGAATTGACCCCTTTATTATGTAATGACCTTTTTGTCTCTTGTTACCATTTTTTACTTAAAGTCTATTTTGTCTAATATAAGTATAGCTAACCCCGTTTTCCTTTGGTTTCCACTTGCATTGAATTTCTTTTTTTCTTATTTATTTATTTAATTTTTTGGCTGTGTTGGGTCTTCATTGCTGTGCGCGGGCTTTCTGTAGTTTTGGCGAGTGGGGGCTGCTCTTTGTTGCCGTGCACGGGCTCCTCATCGCAGTGGTGACTTCTCTTGTTGCAGAGCATGGGCTCTAGGCACGTGGGCTTCAATAGTTGTGGCACGTGGGCTCAGTAGTTGTGGCTCTCAAGCTCTAGAGCGCAGGCTCAGTAGTTGTGGCGCAGGCTTAGTTGCTCCGCAGCATGTGGGATCTTCCTGGACCAGGACTCAAACCCGTGTCCCCTGCACTGGCAGGCGGATTCTTAACCACTGTGCCAGCAGGGAAGTCCTGAATTTCTTTTTCTATCCCTTTGCTTTGAGCCTATGTGTTTCATTAAATCTGAAGTGAGTCTTGGAGGCAACATATAGTTGGGTCTTGTGTTTTTATCCATCCAGCCTCTCTGTGCCTTTGATTGGTGAATTCAGTCCATTTACATTAGAGTAATTATTGATATGTAAGGACTTCCCAGTGCCATCTCATTAATGGCTTTCTGTTTATTTTATATTTCCATTGTTTCCTTTCCCCTCTGTTTCTGCCTGCCTTTGTAAATCGGTGATTTTCCACGGTGTTATATTCTGTTTCCCCTTTCTTTACCTTCCGTGAATCTACTCTAGGTTTTTGCTTTTTGGTACCATGAGGCTTACATAAAATATTTTTAGATAAAATGGTCCATTTTACATTGATAGCAACTTAATTTTGATGTCATGCAAAAGTGTTACCCTTTTACTCCCTCCCTTTGATGTGTTTTGGTGTCATTATTTACCTCTTTTTATATTGTGTATTCATTAACAAATTATAGTCACTGTAATTATTTTTTGTAATCTTCTCCTTAAACTTTATACTGTAGTTAAGTGGTTAGCACACCTTCCTATTACAGAATTAAGTTTTCTGTCTGACTGTACGTTTACCTTTACTAGAGTGTTGTGTACTTTTGTATGTTTTCCTGTTGCTGGTTAGCATCTTTTGACTTCAGCTTGAAGAACTCTTTGCAGCATTTCTTGCAAGGCAGGTGTAGGGGTGATGAAATTCCTCAGTTTTTGTTTGTCTGGGAGAAATCCTTCATATCTGAAGTATAACTTTGCTGAATAGAGTATTTTTGGCTGGCAGGTTTTTTTCAACACTTTGATTTGTCATTCCACTGTCTCCTTGCCAGTAGGGTCTCTGCTGAGAAATTGCTGATTGCCTAATGTGTTTTCTTTGTAGGTTACAATCTTTTTTTCTCTGACTCCTTTTAGGATTCTCTCTCTTTCTTTGATTTTTGACACATTCATTATAATACATCTTGGTGAAAGGCTTTCTGCTTTAGATAATAGGGTAATCTGTTAGCTTTGTGAACTTGGATGTCCAAGTCTCTCCCCAGGTTTGGGAAGTGCTCAGCTATTATTTCTTTAAATAAACTTTCTGCCCCCTTTCCCTTCTCTTCTGGAGCTCTGATTATTCTAATATTTTTTGATGGAACTCCATAGATCACATAGGCTTTCTTCACTCTTTTTCATTCTCTTTTCCTTTGTTCTGTGCTGTGTTATTTCAAAATACCTGCCCTCTAGCTCACTTATTCTATTTTCCATTTTATCTAACCTACTGCAGATGCTCTCCATTGCATTTTTCATTTCATTCATTGAAATCTTTAGCTCTAGAATTTCTGTTTGGTTCTTTTTTGTGATTTCTTTCTCTTTGGTAAATATCTCATTTTGATCATGTATTTTTTTAAATTTACTTATTTTATTCATTTGTTTTTGGCTGCGTTGGGTCTTCGTTGCTTCGTTGTTGCTGTGGAGCTTTCTCTAGTTGCGGTGAGCAGGGGCTACTCTTCATTGCCGTGCGCGGGCTTCTCATTGCAGTGGCTTCTCTCATTGCGGAGCATGGGCTCTAGGCGCGCAGGCTTCAGTAGTTGTGGCACGTGGGCTCATTAGTTGTGGCTCGTGGGCTCTAGAGCACAGGCTCAGTAGTTGTGGTGCACAGGTTTAGTTGCTCCACGACATGTGGGATCTTCCTAGACCAGGGCTCGAACCCATCCATGTCCCCTGCATTGGCAGGCGTATTCTTAACCACTGTGCCACCATGGAAGCCTGATCGTGTATGTTTTTGAGATTTTGTTGGATTATCTTTCTGGGTTTTCTTGTAGCTTGTTGAGTTTCTTCAAAACAGCTATTTTGGGGCTTCCCTGGTGGCGCAGTGGTTGAGAGTCCGCCTGCCGATGCAGGGGACACGGGTTCGTGCCCCGGTCCGGGAAGCCACGGAGCGGCTGGGCCCGTGAGCCATGGCCGCTGAGCCTGTGTGTCCGGAGCCTGTGCTCTGCAGCGGGAGAGGCCACAACAGTGAGAGGCCTGTGTACCGCAAAAAAAAAAAAAAAAAAAAAAACAGCTATTTTAAATCTTTTATCACCTAGACCACAAAATTCTGTAACTTTGAGCTCAGTTGTTGAATTACTGTTCTTTTGGTGATGATATGTTTCTTTGATTTTTCACATTTCTTACAATTTTGTGTTGCTGCTTTTACATTTGCAGTAGCAGTCACACCTCCTTAAACCTTTACTAGTTGCCTTCAGATGGGGTGTACTGTTCATTGGTGCTGTTACATGTCTAGGCTTTTTCCGAAGGTGGTGGCGCTGTAGCTCAAGTCTGTGCTTTCTCCCTTGCGCACACGTCCTGGTGTGTTCTTCTGATAGCAGTCCACGTACCGGCCTTGCTCTCGCTAACTCGGGGGTGCACACAAGGAGCCGTCTGCAGAGCTGGGGGAGGTGTGGATTTAGCTCTTGGGGCATTGGGGGTGCCTGCAGACCTAGTGGGGAGATCCTCCAGTGAGATACTCCAGAGACTCCTGGATGAACTTCTGCTGCAGTCCTGAGCACAGTCAGCAGGAGCTGCCTACCTTTAATGCCCTTTGATATTTTTATCTGCCTCTTTCCTGATCTCCTACCTCCCCCAGTTATGGAAGTCCCACCTTAGTACTCTGGGTGCTAGTGGAGAGAAACAGGATTCCCAGCCACATCCTGCACAGCCGGAGGAGTTGGGCACTCACTCGCTCAGGGTGCTCTCCTCCCCCCACCCCCTCACCCCCACCCAGGAGAGGTCACCATCCCATGCACTGTTGCCTTAGCATGGGTGGGGGAGTTGGCCCTGGGAAAATTCCTCTTACTCTCTCCACTGCAACCAAACTCTTTTTTTTTTTTCCCTCCAATGGCATGCTGGAATATCTCCTTGGGAAAGGTAGACTTCTGCACATTATCTCTTGTCCATCAGTATCTGCCCAGGTCAGCAGTCTGTAGGTTTTTTTTCCCAGCTGCAGTGAGAGGGGTTGGGGCAGGTTCATTTGTCCCACGGCCTGTTTCCAGATGCACAGGCGGGCAAGACAGCTCCCAGATCCTCAGGCGTGTGGTGCTGTATTCCCCAAGTCCCACAGAGGCACTTCTGTTTGTCGATGGATGTCTAACGCGTTGTTTTAAAAGGAGGACAAAAAGGAGGAATGTCTTACACCACCAGGATGCTGACATCACTCCTCCAGTTTTAAACAGGATGGTCAGAGTAGGCTTCGTTCAGAGGGTGACATTTGAACAGACTTGACGGAGGTAAGGGAGAAGACTGTAGGGAGGGAAATGGAATGTATGGAAGAAGAACATTCCAGACAGAGCGTTCAGGCAGCAAGGTCTCCAATGTGGAAACACAACTGGTGTGCAAAGAGGACAGTGTAGCTAGACCAGAGTGAGCAAGGGTGAGAGCAGAAGTAAAGGGGGGGTGGGAAGGGACAGACTGTGAAGGGTCTTAGAAGCTGTGATAAGGATTTGGGCTCTTATCCTGATTGAAATGGGAGGCCATCACGGATTCTGAGCAGAGGAATGAATGATAGCTTATGTTTTCTAAGGATCATTGTTTACCAGAAATAGACTGAAGAAGGGTAAGGGGAGAATCGGGGACACTAGTTACCTTGGCTGTTGCAGGACTCAGGGCAAGATTACTCTGAGCAGAGTGAAGAAGTGAAGAAAGCTGCATTGGGGATATATTTTCAAGATAGGAATAGGATTTTCTGAGGTGGGATTGAGAGAAAGAGAATAGTCAAGGTGGACTCCAGAGTTTTTGTCCTGAGCAGCTAGGAAGACAGAGTTGCCATCAGCTGAGACGGAAAAGGCTGAGGGTGGAGTAGGTTTCGGGAGTGTGGTCAGTAGTTCAGTTTTGGACGTTTTAGATTTGGCATGTCTCCTAGACGTCCAGCTGGGGGTGCCAAGTAGGCAATTGAAGTCTGGTGTATGAGGGAAAGGACTAGACTCGAAATAGAAGTAAAGATGTGAATCCACGGACCTGGGTGAGATCACCAAGGGAGCAAAAGGCCAGGGACTCTGATCTATGGTACAAATATGTGAGACTTCGCTGCAGATAATTTAAAACTAAAGTTAGCACACCTTGTGTTGTCTTCATTACTTTTTCCTACTGTTTTCTTTTTTTTTTTTAATCAAACTAAATTTATTTTATTTAGGAAGTTTGTTGTACCAGAGGGAACAAAAGGATGAATTGTAGCAAATCTGATGAATTCTTATGGGAAGATTACATTCCTGAGCCTGACTTGATTGTTCTGTTTCATCACTGTTTTGTTACATTGTTAATTGTCATTTGGGAGTAGATTTTCCCTGTTATTAAAAAAGAAAGAAAGAAAGAAAAGATTTGTTCTGTGTATCTCAGCATCTTCTTAAAGTATTCCAGTCTTTAAGTTATAAAGAGTTGATTGGATATTAGGAGCTATCAAAGAGAACCTGTACTCTTGTATCCAGGCTCTTTTTTCTCCCAGGATATAATGCTTTTAACAGCTTTCAACAAATACTGAAATCTGTTTTCAAAGAAATCTGTACTAATGTATGTTTGTCCATGTAATAGACTGAAGACAGCCACATCTGGCATTCTCAAAGAAGCACATAACTACTAAATGTAATGCTGCAAATCAACTTATTTCCTTTAAAACTTCACTAAATACTTCCAAGGAGTACAGCAAGGTTTCTTATCATATATGTGATTTGCAGATCTTTTCTTCTAGTCTGTAGCATGTCTTTTCATCCTCTTTATAAAATCTTTCAAATAACAGAAGTTTTTAATTTCCACGAAGTCCAGCTTATCAAATTTTTCTTTTATGGGTTATGCTTTTGGACTTGTAGCTAAGAACTATTCGCCTAAACTGAAGTCACAAAGATTTTCTCCAATTTTTATTCCAGAAGTTTAATGGTTTCAGATTTTACATTTAGGTCTGTGATCCTTTTTGAGTTAATGTTTGTTTATGGCGTGAGATATACATCAAGAGTTGTTTTGTTTTGTTTTGCATATGTATACACAGTCGTTACTGTACTGTTGGTTAAAAAGACTATCCTTTCTCATTGAAATACCGCTGCGTTTTGTCAAAGTCAGTTGACATTGAATATGTGGGCCTGTTTTTTTAGACTTCCCGTTATGTTCTAATGTGTATCTAGTAGATATCTAATACGTCAACCCTTTCACCAATAACCACACTGCCTTGATTACACTAGGTTTTTAGTAGTTCCTGGAATTGCAGTGTGAACCCTTCAGTTTCGTTTTCCTTTTTTAAAATGGTTTTGCTCTTCTTATTCCCTTTTCTTGCCATGTGAATTTTAGAATCAGCTTGTCAATTTCTTTCTTTTAAACCCCTTGCTAAGATTTTTTAAACACTTTTTTGAATTAATCTTAAACATATAGATAACTAAGTACAGATAATCTTGTATTCCTCACCCAGTTTCTCCTAATGCTAACTTCTTGTATTGTATAATCATAGTATAATTATCAAAACCAGGAAATTAACATTTGTAAAGTACTGTTAACTGAAAACTTGAATTTTAACAGTTTTCTATCAATGTACTTTTTCTGTTCTAGGATCTTATTTCACATTGTATTTAGTTTCTCCTTAGGCTGCAATTTTTATTGCAGTTACGGTGGATACATAAATCAATTGGGGGAGAATTAACATCTGAAAAATATTATCTTCCGATCTATGAACACAGTATATCTCTCCATTTTTTTAAGTCTTCTTTTATTACTTTAAGCAATGCTTTGTCATTTTCTACTCACAGAACTTGCATATTATTAGTTTATATTTTTGTGTGTGTGTGTTATTGTAAATGATACTTTTTTAAAAATTAGAATTCCAGTGTTTATTGCTAAGATAGGGAAATACAATTGATTATTGTATATTGACCTTGATTCCTGCAACTTCATTAAATTCTTATTAGCTCTTATGAGCATTTTTGAAGTTTATTTTTGGGAATTTTTATATAGGCAGCCATGTTGTCTGTGATTAAAAACAGACCTTTCTTCCTTTCTAATGTATATGCTTTCTATTTATTTTTCTTGTCTCATTGTACTGGCAAGTACTTCCAATACAATGTTGAATAGCCGTCATGAGAGAGGACATCCTTGCCTTGTTCCACATTGGGGATGGGGGAGGGTAGCATTCAGTCATTCACCGTTAAATCTGGTATCTCTAGGTCTTTTGTAGATGCTCTTTATATGGTTGAGGAAGTTCTCTTCTATTGACTTAGTTTACTGAGATTTTTAATCATGAATGGATGCTGAATTTTGTCAAATTATTTTATGCACCTACTGAAAGGATTTTTCTTCTTTAGTATGTTGATAATATCAACTACATTGGTTTGATTTTTGAATGTTGAGCTAGAATTTCATTGTCCTGATAAAAACTACTTGATCATGATGTGTTATCTTTTTTATATGCTGGCTGGATTCAGAATTTCATTGTCATGATAAAACCCACTTGATCATGATGTGTTATCTTTTTTTATGTTGGCTGGATTCAGTTTGCTGATACTTTGTAAATGATTGCATGTCTACATTCATGAGGGATGTTGGCTTGTAGTTTTCTTTTCTTGTCACATCTTTGTCTGGTCTTGGTATAAAGACAATACTAGACTCATGAAATGAAGTGGGAAGTGTTCTCTTCTGGATGCTGAAAGCTTATAGATAGGTGTTATTTAATGGTTGGTATAGAACTCTACCATTCTACCAGTGAAACCATCTGGGCTTGGGCTTTTCCTTGTGGGAAGGTTTTTTAACTACAAATTAAATTTTTTTTTAATGGTTGTAAGACTGTTCTGGTAATTTTGTTTCAAATGGGCTTTAGCAGATTGTTTTTCAGAGAATCTGTCTGTTTCTTCTAGCTGTTAAATTTATGGGCATAGAGTTGTTTGTAATATTCCTTTATCATCCTTTGTATGTGTAAAGGTTGTATTATGATGTCCACATTTCAGTTTCTTATATTTTCCTCTTCCTCCTTTTTACTTTTGGTCATTCTATTTAGGGTTTTAACAGTTTTATGGACCGTTTTGGTTTTACTGATTTTTCACTATTTTCTATTTCATTATTTTAAGCTCTTGTCTAATATTTTTCCTTTTCCTTATTTTGGGTTTAATTTACTCTTTTTCTAGTTTCTCAAGGTGGAAACAGATTATTGATTTGAGACACTTCTTTTCAAGATAAGCGTGTAATACTGTAATTTTCCTTCCAAGTATCGCTTTACAACAGCATAGCACAGGGAGATCAGCTCCTTGCTTTGCGATGACCTAGAGAGGTGGGATAGGGAGGGTGGGAGGGAAGCTCAAGACAGAGGAGATATGGGGATATATGTATGCATACGGCTGATTCCTTTGTTGTACAATAGAAACTAACAGAGTATTGTGAAGCAATTATACTCCAATAAAGATCTATTTAAAAAAAAGATTATCGCTTTAAATTTTGATATGTTGTGTTTTCATTTCCAATTGATTCAGAATAATTTATAATTTCCTTTGTGACTACTTATTTGACCAGTGGGTTATTTAGAAGTATGTTGTTTACCAGTATCCTATTACTGATTTTTTGGCTCAAGTGTGACCTCCATCTAGCATCTATAGCTTCTAGGGATTCTATGCACCAGAGTTCTGTAGCCCACACTCGGCATTTAGCAGTGTGTAAAAATTTTAGCTGAATTCATTTTACTGTCTTGTACGTTAGCCTCATCTTCTTCCCATTCTCTGTCATGGGTGAGCCGGTACTCACATTCTATCTCTTCTCGAAGGTGCTTGTCTTTCCTTAAATTTGGGGCTAGTTGATACACAAACTGTGATGCATTCAAGAAAAGTTATGATTTTGCAGATTATTCTTTTTGATAATGCAGGAGAAATTCCCAGCTTTCTACATCCAAAGGTAAAGACAGACATCTCAGTGCCACATATTTTAGGCTATAATTTGGGGAGCATTTTAGAGTTCTAGCCACAGAGGCAGAATGAGAGAAGTTAATGACTTTACATATTAAAATGCATTTTAAGGCTTCATTGCAGGCAGAACTGCATTTGCAGTCTCTCAAACTTCATGAAGCAGCCCTGTTGTTTTGTTGTAATAAAATTTAGTTTGCTCACCACCGTGACATTCTCAGTCTCTACACAAGGTAACAGGAAGGAGTTCCTGCATGTATTACCAAGGCTCCCTTCTTTTTTAATGTAAGTTGCTGGCACATTTTGTGCCCTTTGTGAATGGACGACAGAGGTCAAGAGGTTGAGGCTGGGCTTATTTGTTTATTCGGATAGTACAAGTGGCTACTCAGTAGTAGAGTAGAACATCTGTATAAGAAGCTCGGCTTCAGCTCAGCTCCTCCTTGATCGTCTGATGTTGGAAGAGCCTGTAATTAGGTACTTTCATTCCAGCCTAGTTATTGTTGAATGAACAGAATTCAAGGGAACCATCTGTTGTACAGGGTTTTAGAATCATGATTGACAAAGATATGTGACATCCAATATGAAGACATCTTTTTTTTCCCATTGCAAAATAGTTTGGCCAATTTAAAACTTAAACCTTTAGGAGGAAAAGGCTAGTTTATGCAAATGATTCTAAGATGTTTTAGAAGACTTCAGCTATCTTTTTTTTTTTTTTTTTTGGCTGCGTCGGGGCTTAGTTGCAGCACGCAGGATCTTTCACTGAGGCACACAGGCTCTTTGTTGCAGCACGTGGGCGTCTCTCTAGTTGTGGCACATAGGCTCTAGAGCACACAGGCCCAGTAGTTGCGGTACACAGGCTTAGTTGCGCTGCAGCGTGTGGGATCTTATTTCCCTGACCAGGGATTGAACCTGCATTGGCAGGAGGATTCTTAACCACTGGACCACCAGGGAAGTCCCGAGAACTTTAGCTATCTAATTGTGGTCACCATGATCTGATTTTTTGGTTACTAATTTAACTTTATTTATTGCTTTTCTTTTTCAGAAAATTCTTCCAGGAGGAAATACATCATTTGATGTAGTTTTTCTTGCAAGAGTAGTAGGAAATGTAGAAAATACTTTATTTATTAATACATCTAATCATGGGGTATTCACTTACCAGGTAAGAATCAGAATGAAAACTTTATTTATAAAATACAGTTATCATCTTCAACCTGTGATATGGTAACATTTTGGGAACTCTTCAAAAATTCAAGGGATAAGGGAAAATGTAAGAGTTTAGATTCAGAGAATTTTTTTTAAACTTTTAATTTTATATTAAGAGTATAGTTGATTAACAGTGTTGTAATAGTTTCAGGTGTACAGCAAAGTGGCTTAGTTATACATATACATGTATCTATTCTCTTTCAGATTCTTTTCCCATTTAGGTTGTTACATAATACTGAGCATGTTTTATACTTAGAGCTGTGTTTGTGAATATCCCTGTTCACATCAGACTGTGAAACAAATGCTCTTAAAGCTACAGCTAAAGTGTTACTGTAAGATTGGTTGGCAAAAGAACAGTTAAAAATATTTTCACAGTGACTCTAGATTTTTTTTACTTTTTGCACGCTTACGAAGTGATAATAGTTTCAGGATCAAAACTTATGTGCCTGCTTTTCTTTGGTAATTATATTGTTTAAAATTTTTGATACACTCTTTTCTATGTGCAATCATTGTTTGGGTTATTAAAGAAAGTGAATGTTTTGTGAATCAAGATTTTTATATATCAAGATAACTAAGAATAATTACTCATTTGACACTGTGCTACACACTTTACATGCACTTCTGCCTGCATTACAGATACTGTTATTCTCACTTTTTTAGATGAGTAAGGTGAAGTTGAGAAAGGTTAAATAATTATGCTACTAGTAAGTTACTGAGCAGGGATTCAAACCCATGTCTTTATAACTACAAAGACCATCCTCTTAACCACTGAGCTATATTGCCCATGGAACTCAATTGTTTAAATCCTTACTTGGCTAGTGTCTTACTTTACAGTTTTTATGCTTTTGTTTTTGAACATTTCTTCTCCACTACCCAGGACACTTCATGTATTTTGGAAATTAGTGTCAGAGTAAACATTCCATTTTAGTCAAGAATCATATCTTATGCTTATTTATGGTGAACAAGTCTTTAATGGTTGTTTGATAGGCAGTATATACTTTTGAAGCCAGTACAGATGAATAACTTTGACGTGCTGTACAGAGCACTTGGCATATACTTGTTGAGTAAATAAAAAGACCACCATGAGAATATGAAGACCTGTGCCCTACAGTGGTGCCCCCAACTGACCTAGGTGTTTGTGGCCCACGGGTGACCTGAGGGGCATGATCAGGTTGTTCTCAATGTGAGCCTCAGTGCCAGCTGTCTTCACCTCTTCGCATCTAGTCTTTCACTACGTCTTTCTCTTAAATGTACCTTGAGTCTGTCTACCTCTCTCCTCTTCACCCCCACTGCTCCCAGGCCATCCCCACCTCTCACTGGATGACGACACAGGAGCCTCCTGGCTGCCCTTCCTCTCCTCCACAGCCCCTCCTATAGTGCATTGTTCACTCTGTAGCCAGAGTGATATTCTCTGAGCATAAATCAGATCCAGTCAGCTCCTCATGTAAATCCTTATGTTTTCCCATTGCTCTCAGAGCAAAGTGAAAGCTGCTGACCAAGGCCAGCAAGGCTCTAAGGATCTGACTCCCGTGTAGCTCTCCCACCTCATCCCATTTGGCCATGGTTCTCATCTTATTCTTTGTCTCCAAATAAGCCACACCCTTTCCTGCCTCCTGCCTTTTGCCTGTGTACTTCCCCTTGCAGAATACACTTTCACTGTTGGCTTGTCCTCATCTATCAGGTGATGTCAGTTCACGTCATTTCCCCATCCACCCTCTCTTAAAGAATATTCTCACCCTCGCTCCACCCAGTTACTCTGTATCACATTACCCATTTTTCTAAACCTTTTTATTGTTATCTAGGCTGTCCCTAATATTAGCATGTGAGTTTCATAAGAGCAGGCACATTATCTGTCTCGTTCACTGTTGAATTGTTCAGCAGTGCCTGTGGTTGTACCTAGTACATCATAGGCACTTAATAAATAGCTGTCGTTGAATGACTGGCTCACCCTGTTTGGTCAACCCACATTCCTATGGAGGAATGACCTGGGACTGTGCTTCGTATTTAAGAGATTGTCTGGGCCCTACATCCATCTTCTGTTGGTTGGAGCAGGGAAATCTTTTAATTCCCTGTTTCCTCCTTTTGTCTATCCCATAACCTCGTGAAGGACTCCTATCATTTTCATTTCTAATATAGAAATCATTCCAAATGTATATATATGTGCATTTATATATATATAAAAGAATATATATTCTTGATGTGTATCAAGAATTCTATGTATATCAAATAGGTAGCCAAACAAGTATAGAAACTACATGTGTGCTCCTTTTAAAGGGAGTTATGATTTTTTCCATAAGTTAACCTCACCAGTTTTCCCTAGATCAATCAGTTATAACTATAAAAATGTTCTAAAACTCTAAAAGCAACTAAAATTGCATTTTTTTCCCCCCTTGGAATCAGGTATTTGGTATCGGAGTTCCAAATCCATACCGATTGAGGCCGTTCCTTGGGGCCAGAGTCCCTGTGAATAGCAGTTTCTCGCCTATAATAAACATACACAATCCTCACAGTGAGCCTTTACAGGTGAGTTTATGGTGGTGATTTTGAATGTGTTTAACTTTAGTGGAAATTAATGCTTAGCGTGAAATCTCAGTTTGTTATAGTTTTCAAGACTGTTTAAAATAACGTGGTACTGAATAATAGTACTAAAGAGAGACATTATTTTATTGCAGCTTGTAGTCTGAATTTGGGGTTATATCAGTCCAGTTATCGAATTTTTGGAACCATTTTTAAAATGACTGTGGTTTCTCTGGTGTTAGTTTTATAAGCACCTGTACATGTAATTTAAAAAGAGTTTTCATCTTTACAAGGCCACTGCTTTTCTTGCCTTCAGCTCCTTCTGTCCCAGTATAAATTTTTTAAACCAGTATTCGTATTTATTTCTAATAATAATAAGTTTTTGGTGATAGCAGCCTGGAACTTAAAATCCAAGGAAAGGGTAATATAGAACCACTGTTTAAAAGCCAACTTATATTTTTATTTTAAAAAATCCAACTCATATCTTACCCAATGTTTTAGTAGTAAGTATTTTCACATTTGAAATCCCTCCTCACTCGTCCCTTGTCTCTAAGACAGTGGGCGTGACTGGCATCACTCTTTCAAATATTTCCTAAAATAAAAACCCCACCCCATGCCCCCAGTGACTTCTAGCCGTGTAACATTTGCTGCCACTGTAGCTTCTAGTTTTGTTGTCTGTGTTGGAAGGAGATGTGGATGCTTTCCAGAACAGTCCTTAATGTCCACACCCAGGGCCTGTAGAGTTCTTTAGGACCCCAATACTGCAGAACTTAGTGGTGGCTTGAAAATGGCAGGTGGAGGGAAAATACCATGCATTGTGGTAAGCCACAGCGCTTTGGCAACCGAAATGGTTTTTGCCATCCTAGAACCCCCTGGTAGAAGGGCTCATAAACAGTGAAGGTGAAAACAAGAAAGAACAAGACAAGATATTCGGAACTGGGATTATGAAATGCTTAGGAATTTAGTAGCAAGAAAGGTTTCACCCCCAAACCTGGCTGACACTGGGTGAGGATAGCTACGAATAAAAATACTCCACCCAAATTTTGATTATTTGTAGCTGGATATCTTGATCATAAAAGAGGAAAATGCTCTTGTCTCCTGCTTTTACAAGTGAAAAGTATTTCCTCTCCATCATCAGTCTGTCGTTTATATCCTTTTGCTACTTTGGATAATGGTGAATTTTCCCTGTTCTGGCTAACTTTTATTACAAATCTATACAGAAACCTCATAAATTCTTGCTACTTTTCTTTTCTTGACTGTTTTCAGTCCAAGGCATAAAAACTGTCCTCTCATTCTCTCAGACCCCGTCGCATGAGTTGCCACACTCTTCTGTAGCAGCAGTGTTACAAAGCACCCAGGGATGTGCCCTCTCTGTGGTTGCCACACCACGGACTGAGGGTCTCGCTTCCTGCTTGGAAGGATGGAGGTTACAGACTCAGCAGATGTTGGCTAATCTACGGTGACTTTAGTAGCCTTACAGTCTGCGCCTTGGCTCCTCAGCCTTTGGAGTCATCAAGCTATAATCTAGAAAAATTATCTCTGAATTCAATAGTGATTCTTTTCTTTTGTTCATCTAGTCTTTTTCAGTTATATAACATTTCAATTCACGATTTACCACAACGGACTTTTCATCAGCACACAGGAGAGCAAATGGAAAGCCAAAGTTGCCCTCTTAGAAACAATAGATTGTTTATCTGGAGTGCTTTTTTTTTTTTTTTTTTTAAAAGGGAAAATCCAAGTCCCTACCTGATGGGCGCTCTTTTAATTGAGGTATAACTGACATACAACATTATATCAGTCTCAGGTATACAGTATAGTTTAACTGTAGTCACTATCATGTCTGTCACATTCCTGTGACTGAATTGCCTTTGTAACTGGAAGGTTGTGTGGAAGGCACTCTGAACCTGGGAGTCCTATAATGTGAGTCCTGTCCTTAAATTTAAGGTAGTATTGTAAAGCAAGAAATTACATCTGATTTGTTCATTATACAACACAAACACACGAGTGTGTTCTCATTGAAAAAAGAATGTCGACAATTCAAACGTGTGAGGCAAAGGTCCCTTTGAACTTGCCACCTTCCGGTCCAGTGATGTCCAGCAGAACTCCCTGTGCTGATGGAAGAGTTCAGTGTCTGCTCTGTCCAGTGCAGTAGCCACCAGCCACAGGTGGCCATTGAGCACCTGAACTTGTGGCTGGGGTGGCTGAAGAGCTGAACGTTCAGTTTTATTTTAGTTCAATTAATTTCAATTTAAATAACCACATGTAGCTGGTGACTGTTATATTAGCACAGCTCCAGCCCTGAACCCTTCCTCGGCGATACCCTTCATGTGATCTCCGTGTGTCACATCAGGCCTTTTTCTGTGTGCTTGTGTGCAGATATGTGGGCACACAAAAATTAACATTCTTCGTGGGACTTTTTTTACATAAATTATATTTTGTATATATTGTTGGCTTCCTTTTTTTCTCTAAACTTTATTAAATTAGGAAAACTAGCACTGGACTAAAAATCAGGAGTGTGTCGTCCTAGTTTTAATGTAATCTGTCCTTTGATTTTATAGTTTAGCCTTTATCTGTCCTCATTTCCTTATTCCCTTTCCTGTTATCAGTAGCCTACCTTTGTAATCTTATGTTTCCAAACATTGTTAGGCTTGTGTCCTTAATACCTGGGAAGATTAAATGAAATAATACATTGATGTTTTCTGGTTTTTAGAAAAAGTTCTGCAGTCACCCCATCAGTTAAGCTGCTGTTACTGTTAACGCAGTACTGTAGGGGAACACTATTAGGTTGGAAGGCAGGTGATAGTACTCAGAGAAAATCCTAGCTCGTCAGTCTTTGCTAAATGCATCACTGTCATGACAACACACACACAAAAACAGAAACAGTAACCGTTCAGCATATGCTAAAGTACTGCTGCTTTTCCTGCTTTGCCCTTTTTTTGTGTACTCCTAGAGGACTTTTGTGATAAAACAAGTAAAGTTTTTCTACCCATTCTCATTCACCCCAAATTTGCATTTAATTAAATATGTTCTTTATTTTTAAGAGATAGGGTTACCTGCCTTTAAAGAAAAGTCTCCTGCCATATGACTCTTCTATTCCTTGGTATTTACCCAAGAGAAAGGAAAGCACGTGAAAACCCAAAGACTTATACAACGTGGTGTCCATAACAGCGTTGTGACCAAACATCTGTAGTGACCAAAAACTGGAAACACCCCAAATGTCCATCAGCAAGTAAATGGATCAAAAATTGTGGCATATCCATGAAATCAAAAAGAAATAAACTGGGCTTCCCTGGTGGCGCAGTGGTTGAGAGTCCGCCTGCCCATGAAGGGGACACGGGTTCGTGCCCTGGTCCGGGAAGATCCCACATGCCGCGGAGCGGCTGGGCCCATGAGCCATGGCCGTTGAGCCTGCGCATCCAGAGCCTGTGCTCCGCAACGGGAGAGACCACAACAGTGAGAGGCCCACATACCACAAAAAAAAAAAAAAAAAAAAAAAAGAACTATTAGTACATAAAACAACATGGTGGATCTCCAGATAATTACACTGAATAAAAGCAGCCAGACACAAGAGTACATACTGTATGGTTCCATTTATATAAAACTCTGGACACTACAGACTAATCTACAGTGGCCAAGAGCAGCTCAGTGGTTGCCTGGGGATGGGAGAGGGCAGAGGGTGACAGGTGGATTGCAAAGGTCATGAGGAAACTCTAGGAGGTAAAGGGTTTATTTAATATCGTAATTATAGTGGTAGCTTCATGCCTGTGTACATGTCAGAATTCATCAAGTTGTACACTTTAAAAATGTATAGGGCTTCCCTGGTGGCGCTGTGGTTGAGAGTCCGCTTGCCGATGCAAGGGACACGGGTTCGTGCCCCGGTCCAGGAAGATCCCACATGCTGCGGAGCGACTGGGCCCGTGAGCCATGGCCGCTGAGCCTGCGCGTCTGGAGCCTGTGCTCTGCAACGGGAGAGGCCACAACAGTGAGAGGCCCGCGTATCGCAAAAAAATAAATAAAAATGTATAGTTTAGGGCTTCCCTGGTGCCGCAGTGGTTAAGAACCTGCCTGCCAATGCAGGGGACACAGGTTCGAGCCCTGGTCCGGGAAAATCCCACATGCTGCAGAGCAACTAAGCCTGTGCGCCACAACTACTGAGCTTGCGCTGTAGAGCCCGCAAGCCACAACTGCGGAGCCCATGTGCCGCAACTACTGAAGCCCACGCACCTAGAGCCCGTGCTCTGCAACAAGAGAAGCCACCGCGATGAGAAGCCCACGCACCACAAGGAAGAGTAGCCCCTGCTCGCTGCAACTAGAGAAAGCCCGTGCGCAGCAACGAAGACCCAATACACCAAAGATAGATAGATAGATAAATAATTTTTTTAAATGTATAGTTTATTGTACATGAATTATACCTCAGTAAACAGTTTTTTAAAATCATGGGTTGGGACTTCTCTGGTGGTCCAATGGTTAAGACTCCACATTCCCAATGCAGGGGGCCCGGGTTCGATCCCTGGTCAGGGAACTAGATCCCACATGCCGCAGCAAAGATGCTGCACTCAGCAGTGAAAATCCCGCCTGCTGCAACTAAGACCCGGCATGGCCAAATTTAAAAGAAACAATCATGGATGTAGGTACAAGCCACAGAGATATATTACTAGTAGCTGTGATTTTGCTACAGAAGTCTTCAAATATTTTCATACTGCGCTGATATTGTTGCATATGCTCTTCACTATGTCACAATTACAGTAGTTATTAGATCTGCTGCTAGATCTTGTTATAAATGTGTGAATAAAGAAGCATTTGTGTTACTATAAGAACTGTAAAATTTGTATTTCTAAAATATGATACTTTCCATAAACTGTTTCCTTAGGAAAAAATAGAAATAAATGTCCTACGGTTGGATTTCCTAAAATCCAGTCTCTGAAACAACTACACTATTTCCGAGTTCAATATTTCAAAGTTACCTTGCTTTAATTAAATACGCCACCATTGCTTACCCATATGAGCACTGCCTCTGGTGATGTGACACCACACTTATCCTACGTTTGTATCTGTAAACGTCTTTAAATTTTTTCTGATGAACAGTTAGGGTGTCAAACGTTTCTGTGTAACAGCAAATCACTTGCACTGAAAACATGATTTTGACTTAACCATCATGTGCTCCTTTGTCACAGGTTGTAGAAATGTACTCTAGTGGAGGAGATCTTCACCTCGAACTTCCGACAGGTCAGCAGGGAGGCACCAGGAAACTGTGGGTGAGTGCTGACGTGTTCTCTCTTGTGAGCTCACATGAAACCAGTTACTCTCTTAAATACACCATAAAATACTTAACTCCTCCTCACCCGAAGAAATACGGGTGACTTTTCTGTAATTATTGTCTTAATATTAAATTTATATCAAACTAACACAACATTGTAAAGCAACTCCAGTAAAAATTAATTTAAAAAGATAAAATAAATTTATATCACATATACTTGAAAATTGGAGAGACAGAGAGAAATAGAACAGTAATTTTTGGAAAGAGCAGTGAACAAAAACTGGTGTAAGCTCTAACCCACTGTGTGGAAAGAAAGAGGTTTTAACTATTCTTCCTCAGAATAATATTAGTAAAGTTGTCTCTGAATCTAATCATTTATAATATGCTTTACACTAATATTGAAGAAGAAAAAAAAAAAAGTGAGAAGGACCTGCTACATGTTTTAAGATAAAGCATTGAACATGCATACTCAGTATTGATGGAGGAGATGCCATTTGCAGAGGGAACATAGTCAGGCCCTCCTGATGACTTAGAAACTTTAAATTTTTAGGCAGTCTACAGCCACGTTTAATGCTATTTAATATTTGACAGTACTCTGTGTCCATGGTTAGAGAACCACTTTTTCTTGGAGAATACTAGCAAATATTAACAGATTAATGAATACCTAGTAACTACCTTATTTACAAAGGTTCCTGCCATAGGAGGATTGTTTTTATTTTTTTTTAACGTTGCCTACCCAGCTTTAATCAAAGAAGGGAAAGTCATAGAAAATGCAGTTCTTGTACCGAGGTCACTAAAATCGCTGCTCATTCGTAATTGAAGACACACGGATCTGACCACTATGAATAGGTTCTGAACATCAAAGTTTCTTTGTTAGTTGCTCTGTTAAACACACACAGCCTCTAGATTCTGTCACATGACCAGTCTCAGCCAGGGAAGGGACGTGGAGGGGACGCTTTTAGGATATTGACTTGAACATTTAGAAACCAATTTGTCAGTGGCTAGGTTAACTTCTAAGATGTAGAAACACTCTAGCAGGTAGAAATGTGTAATGGATGGTCTCTTTATATCCTTTCACAAAAATGATTTACCTTGAAATTATGATATTGTTTGAAAAGCCTTTGGGAGAAATAGTGTATAAAACAGTGCTTCATAGAATTAACTATAAACAATTAAATTTGTATTATAATTCTAGATAGAAGAACTAAGAACTTACTATGAAATATAACCGGATTCTAATAAATAAACAAACAAATTCAGATTTCTAATTAGTTAAGAACTGTAATGAATGGTAGCAGACATGGCAGATTGTTTTAATACTCCTAGCAGCTATGAGGAAAGATATAGTGACTTATTCCTACAAATCTAGAGTGAGAAAAAGTCAATTGGCCTTGACCTCACCCCCAGCCCATTTCAGTGTACATGAGAAAACCCCAGCTCCTAAAGATGGGGAAGTGGATGGTCTATCTCTAGTGGCCCCAGGAGGGTTCCAGTCACCTCTTTCCTACTTTGAGACTAAAAAGTTAAGAGAGTAGAGGCAAGTGAAGACCAGTAAATTCTAAACCATGGGGATTTCTTAAAATAGGCCAAAAGGTGTGTGCAGAAAAACTCTGGTGGTTCCGAGGGAGCCAGATTATTCAAAAACCAGGAAAAGAATTATACCTCAAAAACAAATTTTTTTTCCAGTGAGTCTTCCTTCTAGTGTAGATGTAAGTGTTCTCTTTTTATGAGCCTAAAAAGTTATGCTATCTTACATGCTCAGAGCCTTACTGAATGCGGTTGGTGAACTGTGAATTTGCTTGGGAAGCTTTGTTTTGTTAGGTTTTAAATGAAAGGAGAGCAGAGTCTACGCTCTCTTGGTTAGCATTTAAAGAGAATTCTAAATGGGCAGAAGACCTAAATAGACATTTCTCCAAAGAAGATATACAGATTGCCAACAAACACATGAAAGGATGCTCAACATCACTTATCATTAGAGAAATGCAAATCAAAAACTACAATGAGATATCATCTCACACCAGTCAGAATGGCCATCATCAAAAAATTTAGAAACAATAAATGCTGGAGAGGGTGTGGAGAAAAGGGAACCCTCTTGCACTGTTGGTGGGAATGTAAATTGATACAGTCACTGTGGAGAACAGTATGGAGGTTCCTTAAAAAACTAAAAATAGGGCTTCCCTGGTGGCGCAGTGGTTGGGAGTCCGCCTGCCGATGCAGGGGACGCGGGTTAGTGCCCCGGTCCGGGAGGATCCCACATGCCGCGGAGCGGCTGGGCCCGTGAGCCATGGCCACTGGGCCTGCGCGTCCAGAGCCTGTGCTCCACAGCGGGAGAGGCCACAGAGGTGAGAGGCCCACGTACCGCAAAAAAAAAAAAAAAAAAAAGCTAAAAATAGAACTACCACTTGACCCAGCAATCCCACTACTGGGCATATACCCAGAGAAAACCATAATTCAAAAAGAGTCATGTACCACAGTGTTCACTGCAGCTCTATTTACAATAGCCAGGACATGGAAGCAGCCTAAGTGTCCATCAACAGATGAATGGATAAAGAAGATGTGGCGCATATATACAATGGAATATTACTCAGCCATAAAAAGAAATGAAATTGAGTTATTTGTAATGAGGTAATGAGGTGGATGGACCTAGAGTCTGTCATACAGAGTGAAGTAAGTCAGAAAGAGAAAAACAAATACCATATGCTAACACATATATATGGAATCTAAAAAAAAAAAACTGGTTCTGTAAAACCTATGGGCAGGACAGGAATAAAGACGCAGACGTAGAGAATGGACTTGAGGATACGGGGAGGGGGAAGGGTAAGCTGGGACGAAGTGAGAGAGTAGCATTGACATATGTACACTACCAAATGTAAAACAGATAGCTAGTGGGAAGCAGCCGCATAGCACAGGGAGATCAGCTCAGTGCTTTGTGACCACCTAGAGGGGTGGGATAGGGAGGGTGGGAGGGAGACGCACGAGGGAGGAGATATGGGGATATATGTACATGTATAGCTGATTCACTTTGTTATAAAGCAGAAACTAACACACCACTGTAAAGCAATTATACTCCAATAAAGATGTTAAAATAAATAAAACATTATTTAGCTAAAAAAAGTATATTCTGAAACTATTGCATATGAAGAGACAGTTAATGAGTATGCCGCTAAAAAGTGTAGGGAGGAAAGTATTACAGAGATGTATCAGGAAGTCCATCAATTAAAAGAATTTTGTTTAAAAAAATAATAAATTAAAAAAAAAGAATACTTTTTGCAATGACCTAGAGAGGTAGGATAGGGAGGGTAGGAGAGAGGCTCAAGAGGGAGGGGATATGGGGGTATATGTATGCATATGGATGATTCACTTTGTTGTACAACAGAAACTAACACAGCATTGTGAAGCAATTATACTCCAATAAAGATCTGTTAAAAAAAAAAGAGAATCCTGTAAACTTCTGGAAAAGCAGTTTCCCTCTGATGGTGATGTCTCTGTTGTTTAGAGAATTTCAGGACTGAATTATATACCCAAGCACCAGCAATACATCAAATAATAACTGATTTTTATAGATTAACTCTGTCTTAATCACTTACCATCTTGATGATGATTTTGCCGCCGACAGTTTGTTTTCATATAATTTTATTTCTTTCATTTTGCTCAGTTTTACACACCATACTTCATTAGTTTTAAGATATGTGTGTTTTTATCTTTTAACATCCTCCAGAATTGGACTGTGTGTTATAATCAATGGAATGAATATATTTGTTTAATTGGCAAAATATGTTTTTTTTCTTAGTATTTAAAATAATAGTGCATCTTTCAGGCGATGTCATCTTATTCAGTAAACTGTGGTGGTTTTGCTACATTATGGTCTGTTAACTTGTCAGGAAATTCCTCCTTATGAAACCAAGGGAGTAATGAGAGCCAGTTTTTCATCTAGAGAAGCAGATAATCACACAGCTTTCATAAGAATAAAGACTAATGCTTCAGACAGCACGGAGTTTATCATTCTTCCAGTTGAGGTGGAAGTTACCACAGGTGAGTGGATGACTAAAGGAGCTGCAAGTTTGTTTTGGTTTCAGTACATCCTACTCTGGCGAAGTGAAATATAATTGTTTACTTTTCTTTTTTCCAAGCTCCTGGAATTTATTCCTCAACTGAAATGTTAGATTTTGGTACACTGCGAACACAAGGTAAAAAAAGAGACAGTGTCTTTATAGGTCTTTTAAAAAATCCCTGTATTCATTGCTGAATGGCTCTACTTTAACTCCTTTGTAATTAATTCAGCTTTGAAAGTTATTTCTCAGTGGGTTACATGATCTTGTAGAAATCTGCTTTTGGGAACTCGGAGCCCTTAGTGATCTATACCCCATTCCTCTGAGGGATACCACTGCTTACAAGATGGGAAAGCAATGTCATGGGTAACTTAAGTCTTCTAAATGGAAGATTGAGGCATCAAGTCGTTTCTTAGTTTCTTAATCCAGTTTCTCACCTGTTTAGTTATGCTGAATCTTTTCTTTTAATAGTGAAATAAAGGAAGTGAAAAGATTGACTTCTGGATTTTTGTTTAGATATGGATCATTCAATTGCATTATAATAACGTAATGTTAGAAATTGGTCCCCAGTAGTCAGAGAATTCAAATTCTAAAATTGAAAATAACCAAAAAAGGATTTATTAAGAGAAAAGTAAGAGTACCTGTAATATGGGATTCCTGTGGGCCATATGTAACTAAAAATTTGGTTGTTTAGGATTGAAGACCCATTTTTGAAAATTAGATTTGGTTTTAATATAATAATTTTATATTGTACTTTACTGAATTGCTTCCTTATGCTTTGCTGGGAAACTAAAAGATAGTGATAACGTCAATTTCAATGAAAACTTTTGTTTTGTTTTGTTTTTTGGTCTGATTGTTTAGGAGGGGGCAGTTCCTATAGTATTCACTGTCCTTAAGAGTAAGGCAGTTCCTGTCAAGGAGTGCGATTGTCACATTCTTTTTATAAATGTGATTGCTATTCTAGTTCACATTATAAAATACATTCAGTCTGATATCTAAGAAGAGAAAGATTCTAACTTGCTATAAAGCATACCATTTTAAGAAATATTTTCTTTTCCTCAATTTTAACAGATCTACCAAAAGTTTTAAATCTTCATTTATTAAATTCAGGAACAAAAGATGTACCAATAACAGTAAGTTTTTACTTTTCTTTTTCCTAATTTATATATTCTTTGTTTTTAAACTTATGACAAAGTTTAAAATGATTAAACTCTTGCTCTAAAGGAATTCTATTTTATGGTGACCTGGTGACACTTTGGTTCAAAGCGTGATACAAGAAACCTGTTCTGCCTCTCTAATCACCAGATTTTCAGGATGAGAAGGGCATGTGGACAATCTTCTCCAAGCTAAGTGTGAACCAAAGTTCATGAGGTTCCTGTTTAGGCCTGTAGAGTCTGATAAATCCTAGGATCTGCGTGCCATGTGCAAAGAAAAACGGGTTGTTAGACTTAAGGTACAGTTAAGTAAAAAGAGAGAAGAAAAGATTCAGATGAGTTGGAAAGAGAAATAAGGAAGCAAAGAAATCCGGTAGGTAGTGGTTGAGTGCTGTTAACATGTGTCTCTGGTCACACTGTAAACTAGGGTCCTCTCTCCCCTTCACACATACTCGAAGAACAGGTGACTTTGATGCCTTGTAAGTGGAAGTGGAGTGTCATGAGATGGTGAGCAAGGTCACTGTGCATTAAAATGTGGTTACCTGGGATGACCGTCTCTCCCGTCACTTGGGGTTTGTATACTCTCTTCTCTTTGGTCTCTATTCCACCATTTGGTGGTAAACTCTGGGTTTGGGCAGGGATGGGCAACAGTCTGTGAAGTCTCAAAGCCCATCTGATCTATTTCATTTTATCAGAGTTCTCTGAATTTAGGTTTTCTGATATCAGCACAGGTTATAATAAAAATATACTGCTTTCCTCTTCCCTTATTCTCTTTGTAACTTGGGAACCTCACCAGGAGGTGAGGCTGTGAGCTAAAGCAAAATCTAGGTAGACCTTGCTCACTAGTAGAGTCATAGTCTAAGCAGTGTCCTGCCATATGACCTAGTATTTCTTCCTGCTAGGTAGGAGAATTGGGGGTGGGTTAGGGGAATGGAGTCTGGTAAAGTAGCGGTCCCCAAACTTTTTGGCACCAGGGACCGGTTTTGTGGAAGACAGTTTTTCCACGGACCGGGGTGGGTGTAGGGGGACGGTGGGGGATGGTTCACGCGTAATGCGAGCAGTGGGGAGCAGCAGATGAAGCTTCACTTGCCCACTGCTCACCTCCTGCTGTGCGACCCGGTTCCTAACAGGCCGCAGACTCTGCTACCAGTCTGCGGCCTGGGGGTTGGAGACCCCTGTGGTAAAGAACTTCCCCCAGTCTGCAGTGGAGCTGAAACTACCCCAACCTGAGGTTCCTAGCACTCCAGTGTTAGGCCGACTGAGAGGGACCTGCTCTGAAGGTGCCTGAGTCTGCTGGGATTCATGCCCCTGCTCCTTGGTGAAGTCTTCAAGGGCCTGGGACCCTTCCACAGATGACAAGGAACAGCTCCTTTGACCTAGCCACTCTGATACTATATTTTTCTTAAAAAAAAAAAACCATATAATGCTGACTGTTACCGCTATATTAAGGGGCTAGTGATTGTTTTTGCCTCTTTAATCTGTATTGAAATTTTCACAAGTCTATAGAAAAATGAGCAAAATCAGAGCAATATAGGGCTTCCCTGGTGGCGCAGTGGTTGGGAGTCCGCCTGCCGATGCAGGGGACGTGGGTTTGTCCCACGTGCCGTGGAGCGGCTGGGCCCGTGAGCCATGGCCGCTGAGCCTGCGCGTCCGGAGCCTGCGCTCTGCAGCGGGAGAGGCCACAACAGTGATTGGCCCGCGTACCGCAAAAAAAAAAAAAAAAAAAAAAAAAAAAAGACCAATATAAATATTTATAAAAATATGAGTGTGTATATGTTAACATAATTAACATAAAGTTGTAAACCCCCTTTCTGGATAAGAACTATTCTGAGATAATGTCATTGTTTCTTTGACATTAAAATGTTTGTTGTTTTATTATTAAAGGAGTAGATAGTTGGGGGAGGGTTGTTTTTTTTTTTTTAATAGAATAAGTGGGGAAGTGTTCTTTCCTCTTCTGTTTTTGGGGAGAGTTTTTGAAGGATTGATGTTAATTCTTTAAATGTTTGGTAGAATTCACCAATAAAGTCATCTGGGCCTGGATTTTTCTTTGTGGGAAGTTTTAAAATTATTAATTCAATCTCTTTACTTGCTACAGGCCTGTTCAGATTTTCTTTTTCTTCTTGAACCAGCTTCAGTAACTTATGTCTTCCTAGGAATTTTTTCATTTCATCTAAGTTATCTAATTTGTTGGCATACCATTGTTCACAGTATTCCCTTATAATACTTTTTTTTTTTTTTTTCCTGTGAGGTAGGTAGTAATGGCGCATCTTTAATTGTTGATTTTAGCAATTAGAATCTTCTCTATATTAAAAAAATTTTTTTGGTCAGTCTAGCTAAAGGTTTGTCGATTTTGTTGACCCTTTCAAAGGACCAACTTTTGGTTTTGTTAATTTCCTTTTTTTTTTCCTTTGGTTTGATACCAAAATACCCTTTGTTTTATGAAGAATGGTAGTAGATAGTAGGAATTTCTCCTTCCCTGCCACCAACATCCTCACATTTGCAAAATAAAAAGTTAGAAAACCTGTTAGACTTCCTCACACACACACATTTTAGATGTTACCAGTGAAATGCAAAGGCCTAATAACCACTGCTCTGTTACAACATTTTAAAATCTCACTTTGTACTCAGAATTGTGCTTCCTTTTGTTCAAATGTCCTAGTTTACTATATCAGACTCCCCTCTGCAATGGAGCGTGATTCCTTCTGCTAGATTTGTCCAGCTTGCTTTGGCTACAGCCTACAAGAAGTTCTTTGAACTTCTTGGTCCTGGATTTCTTCTTGAGCCCAGTTGGCATCATGAAGCACAGTTACCGCATACGTGATGATGTGCACACAACTCCCTCCCCAGCCCTTTCCTGCCCGCATGCTCAGGGCACTAACCTCCACGAAGGAAAACTCCTGAAGCACACCGTCTGGCCGTACGTCCTGGGATTCAGCAGCACATTTGCCTGTAGGGCAGACCCTGCCTATTGGTGGATCACTTGCCATTGCCTCCGTTTGAGATGTCAGATAATTTTTACTTTTTATGTGTTCTGCATGCTGTTTGTCTCTTACTGGTTTCTTCAGTCTGTGGGATGTCTTGTACAGAGGAGGAACTCTCATGCTTTTGGGGCAGACTTCAGGCCTTGAAGTCACTTCTCCAAATGTGAGGGCTTAGAGGTTTGATGGGAAAGTGCATTTACTTAGCCCAAGCATTCTGGTCTAACTTTTTACATACAATAAATAGACTCAAACAAATGTCTTTTTCAATAAACATTTTCTAGAAAAATGAAATTAGCAGTTCTAAGAATGTGAATGAAAAAATGTAATGCATTTATGATAGGCAATTAAATATAAACAGGCCCATGTTCCTCCTTTTCTCTTTTATTAAGGAGTTTTAGGATAAATTGTAAGTGAACATTTTTCTTACCGTGGGTTAGACATATCTAGGTTCTTTACACAGATTACCTTGTTTGATACAGCTCTCTTGTAACGTACTCAGGTCCTCGTTTTCCAAATAGGGAAAATGAGTCAGACCTTATTATTTTTAAGTGACTTAATTTGATTGTAAAATGTACAAGTTACATGAAAGTATATTAGGGATATAGTGATACTTATTAATCAAGTCTTTATGAATATATTGTTTTATATTCAATATTCCCATTAACCTATTGATTTATGTATATGTGTTTAGATCTACATTTGTGTCTACCTATGTATGTATTTTTTTCTAACATCCGAAGCCTATACTCTGCCAGTGTTTTGGTAGTTCTATCTCATTTCCTCATTCATTCATTCCTTCATTCACTCATTCAGTCAATATGTAATAAGCATCAACTATATGCTAGCTTCTGTGCTAAATACTGAGCATACAGAAGGGAATCAGACAACCAAGGTCTTTGTCCTTACTGAGCTCATTTTTTAGCTGGGAGACAGACAAACAGGTATGCAGCATAATTGTAAATTGAGAAACAAGCAGAATGGCATGTAAGTCGGGGAGGGAGTTGGTTTAGATAGAGTTGTCTCTGAAGAGCTGACTTTTGCAGTCATAACTCAAGAGTGAGAGGTAGACACCCATAAGAAAAGCTGGTGGCCAAGTGTTCCCATCAAAGGGATCAGCAAGTGCAAAGGAATAGCTTTGATGTCAAGGGAAGCAGGGTTGAGGGGGTGGTTTGAATGGAAAAGATGAAGGCTGGAGAGTCAAGCAGGGCTTCCTGGGGCCCTGGGAGGGGTTTAGATTTTATTATAAGTGCAATGGGAAGTTACAGAATTGTAAGCAAGAGAGTGATGTCATTTGATTTATGCGTTGTAAAAAGTCAGTGTAGCTGCTTGTGGAGAATGAACTGCAGAAGGTTAAAAATATGTTGCGTGGTCCACTTGAGAAATGATGGTAGCTTGGACTCCTCACCTTATCAGCCAGGGGATGAGCCCATCTACCATGGACACTGAGTTTTAAGAGAGCTTCCCAAGGTTTTTCCTGTATTTTTCTCCATAATATGCCAGACCTAGAGACTGGTGCATTTTTTTAAGTGTCCCTCCCTCCCTCCATTTCACAAATATATAGAATTTTAGGATGAGCTCAACAATGCTAAAACCCAGAGGGTTTTTTAAAATTCCCCTTCAGGGAATTCAGAGTCTCTTCATCTTTCAAGATATAAGACCACTAAAGGAAGCAGCTCCAAATATAAGTTCCTCACCTGTCAATGGACAAGATGCCCAGGTCCAAGCCTTCCTGACATTGTCTATAATGCAACTTTGAGAATATGGTTTTCCTCAATGTTTATAAAACAATACTATATAAATGATGGAATAAGTTTGCCTGAGATGTCTTAAGGCACCTTTGTATGAAGTTTCCTTGCTAATTAATGAATAAAAACCACAGCTGTACTTAATTAATTTTACTAATGTCAACTTGACATGGACCTTAGCTCATTTGTGTACCTACTGTTAAAAATACAATCGCTATATACTGAAAGGTTATTTTTCTTGCTTGCTCAAAGTAGTTGAGTAGTTTCAGAATGTCCTGAGCCTTGAGTTTCACTTGAGAGTTACGGAGCATTAGTTGGGTATGAACGTCATGAGAAAGGCTGGAACTATTGGGTTGGCCAAAAAGTTCATTCGGGCTTTTCCGGAACAAACTTTTTGGCCAACCCAGTATACTTCGAGCCTGTGCAAACTGCCTTTCCTGGGAATCTTGCCGTATTTTTTCCACTTCTTGATTATCTTTAAGTAAGCAACAGTTAGTGACTGGTACTAAAATATATTATTAGTATAAATATGCTTATTACAAGTTAATGATTATTTATTATTGTTCGTTTAAAACTGTCAGAATGAGCCAGCTATTTAAGTGTTTTGCTTGTTTGTCTCTCTTTGTTTTTGTTTCCTTGGAAAACAGGTTTTAACTGATTGGGGGATTTTTTTTCTTTTAATGGTAACAGGTGAACAATTTAATTTAGACCATTTGTATAAAACATGAGTCAGTTGAATATTATTTTACTGTTAGTGTGACATGTTTTAAGGTAATAATACTGAATGTAAAGTTTTCCTCTGGTAAGAAAAATCTTAAAGTGTGTTTCATGTGAGAAAAACATTTTTTTCATCAAATATTTATTCTTAGTTCTTACTACTTACTGTGACTATGTATGGTAATGGATACCATTGCTTAGCTGTTTCTGACATGGGCTTGTGCTCGTTACTGATGAACCAGCACTTAAATTCTTTAAGTGTTTGAAAATGGTCAAGGTTCCCTTGCTGCTGTATTATAATCAGTAGAGTAAGTGAAAGAATTAGGAACCATATGTGTCCTCTGTAAACTGTAAGGCTTTATACGGTCATCTCTCTAACAGATCCTGACTTCAGGATAAATGTGTCTAATTCAAAAAAAAAAAAACAGCATAATTAGGGACTTCCCTGGTGGTCCAGTGGTTAAGACGCTGCACTTCCATTGCAGGGGGCCCGGGTTCAATCTGGGTTCCTGGTTAAGGAACTAAGATCCCACGTGCTGTGTGGTGCAGCCCCCCACCAAAAAAAAACAGCAAAATTAATAGAATCACAAAATTTTTCAGATAGGTGGAAACTTAGAAAAAAATCTAATCCAACCCCTAGGATTTTACGGGTGGGAGAAATAAGGCCCAGAGTAAATGGGCAGCTTACTCAGCCTCACACTGCTGGTTAAATAGTATGCTTCTGTTGTAAACTCATCACTCTGGGTCTCACCTGTACTTCTATACTGCTTTCCTTTCCTTTGGAAAAAGTTTTTAGTGTAGTGTGATGAAACCAAATGAACCTTTTGTCCAGTTTGTAGTTTATCTTGTAGTCAGACCGCTTTGTTTTACTGTTAAAAAATACACATACACACACACATATACATACATACATACCCCTCAAGGAATGAAGAGATTCATACTTTAAATGATTGCTAATAACAGCGAGCTTATTGATAGTAAATACATTGATATGAACCAGTCAACTCCCAGCTCCATTAGAGATTCAAAAGCAAATGAGGGGCTTCCCTGGTGGCGCAGTGGTTGCGAGTCCGCCTGCCGATGCAGGAGACACGGGTTCGTGCCCCGGTCCGGGAAGATCCCACATGCCGCGGAGCGGCTGGGCCCGTGAGCCATGGCCGCTGAGCCTGCGCGTCTGGAGCCTGTGCTCCGCAACGGGAGAGGCCACAACAGTGAGAGGTCCGCGTACCGCAAAAAAAAAAAAAAAAAAGCAAATGAGGAGTTCTCAAAGAAGAAGAAAGAAAAAGAGTTAAAATACTGGGAGAGCCTGAGGCCAAGAGCTAAGGCAATTAAGATTTCTAGCACAGGAAACTGCAGGGCTATCATCCCAGGCCTAGTAAAGACACCCGAACAGCTGAGGACTAACAGCAGTGGGAAGGGAGGCGCCCTGCTGACTGGGACTGAAAAGCAGTGTCTGTCATCACTCTGTATGTAACCAACTTTGTTTCCTATGATTGAAACACAATGCAAGAGACTGCTTTTCCTCACACTCTTCTGAGGTGCTTCTTGTGCCTTCAGAGGACTGTCCTTCATTCTCTATAGGCAGATTCCACCTTTATAAATGAGCAGAAAAGGTGGGTGGGGAGCTGGAGGAAGAAACTGGTGGCTCATGGGGATCTGACTGCGCCCACATCAGCACGATTGCCTGATGAGCGTTCCTTTCTACTGGAAACATCGTGCTTTGACAAGTTTATAAAGCCCCCGAAAATTCAGCGGAAATCCCAGAAGTGTTCTGAAATCAAAGTAATATTCAAATTGCATTCTAAAAGAAGATTTTTGATCAAGACTTGTGTTCAGTACCACGATTTTCATTAGTATATGTTTGGGCAGTAGGATGCCAGGTGAAGAGCCCTGGACCAAGTCAGGACAGCTGGTTTCCAGTTCTGTCTCTGGATGCCAAGCTGTTGAAACATCACTCAGTATTGCAAGATGTCCTTCATCTGTAAAAGAGGGAAGGAAGTTGGTATCTTTAAAGGGCCCTTCCCATGAAAAATGCTTTTTGTCAGTGCGGATCATCATATTAAAAAAGTAACTGCACTTAAATAGTACTTATTTTTTAAGCTTGCTCAAAAAGTGCAAGCTTTTACTGTTTTGTTGTTGTTGTTTTAGGTTTAGTTGTTTGAACAGAAAGCTCTTACTTTGTTAGGTTGAAAGCGTTCTGACCTCTTCCAGGTTGCGCATCCCTGCCATCCGCCTCCTCACGGTTCACCCCACAGCTGGGAGTGCAGCCCCTATCATAAGTCCTCATGTCCCCTTCTCTTATATATAAATTAGGCATTCATTTAGAAAATAAATACCTTTTCTTCTATGTTATGTATTCATACCCATTGTACTTTTTACAGTCACTTTATCATTTTCCTTCTGGTCATCATTTTATTTCATAAAAATAGTCTAATGAAGTTAATTTGAGGTCTTATCAGCTTAGCCTACTCTATTTAATGGGACCACATAAAGTTAAACTTTTCAAGTTTTGATTCTGCTTTACTTTTCACTATAAACTGAACCACTAGACTAAAATAATGCTTTGTAAATTTTTCTGTTTGCAGAGTGTTCGACCTACACCGCAAAATGACGCTATAACGGTACACTTTAAACCAATTACATTAAAAGCTTCAGAAAGTAAATATACCAAGGTTGCAAGTATCAGCTTTGATGGTAAGTGTTCAACTTTTTCTCTCTGATAGAGTGCTCTTATTTTGATAAATTAGAAGGCATCTATGTTGACATCTTAATATAGAAACCCAGACCATTTTACAGTCAGATTTTATAGTACTGGTTAGGTTGGCTTTTCTTGTAAATCATCACCAACTCTTATTTGATTGTTTCACAAAAGAAAATATTCTAACTTCATAAACCTAAATTAATATTAGCAAATACATTAGGGTTGGAACTAAATTTTTGTTATCTGGGCTCTTTTACATATATACCTATTATGCTTTGCCTTAATTATGAAGTCATTAATTTTTGTAATTAAGTGAATATATATTTGAATTTCAGAAGCGTGTTTGAACTTAAGAGCAGAAATAAAGTATTTTCTGTAACATTTCCATATATTGGCTTTTATTAACGAGGCAGACTGTCCTACCTAAACTAAAATAACTGCCCTCATGATAGAATTGTCAAATTAGATAACAATTATTTCAAACACGTATATTGTGTATTTTGACATTTGAAATATTAACCCAGACTTTAACATATTTTAATAGCATGTTTTTATTCAGTTTTGCCCACTTTACTAGAACATTTACTGAATTTGCTGTCATAAAATTTTTTGAGTAGTGATGTAATGGCTGTCTGACTATATATGTAATTTAAATTTAATGAAAGCTGAAACTCCAAGTGGGACTTTGCTCATAAGGGCACGGGCAAGTGAGGAGCCCTGAAGCTTAAGCTTTGGCCGCGGGATAAAGCCATCTTTACTCATAGTCCACATTTTACAACTAAGCTCCTCATCAGAAGAGGATATTTGGTCACTGAGTGACCTCCTGAGTGTGGCACAGTGTTTGTGAGAGCATCTGTGCTCACTCCATGCACATGGGGAGTCTGCGGGAGAATCTGGAGCAGCTGCACGGTCGGCTGCCAGCACAGCGTTCACCCTATGAGCTCAGAGAAAACTCCCAAAGAAGTTAAGATTAAAGGCATGGCATACTTCCACAGTCCAGCCGTCAGGAAATAATCAGTACTGTAGAAGGCTTGATAGCACAGATATTTCCAAATGTGTGATAAACTGTCTTCTGTGTTGCTAAGATACCAGCCATGACCACCAGTATCAGTGTCAGTATCAGTAGGTACATTGTCTTCCCTTACGGAGAAACAGAGCAACCAGTAGTAATTTCTGACCCCAAGAACAACATGTAGGGCCTACCCTTCTGATAAATCCAAGGAGTGGGGGGTGTACACTGGGGCAGCTGTGCTGTGTACTTCCCCCATTCTTCTTTTCCAGCTCCTGTATTGACAATACAGTGAGTGTTTCCACTGAGATAAATGAAAGTCAGGAATGGTGGTTCTGAGATCACAGACTCCAAAATAAGTGTTTCTTAAAGAAATGATGTAAAATTTAACACAGAGACAAGGGAAAGCATCTTTTAAAGCAGGTGCTACATTTCTTAAAAGTGGTTTTTATTATCATGGGAAAATCCCTCCACCTTTCACCTCCCACCTCTCCCATCACCACCCCGGATTCCAATACAAATGATATTACCCTTGAGATTGCTAAGAAATGCTTGTTTTACTTAACTTTTAAAATTTTCAGGGGAATTCCCTGGCGGTCCACTGGCCTGGGTTCAATCCCTGTTAGGGGAACTAAGATCCTGCAAGCCGAGAGGCGTGGCCAAAATAATTAATTAATTTAAAAATTAAAATTTCAGAATGTACCATGAATATTAACTCCACAGTGTTCACTTACCAAGCAAGCATGTCTCATCAACTCACGATTCTTTATGATTTTTAACTGAATTTTCTTGAGGTTTTGACCACTTCATTGCTAAAATATAACTTGATTAGATACTATGAAATGCCTGAATTATGGCCCTTGTTATCAGCCTTATGTCAGAATAAATAGCAAAAAAAAAAAAAAAAAAAAAAAATTTAAAGCATCCAGAAACGGCTCTACAGTAAAAAGCAGAAAGAAACGATGTTTAATGGGAGTTTCAAAAATCTGGATCTGCGCTGTCCGTACATAAGCCACATACTAGATGTCGCTCCATTCTTTTTGTTGTTCTTTTTTTGTGCTAAAGTTGGATAACAAACATTTGCAGAACTTACGTATAAATTCTTCTCTTAAGTGGAAATGTTCCTGAAGTACTTAAAGGGGATAAAGATACACAGCTTCTTTATTTGCTTTGGAAAGAACATCTAATGGGTACACAGATTGGATCCAACTGACTCTTTTCTGTAATTCCAGATGGAATGATTCAGAAGTGCTACAAAACTTAAAAGGTTTTACTTCATCTGTGAGGACAGTACGATGGCAGGGAGGGTATATGCCTCCTCTTACACTATAGGTTAGGGTTGGCTAATATAAAAAGTCAGAGCTCATAACTCTTGACATTTTTTGCACCAGGCTACTTTATTGGTATTTATAGCAAGACTCTGGCCACACAAGGAATGTTATTTCTTAATCCAGCTGTAAACTAGCAGTTCTCAACTTGGGGGGCTGGGCAGTTTTGCCTCCCAAGGGATGTTTGGCAACGTCTACAGACACTTTTGGTTGTCACAGCTGATGTCTAGCAAGAGGCCGTCCTGTGCACCGCCCAACATCCCGCAGAGCACAGGGACAGCCACTCTGCCACCCAACAGCGAGTTTACCTGGCCTAAAATGTTCGTAGTGCCAAGGCTGAGAAACCCTGCTGTAGGTAAAGCCAAAGCTTATGGCTGTAGAGAAAGTAGTTCAGATATAGCGCTTTTCCTCCTGAATTGTGTTCACTTGCTAATTCCTTACCTGTTTATCGCATTACAGGAAAATTAAAATATCTTCCCATTTTTGTATGAAAAATGTGATATTTCAGTTAAAATGTTGTAACAGTATTCTTTGTGCCAGTTTGAAAGCTCAGCTTCTTAAGATTTTGTCAGTTTACATGCAAAGTCACTCTCATCATCCTCTGTATAAACTCTTTGGTAGCAAAAGGTGACAGATGATGTTTTATGCTTCCTTTCAGCATCAAAGGCAAAAAAACCTTCTCAGTTTTCTGGGAAAATAACTGTTAAAGCAAAGGAAAAGAGTTATTCTAAACTTGAAATACCATATCAAGCAGAGGTTTTAGATGGGTGAGTTTTTCTCTAAAATAAACTTTATAACTTTTTTTTTTTATAACTTTTTATTAATAAATAAATTCATTGATCTTAGCAAAAGTGTAGCCAAATTCACATAAACTCCATGGAATTCGTGTTGAGAAGAACAAATTCAACTATAAAGGAGAGAAATCTCCTGTATTTTGTTTATTTTTTTTTTACTTTTTTAGAAGAAAGAGGTAAATGGGATGATATGATTTGGGCTTAAATGAAGTCTTAACGATTCCATAATACAATAGAAAAATGAATCTGTGATTTTTAAATCATTTGAAACATTTCCTTTCTGTAATTCTTTTTGTAACATGCAAGTGGCTATGGCTTATTATTAAAGTATATTGTCACTTGAAACAAAATCATTTATATTCCTTTATAGACTTGCTAAACACTGTTCTAAAATTACAGCTTTTTATAAATGGGCAATAATATATGTAGTTCATTTTCTAATTATACTTTAACCAATAATAGTTTAATGTCCAGCATGGCAGGGACTCCATGGGGTCAACCACTAAAATGTTTATAGTCTTAATTCTCTAATAACAGTCATAATGCTGAACGTAAATTATTACTCACAGCGAAAGAACTTGGATTTTAAATTAACACGTGGAAATAAAAATAATTTATTTTGTTTTTTTCAAATAGTTATTTGGGATTTGATCACTCTGCAACATTGTTTCACATCCGAGACAGTCCTGCTGATCCTGTGGAAAGGCCAATTTACCTCACTAACACTTTCAGTTTTGCGGTCCTCATTCATGATGTGTTGCTACCAGAAGAAGCCAAAACAATGTTTAAAGTATGTCTGGGAACCCTCATACTTTTAATTTTACTGATCTGCCAAGCAAATGATGCTGACACATTGTTTTTTCTCTCCCATCATTTCCTAGGTTCACAACTTCAGCAAACCAGTCTTAATTCTTCCAAATGGATCAGGATACATTTTTACTCTGTTTTTTATGCCATCCACATCATCCATGCACATAGATAACAATATTTTACTTATTACCAATGCCTCTAAGTTTCATTTACCTGTGCGGGTATACACAGGTTTTTTAGATGTAAGTATGCTATCTGCCTTTAAAATTTAAACTCCCTACACGTCTTTTGTGTTTTCAGCTACTATCAGCCAGTCGTGTTGCACACACTTAAATTTTGCTATTTCTGTGCTTTACAAGTTGTCCTAATTCCTCCCTCGTCAGTACTTACAAGATTTTCACCCTCCCAGCGGCCGTGTCTCCTCGTGATGCAGTTGACTCCTCTAGTTACGCCTCTATTTAGATCTTTTCCACATTCCACTTTCTCTCGGTTTTGCTTTTAAACTGTCATAGTCATGGGGAAGCTAAAAACGAGCTAAGTGGAAGAAAGATAATAAGCAGGGAAGAAAGACTATGGGGCGGGTGAAAAGAAAACTCTGTAGGGAAGAGATGACCCAAACCAAGAAGTGCAAGAATGAAGAAGAGAACCAGATAAGAAAGAGGGAATAGGTGGGAAAGACACAGCTGGAATAGTCACCGAAATACGGCAGGAAAGGTCTTTCTAGTACAGAAAACAAGCCAGGAAAAAAAATCCAAACAAAGCTGTGCTTAAAATTATCAATGCAAGAGTTTAGATGAGAAAGAAAACTGATAGGAAAGATAGAAAAGGAGAAAAGAAAGTGAAAACAGAGAAATGCAGTTCTCCAAAAAGCTAGCATCAACAAGAATTTTAGAGCTGAAGGGACCGTCACTATTATACCACTCCTTCTGCATTTCTTTTGCTTAAATGGTTACTGGTTTGTAGCTGCTTTCATGAATGTGTGATGTTTGCTGAGACTGAGGACTTTTTGCCTCATTCCCCAGGGCTCCACTTAACCTCACCTAGCACTTTAGTTTCCTGCTGCTTTTATGTGCCTTCAGAGGAGAACTAGCAATTCAGTAGAGGCCATGAGTGTTTTCATTTCTGAGTAATCAAAATATTTCCATTGTACAAAGTTCTTAATTATATATTATGTATGCGTATATTTACATAAAGCATAGGAACCTTAGTGTATCTTAATACAGTTACTTTTTCTTGATAGCATTCTCTTACATAAGTGTGACTTTACATTTAATCTAGTTCTTTTATATCTTTCCAGTACTTTGTATTACCCCCAAAAATAGAAGAACGTTTCATAGATTTTGGTATACTGAGTGCTACAGAAGCAAGTAACATTTTATTTGCAATTATAAACAGCAACCCAATTGAGGTAAAAAAAAAAAAAACAAACTTGTTTTTATTCTAACTCACATTTAAGGATTTTATGCTAGTGCCGCAATAATCACTTTCATATCTTTCTCTTTTTTAAGTTGGCTATAAAAAGTTGGCATATCATTGGAGATGGTTTATCAATAGAACTCGTGGCTACTGAAAGAGGCAATAGGACTACAATAATCTCAAGCCTTCCAGAGTTAGAAAAATCCTCCTCATCAGACCAGTCATCGGTAAGTTAACTCTTTTATTGTTTCCTTAAACTTAGATGTAAACCTCAAATAGAAGACTAGTGATCATAATATTTTTATGAGAGTTGCAATAGCACTGGCTGTTTGATGCTGAAAGGACCTTTTATAGGTAGTCTACTTAAACCCCTTCCTCTCATGGTGAGAGAGCACTTGAGACTCAAAGGAGTTAAGTTGTAACACAAGTGTCCTTACAGGAGAAATTCCCATGGGTAGTAAACTAACCCTGTGTTCATTGAATTCACTAGGCAGAAGAGATAGCCCTGCTCATTGATAGAAGGTGTTTTCAATTATACAGTAATGTTTCTGGTCAATTCTCTGTACTGGTTAGAAGAGAGTATCAGTGAGGCAAACATCGTTTGGTGGATCTCTGTGTGGATCTCCCTATGTACTTTTACTCTATCTTATGTACAGTTGGTCATAAAAGAGCATGAAACGAGAGTAAATGAATATAGCAGTCTAAGCCCTGACCACTACTGAAAAGAGAACTTGGAGTTTATACCTACTCAGGACAGAATTAGTAGAATCACCTTGTACGACTTCGAAGGAGCAGAACATGTGTCACCTGTAGGTTAGCATGGAACTTCTTGTGGCAGTTTTACAAAAGGAGAAGCAAATGTCCTTATGCACAGAGGTTAGTGACAAATATGCTTCCATGGAATGCCATAGGTCATAAAAATTGACTTAAGCATCCCCCAAAATAGGTCTTTTGGAGGACAATCTGGCAACATATACCACTCCTGGGAATGTTTCCCATGGAAGTAATTGAAAGAGGCAAAAGCTGTGAGAATGCACATGTTTGATAGCATTATTAGTAATTCCAGATGACTGGAAACAGCCGCATGCATAAAGTCGTGACTTTATGATGGAACATTAAAGCAAATAAAAAGCTGTAAATACGATTGTATGTCGAAATTTGGAAAAGGATTTCTGAAAAAGTGGGAAATAGTACTAAATAACGTGTATTCTAATTGCAGTTGTGTGGCATTCAGGCTACATAATCAGATATTGTGGTCGATATATGGGTGTTTGCATTTTAATAATTTATAATGTTTTAAATTTGATTCATAAATAAAGCCTCCTTTTAAAACAAAAAAAGGATATGCCCGTGACAAGTAACATTTGTCACCCCAGCTGAGGTTTTATTTTTAATACAAATTGAGTGCTGAGAAAGGATAATAATGAGACCAGCCGTTACTGTGTTCATTTCAGTAATGAAGTTACAGTAAAATTGTATGTATATCTAATCTGAGATGGTTGAATTATACTGTTTTTTATAAGACATTATAAATTAATAATTTTAGGACTCTGGATCGTTTCCTCGTACTAAATAACATGTGTTAACACTTACTACTTAAATTTGAGAGGTCCACTCAGTAACATGAAGCCTGCTTGAAACTTTAGGGTTTTAGAATTAGGTTTTATATAAAACTGTATAAACACAAAAACAAGGGACAGAAAATGAGATCACTGTTATGAACGCTTACTTAAAATAGGAAGTTGTAGTGAGTTGCCAGCTTCAAAATAGCAACTCCGTAATACGTGTTTTTTTAAGTTTGTAATGCCTAAACTTTCAACTGCTTTCCACCTGTTTGCCAAAAAGCCAAACCTATGAACTAAATAAGCATCCTGTTCCTTATGAAACACGCATTGCCAACGGCTCTCTGCATTCTTGAGACACGTGTTCTTATTTGGCTGGTTAGAGTCATGATGAAAACGTTAGAATTGCACAAATCCAACACAGAAATGCTTATAAAAGGGGGAAAGTGAGTATGTTAGGCATATCAACATTTACAAACTAAAGTACAACTTCACAAATTGAATTTCATGTTTTTTGGAAGTATCATGATTGAAAAGGTTAAGTGCCAGAAACATCAGCAAATAGCTTGAGAAAACAAGATCTACATTCTCCTTTCTTTCACATTTTTATTGCATAACTTTTCCTTCTTTCCATGATTTTTGATGTTTCCATATGATCCAATCTCAGTGGATCTGAGGACATGGTTATTAAAACATGACAGAGTTAAATTCAGAACTTGAAGCATAACCAACTTTGTATGTATTAATACTTGTGCCCTAATGTGGCCAAAGGGTTAGTGGAAGGCTGTGTCCCTCTGCTGCAGCCCTCACCCGCTTTGACCCTGCACGTACCCGGTTGGGGTGTGAGGACCACACCCCTCCCCAGCTTTGCAGCTGAGAAGTCAGCTGTTCCTCAGGGAACCGGTTTTCTCAGTAGCCCATGGAATAAGTATAGTAGATAAACATCCAGGGATGGGCATTATTTTGAGATATTTGTATGTGATGATATGGTAATTCAGTGTTACACTGGTACAGGTTAGGATTTTGAAGTCAGTTTATCACTGTAGCTTTCTTTTCCATTTTAATAGAAAACTTCAGCCAGCAAGGCTGATGAATGATGTCATTTCTCCTACATACAGGTAATATTAGCTTCAGGATATTTTGCAGTGTTCAGAGTCAAACTTACTGCAAAAAAACTGGAAGGGATTCATGACGGGGCCATACAGATCACAACAGACTATGAGGTAAGGACTTTATTTACAGGGATTCATGTCAGTGGGGTCTTTCTGAGTAATTCAGTCTTTTTTTGTTTTTATAGAAACAGAGAACTAAGTTTACTCAGAAAGTTAGAGTTTACCGCTTTCATGCCTTAAAAACTGAGCTTTTGAGAATAGTTTACAGAATATTTGTGTTCATTAGCTCATAGTTTTCTGATAAAACCCACATCTTTTGACTAAAAACAACTTCAGAAAAATGCATTTGGCACATTTAGAATTGCTGTTAGAAGCCTGCTTACAAATAGTTGTAGCATTGCACAGACCCTGACTGAAATTCCTGAGATAGGTCTCTCTCTTTTCAGAGGTCATAAATATCCTCCTGTGTAACATTTCCAAAAAGGAAGATACAATCAGGAAATCACATCTTAATTTGAGTTCTCACAATCATATTTACAGGTTCCTTGACTTCTAAGTCAAGGAACCAAGTGAAAATCAGTGAACTTTTTAAAGGCTTTTTATGGGGTTTGACATGTTGCACTCAATGAGACTTTGAAGAGACATATTTCTGCCACACCTAAATATTTTGCTTTATTATTTCAGAGCTGTTTGGGAAGTCGAGCACTGCTAAAGTCAGCAAGTTGCTACCCTTGTTCTCCTATCTTTTCAGTACATACAACCCCCACATGAAAGAAAACTAATTCAGAATAAACAGAATTGGTCATCTAATAATAAATGATATGTTGGGAGTATGTCAAATTACTTCCAAAAATAAGGAATCCACGTTTATCACTTGTGATAGGAATAAGTACATTTCATATCTTAGCAAAGTATCAGTATCTTTGTGAATTGCAAATAAGCATACGAGTTGAGATTCAAAATCTGGAATGTTCGACTCATTTTTTCAAATTAGCTTGATGTTAATTTATTGCTGAGTACAAAAAGTAGAGAGCTATGTAACTTTAGAAAATGCTGGATTTTTCATTCATTGTTTTAGGAGAATAATTGAACTTTTTAAATTAATAATCTACAAAATAAAACCTATATTATAAAAAATCTGTTCTTCATTCCTTCCCCATTGTTTGGTCTTGTTTACCATGTTTTCATCAAATCACTGAGAAGTACATGGAAATTTATTGTATTTCAGTGCATTTTATGAAGTACATGGATAGATTAAACAGTATCCATGGGTGATTTTAATTTTGCTTATCAGTTGGTTAATGCTAATATACATCCCAAGATTGGTTCTTTTAATCCCCCAAAATAACTGTCCCCCTACAACAACTGTCAGTGTCAATCGCAGACTTAAACACTCATTTCTGTGTGGTTTGCTTCTTCCTTCCACAGATCCTAACAATTCCCGTGAAAGCTGTGATCGCAGTGGGTTCTCTGACTTGCTTCCCAAAGCATATGGTTCTTCCACCTTCTTTTCCAGTAAGACAGTTAATTTGTAGCCTTCTTCTTGCTAATTTTTTTTCTCTTTGCCTTTATGTTCCTAGAATTCAACAATAAAGTCAGTTACTCTTTATTAATCACTTATTTTAAGGTAAGACATTGTACCAGCTTCTTTAGGAGACATAAAGAAGAATAAGAAATAGGCCCTTCTCTCAAAAAGTTTTCAATCTAGAATGAGAAATGGGCCCATGGTTCATAGACGTAGAGCAGGATGTAGAAATTGCCCTAAGAGGTGAAAAATAACATGCTATGAAGAAAATACATATCTTATTGATGAAGGTGCCATGTGAATTGGCTTGGAATTTCTTCTGGCAGGGATAGACAAGGGTCGGCAAGAATGGCGTTCAGGGCCCAGGGAACAACCTGAATAGAGACACAGGCAGCAGAGTCTGAGATGGCTTTAGGCAGTGGTGAGTCGTCCAGTTTTACAAGAATGCAGGGAAGTTTCAAGAGAGAAGATGGAGTGGTACCTTGGAGTGATAGCATGAAAAAAATGCAATGCACTTAAGTCCATGAAAATCTAAAGTTTTTGAGCAGAGGCTGGACATCGTCAGATTTAAGCTTTCAAGACTGGCTCTCTGGCAGAAGTAAATGTAGGACACGTCTGGGAGTAGCAATAGTGTACCTGGAAGCCAACCCAGAGACTCTGGCCACGGTCCACAAGGAAAGCGTCAAAAGGAGGTTTGAGCTTAGGGCATTGGCAGGGGCAGTAAATCGCTTTCATACCTCCACACCTTTGCTGCTCATCTGCCTTGGCTGCCCTTCCTCCTCTCCTACCTTCAAGAACTCCTTCATGTCTTTCAAGATCCAATTCCATTGTCATCTCCTCTCTGAAGATTTCTTCACTCCACTAGACAGTACTAGTTATTTCATGTGTGCTTCTGAAACAATTTGAGATTACTTCTCTGGCAGCAAGCCTCACATTGTGCTGTAAATGTTGCCTTATGTGTTGGTCTCCCCAACAAGACTCTGAGATCCGGTGGGAAAGAGATGAGGGATCTTATACCCCAAGTAGCAGGTATCTAGTAGATAATGGGTGGATGAAGGAGCCAAATAATGAAAAAGAGAACATAGGCAAGAGACATTTCAGATGAACCGTTTGAACTGTACTTGAATATCTTGAGGAGGTTATACTAATGGAAACAGGTATGGGTAGGTAGATAGATAGAGGACTCAAGAATATGACATAGAGTTTGAGCCTGGAGAACAGGGAGGAAAGAAACGGGGAAACCAGGAGGCCACCTTTTGCAGGAAGATAGTGTAGATGATTCAGGACGCCTTGGAGCAGATGGAAGTGTCTCTCAGCTGTGGTAGGAGACCTGACTGGTTAAGAGAAACAGTACATTGCAAAATCTTAATGCTATATATACAATAAAACCTAAATTCAAATTTTAGCTCCTTAAATATAAATTAGCTTCAAATATAAATTTGAATTAATAGGTTCAGCACACCTAAGTTTGGGTCTTAATTCAATCTTTGTCTTCTTATCATTCCACTTTGTACTGACTATACAGAACTCTTGACTTCAGTGTTTATCCAAAAGAACCTTCAATTGCCTTTTCAATCCATGATCTCCTTGATCCCTGCATATATCCTGGAAGGGAATAATTCAGTAGATGACAAAGTGAAAGGCTCATGGACAGAGTAAATGAGAAGGCATCTATAAAAACGAAGTGTTGGTTTTGCAGTACTTCAGATTAAGCTTTCAGATATCTTCAGATGGCTGGGAAGTCCAACATCAAGGCACCAGTAGATCTGGCGTCTGGTGAGGGCCTACTTCCTCGGTTTGCCGACGGGCATCTTCTCATTGTATCCTCACACAGCCAAAAGAGCAGACAGGGAGGGCAAGCTCTTGTGCCTCTTTTAAGGGCACTAATCCCGTTCATGAGGGCTCCACCCTCATGACCTGATCACCTCCCGAAGGCCCTGCCTCCTGATACCATCACACTGGGGGGTTAGGATTTCAACATGTGAGTGTGGGGGAGCACACAGATGTTCAGCCCATAACAGTCATGAAATTCTGTAAAATCTCTTACCAGATGGAGACTACTAGAGCCAAGTGATGAAAACTTGGTACTTCAGAATGAACATTTCAAATAACTCACAGTTTAATACTTCGTATTTGAATACGATTATAAAATGAACTTCTGTATCTGTTACCTCTTTTGATCCCCACCATACCCCTGAGAGACAAGGTGTGGACACAAGAGTAGTAGTTATTACAGGTGCATGAAGACCAGTTAACTGCCGGGAAGACACAGCTGGGTGGAGTCCAAGCTGGGACTCAGCATAGGCTTCTGCTTTCTTCTCTTATGTTCGTATCCTCACAGCAGCGTCCCCACCCTCTAACATCTTTCTACTCTAGTCAGACTGTAAATGATGAGTGTTAATCTTAACTGCACCATCATTCAACTCCTTTTACTGTTCATTTTCTTAACTTCTTTGTCTTTTTTTAAAAAAAAAAAAAAAAACATTTATTCAGCTGTGCCAGGTCTTAGTTGCAGCACGTGGGATCTTTTAGTTGTGGAATGTGGGATCTAGTTCCCTGATCAGGGATCAAACCCAGGCTCCCTGCACCTGGAGCGGGAGTCCTAAACTGCTAGACCACCAGGGAAGTCCCGACTTCTTTGTCTTTCAATACCAAATATTAGACCAGCAGGGTCTGGTCATTTTAGAGACTTCTTCAAATGGCTAGGAATCAGGTTATAGGATTCTGGTTCTGTATTCAAACAAAAGAAAGTAAAATATTATAATATGATTCTTATTGATGATTATTTGAATCATGTAATTTTTTATTTAAAATCTGGTACCCTGTCATAGGGAGAAGCATGCAGCTGATAAGAGCAATCATTGGTAATTTAATGATTTAATCTGTAGACTGTATTAATATGATGCTTGATAACCTGTGTTTTTTAAAAATGTCTAATTTCTCTTTGGCACAAATAGTATTTTTCTTTTATAAAGAAAATAGCTTTGGATTTTAGAGTTCACTTATTTCATCCTGAATTTGGATACTTTTAAGGCACCCTGGCCTTGGTATAATCAAACCTTTCTTAACAAACTGACAGTGACTGCTTCCTTTATTCAAAGCTAGCTCTGTACTTTTGTTAGTATGTGAACATTTTTACTTTAATTCATTTTTACGAGATTGCAGAGATTTGACCTGCTAATTTATCTGTAACAGGCCATAAAAACAACAAAATACGTACATTTGGAGGAGGGGCTCTGGTTACAAATTTAAAGTTTATCAACTTTTGAAAATTCTAAATGTCCTTTGAACTTTGGTTTCCTAGAAATATGTCTGTCAGCTCTAAAGTGTGTGTTCTGAAGAAAATCTGCCATTTACAGATGAGTTTGTTTGTTTTCTTCCTTCAGGGGAAAATAGTTCATCAGAGTTTAAATATTATGAATTCCTTCTCACAGAAGGTAAAGATCCAACAAATACGATCTTTGTCAGAAGATGTACGATTTTACTACAAACGATTACGGGGCAATAAGGAAGATTTGGAGCCAGGGAAAAAATCAAAGGTTTGAAAATGTTATATTTGCAAAAATTCCCATCCATTAGTACTTTGGCATTGTGACCTTCTGTGGATTTGGGATTCATGGTTCTCCTGTGCCTCTTTATAGATTGCAAACATTTATTTTGATCCTGGACTGCAGTGTGGGGATCATTGCTATGTTGGCTTGCCTTTTCTGTCCAAATGTAAGTTATCTTGCCGTTCTCTCTCATGCCCTTCCTTCACTCCCTCCCCAGAATACTCTTTAATAAAAGGCGGCCACTTTTAAGGCCCATCCCTATCTCTTGATGCTCTGGGAGTCATTTGAAGGGCTGAGTATGTCATACCATTTGTCTCCTTGGTTTAGCTGAACCCAAAGTACAACCTGGTATAGCCATGCAGGAAGATGCTTGGGATGCCGACTGGGATTTGCATCAAAGCCTGTTCAAAGGATGGATGGGAATAAAGGAAAATTCAGGTCATAAGTAAGTGGTTTTGCTTCATTTAAGTATTTGAGCTATCTTTACCAGTATGAAACATGACTTTCTAAAGTTATTCTTATATTAGGTTATTTTATTTCCCTGTAGGTAAGAAAATATGCCTGATCTTCAGGAAGCATCTTGAATTGCCATTGTAGTTGTATATTTCTCAGAAGTATGCACACTACCATTTTTGTCTTTTTTCCAGTGTTCTAGATGCTTCCTTAAAGTCAAAGGAGCTCGATGAAGTTGTCCTTGTGTAGGATAACTTGTTTACCTTAGACACACCATTTGCATAAGAAAGAAAGTTTCTGCCTACCACTGACCTCTGTGAAAGGCTAGGAAAACGCTTTCTAGGTTTAACCTCACAGGAGGAGGAGTGTCTCTGCCCCTCCTGAAAAGAACTGCTTCCTCCCTTTCCAGAGCTGAGCTGTTAGGGGTGCATGGCCCGTTCACATGGGCTCAACCTTATGTCTGTGGCAGGTAGAAAATGTCCCAGCGACGAATCAGTACCGCATCTGGATTCAAAAGCAAAGACACACTTATGTGGCAGTATAGAAATTTGATCTTTCTGTGTACTTCAGAAGAGGATTTGACTAGCAAACTGATGAAAACTGTTCTTCTCCATTGGCTGATTTGAAATGTATTTGTCAGTATCATCAAGATCTTCCAATTTATAGTACTGTAAGATTTTCAAGCCATGAATGATTAAATCTGCAGGTTTCTATTTATCTGAACTATCTTCTCTGAAAGGTTCTCTTAAGGCAAAAGAGAGTTAAATTTTAACTTTAAAATGGTTAAAATTAGGACAGAGACGACTTCTAAAGAACTCACTAAGAGAACACTAATTCAAACACTCCTTGGTCCTCTACAGTTCCATAGCAGACATTGTAAGGTACAGGTCGCCTCCACAGTTTAACATCCAATTATGAATAAATAACTTGCAGTGCTGCCCTAGGTTCATCTGCCAAGGAACCTCTTCACGCCCCGCCCCCTGAAACCCCTGCTTTCCTCTCTGTGAGCCTAGTGTTTCACTCCTAAAGACCCAGGCTCCCTGCCTGCCCTGTGCCACTGTGTCCCAGTTGCACAGTGAATGTGGCATTTTCCCTGCCCCTGCCTTTGTCTTACTTTCTCAGCGTGAATGTTACAGAGAATTCGTTACTCGTCATACAAAACCGGTACTCTCACCAGTATTAGGGTGTCATAATTCAGTAGTCTTATAGGATAAAACAGGCTTCAGTGTTTGTGCCCAGGCACCTTAGCCCCATTTATAATATTGTTTCCTTAGGGAATGTGCTCTGAGTTCTTAACCGCTGGCTTATAAATACTCATAAGTAGGGAAATAGTCAAATGAGGCCCTGAAAATTGCTCTTAACTATATATGTCTGGACAGAATCCTCATATGTGTTACCTCTTCAACTGATGTCTTCATTGTGTATCAGGATTTTGTTTTGTTTTTTATCTCAAGTGGGGAAAAAGCCATATGCCAAGCAGTGCACTGCCTTCTTATTAGTTCTACTGAAAACATTTGCCTGCTGTTGGTGTCTGGATCTTTCCACTAAACATGCAAGATCCTTTAGGATCCCCATACCGTCATGTTATCTGAATATTCCTGCCTTTTCCCTTTCAAATTCAGTATGAAAACAATACTGTACAGGTGATCAGTGATACTTTGGCAGCCCTTTGTGCCAAAATAGAGGCATCTTCATACATGTCTCTATGAAAAGCATACTTAAATATTAGAGCAAGTAAAATTTCTCAAATACACAAGTCTAATAGAATTTCCTATATTCAGAAAACTCAAATATTTCATTTTGTTACAGTGACTTACAAATTGTTTTTCTAGATTGAGCGCTATATTTGAAGTAAATACAGACCTTCAAAAAAACATACTGTCAAAAATCACTGCCGAGCTCTCCTGGCCTTCCGTCCTCAGCTCACCCCATCACATGAGGTTTCCCCTTACTAATACAAACTGCTCTTCAGTAAGTATTCAGAGTGACATCAGTTCTGGGAAATCTGTAATAGGGTTATGAAGTATCTGCTCTTTTTTTTTTTTTAATTAATATCTTTATTGAAGTATAATTACTTTCCAATGTTGTGTTAGTTTCTGCTGTATAACAGAGTGAATCAGCTATACATATACATGTATCCCCGTATCCCCTCCCTCTTGCGTCTCCCTCCCACCCTCCCTATCCCACCCCTCTAGGTGTTCACAAAGCACCGAGCTGATCTCCCTGTGCTATATGCAGCTGCTTCCCACTAGCTATCTGTTTTACATTTGGTAGTGTATATATGTCCATGCCACTCTCTCACTTCATCCCAGCTTACCCTCCAGCCCCCCCACCCTCCCTGTGTCCTCAAGTCCATTCTCTACATCTGCGTCTTTCTTCCTGTCCTGCCCTTAGGTTCATCAGAACCATTTCTATTTTTTTGGATTCCATGTATATGTGTTAGCATACGGTATTTGTTTTTCTCTTTCTGACTTACTTCACTCTGTATGACAGACTCTAGGTCCATCCACCTCACTGTAAATAACTCAGTTTCGTTTCTTTTTATGGCCGAGTAATATTCCATTGTATATATGTGCCACATCTTCCTTATCCATTCATCTGTCAGTGGACACTTAGGTTGCCTGCATGTCCCGGCTCTTTTAACGGTGGCAGTCTTTCACTTACTGTGTCTTTACTTTGTTTAAGGAAGAAGAGATTACGTTAGAAAATCCTGCAGATGCGCCTGTCTACATTCAGTTTATTCCTCTGGCCTTATATTCCAACCCTTCCGTCTTTGTAGATAAGTTAATATCAAGGTAGGCATTGCTGGTAGATTATCAGACTGTTTTCATATTAGCAGTGAATTATTATTTTACACACTTAAAACTTTATTTCAGCGCATACAGTAATAGATTGGGCTTAGAGAAATTCTGCATCTGTAATTGAAGTTGAGAGAAGGTTCTGGGGAGAGAGATGGATATTATATTAAACATCTAGAAAAGCTCCCAGTTTAAGACAAGAAAAGAATAATATAGAACTCCTTCCTAAAATCTTATAAAGAGGAAGCAAGTGGTGGAGCCTTTCAAATAGTTTAGTTTTAAAAAGTGAACAAAATATTAACTGTAAGTTGTAGCTGTTTTTTGAAGGCTGTTAATCTGATGACATCGATCCCAAGATCTGCCAAAAGATAAGCACAACCTTAGTGTTTGTAAAAACCCTTTAATTACGACGCTGTTTACAAAGAAACGTGTACGTTTTTTAATTTCAGGTTTAACTTAAGTAAGGTGGCAAAGATAGATTTAAGAACACTAGAATTCCAAGTCTTCAGAAACAGTGTAAGTATTCAGACTTCATACTATTCCAAAGAAGTAATTCTACGATGTGATCAACGCAAATGTGAAAGAAAAATGTTAACCATCCTTAAATTGGTTGAAGGGCAAGTTACTGGAGAAGTCAGAACAGTCTAGTAATTATTTTAGAGGCAAAAAGCCCCGGAAGAATGGGTGGGATTTAGATTGCCATGAGGCACCCTGGATAGAAGGTCCTGTTTGTGGGCATTAAGCATTAAGCTCATGAAGGTTCATAATAATGTCTGCCAGAACCTCTGAGATTAGTAGATAAGGTGTATACTGATAGATAATGTTTGTTTTTTATTAAGCCTCAAAACATTGAGCTTGGTCATTTAAATTTTTATTTTGGATACTTTCTAATAAGATTGTAAGCTCCGTGAAGGCCAGACCCACGGCTAGCTGTATTCATACTCAGCGCGATAGTGAGCATAGTTATAACTCAACAAGTATTTTTAAACTAATAAATGTATACATAAACTGGTTTGTTCTAGGACCAAATATTCTCTATCATACAGGCCGGGCTGAGCAGCCACTAACCACTCATGATTATATAAGAACTGAATGTGTAGGATCTGTGTCAGTCAGGAAATTAGCACTGGGAACTAAAGCCACCTGCAAACTGGCCCAAGTCTCTTGGCCTAGATGCCCTTCCCAGCCACTCTCATCCAGCCTTAAACAGCCTGTTCACACCAGCCCTGATGGCTGTGGAGCGTGCACTGATTCGGCTCTCTGGCTCTCCCTGAATCTTTGTTTGCAAGCACGTTAGTGGTGTTTTTTGTTTTCTTTTTGACGTATGGTAGGCACCTTGTTTCCCAGTTCTGGGTATAAGTTCCTTGAGGGCTTGTCTTCTACTTATATGGTTTCCTTCCCACATTTATAATACGAAGGGTGTTGAGTGAATGAGAGTAGGAATCTAGTTAATCCTCCATCATCTGAATTACTTTGAGTGAAAACAGTAAATGACCACCTCCTTTCTCTCCCTTTGCTGAGCTCTTTTTCTGAGCACGGTCCCAGTCTGTCAAGTAGCCACGGGATGCCTTCCTGCCATGCTGTGGCTTTGCTGCTTCCCATTTGGAATAAGGGAGGTTGGCTCCTAGAATAACCATGGCTTTGTACCTACTAACTTGGTCACCTCGACCAAGTAAACAAACCTTTCCAAACTTCAACTTCTTCACTTGTAAGTGAAGTTAATAATTTGTATATTACAAAGTTTTTGAACAGGTTAAACAGACCAACATGGAAGCCCTTAGATGGGTTGCTTGGGACATAGGAAGCCCTCAATGAATGTTGACTGGATGAGTCAGTCTGTGGCTCACCAGGTGGGAAAGAAAGGCAATACGAAGGTTTTCAGTATTTCATGAGCACCTACTATGTATCAGCATTGTATCACTGTATGTGTATAGTGTATCATATATATCACTATATCATATATATATCATATATATCACTGTATCATATGTATCACTATAATCAACAGGTGCATTCACATTTATAATTTCATGTAATCATTACAATAGCCAGGCTGAGCTATTACTAACCACCCTAAGAATAAGTATTTCCCTTGTTCTGTTGGTGGTGGAAAAACAAAGCTCAGAGAGAGGAAGTAACTTGCCCAAGTTCCTACCTGTGATAACTGGCAGGGCCAAATTCAAATCTAGTTCTCTCAGAGTCCAGAACCCTTGCCCATACTTTCGTGACACATGGTCATTACTGTTAGGAATCACTAATTAACCTGTCCAACTAGATGTTTTGTAGTTCTTGAAGGATTTGTGTTCTTTCCCATAGCTTTGTGTTTTAATGTATAAGGCATAAATTAGCCAAACCTTTATGGAATTGTTTTTATGTCTATTTTTAAGTAAATCTTATATAAGAAAGTAAGAGAAAGAAATTTTCTCTTTAAAAAGAGAAAGTAATTTTCAATGTTGTATTTTTATTTTCTGCTGAGTAATAGGTAGAATACTAGACTGAAATTTAGATAGTCTCATATTCTAGTCCATGCCCTTCTCTTGGAATCTTTTTTACTTTGCTTTTTCCATCCATAAAGTACCAACATAATAAGTTCAAGGCTATCTAGACCTCAAATATCTAGAAAGCTCAGTAACCAGAAATTCCTTTCACTCTGCTTTTATAAGAGAGGAAATACTCATGAGAAGTACATGACCTATATTTACCTTTTTTTATCTTACCAAATCTTTAGTGGTACCTACAAGATGTAGGTACTGTGAGAGATAGGAAGATGAATAAGAATACTCTAGACCTCAGGAATTCATTCTAAATAAGAAATGCTGGAGGAGGTCTTAGGGTGAGCTTAGGATAAATTCTATCACAGTCCTCTACAGTGCTATAAAACTGTGGATCTCAGAATATTTGGTCTCAGCATTCCTTTACAGTCTGAACAATAATTAAGGGTTTCTACATTATCTCAATTTTTAAAAATTATTAAGGACTCCAAAGAGGTTTTTTGTTTATGTGGTTTACATCTATCAATATTTAACATATTAGAAATTAAAACTGAGAGATCATTAAAATATTGGTTTAATTCATTTAAAATTATAAAATAATAATAAGCCCATTCTATTTGACATAGGTAATATAAAAATGAAAAAATAGATATATATATTTTTTAAGAACCATTTTGCAATAAGAGTAGATTGTTTTACAGAGCCCTTCAATGGCTCTCTGACTTAATATACAGATAGATTCTCCTGTCTGCTTCTGCATTCGGTCTCTTATGATACATCGTTTTTGATGAAGTATATGATAAATATCTGACCTGACCTGACACATTCATATAGTTGCAGAAAGGAGTGTCTTAATTGCTTTTTTAGTTATCATAACACCATGCACCAGTCATTCGGAAAACACTGGTTCACTAAGATATGGAGAGCTTCCAAATGTTGACACAATTCACTCTGCAGTATCCAGAAAATCATACTCATCCTTACAACCACTAATCTCATCAGGGTGTTCTTTAACTATTGGCTCTAAAGCTCACAGGGCCAAAACTCTAAATTTTGCTCAAACACTCAAATCTTACCATTGGCAGCAAATGCTTCAGTTGTTTCCTTAAAGGAACAGATGCACTTCATTTTCGTAAAAATGTCTACTAACTACTCCAGAGGCCACAACAGTGAGAGGCCCACGTACCGCAAAAAAAAAAAAAAAAAAAACAAAAACGAAAGACACACACTCACTGAATGAATACAAAAACAAGACCCATATATATGCTGTCTACAAGAGACCCACTTCAGACCTAGGGACACATACAGACTGAAAGTGAGGGGATGGAAAAAGATATTCCATGCAAATGGAAATCAAAAGAAAGCTGGAGTAACAATTCTCATATCAGATAAAATAGACTTTAAAATAAAGAATGTTACAAGAGAAAAGGAAGAACACTACATAGTGATCAAGAGATCAATCCAAGAAGAAGATATAACAATTATAAATATATATGCACCCAACATAGGAGCACCTCAATACATAAGGCAACTGCTAACAGCTATAAAAGAGGAAATCGACAGTAACACAGTAATAGCAGGGGACTTTAACACCTCACTTACACCAATGGACAGGTCATCCAGACAGAAAATTAGTAAGGAAACACAAGCTTTAAATGACACAATAGACCAGATAGATCTAATTGATATTTATAGGACATTGCATCTGAAAACAGCAGATTACACTTTCTTCCTAAGTGCACACCGAACATTCTCCAGGATAGATCACATCTTAGGTCACAAATCAAGCCTCGGTAAATTTAAGAAAATTAAAATCACATCAAGCATCTTTTCCAACCACAACACTATGAGATTAGAAATAAATTACAGAGAAAAAAATGTAAAAAACACAAACACATGGAGGCCAAACAACATGTTACTAAATAACCAAGAGATCACTGAAGAAATCAAAGAGGAAATCAAAAAATACCTAGAGACAAATGACAAAACACAGTGATCCAAAAACAAAAAAAGGCATGTGCTCAAGGGTTGAGATTTAATAAGATTAATATTTATTACTGTTTAATCAGTAACAGTTTTGGGTTTTTTTTTTTTTTAACTGCAAGTGCATGGCAGTGAGGAAGACAGTGGCTACTAGGGAAGTTTGATGCCACTGCCTTGCTTCTAGCTAAAGGGTCAGCAGTTTTTCCCACCATTGCTTTTGCTGACCATCAGTGCAAAGGTCAACACAGTGAAAAAGGCAAAGAATGTCTGTCGGTGTTCTGAAAATAGTTTTGACACCTAAAAAGACCTCTGAGATCCCCAGGAGTCCATGAATCCCTTTTTAAGAACCACCACTACAACAATTACTGAGAATTATTGAGGGCCTTAGTGATATCCCAGAGGCATTACAACATCCTGAAGTATTTTCCAAGTCATCAGAGTTTAAATTAGTTGTTTTGGCGAATATATGTATAATGTATTAACGTGTTCATCAATTACTCAGAATAGTTCATTTAAAAGGGAACCTATTTACCAACCCTTTTGGAGCAGTCAAAAGATTGTTGTCCTAGTAGACATGGACAGAGAAGAATTTTCGATGTAGGAAAAAATATTTGCCTCAGAAGTGAGAATTGAAAAGTGTGCTTCACAAAGTCTATTGAGTATGAAGTCATGTTTGTAGAATCATGCTGTTGAAGTAGATAGGTCTGTATATAGTAGAAAAATCATACAAAATGCACTCTCCTTTCACAAGTTAGCAGAGCCATGTAGAGCCATGGACATTTATACCCAAGTATTACCAACCCTTCCCCCCAAAAAGTGTAAGATTAACGTTACTTGAAATCAGAACAGTGTAACCTTATATGTGAACTATGATTTTTTTAAAAATAAAAAACAAATGTTTTTTAATTTTATCTGTAACTGTCAGGAAGTCATATTTTGATTATTAAACTAAGCTATTACTTGAACTTTAAATCATCAAGTGTTTATGAAACAGTAATTATGGGCTTAGCTTTCAAAATAAAATTCAAAGATAGCTTGATATGAATTGGAAATATTTTTACAAATAAAATGATGCAACCTTAAGATCCTCCAGCTGATATCTGTCTGAGGGGAGGGGCAGAAAAACAGTGACTGAAAGTGGGGACAGCACCAGTAGGACTTCGGGGTGCTGGGTGTTCGGTACACAGCTGTTTGCTTTGTGCTAAAACACTGAGCTACTCATCTCTTAGGTTTGTGTCCTTTTCTGTTTTTGTGTCATGTTTCAAAACTTTTAAAGTTAAAAATAAAAAGATCTGTACACAAAAACAAGTGCTTAGTACAAACATGAAGACTTCGGTGACCTGGGGAACAAAGCCCTTTCTGGGACTTAATGCAGAATATAAAGTGTCATCATTGGTTGCCCAGCTCTGCTTGCCAGCCATCCAGCCTCTAAATGATCAGGGATAAAATTGTTTATATAGTTGATCACTTGGAGAAACTAATACTGGGCTGTGGATGGGGTAAAGGGAAAAAAACTTTTCCAGAGAATATACTAATGACTCCTGCTTGTTTACCCAATGATTCAAGGCTCATCCACTGCAGAGTTCAACGGGATTTACAGAGGGCCTCTCCCGACATTTAATTTTAAACCTAATTTTAAAACCTGGAGAAAAGAAATCTGTCAAAGTAAAGTTTACTCCAATTCACAATAGAACTGTTTCTTCCCTAATCATAATCAGGTATGTTCTGTGATTTAAGTGTGGGTTGACTTTTAGTACTTACGTAGAGTCCTTTCCTGATTCGTTTCAATATTAATATTTGCATTAATTTATTTCTGAAATAGGGTATTCATTTTGCCTGAAATACACACACACACACCACCCCTCATGAAACATACCTTTGTGATATTTTTAGCTAGAAGACCTGAATACTGTCTTCCTGTACCGTGTGTGACTCTTCAAAGTGAAAAACTCTTACTCCTCTTTGTGTAAACATTTAAAATTTTTTCAAGTGCAAATGTTTCACCATTTAATTTAGTGTATTAATTTTTACATGGTTTATAAAGTAACAGTAAAAATTATAGATCAAAAGATTGTGCAAATTTAATGGGAGGAAAATCTGTGGTTCTTGTTCTTACATAGAAATAACCTGACTGTGATGGATGCTGTGATGGTCCAAGGACAAGGAACAACTGAGAACTTGAGGGTCGCAGGCAAGCTTCCAGGTCCAGGGAGCTCCTTGCGCTTTAAAATCACAGAAGCATTATTAAAAGACTGTACAGACAGTGAGTATTCCTGTCATATCCAAGGGCACAAATTTCAGCGTTTGTTGTCAACAGTAAATAATTCCAAAAACAAGAACAGTATTTCTACATGTACACATGTGTATATTAATGATGGATACTTGAGATTTTAAGAAAACACCCTGACTTGCTTTCAGAGTTGTTTGGTTTGGATCTTAAAAAATTTGAAATGTCAGTATTCATTGCATGCCTTAGATGATTTACTCTGAATGTGAAAAATAAAGCACAGTAAGTCCCCTACATATGAACCTTCAAGTTGCAGACTTTCAAAGATGCAAACATGCGTTTGCATGTCCAATCACGTAAGTTAGTTCACGTGTCTGGCGCACATTGTCACGTGTGTGCGTCCTCTACAAGTGGTTGTGCCTTTGTGTACTTTACAGTACTGTATAGAGTACAGTAGTACAGTACCTTTATTTCAAGCCCAGGATGTCCAGAAGCAACCGTAAAAGCAGTGGTGATGTAGCGAGTACTGCAGCCAGCCCCAGTATGCCAGCTATTTACTGTACTACTGTACTTTTCAGGGTACTGTGCTGTAAGATTTAAAATGTTTTATTTCTTGTGTTTGTTTGTTTTTTATGTATTATTTGTGTGAAACGTATTATAAACTTATTACAACGTGGTACTATATAGCCAATTGTGTTGGTTAGGTACCTAGGCTAACTTTGTTGGACTTACGAACAAATTGGACTTACGAACGCACTCTTGGAACTAAACTCGTTCGTATGTAGGGGACTTAGTGCAAAATTAAACTTCTGCCATCTAAAATGACTTAACAAAGTAGAATACTTCCTGATGAAATCTGGGTAATGGCTGATCTCTTTGCCCTGAGGGGCTCCGTTCATAATCTCTGGGATACATTCATAAAGAAGGTATTATCATTACTTGGACCTGGAGCACAGGATAGCAAGATTTATACTCACTCCTCATTTTTTTCCTTTAGGTTTGAAACTAAGAGAACCAAATTTCACATTGAAAAGAACATTTAAAGTAGAGAATACAGGACAACTTCAAATTCACATAGAAACCATTGAAGTCAGTGGGTACTCGTGTGAGGGATATGGCTTTAAAGTTGTCAATTGTCAAGAATTTGCACTGAGTGCCAATGCCTCTAAAGACATAATCATTTTGTAAGTATTTTCTCATACGATAACAAGTCACTAACTTCTCATTAACTTTATACTGGAGTTCAAACTTTATGCTAGAATTGTTTGCATACTCACAAAAAAAGGTCTTTATCCACAAATATATTCATTTGATATTTTTCTTCACTTAATCTTTGGTTTTTTCTTCATATCTTTGTTTTCAAAATTGTGAAACTCCAAAGTGGATCAGATAGTCTTAGAAACCAGTTTCAAAATTACTTTCAAGGTTGTGTAGGAAACTGACTACAAATTCAGTCTCCGCAGCAGGGCAGACACCTGTGTTACACACATGCAGTTTTTCTGTGTTCTGCAGTGTATACAAAGGTGTGATATTTTGGTCAGAAGACAGTTTTAATGCCTACATCGGCAATAGTTGCAGCATATTTTAACAACTGATTACCTGTTATGTTATAAAGTTTATATAATAAAATGTAAACTTCCATCCCCTGAATGGAATGATAATTTCATGACCTTCAGTGGACACTTACTTTATAAGTAACTACATTACTCCACGTAAGGCACACACTTGGCACCTGAAGGTACCGTGAGGAATAAGACACCTTTCCTCAGCGTGCAGAGCGTGTGCTTGCGGAGCGTACAGTTAACAAAATAAAAATAATATAGGGCAGAAAGCAGTGCTGCAGGCGATGAACATCAGTAGGGCTAGGGTGGTTCTCCACACACACACACACAAAGGCAGTGGGAATGCACCGTAGGAGAAGAGTATGGATTAAATAAAGCAGGAAGGAGGAGGGAAGGGAAGGAAGCTCAGAGAATACTTTCCTAGTTAATGATCATGGGAAGCTGATTATTGTTCTCTTTTTATGTCACTTCTCCAATTATCCACAGAATATAGTTGTTTTGGTTATTCACCTCATAGGGCAATACTTTGTCCATCTTAAAATGAGAAAGTTGAATAAAAGTATCAAACTCTAAAATTCTGTGTTCTGTTTCAAAGGCATTATATTTAAACTGTTTGTGGAATATTTTTAAAAACTTTAGTCTCACTGCCATCATTCCGTTTTAGGTTTACTCCTGATTTCACAGCTTCTAGAGTTATTCGTGAACTGAAGTTTATAACAACCAGTGGCTCTGAATTCGTATTTGTATTGAATGCATCCCTTCCTTACCATATGTTAGCAACCTGTGCAGAAGCCCTGCCCAGGCCCAACTGGGAGCTGGCTCTGTACATCATCATCTCAGGAATAATGAGGTACTTGTGTCTTCTTTCGAGATTAGTATTTAGGCATCACTTGACACTGTTTATCATGGGCCCACTACGTGCCAGTCACTGTTCGGAGTGCCGGGGATGCACCAACGAACAAAGCAGGCAGACCTCTCTCGTCAAGCCTACATACACCAGTGGGAGCAGTCAGAACTGAACCCTTCTTGGGTGGCATATACGATAAACCAGAGTCTTTTCTACCTTTGAAATTTGTTATACAAATTAAGTACAGGTTAATTTCTTAAAGGAAAAAAACATGCGTAATTTACCAGGCGGTTACTCGATTTGGGCATTTGTAATGTACTCACATAATAGTTTATTCTTCCTGAGCCATACCTAAGCAATATAAAACTGATGAGAAATATTTTTTAAACCGTCAACATCCTCATCTTTTTTTCAGCATATTTCTTTATGTTTTTTTAAGAATGAGATGTACTCGCCTCTGAATTAACTTACATAGTTACCCTGCACATCCTTTAAGGGAAAAGAGTTGGCCTAGAGAGTTAGAAGTAAAAGAAAAGATAAGAGCTTCTTCTTCTTGGTAAAAGAAAAGCTACCCTCCAGTGTCTGTTCTGATACAAATAATTATTTCCTCCATACGAGCCTCCGTGTACGTTGGCATTCTAGAAAAGTCAGTGTGCAACCTTTCATCCATAATGCTCTTTTGTCATGTCACAGGCATTTTGTTTTTTATATCATATTGTACTTTACCAAGAAACTTGCCTTTAATGTCACATTTTGTTACTCTTGCACTCACAAATGAACCCCGATTCTCCAACTTCTGTACCCCTGCAGTGCACTGTTTCTCTTGGTAATTGGAACAGCCTATTTAGAAGCTCAAGGAATTTGGGAGCCATTTCGAAGGCGACTATCCTTTGAGGCCTCGAACCCGCCCTTTGATGTGGGAAGACCATTTGATCTCAGGAGAATCGTTGGTATTTCATCTGAAGGAAAGTATGTTCACCTGCCGGAAATAAATTCTCCAATATATAGATTTGGCCGATGTAATTCAAAGAAAAAATAAGTTTCTTCTTTTCATCTTTGCTCAGGGGGAAAAATCTTTAATACCCTGCCTATAGTGCTCTGTTACTAAGAACTCACGGCAAATGCCATGTTTTTATCATATTGATAAGGGTTAAAATATTCTCAGTTGTATCAATACCTCAATTCCTATATTGTCAGTTAGAACAGACCCAGTCCAGTTGTGGAAAGTATCCTGTTTCTTGCTGTTTTTTCCTTCGGGTAGTTCATATTTATGGTGGCTATAGTGATGAAGTAATGCTTTTAATCTTAGATCTTGTAGGTTGCTATTACTGATCTGCAGTTGGTCCTTTTTTCAGCTTGAACACACTCAGCTGTGATCCCAGTCACAGTAGGGGGTTCTGTGGAACAGGCGGTTCGGCGTCCCGACCCAGCGCAGGGAGTCATAAGCAGTGTGGCCCACCAGTCCACCCACACAGCAGTCACGGCAATAGGAACTCAGCTGACGTGGAAAACGTCAGAGCCAAAAGCAGCGCAAGTACCTCTAGCAGGACTAACGCCCAGTCGGCGAGCAAAGCCAGCGCCCTGGTCTTAGATTCACATGCCGTGGCCCAGGGTCACACAGCGGGCAGGAAGTCCAAGGGGGCAAAACAGAGCCAGCACGGCAGCCAGCACCATGCCCACAGCCCGCTGGAGCATCACTCACCACCGCCACCGCCAGTGCCTCTGCACCAGGAGCCACAGCCCGAGAGGCTGTCCCCCGCACCCCTCACACACCCGTCCCACCCAGAGCACCCCGGCAGCACACGGCACAGCTCGGAGGACTCGGACATCACCAGTCTCATCGAAGCCTTGGACAAAGACTTCGACCACCACGACTCCCCAGCCCTGGAAGTGTTTGCAGAGCAGCCGCCTTCACCACTGTCGAAAAGCAAAGGTAATCATGGGTTCTCACGGCCGGGAAAGCGTGACACGTGAGGGGAGAGCCAGCGCGTGTGTAAGGGGCTACTGTGATCGTAGTTGTGATGAGCAGCTAATTTAGTAGGTGTTCTTCTGGCCCAGGTTCACCTCTGCTCTTGGACTTCAGCTTTTCCATATCAGGATGCAGATAGAGGTACCCATTTGTCATAAAAGATATTTGTATTTCGTAGATTACTTGCCAAATTCAGGAAGTTATTGGACATCTGCCGTTTTCCTTTTCAACAGCGTGTGATTACTGTGTTACTGTGGCGGGTTGAGCTTTTTAATCGTTAAAATAATTTTAACAGAACGGAGATCATCTGCCTTTTAACTCAAAAATAGGACTTCTGCACAACCTGTGCTTTAGAGCAGGGGTTGGCGAACTACAACCCGTGGGCCGAGGCATCACCTGTTGTTGTAAAGAAGGATTTATCAGGACCCGGCCGTGCTCATTCGTTCATCACGGTCCCTGGCTGCTTTTGTGCTGCAGCAGTGGCAGAGCTGAGCAGCTGCAACAGGGGCTGTAAGGTCCACAAACCAGAAAATATTTACTGTCTAGCCCTTTCCAGAAAACGTTTGCTGACCCCTGCTTTAGAGTTCTTCATGCTGTATTAGTTATCCATTTCTCAGTAACAGTTACCCCAAAACCTAGTGCCTTAAAACCCGACCATTTACTGTCTCACAGTTTCTGGGGGTCAGGCATCTGGGTGCAGCTTAGCCGGCTTCTCTGGATCTCACAAGACGGCAGTCAGGGTGTTGGCCAGCGCTGAAGCCTTTGTAAGGTTCAGCTGAAGGTGGATCTGCTTCCAGGTTCGCTCAGGTGGTTGACAGCAGGATTCAGTTCTTCACGGCCTGGTGGACTGAGGATCTGGGTTCCTTTCTGACTGTGGCCAGCCACCTCTGCATAGAGCAGCTCAAAGCCATTGTTGGCTTTACCAGAGCAAGCAAGTAGGAAGGCAAGAGAGAGAACAGGCTGGCAGGACAGAAGTCGTGGTCTTCTGTGACCTACTCTTGGAAGTGACCCCCCCATCACTTCTGCAGTGTTCTCATTAGAAGTGTGGTCCAGCCACACTCCAGGAGAGAGAGTTCCACGAGAGCATAACGTGGGGCTCCCTTCTTTGAAGTCTACGCGCCACACATACATAGGCAGGCTAATTTGTAACTTCCAGAATCAAAGTGTGAAAAATAGTGAATGGCTTCTGGCTATATTTCAGTTTATTCCCTTTACAGCCTGAACATTTTTGCATCTTCCTCTCTCTCCTGTGGCAACCATGCTAATACATTACTCTAAGTCTATTTAAGTCCCTCCCTCACTGAGGTACCAAGGAGTATTTGCCTTCGGTTTGCACAGGGAATAGGGAACCTGGCAGCCCTGAGAGGCCAGAAGAAACCTGATGCCCCAGAATCCGAGAGTCTTCTTTTAGAGAATTTCTTAGTTCCAGTGATATGAAGACTAGTTCTATCTGGTCTTCTTAGAATTACTTGCATTTGGATATTTAAAACAGTAGAAAGTCTTGAATAATATTTAACTTCTTCCATAGAAATCTTTTTTTGTTGTTATCTCATTATTAATAGAGCTTACATATTTTAGGGTAATTTTTACAGTAATATTAAATGAATGCTTAAAGTTCCTTTTATAAATTAGATCAAGCTACATAATGCGTTTTTCTCCTATCGAGAGCATGGATAAAATAAACATATATTATCCCTTCTTACCACAAAGAGAGGCTCTGGCAGTCGAAGTGAGCACCTTGTTGCTTGTGTCTAAGATAGTCCTCTAACACCACCATAGGCCCGTTTTTCTTTTCAGGGCCATTCATCTAGAACTTAAAATTTAAACATGTTTTTTATTGTTCACAGTGGTCCGAGAGTCGACCTACTAAAAGCTGTGTAATGATGGAGCGTGGGTACCACATTATTAGTGATTCTTGAGCCCACAAGGAGACAATGAGTACCAGCTTCACATGAGCGGCCACCCCACTTGGTAGCCTTCCCACTGCTGCTGTGTGGAAAGAAGGAAAGAGCCAGATCTTAGTTGTGTTTTTTTTCTTCTTCAATAAGTGGTTTTATTGAAATATAACATACATGTAGAAACTCGGTCTTTTAAAAGAACTTTAAAAGTTGGGCGTTGGGGGCTTCCCGGGTGGCACAGTGGTTGAGAGTCTGCCTGCCGATGCAGGGGACACGGGTTCGTGTTCCGGTCCGGGAAGATCCCACATGCCGCGGAGCGGCTGGGCCCGTGAGCCATGGCCGCTGAGCCTGCGCGTCCGGAGCCTGTGCTCTGCAGCGGGAGAGGCCGCAACAGTGAGAGGCCCGTGTACCGCAAAAAAAAAAAAAAAAAAAGTTGGGCGTTGATCTTGGGGTTGCAAAATAGTGATAGATGATAAAACCATAGGCTCTTAGCCAGGTGGAACCTTTATCATCTCTCTAAAGCTTACCCCAGCGCCCCTGCTAAAATAGTCTCGTGTTTACATTAAAGAACCTTCTCTTTTCAGAAGCACCCTGTTCTCTCCCCTGCCCTTCCAGTAGCTCAAAGAAATCTTCCTTGTAATGAGCTTCAGTGACGTCTGGCTTTTGGAGACTGTTCAGAAAGACCCTTCTTCATATGAGCGGGGTCTTCCTGCTCTTGCCCTCTCTGGGTAGATGGCTTGCAGGCCATCCAGTCACTTCTCTAGTCATCCCAGCAGTCACTTTTCCTCCCGGGAGATGGGACCCAGAAATGCCCTCTGTTCATGGCTGCCTGAGCAGGGGCCCTACGGCTGGGCAGTCATTAGATTCTGTACTTCTGTGGCTTCTCCTCCTGTGACACACGAGTCCTGGGGACTGGACAGGGGCCATTGCTGGATTGAGGGTTAAAACCTGAGAACGCACTGAGCCTGGTGCAGCCATTTTCAGTGTCTGCATTCACTGCAGAAACAGTGGGATCTGCCGCCACCCTTGTTTCTGCCGTTGGCAGTCTGAGGGGCAGCTTTATCTCAGGTGGGGAGAAGCCGAGTGACGTGGGCTCACATTCCAGGCTCTACCTTTAGGCAGAGCCAGATCAAATCCTGGCTCTGCCACTTACTAACTGTGTGATTTGGAGAAAATTACTTCCCTGAGCCTCCGTTTGTTACCTTTAAAGTGGAGAGAATAGCTTCTACTTACATGGTAGGGGGTAGGCACTGCTGTGATTTTTAGGGCAGGAAATGGCGCTGCCATCACTAGGCTGCTGGGTTGCAGTTGGCTGTGGCACATCCCAGCGGGAATTGTCTGCTTGGAGCTCGGTCTTGAGGGTTAGGAATGGGATGAGCAGAGAGCTGAGGACAGAATCCCGAGGACAAGGCCAGCAGACAGTGTGACGGGAAGCAGGTAGCAGATGTGGTTGGCACGTCCCAGCAAGGCCAGAGCAGAGGGAGAACCGAGCTCCACAGAGCCTGGAGGACCTTGGCAGGAAGAGTCTCTGTGAAGTGAGCCTAGAAGCCAGGTAACTGTGGCTTGGAGAGCACCTGGCACACCAGCCCGTTACCGGTGGCCACTTCTTGGTGTGCATGTGAGGGGCCAGTGAGTGAGGGGTGGAGGTTACTCTTTAATCTGTAGTTTCCATGTTCTTTGATTTTTAGCCAAAAAAAAAAAGATGCGTATATCTTGCAGTAGTGTTTTTAGTGAAGAAAAATAATAGGAGAACATGTTGCTTGAAAATATCTGTGGGCCAAGGACAGAAAGGGGGGTAGAGCTGAGAGCAGTGGTGTTGTCAGCGCTTCCTGACGTTCCAGACACGACCGCAAGTGCCTCGGGCACCTGGGTGATTGGCGTTGCGCTGACTCTGTTTGCAGGGGGGAAGCCCAGTCTAAGAAGGGTTACGTCAGGCAGACACAGGAGCCAAGCCCAGGCCCAACCCGAACCCTCAGCTCGCAGCTGCACGACACCACCTCCTCCACAAGGAGGAGCAGCATTTAAGTAGGTAATTGGTGCGACCCAATACCCGGAGAGGTGGGTGCGTGGGACCCAGCTCCGCAGAGTATACGAGGGCACGTGTTCCACAGGCGCGTGGACGCAGAGGGATTGGTAGCTTCTGAGGCCAAAGGGGAAGCAGTAGGGTAGAAACAGAAGGTAGAGGAAGTCTGGAATGATCAGACCTCAAATAGCTGAGATTTCTGTAGGCTGGGAGTCCATAGGACATGGGAATTGAATTTGCAGAGCAGTCTCTCGGGCAACATTGGGGACCCAGCTGAGGGTCACTGTGGCCTCCCTCACGCTTGTGCCGTTCTTCTCCATTGACTGTGCAGCCCACGGGTGAAGAGGGAACACGGGGTGGTTGGAGCCCTGCAGGGCAAGGACAGCAGAGAGACCGGGGCTGAGAACGTCGTGGGGCGTTGGCAGGAGAACAATGGGTGTGCCACGCTGTGCGGAATTAGCAGGACCTTAACACAGAAGGGGGCTCACCGACAGGGAGATTGGACAAGTCAAGGGCTGGGACTCCAATAAGTCAAGTTACAGGGATGATGGAAGCAAGGGAATGAGAGGAGACCAAGGTGTGAAAAGGAGACGTGAGGGTTTAGGGTTTGGGAGAAAAAGCAGTTCCGCACAGTAACAGGCCCTCAGGTGCAGCCTGGAAGTGAGGTGTGGGGGTGTAACGGAAGTAAAGCCCATTAGCACCAGCGAGGCCACAGACCTAGAGGTCCACCGTCCTTTATACAACACTCGAGAGCCACCTTTTTTGGAATTCAGGTTTTCAGAAAGGTATACGATGACGTGCCATGAGATTAATGAGACCATAAAAGCAGCTTCATGTCAGTTCAGTTCAGTTGTGCCACCAAAAGAGGTTTTGTTTCTAAGTGAGTTGGGGAGAAAAAGCTTTGAAAGCTTTTGGGATTTCAGAGTGACTGATAGAGATTGTCATCCCGACCTGTACCAGGCCTGGGCCTGGATGATGGGAGCTTGAGAGTCCAAGGTGTCCATGAGTCACTGCCAGGCTCCTCAGTGAACACTGGGGCTTGTGCAGGCTCCACTGTCGAGGCTGGGCAGTGTGTGTAGAGGGTCCTAGGGGTGCAGATCTGATGGGTCACCCCTCCTGCCTCTGGGCCGCCCACCAAGGGAGCAGACAGACTGGACTTAGAGCTGAAACTAAAATCCACTGTAAATGCTCCTCACTGCAAAGCAGGGCATCTGCTAGGTCCTGGTGGAGCCCGGCGCTTGGCTGGTAAGCTTTCTGCTCCCTCCTCTATTACGTGTACAGCCCCACAGGCCAAGGTAGTTAGCACTTGGAGTGAAGGCAACCTGATTCGCCCAACAAAGGCAGAGACGCTGGACGAGAGTGAGCAGAGAGAAGGGCTAGCGTAGGCTCTGGGGAAGCAGGCCCTCGGGGGTCAGCTTGCCACCAGGACAGGAAGTACGGTGGCTGCCCCTACATAGAGGAGCCCTCCCCACCCCGCCCTGGAAGAGAGGGTACTGGGTAAGTGTCTTGAGGCCTTGCTGCCCAGAGTTGAAGTCCAGGGATCAGCAATAGTGACGTAACTTGAGAGCTTTTAGAAATGTCGAATCTTGGGCCCCAACCCAGAGTGCCGAATCAGATTCTCTATTTAACGGTATCTGCAGGAGATTGGGATAACCTGTGTTGAGCCATTACAGCCCCACTCACTAGGGGAATGTAACCAGTGAATGTTTTTGGGGGGTGGTTTGGGGCTGGGCCCATCTAGTAGGTTTTTTGTTTTTGTTTTATTCAAACAGTCACAAAAAATATAATCTTCCTCATCAGTTCACTCAGTCCCATGTAATTAATTTTTTTCATCTTGATCTTTTGTTGGCACTTTTATGAGTTCATCAGTTTTCCATCAGAGTTCTGAAAATGCTTCTTCATTCAGTTCAGCAGTAGAGTCAGTTACCAGAAACCTGTACTTGTCAGAGTCTTTGCCATGAATTCCTTGAAGATGAAACCCTTTTATAGGAACATTTCTGCAAAAGCAGCAGAGTACACCGAGAACTGTCTGTAAATGACAAAAGACTTAAAAATGACCACGGTTAAAGATTTGATGAAAGTTCATAATAATGTAATTGACAAGGAAATTTAGTTATTTTTGAGATATACATTTTAAAGTAATAACTAGAATTATGACTTATAACATTATACCAGAACATATAAGATTTTTAGGAATTTCATGTAATGTCCATCTAGTGGGTTTTTGGGCAGCTGGGAGTTGCCCTTAAAGATAGTGGAGAGAAATGCCTAAATGGGAAGACAGAAGCTATCCTTTCCCAGCATTGAGTTGTATTAAGTTTGCTCTAGAATATCCATGATATTTTATTTCTAGAATAAAGAAATCCAAAATCTAATCGGACATGATACTTCTGTGAAAACCCTAAATAACTGAACTCTGTGTGCTGCGTACGGTTATGGCTGTGCGGCCTTTTTGTCTCAGTCCCGTGTCCCTTATTCTGCTTCAGCGCCTCAGAAGGTATGTACAGCCTTCTAAGGATACAAGGAAAACTAGAACAAAAGAGAATATGGGTCTGCCCGCAAATTCATAGGTAATTCCTTTCCTGGGATAGATGTAAATCTTTTTCACTTAATAAAAATTCTTTTCTACCTTCTAGTGGGCTAAACCAGTATCTTCACTGTCTAAGCACAGAACTTAATATGACAAAATAAGACGGGAATTGCTACTGATTTTTGAAAACAATATTTACTTTAGCTTAAAGAACTCCCGAAGAGTTCCTTCATATGCACCTTTTGGTATGTTTCAGGTTATCATACTCATATTGACGTATCATTTCAGAACCAGTAGGGAGACGTAAACTTACATGACCAGTACTGACCCAAATAAATCATATGTTGGTCTGTACTGTTTATTGGCCTCACTTAGACCTTTTAACCAGGCAAAAGATGAGGAGAAAGACAGATTCCTGTCAGAATGGATGATCCTCCAGAGATTCTTCCGAACCTTCAGTCAGGTGTAACTGTCATTGCCTGGCTTAGGTCCACAGCTGCCGGGCACGGCACACGTTCAGAGAAACCATTTGCTAGTAATCGAAATGGTCTTGAAGTAATTCTTTTGGGTGGGCATTAAGTGAAACGATTTAAAGTTGGAGAGAGACAACCAAAGCAACTTGCCCCAAACTAGCGATTACAAATTCCTTTATTCGCTTCTTAGTGAAGACAAAAGAGGAGCTGAGTGAGTCGGGCGTATTCTTTAAATGGATAATTCATATTTTGCCTACTTTTAAAACGATTAGTGGTAGTTTAAAGGATTAAAGCACATGTAAAACAGTGAATCAAAGACAAAGTCGTTTTCGATGTTTTATCCGTTTGTTTTTAATTATGGTGCTATCTCAACAAAAACCTAGAGTAAAGTTCGTTGTTACCATTCAGTGTTAAATTGAGCTGCAAATTTCCTGGCGGCTGAGGCCAAAGGGAAGCATCGTTATATAGTTCTCCTGCAGGAAAAGGAGGCAGGAGAGTTCATCTGAAAAACCAGACTTTGCTGGCATTGAAGTCCCGCTGAGGAATCTGAGGACACTGGGTGATAGACTGGGCGTTGTGTCTTTGTTGCAGAGAGAACGGGAATGTTCTCCACACAGATGCTTTATGTTGGCCGTGTGACGTTGAATCTTAACGCCCCACTGCATCATGCCTCACCCACACGCACAGCATCTGTGGGGCCTCTGGGGGTGTGTACAGTCACTTGTGGTTGGATTATCTCATAAGGGTCAGAGCATCCCTGTTAGGTGAAGATGCCGGACCCGTCAGCAGCAGGTGGTGTGGTGCTCCGTCACACACACTTAGCAGCCTGCCTCGTGTTCTTGTACCCTCTGAGGTTAGCTCCCAGGGGTCCTGCAGGTGGGGACAAATGGTTTTTGTCAATAAAGATTTTTGAATCCACTCAACTGTTAGGAAATATATACTTAATTAGGCCTTAAAGTAATGAAGAAACTATTTCATTCTGACCATTTTTAAGAGCATCCACCAACCGGATACTTCATTTTGAGGAGAGCTGACCCTGTCATCTCGCCGAGATGCAGTAGCTGCAGGAAGTAGCCCCTGTCGGAGTTGGGTGGCAGGGTTTCACACTCACCCACTGAGTCTGGATGAGTGCTTGTCACCTGTCAGCAGTGTGAGGTGGGTTTTGGGGCCCACTTTCTAACTTGCACCTCGTGTTTTCTCTCAGGCCTTCTACCCCAGAAGCACACACACAAGGAGCAATAAAGTACCCACTTCTCACAGTCGCCAGTTAGGCATCCATAACCTCTCCACCACCTTCCTGCCCATGATGGAACTTAGGTGGAGAAGAAGCTTATGCAGAGAGTCCAAGCGGGACTTCCTGCTTCCCCTCCAGGTCTGAAACTTCGTAACAGAACTTGTGTGTTTGGGGATGGCAGCTTGAGATAGATGGTTAGGGCTTCGGAAGGCACCCCAGGTTTACTTTTCCAGCCAGCCATGGCCAACCCTTCTTGGGGGGAAGGATCACAGGGACACCAGGCCTCTTCTTACCCCCTGGAGTCAGGACATGAAGACCTGGGCAAGAAAGCTTGTCACATAAGAGCACTGGCCAGCCTCTCATGGTCATTGTCATACCCTTAGCAGGCTTATCTTCTAATTTCTAGTTCATTGTTGATGATTAGAATTTAACCTGTCAAATGACTTTCCTCACTTTCTCTAATTTGGGCATTCAAATTATGTATCTCTAGAAGTGTCAGTAGCCTAGGAGCCAGAGATTATGTACAGAAAAAAATTTTTCAGTGGTAGCTATGTTAAAAAGAAGTTTGTGTGTTCATGGATTGCAAAAAGCAGCCAGTTTTCTAAAGTATGTCAAAAGCCATAAAGATAAAATAATGCACGTGTGTCCTTTGAAAACCAGTAAGCTCATATCTGGAGATTTAACATCAGGAGATGACCTTACATACCTCATGTTTTATAATAGTGGAAATTGGAAACTAAGTGTCTAAGAACAGGGGATTTGTAATTAATGCAGCCTGTCATTTAAGGTAATTATGCCTGGAGTGTCTGTGTTATAAGAAGGACAGGAGATCATTGTCAACTTCCCTGAACTATGTTCCTTTTGTTTGTTTTTCAGTGAGTGGAACAGGGTGGCCCAGTGGGTCAGTTGTGAGGTAGACATTTGTAAATCTCCCATTTTTCACGGACAGACAAGAGGTTAGAATGAGAGATCCAGTCTTTGGCATGTCAAGAAAAAAGTTGGAATAGAGTTTGGAAGGGTGGCTTTCAGGCCAAATGGACCTATTATTTGCAAAAGAAAAAAAATGTGTTTAGCTTCTTAGAAGTAGACAACACTTGATGTGTTCTGAAGGATTAATGTACTTGGCGAGGATTAGTACCCACGCCATGAACATGCCATGACTTGGTCGCATGTGACCTCTTGGGGACTTTGTGCTTTTAAATTTCAGTGAGACATACACTTTTTTTTTTTTTTTTTTTTTTACTTTTAAGGTAATTATAGATTTACATGCAGTTGCAAATACTAATGCAGAGAGATCCCTTGTACCTTTTACCCAATTTCGCCCAATAACATGTTGCAAAACTGCAGTACAGCATCACAACCAGGATACTGAGTTTGATGCAGTCAAGACACAGGGATCCCTTATGGGCCCTTTTCTAGCCACACCCGCTTCCCTCCCACTCTCCCCCTCCCCCCAGCCTAAACCCCAGAGGAGGTTTAATCATTTCTCCAGCCTTATAATTTTGTCACTTCAAGAGTGTTACGTAAATGGAGTGAAGCGTGATTCTGGAGTGAAACCTGAGTAAGTTGTCATGAAGGATTGAGATGGAGAAGCTTCTGGACTTGGGGCAGCAAGTCTCAGAGCAGGTCATGCTGTTGGTGTATTTCACTGTTCAGAAAGGCCCAAAACTCACTTCTGCGGCCCAGGAGACACTGGCTCTGAGCACTTGCTGCATGCTGAGCCTCGGAAGGCACTGAGGATGGAGAGCTCAGTGCGGCCTAATCTCTGCCCTTTAGGTGCTAAGACTGTACAAGGAATAGAGCCTAGGGGTGAGTGTTGATCGCAGTAGGTCAGCCAGGAGTCTGCTCGCCGATGGCGGGAGGGGGTAGACGTAGGGTGAGTGGCCTCCGGGACAGTTTATCCAGGCAGTGGTGTGAAGCTTGAGGAACCTGTCATTCATGTTGCGTATGTTTCTCCTTTGGTCACTGCTGGAAACATACTTGAGTTTACTAAGCTGCTTCTCCCTTCAGCTTGTACCGTCTTTACTTGGATGGGTTAATTTTCTGTTACTGATCATGCATCCGTTAAGTCATGGTTCCCATAAGGCTAGGAGACCTCCAGTCTCCTCCACTGTGTATTGAGTTAATTTATCTTTGAGAGGGCAGTCTCCCTCAGAATTCCTATTCCCACTTCCAAGGTTCCTACTCTTGCTTCTGTGCCCAGCAACAGCACGGGGGTGTGAACTGGTAGCTTGGCCTCTGGAAACTGAATGTTCCACGATGGGCCAAGGGCTAAGGAAGGGCTCGGGACAAGGCTAGAGCAGACCTGGAGAGATAGATGGGTCCAGACTGTAAAGGAGTTTGAACGTTATCCTATAGAAAACAGTGAGAATCAAGTTTTTGTATTTAAGAAGTGTTTCAAAAGGAAAGTAATGCTGTTGGCAGGGTGGAAGGTATAAGGAGAGACGACAGGAAGATGGGGCCGTTACAGTAGGCCAGGCACAGGGCAAGTCCTGAGCTGAGGAAGTGGCAGTGGGAGTGAGGTAAGAAAGGAATTAGAGGTCTTAGAGGTAGAATCCATTTGAGTGACTACTTGATGGTGGAATTGGGCTCTTTGGATCATTTCATCCAGGTGGCTCGGAATTGCCCAAATTCTACTCTACTTCAGGTACCTTTCCTCCTGAGACTCCCACGGGATATACACACACAGAGGTCACGAGAAACCGGAAACAAGGCAGCCGATCCTGTGCCTGCAGTGCCCAGCTCAGGTCTCATAAATCTGTGTGGAATTTACAGCCCAAGCCAAGGATTCTGAGATCAGCCCTACATTCCAGTCCCCAAGAGGGCTTGTTGACACCGATTGCCGGGTCCCCCCACCCCGGGTTTGGTTCAGTACACCTAGAGAGGGGCCTGAGAATTTGCATTTCCAACAAGTTCCTAGGTGTTGCTGATTCTGCTGGTCTGGGAAAACACTTTAAGAACCGGGAGCCCTGAGGAAGAGTAGAGACCCGTGGGAACAAGCTTGCCAGCGGCAAGAGGGAGACACGCCACCCCGAGCGTGCAGCCTCGCAGGGAGCAGCAGGGACTGCTTATGGGTACATGTGGGCCTGTCCTCTTGTCTGATCCACTCAGTTCATTAGTCCTTCCTCTAGGGAAGGGGCACTCTCTCCTCTCCCACCAACTTTTGAACTTGGGAATAGAAGCAGCAGAAGAAACCATACACGACAGTGAGGTAGCCACTAGCCTGGGTGATGGACTGGTGCTGATACTGTAGAGCAGTGACCCTCAGCCTGGCTGCGTAGTGGGTCCACCAGAGGAGCTTGTTAAAAATGTACCCACGTCCAGGTCCCACCAAGAACCACTTAATCAGAATCTCGCGGGGTGGAGCCCTGAGCAGTGTTCGTTAAAAGCTTCCTAGGTTGTTCTAAAGTGCAAGAACCATTATTTTAGACTGAGAACCAAAAGATGTTTCTAGGTTGTTTAACTCAGTTTGGGACATTTTAGATTTGAATTGCTTATGTCAAATTAATTAAAGTTCAGCCCCAAAGGAGAATATGAAAGGAAAGGGAAGAAGTTCCAAGGGCAGATTTCCAGGGAACACCAGCAAAGATGAAGCCAGGTGTCAGAAGAATCACAGTACCGGAAGAGGGTGATGATGTTGGGGTCCAGCAGGGACAGGGAGGGGGACAATCCAAAGAGTCCAGTGGAACCGAGAGGTCTTGTAGAATGAGAAGTGCTAGAGGTCACCCGCACTGACAGTTGGGCTGTTGTCAAAATCACATTCTATAAGGTGCTGGGGACAGACGTCCACGGGCAGCATGTTAAGAAGTCAGAAAAAAAAAAAAAAAAGTCAGTAAAAGATGGGGATTTGGAGGTAAAAGTGTAAACTACTCTTTCATGAAATAAGATTTTTTAACTAACTGCTGGTTTGTTGTTTCCTTTTCTCCTTTATTTGTACATCTATGGCTTCAAATTTTGAGTGCAGTTTTTTTTTAATCACTTCCAGATCTTTTCTATTTATCAAGGAGGTTTCAGGTTATTGTGAATACAGATTATTTATACAGATAATGCCTCTCACCCAGTGAACCTGAGCATGATAAAAAGGTATAATTTCAGGTGGGAAATGCATTGCATGGGGGTTAATGTCAGCCATGCAGGAAAATTGGAAGTGCTTTCAGCATGAACCACTAGACACTCAGACTCCGAAATCCGAGGGCTCTCAGGGCCAGAGCGGGACAGGTCCTTCCCTTCTGCCGCAGACAGGAGGGCTCTTGGCGTTATGTTATTGGTGTTCACTGCAGTGTTCCCAGGACACGCCACACTGCCTGGGAAACGGCAGGCACTCGAATGTGTCGAGGGTTGTTTTCTCATCTGTCTCGGGAACATCCACATCTTTTAAAATAATAGGACTTCCTTGGCAGTCTAATGGTTAAGACTCTGTGCTTCCAATGCAGGGGATGTGGGTTCAATTCCTGGTAGGGGAGCTAAGATGCCACATGGCCAAAAATAATAATAATAATAAAAAATGTAAAATGCTAAGGTTGAAAAAATTAAAATAATAGGCTTTTCGTAGTTCTGTTTTACCCTCTGTCCATATATAGCATTAGCTGGTACTTATATGCCTGGTACTGTCCTAAGGGCTTCATGTAATTCCTCATCACAGCACTGTGAGGTCATCTCCCCCAGTCTGCAGATGAGAGGCCAAGGTCACACTGCTAGTCAGGGAAGAACCAGGATTTGGACCCAGCTACCGGGGTTCTCAGCACCCTGCAAGTGACATACATGCAGCTCACCCCGTGTCACCTTCAGGCTCCCATCTCCAGAAAGATTTGAAAGGATCTCTGGTTTTCACGTCTGTGACTTTTCAAAGCTACATCACCCTCCGGGATATAAAAAAGTACAGGTGACCCTTGAACAACAAGGGTTTGACCTGCACGGGTCCATTTATACATGGATTTTTTTTTTTTTTCAGCAGTAGAGACTGCAGTACTACACGGTCCATGGTTGGTTGAACCTGAGGGTACAGAGGGGCCAACTATAAGTTATACACCGATTAACCCCCTGCAGTTCAAGGGTCAGCTGTCTTCTGAGAGACATACAGATTTGTCACAACTAGTGGGTTTGCCAAAGCTCATGGAACTGTACACTTAAAATGGGTGTATCTTACTGTATATAACTCACGCCTCGAGAAAGCTGATTTTTTAAAATATTCTAATCGAAAAGTCAAACATGATTTCAAAAGCTTTAGAGAAGAACTGAAGTAGAGAAAGAAACAGTTATTAATCAGAGTTCAGTCTCTTCAAAAAAAGTTTTAATGGCTTTGTTTTCCAAGCTGTTTAAAAATCAAGTGTCATTTTACATTCACTGTCATCCCCAGGGAAAGGAAAGCCTCTTCAGCGCAAGGTAAAACCACCTAAAAAGCAAGAGGAAAAGGAGAAGAAGGGAAAGGGAAAGGCCCAGGAAGACGAGCTGAAGGACTCCTTGGCCGACGACGACAGCTCCTCCACCACCACAGAGACCTCCAACCCAGACACAGACCCGCTCCTCAAGGAGGTAGGACGGCCCCGTAGAGCAGGGTTCACACACAGTGAATGTGCTGTGTTCAACACGCGCACATGTTCTGAGGGCTAGTGCTCAAGAGTGCACAGACACGCCCAGGCAGTCACTCCCCTGCAGAAGCTCCACATCACTGGGCGTGAGTATCTTCACTTCCCCCGGGAACAGATTAGGAAGCCTGCTAATAAGGTGAAATAGTTAGAAACTGGAAACACAGCTTGAAAGTTAGGGACCATCTAGAATAGTAACGACTCTGGCTCATGTAAATTGTCTCAGATTTTAAGTATCAAAAGAGGATGAGGAGGGGCTTCCCTGGTGGCACAGTGGTTGGGAGTCCGCCTGCCGATGCAGGGGACACGGGTTCGTGGCCCGGTCCAGGAAGATCCCACATGCTGCAGAGCGGCTAGGCCCGTGAGCCATGGCCGCTGAGCCTGCGCGTCCGGAGCCTGTGCTCCACAACGGGAGAGGCCACAACAGTGAGAGGCCTGCGTACCGCAAAAAAAAAGAGGATGAGGAGGAATTCTGTCACTTTGATGGATTGTATTGGCCGTGTCCTGTCGGATCACTGCTGCTACAGCGGGCCCTGGGAGCAGGTAGAGCAGGGACTGTGACCTCTGGCCCGGGCACCCACCCAGCGCACGCCGGGAGGCCGCCTCACTCCCCATTCTCTGCTCCCGGGGGGTGGGGAGGTCACGAGCATCAGGGGTAACACAGCAAAATGTGCAGACACCGTGGCCATGAGATGAATGGAGGCTAATGTTACTGTTGTGACTGTGTCGGGGAGTGTGAGTTATAAGTGGTATGCAGAAAAGTGAGGGCGTACTTCTGTTCTGGCATTTCTACTTTTAAATAACTGTATTTCAAATTTGAAATGATCCAAATAGAGCCTTTAATATTGTAGAGCAGAATTCTTTTTCAGTCGTAATCTAGTGGCTTAAAAAATGATTTCTTAAAGATATCCAGCAGTGTCATCCACATATATTAATTTTTAAAATAAAATTTACACGTGACACTTCCTGGCCAGCCGCCCTCCCCTGTGCATCCCTGACGTTTGGCGGGTGCTCTGGGCCAAATGTCAGGGATGCGGCTGGCGTTGTATCCCGTATCTTCTCTGTGACAGATGACTGCAGAGGAGCAGAATGCCAGCTACTGGTCCTCAAGTGGGGTCCCAGCCGTCTCTGATATGAATAAGCGTTTGGAAAGCGTTCTCAGCACAGACTTGCTCCACAACTTTGCCCCACTTCCTTTCTGCCTTTCCGGCGTTTTCCTAACCACTCCTCAGTGGCCCCTCTCCAGCAGGCCCCCTCTGTGCACCCACTGGCATCATCCTCCCTTCTCTGCTGTTGGTTTTCTCCTGGTTGTCCCATCTCCTGCCCGGTCGTTTGCTTCCTTACAGACACAGCTCAGGACTGGCGGCCCCCGGGCCTGTTGCCCTCCTCCCGGCCGAGCAGTCTGTATGCCGCCCCCTCGGCACTCTTGCGCAGAGTTCATGCGCTCCTGTCTCTTTGTGACTGATCTCTTTGCCAGTTTTGTGCATTTTCTTCCAAAGTGGACTTCAATCTTGGGAGGTCATTTTCTCTTGGATGTATGTCTTTTCCAACCCTATTCTACCCATGCATTCAGCAAATACATGTTGAGTACCTGAGTGCTGGGTGCTTGAAAGAACCAGGTTCCTGTCCTGTAGGGGCTCACGGTCTACAGAGTTCCGGAAATACTGCATGACTCAGAAGAGTCTCAAAAGGTGTATGTGCAGGAGGCTGTTTTACCCTCTCTCTGCAGTTAAATAGATGGGTCTGTGTGGCCTGTTAAAATCCAGGCTGCCAGGACCGTGCAGCCGGATGCTGTCGGGTGGACGCTCATCTGCCCTGTGTCGGAAGCTCCCCCCATACCCACAGCTCTGCCCTTCGGCCGGGTATGTCTTCCCCCGACCGGCCCTATGCACCCTGAGCACAGAACCAGGTTTCTGTTTTCTTCATTTCCCATCTGTGCTGCGTGTGGTCCTTCTGCGCGTGAGCGGTGCACGCCCGCGCCACAGGCGGCTCCCGGGCAGGGTCACCAGTGCCTGAACGATACCTGCCCTGTTTAGAGACAAGCCCCCTGTGCTCACGTCTGGGTGTTGGGGCAGCATCACCTTACTCTGAAACGCACGGTATGGTCTCCATGCTCAACTGGTCGAGGACCCAGGGGCAGCACTGCTCTGAGATGCAGCTGGGCTGTGGCCTTCTCAGGCCACAATGCCAGTCGTGTGTAACTCTGTATTGTAGTCCCGAGTTAACTTTTCTTGTACAAAAGGCAAGGTTTTGCTCCCCAGTGCTTAAAAACAAGAAGCTACCCATCTGTTGCTACCACTGTCAGCACCCACCCCAGTCAGGATATAAGTTAAAGTGACATTCGTTACAACTCACACTCACCAAAACATAATTTATAGTAAATCAAAGACTGAAAAACTGACAGACCCACAATAAAGAGAGGTTTGAAGAAAAGAGCTGATCCTTTTTATTCATGTGATGTGTGTATCTACTACATGTTTGGTTTTGTGTCTCTGCCTTCAGATAGCACTATATCAGGCATTTTTGTTAATCCTTCTCAGCAGTTGTGTCAATTTTTTTATAGGATACAGAAAAGCAAAAGGGAAAACAAGCCATGCCTGAAAAACATGAAAATGAAATGTCTCAAGTGAAACAGAAAAGCAAAAAACTCTTAAATGTTAAGAAAGAAATCCCAACAGATGTGAAACCCAGGTAAGAAAAATGAGTTCAGAGAAATGAGGTATGTAAAAGAAGTTACTGGTGAGAACCAGGTAGTGTTTTCGTTTGCTTGGTTTCGTTGGTTTCGGGGGGTTGGCAACAGAAGCTGCATACCTCGTGACGTTCCTGCGGGGTTTTCCTAATGCCCGTGTTCACTGTCGCCGGTGAGGGGCAGCCACGTGCTTCCGATGTCAGGAGTATAAAAGGCAGAATTAAAGCTGCTTGCGAAAATGGAGGAGGAAATTGTAGGTTGGTGATCTGTTCCCAGGCAGAGAGCCGTTTCACTTCTGCACAGAGATGGCCTTGGTGGTTTAGCCGCAGGTACGAGCATAACTTCTCTCAGCTAGAGCCCTGAGTCTGCTCGCTAACCCAGAGCTGCCGTTGGGGTCTAGAATTCTGTGCTGTAAAACTTGGGAGAACTTATTCTTAACCTTAGAAAAAACAGTGCTCAGGGCAGATGTGACTACCGGACAGTTCTACCATGAAGTAGCTCCCGTCCAGTTCCTGTGGGGCAGGTCCTGTGGGCCTCACAAGGGAGGGCGACCTGCAGAATGTTTCCCCAGGTCAGTGAATGAGTTGAACTCTTGGGTTATTCGTTACCAAGCTTACTTCGTACTTTCACTAAACGGGTCTGTCTAGTAAACTACTCCTAGTTTCAGTGTGGTTAATGATGCCCTTTCTAGCTCAGCATGTAAAAGGCCATCTGCGTGGAAGCCAGTATTTGCCTTCTTGTGTGGTAAGTGGGCATCAACCCAGGAAGTTGAGGGAATTAGGTATAAATTGATAAAGGAAGACATTTATCATTAGAATTGCCCTTAGCTTTGCGGGTCTGTTCTTACTCTGATTCTAGGAATAAAACTTGAGCTCTGCAGAAACATCAATAAGCTAGACTCAGTCCCTGGGTTATACAGCTTAACTCGACAGGGGCTGTCTGTTCTGTGGAACCAGAAGCTAATAAGAAATTAGTGATTACTGCAGTAAAATTTAACCTTGTCCCTGAACTTATGCAATAACACAGGATATGGCAGTGATTAGTAACAGAGTATTTATACCTAAAAGTCACCCTTTTGTGCAAAATGTCAGTTTAAGTGACCTAACCCCACGATTCGTTGAGAACGGTCTGACCCAGTTAGAAGCAATGTCAAGTGGAGTAATGGCTGATACACTTGAGTCTCCCGAGACTCAGTCTCAGCCTGAGGTACTTTGGTGCTAATGTTCTGCCACCCCAGGACAGGAATTCACCCTCGTCTAGTGACTAGGGATTATTCTTCTAGACCTTTCTCAGGCTCAGTTGACTGATCAGATGTTTTAAAGTAAATGAGGCTAAAAAACCCAAATTATGAAAAACCCTAGTTTCTACATATGCTGAGATTTTGTGAGAATGGACAGTTATGCTATCATTCTTATCATAAAATTTAAAACCCAGCTTCTAAGAATTATCTTAGTGAAACCATTTCGTAGGTGGCTGTCACCAAATCTGCCCTGTTTATTCTCCTTGATGCCTGAGGTCAGTATTTTTAAGACAGATCGTATGTACATGTTAATCCTCTCATCCCTCTTCCATTGATTTCTGTCATATTCTGATTTTTTTATGAAATAAGTTAGCCATTAGCAGATTTGACTTTGCAAGTTTGTAAACGACTCCACTTGATGCCCCCTGACTTTGCAGGGATGTCGAGTTTGCTGGTAAACCCAAAGCCAGAGCTGCCCGCTCTCCAGCCCCTGTTAGGAGGCAGTTAGAGTGGTTAACTCATGTCCTTTTGATGTATAGTTAACAGAGAAATCATTACCAGAAGACAGTTTAAGCAACGTGCTCTAAATTGTCTTTTGTAACTGGAGAAATCTATATCAACCCTGGTCTTCTTATCTCCTGTATCTATAACCTCTTTAAACTCACTGATCTTGTTTTGTGTTTTTCTGAATTCAGGGATAAAAGTATTGAGTCAGAATCTTTTAGTACCTCAGTCAAATTCAGAGTTCAAGACCTTTTTTTAATAACCAGAAAGGTGGCCTCTGAATAGAGCCATTTGCTGTCTCCACTCGGGTGTGACAGTAAATGCCCTGTGCTGTCCTGCGCTGGTCCCGCCCCAGTGACACCTGATGTTCCTGTCACCTAAGAAGTGCTCTCAGCGTGTTATATGTGATTCCACGTATCTGAAGGAAATAGGTGCACACTTTTAAAAAAGAGATATTAATAAGGCATATATTATGACTTTCTTTTGGAAGATTTACCTGGTGGGGAAAAAGCATTTATATATCAGTTGGCCAAAAAGCTGATGTTCTAATAGTAAAATCTGTGGGTTTAGCTCACATTCGCTTTATCAAAGATTAGTCTTTAAATATTATCAGTGTTGTTGGAACATTATATCACCTCCAGGCCAGAAGACCCAAATCCTTAAATGCTGAAGAATTCATTTTCCTATAAGTAAGTGGTAGTAAGCCAGAGGAATGGCTCCCACGTGGTCTTTGCCCGTGTAGCCCCATCCTCCCTAACTCCGAAGAGTTGACTTCAAAAAAACCACTAGGACTGTGGGGCAGAGGGTTACAGGGCAGAGATCTGGTCACCTCTTTTTTTCCAGCTCATACGCTGTAGAAGTGGGTCTGTAGACATCCAGAAGACTGTATTTTAGGTCAGAGATGCCAGGGAGTGAGAGATGTCGGACACTAAAAGGACTTCAGGAGACCAGGAAAGGCGCAGGGCTCCCTGGTTTAGGATACCAGCTATCCATTGATTCTTTTGTTTTCTGTTTATCAACGTATGTTTACATAACTTAAACGTAATCATCTAAAATAAGCAAAACGTTTTATAGAATCATTGTACCCTCTGTCAGAGTCTGCTTGAACAGTGCACTCGGCTCAGGGCCATGGGTGCCACAGTGCACACACCGGCCTCCAGGCCCTCGGCTCTGGGAAAGCCCTCACCTTGCCCTCAGCTCCCTGCCTCCCCTCCTCCCCCAGACGGGGGCATGGACCGAGTACGACACTCATGAGCGTGCGTCAGCATCCCAGCTAGCTTTCTGTTCTTCTCTCTTCCAAGGAATCACCTAAATTAAGTTGGCCCTTATCCCTTTTATTCAGAAGCCTTAAAAAAGGCTTCTTGGTAGAGATCATCTGGTTTAACTTAGGAAAGTATGAGTCAGCAAAAGCAAAGTAGTTGTCTGGCACCTTTTTTCTTAAAAACCAACTAACTCCACAGTGGTGCAGAGTGAAGCTTTGTATAGACAGTCCCCAGCCCCACACATAAACGACTTGCTTACAAGCAGTTCACACCCACCCAGCTCCACCACCGCCACTACCAGAAGTCTGGGTGTCTCTGTCAGGGGAGCCTTTGTTTTTTAAAAGGTGGCGTTTTTAAATAACCCTGTCAGTCAGAAGTAGAAGGGCAGACGATTTCTAAAACTGCAGCGTTAATAGTCTCGCCCGTAAACGGTGGATTTTTTCACGTCAGTTTGTTATCCCACCTAAAATTCTACTTACGTGGCTTAACCGAACCCTTCGAATTTTTGGCTAGCTCTTACACTAATTCCAAATATACTAACACTTTATTATAGAAAAATTGTGAAATATAAAGAAACAAAAGAATGAAAATGACCTTTGACCTACCACCTTATAAAATGTTTGTAAAGAGCCTCTGTTAAAATTTATCTGTGTAACAGACCTACTAGAGGATGGACTTGAGGATATGGGGAGGGGGAAGGGTAAGGCATGACAAAGTGAGAGAGTGGCGTGGACATATATACACTACCAAACGTAAAATACATAGCTAGTGGGAAGCAGCCGCATGGCACAGGGAGATCAGCTCGGTGCTTTGTGACCACCTAGAGGGGTGGGATAGGGAGGGTGGGAGGGAGGGAGACGCAGGAGGGAAGAGATATGGGAACATATGTACGTGTATAACTGATTCACTTTGTTATAAAGCAGAAACTAACACACCACTGTAAAGCAGTTATACTCCAATAAAGATGTAAAAAAAAAAAGCTGTACATTTAGAAAAAATTTATCTGTTTATGAAGTCATGCTTCACGTACTGTTTTGTCATCTGCTTACCTTCTTTGCGGGGTGGGGGGGGTGCCGGTGATGGTGGTGCCGTTGGATCTGGAAAGCCTGACCCGTTCTGACCTTTGCAGTCTGGTGTGGACTAGCGTGGTCTGTGCCTGGCCCCGAGCCCAGCAGAAATTGGCCGCCCCCCAGCGAGTGCGAACTTGGAGGGGCAGTGGTAGGAGGAGGAACCTGAAGGGTGGGGCTGGGGGCAGAGCGGCATGTGGGAATCACACGCCTGAGGGCTGGGGCACTCAGGCTGGGGCAGGACGTGCGCTACAGTGGAAAATGCCAGACACGTACCCGTTCTAAGAACATCTGTGTCGACCGGTAAACTCTGTAATATTTTCGATGAAAAGCAAGCGATTGGCTCAGCCTTAAACTGACAGCTTTGCGGCCGTCACCAGGAGCCCAGTGGAGACGCGTGATGATTTCTGGAATTCTCGTCAGGGACCGCTGGGTTCTGTCAGCTGTGTCCCACCGTTCCCCGGGAAGACGTCCTTTTCCTGCACTGTGTCAGCCCAGCTCCTGTCAGAGGCCTCCCAAGCCTGCGACTTGGTCTTGGTGGGCGGCACAGAAGCAGCTCTGTAAAACAGGTTTTTAGGGTCCATGCATTTCCATTGTTCACCAGGCTACTTTACGTGGGCCATCTCCCCAGTTCATTTCTCCTAGAGATTGCTTGTCTTGGCACATTTTAATGTCTTCTTCATCAGGCTGTGGAAACTCAAAATAGCCCAGCTGCCGCCCACTTTGCCTCGCCGACAGGAAGGTCAGAGCCAATTCATTGTCCTCTTTATATATGTTTGTTATGTTAAGCTTACCTCTAAATATTTAAGAAGAAATATACTCTAAATAGATTAATAAAAATAGTATTTAAGTCTTTGTCTAAGATGAACGCTGAGTTCAAGAATAAAGAATATTCATCTCCCCCACTCAGCCTACACCTTAGGCAAATAAAGCAGTCCTGCCATTCTGCCATGGGCTCTCGGGGTTTTGTAGGTCACCCAGGGACTTAGCCCTGGTCAGTACACAGTGTTCGTGAGAAAAATGCGTTCAAGGTTTTGAGTAGCAGAACCTTTGGCATTTCTAAGTCTGAGACCCTTCAGAATCTCCATATTCCGGAGCCCCACAGGCGGTCTAGCTGCCGGGTGAGACCCACTCACCAGCGGGATGACTGCACTTGGTACCTCCTGAGTGGCTAGTCTGTGCCGGCAGCTCCAGACCCCTTCTCTGACGCAGGTGTTCCCACCCATTACATACTATTAAACAATGGACCTCAGTCCCTTGTCCGCACTCCGAATAGCAGAGGATAAATCTGCAAGTGCGAGTCTCCAGAACAGTACTGGAGGTGCTTGGAACGCGGCCAGCCCTCGGGCCTGCGGGTTGATAATGCCTCGGGAGGCCAAATGAGTAAAAGAAGGTGTTGAAATTGCAGAGGGATCAGTGACTCCTCCTCTCTGCTCTGAAACAAAGGGCTGCGTTTGAATGTTCCACCTGTGATTGTCTTTCAGTTCTTTAGAGCTACCATATACCGCCCCTTTGGAAAGTAAACAACGTCGAAATCTCCCAACCAAGATTCCTCTTCCAACTACATTGACAAGTGGATCCAAACCACGAAATTCCCAGAAAACAAAAGGTATGTTCATTTTTCATCATACGGATGCCCTGATGATTTGTTGTGTTGGTAGTTGTGAGTTGGCAGTAATCAGTCAGTAGTTACCAGTCATAGGACGGCTACGGTTGGGTTCTCATTCTCATTAGAAGAGAATGGGTTCTTTGAAATTGGCCCGAAAGAAAGGAATTATCCTCCGTAACAGCCTTCTTTTCTGAATTCTGTACAGGTACAAATAAGTTAGTGGATAACAGGCCACCTGCCCTAGCAAAATTCCTCCCAAATAGTCAAGAACTAGGCAACACCAGTAGCTCAGAAGGTGAAAAAGACTCTCCACCGCCAGAGTGGGATTCCGTGCCCGTTCACAAGCCCGGCAGCTGTAAGTATGGTGACCTGGAGACCACGGGCTCTCCGCACCCACAGCCCACCCAGCTCTGGGCCGGAGAACCGCGGTGGGGATGGCCGGGGCACGTACTGCTTTAGAAGGAGACCCAGTGTCTAGTCTGCCGGAGCCGGCTCGCAGCAGCCAGCAGTCTGCTGGTCGTTAATCGGCCGTGGTGGGAGTATTTACACCAGAGAAATCGGCAGACGACCCAGAGGGCTAGTCAGAGTGTAGGGGATGGAAGGATCTGCGTAGAGCAGTGAATCACCCAAAGTACTGCCTCCTGAAAGCGTCAGCTCAGCAGCCCTTTACCTGACTACTTTCTCACACATTTACACTGTAACTGCTTTTTGTAAACATGCAGTTTATTCCCAGTTTACCCACATCTTTTCCATAAACCTATGTTAGTTCTCTCACTAGCCTCTTGACCTCGTTCCTCCGGTCAGGCCTGCAGGAAATTGTGAAAGTAGCACCGTCTCCTAGAAGAGGGTGGAGGTCCTCGCCCTCTAGAAATTTAAGACCTGGAACAGAAGATGACAGAGAGCAGCACAGTTGAGGGCCTGGTGGCAGGGCTTGGGGGTCAGTCCCTTAGGGCTGATTTGTCTACACTCACCGAGGCGTCAGAACGGCCTCCGTTTGGCCCATTTGTGCCAAAGGGAAAATGAGAGTTGCGCACCAGGTTTGAGGTGAAGGAGGCTTAGAGAAGAGGGGGTGGTGAGTTGAATGAGGGCAAGGAACTCGGAAACTCGGGTGAGGTGTGCGTTAAACACGCACCTTTGTAAATACATACTGGAAAGAGATGCTCCCTGGGTTAGAACCTGCAGCCCCGTGATTGCTGTGAAACTTTCTGGTGCCTTATAGTACTGTATTTTTGCCTGAGATGAGAGATATAATCCAAAACCCCTGGTCATTCAAGAAGTGTTGAACAAGTCTCTGGGTCGTCCCGGTGTCCCGGCTGATGCTTTCGAGTCCTTGGGTCCCCTCTGAGGTTTCAGCTGGATATTGGTCCTCAGCTTATACCCTGGGATTGGGGTGGTTCCTGCACAGAGGAAGCTGCGTTCCAGTGTAGGGAATAAATACCATGTGCCCAGGGAGCCGGTTTCATGGGGTTGTCTGGGGCGCGGTGAAGTAAACGCAAGCCGTGCCAGCCCCAGCACCGACACAAGCCCGAGGGGTATCCTGCAGGGAGAGGGTGTGGGCATCAGGTCAGCATACCCCGGAGCAGGTGAAGAAGGGGTTCTCCACGTAAGCAAGGGTGAGAGCGGGGCGGGTGGAGACGGGTCGGTGGATAGGTGCCAGGACCGTGGGGGAGGGGCAGGGAGAGTCACCCGGGCGGGTGCACGGTGGCTCCGGAGATGGGACAACTCCGCCTTCGAAGAGAAGGGTGCTTTGTTTGGCGGTGCGCACCATAGATGTGCGAGGTCGTACCTTTTTCTGATACACGTTGTGTGTTTCCATTCGGTGAGTGCAGAATCAGTATTCTTTTGTGACACTGAAAGTTTTTCTGTTTTAAATTTTTAAAACAGCTGTGCCTTAAAGGGCAGCAGGAATATAGCAGGAGTTCCTATCCTTGTAAACCAGGGACCGCACCAGGTGGGCCCACGGAGTGCGGGGGGCATCCTGGAGGAGCTGGGGGTGTTCTCCTGGGGCCGCACCTGCGCAGATCGGACCTGTGTGGAAGATCAGAGGCTTTCAGGTCCCGGCGGAGCCTCCACCTGCCCGTCCCTGCGGGGCGTGGAGAGGCCTCCTCCCAGCCCGAGGTGTGGGAGGGAGAGGACCACGCCCTCCGGCAGGGCCTGCCGAACGCAGCCGGGAGGTGGGTCACAACGGTGATTCCGGGAAAGGCCCAGAATGCAGAGAGAGACACGACTTCCCTTTTTACACGTATGACAGCTGTAGGTTCTTCTTGTTAGAAGCACTTGAGTCCCGCATAGCACCAGCTAGAACGCCAGAAGTAACCAAAACTGAAGGGTAAAAATCCAAGTATCACATCGAGACCCTTTGTTTTTAACTTCCAGCTACCGACAGTCTTTATAAACTCTCTCTGCAAACCCTCAACGCAGACGTCTTCCTAAAACAACGCCAGACCTCGCCACCGCCCAGCTCCCCGTCACCGCCCGCCGCCCCCTGCCCGTTCACGTCCCGCGGCAGCTACAGCAGCATCGTCAACGGCAGCCCCGGCAGGTAGGCCCGCAGCCCCCGCCTGTGCCGCGCTAATCCGGTGCTGCACCCCATAGGTGGGAATCCTCGGTGGCCGCAGACGGCCGTCCCTTGTCGCCTCTTCTCTCAGCGGGCTCAGCGCCCTCCCCGCAGCACCGCCTTCCCACCCGTCACCCGTGCCCGAGGGGCACCAGGGTCACGCTCTAGGCCAGGAGCCAGGAGCACACTCAGCGAGGACTGAAGACCCACAGCAGCGCGCTGTGGGCAAGGAAGTGGGTCTGCGGGTCGTTCCCTCTGACCTGTGGCGGGACCTGGAGGAGGTCGGAGCCGAGCAGGGAGGGCTCCTCCAGGCAGTGACAGTGACCCCCACGGTGATGACACTCGAGCAGGGGCCGCCTGTTCCCGCACACGCGGCGGCGCCCAGCCCGGCCCACGGCCACTCTGCCCGTGTGGGGAGAGGCGGGAAGCCCCGGGCCTGGTGGGCACTGGCCGCCGGGGCCCTCACACGGGGGCTGCTCACCTGCCCGCACGCTCCGCTCCATCCAGCTGCCCGGCATTCCCTCCAGGACGGGGCTGCCTCCTTTCCCGGCCCCTGCCTCTCTCCCGCACCTGGAATTTTACCTTTCTCCCACATTCCTTCCCCTCCCACCCCGTCCCCTCAGGCTACGCAGCTTCAGGCCACAGAGCATTTCCTGAGGCCAGGCCTGGCCAGGCCCTGTGGGCGGCCCAGGGCCGTCCCCGGCTCCCTCGCAGGCCCTGGGACATGTGCCCGGCGGGCCTCCGTTGGGGGCATTGCCCACGAGGACTGAGCTGTTCTCTCCTTGCTTCTTCCCTCAAGCGATTCTAAAACAAAGCATTCAAACAGAAGCAAACACAAACTGACAAAAGCAGCCTCGCTCCCGGGCCAGAACGGCAACCCCACGTTTGCTGCAGTCACGGCCGGGTACGACAAGAGCCCAGGTGAGCGGCTTGGCACTGGAGACCGGGCACCGCTGGGCCTCGGGCCTGGTGGAGGTACCTGCGGCCTGGCTGCTTTGATTGACTCGGAGCCCATTGTTACAGGTGGGAACGGCTTTGCTAAGGTTTCTTCAAGCAAAACAGACTTTTCCAGCAGCCTTGGCGTGTCACACACTCCCGTTGACAGCGATGGCTCAGACAGGTACGTTTGGCCCTTCTTACCAGGGGAGGGCAGGAGGGTTTCCCAGGCCAGTTTAGCATCTTCTATCGTATGTGTGTTTAGAGGCGTTTGCCCCTAGGTGACAAGCAGGTGTTTGTCGGAGGCGGTCAGGAGCCTCTCTGTTGGGTGGGGCAGAGCCCCGAGTGCCAGTGCGTGCTCCCACCTGGCTCCCTGACGGGAGGAGGGGCCGCGACATGTTCGGCCCAGCGGAGAGGGAGACAGACTTGTGTTCCGCCTTCTGAGTCTCTTCTGATCCTTCTCCGTTATCATGGTTGTTGTGAAAAGGATGTGATCCGATCATTAGAAGTAGAAGAACAAAAACGCACTCGAGAGGAAGGACACGGAACAAATTCTAGGCAGTTTATTATAAATTATTGGACAGGCCACTTCTCTGACCCAGAGCAACCACAGTGGCCCAGTGGCATGCAGCGACTGCCTCGGTTCATTTTCCCAGATAAATAACGATGACAATAAGATTATAACTGTCAGTAAGTAGAGTCCCAGTTTTACCTGCTTGACACTAAAAGGAAATTAATCCTAGATTTGAAATAAATTTGAAATTTGAAAATTATTTCAAATCCTAGATTTGAAATAATTTTTTAATAAATCTTCCATTACCAAAGGGGAAACAAGGAAGAAACGCCTCACTTCCGCTGAGCCAGGCCGTCAGCTCACGACAGGGTAGCCTGGGCTCTGAACTCCTCCGTGCCTCCCTCCTTTGTGTTATGGAAGGTGTTTCCAGTCCCCACTTCTGCCTGTAGTACGTGAGCCCCCAGCTGAAGCAGCGCCTCCTGCGTGTGAAGCCGTGCGTGATGGATCTGTCTCCACTAACCGTCACATTTTTGTGTGTTGCATTTTCCTCTTATAACGTTCAGCTCGGGTTTGTGGAGTCCCGTCAGCAACCCCAGCAGCCCTGACTTCACACCCCTCAATTCGTTCTCGGCCTTTGGAAACTCTTTTAACCTAACTGGTGGTGAGTGTTTAACACTAGACCCATGACTAATGAGCCTGTGGACAAGGACGGAGGGAGGATAAGGTCCACTTTCATGTGTGGAGGAAAGTACGATGGTCATGTAGTGGACATTTTTAAAGGATGCGTTTCCCTGTATCAGTGCAGTCAGGCGGCAGCAGATGGGCCGACTTCAGGGAAGTGGGTCTGTCCGTGCTCTCGTGGACGCGGTCTGGCACAGCTGCCCGGGTGTGAGGAGGCCCAGCGAGAGGCCCTCAGGAGGGTCCTCTGTCCGCTCGGCACCCCAGCCCGTAGGTGCGGTGGTCTGCTCGATGCTCTGCGGGCCCCAGCTGGCTCGTGTTGCGCAGAACTGACTTAAGAGCTGCAAGCAGGGATTCTGCGTCTGAGATGTGACTCCTGGCCGTGCTGGGGCTCTTTATTCTTCTTGCTGTCCAGAATTAGGGGCAACTGTGTGAATTTCACATTAGCTGGGATCATGATGTTTGCACTTGACCGTCCAGTGATAGGTGTGGGTGAGGTATTCAGACGGCGTGCTGGGGTCTGGAGAACAGCACCCCGCACCCTGTTTTCCCCGAATGTGGTGGGAGCTGATGGAGGGGGTGGGATGGCTCCAGGTGAGCAGCGGTGGGATGTGGACCCCTGAGGGGACGCCCCACCTGCCCGGGGGAGCACGGCCGGATCCAGCACGGACTTGCCTTTGCTTCCTCACCTCCAGAAGTTTTCAGCAAGCTCGGGTTATCGCGATCGTGCAATCAGGCCTCACAGAGGAGCTGGAACGAGCTGAGCAGTGGCCCCTCATACCTCTGGGACTCTCCAGCGACCGAGCCCAGCCCTTCTTGGCCAGCCAGTTCCGGTTCCCCGACCCACACGGCCACAGTGAGTACTGGGCTTGGGCCCCGCCGCTCACACGTCATCACTGCCGTCGCTGTCCCTTGGGTGGTGCTGACAGATATAAATGACAAACAGCAGCTCGGAAGGCGTGGGTTAGCGCTTTCACCACCTCTGCGGCTGTGTCTTCATTTCTGCCAAAGTGACCATCACTCTTCAGAGCCGTGACGGTCAAGAAGTTAGTTACAGGAGGAACAGCTGAGCAGCTGGGGGTTGACGTGTGAATCCTCTCACTTCAGCCTCTCCCGACTGAATTAGACCGCGGGGTGGCTGGTGGCCCGTCTGAGGTCCCACCACCTCCAGAGTCAGGCGGTGCCAGAGCTCGGCGCGTGCGTGATCCCGAGCAGCACCCGTGTCTCGGCTGGAGCTTCTCCAGAGCGCATCTGTTTGCTTCTCAGCTAAATCGCTCTGCAGAGATCATGCCCCAAAGTAGTGTTCTTACCGAGGAAAATGATTACTGGTTTCGGCTTTTACAAAATCGCGACAGACAGATATGACCCCACTGTGCTGACTTCTTCATCCTCAGGAAAACTAAATTGCTTAGATGTGCACGGTTTAATGCTTCATAGATTCCAAAGTTTGTCTTCACTTGTAATCATTCTGTCCTCAGTTTTACAGTCATCTTAACCATTCTTTAAGACGGGGTCAGTCACAGGGAGGGGTAGGGGGAAGCTGGGACAAAGTGAGAGAGCAGCAGGGACATATATACACTACCAACTGTAAAATGGATGGCTAGTGGGAAGCAGCCACGTAGCACACGGAGATCAGCTCAGTGCTTTGTGACCACCTAGAGGGGTGGGAGAGAGACGCAAGAGGGAGGGGATATGAGGACATATGTATACGTATAGCTGATTCACTTTGTTACACAGCAGAAACTAACACACCATTGTATAGCAATTGTACTCCAATAAAGATGTTAAGAAGAAAAAAAAACGGGTCGGTACCTGTTGAGACTTTGCAGGCCGTTATTTCTGGTGCAGCCTGTCCAGCTCCTCCCTGGGTGCACAGGTGGCAGGGCCGGCTCCTAAGCACACCGCTGAGGCCGCATCCCCCGCCCCGACTTCAGCCGCAGAAGCGGGCGGCTGGACTCGGCCCCCTGGCTGTGGCTTGCCGCCCCTTCTTTAAAACATCAGAACCGTGCGCCCGGACTCTGAGGTGGCTTCGTGTATAAAACATTTGTTTTAAAATAACTAAAGTGAAAGAACCGTGCGGTCTAGCCCATTCTTAGCATAACTGTCGCCGATTTACCACCTGCCTGCCTCCCTCGAGCCTGACGCTCCCCGTTGTGTTTTGTTTCGTCAGCAGATCCTCGGCAACACCAGCAGCCTGTGGTCCTCCACTCCGTTCAGCAGCTCGATCTGGTCCAGCAGCCTGCATAGCACCCTCCCCTTCACCAGCCCTGCCAACGCGCTGCCGAGCATCGGCCTCATGGGCCCCGAAAGCCCCTCCGCTCCTCACACACCCTCCGCCACCAGCCCCGCCGACGACCTGGGCCAGACCTACAACCCGTGGCGGATATGGAGCCCCACCATCGGAAGGAGGAGCTCCGACCCCTGGTCTAATTCGCACTTCCCTCATGAGAATTGAAATTAGGCAGAAAGAAAAAGAAAAAAGTGGGGGCCCCTCGTCTAGATCATGATATGCCCATTTTCGAGACGTCTTTTTAAGGCTCTTTCTTAACGCTAGAGCTTCCCAATCCCCACCCTCATCTTTGCAAAACAGACTCAAGCAGGGCAGGCTTGTACCACTCGCTTCTTTCAGATCTTTCTTGCAATTATGATAATATGAGATTTGCTGTTGTGCTTTTAGAGAAAAGTCTGGACTCAGCCACAAACTCTCATGAGACCTGTACATCTGAAAACCTTAACTGTTATCAAGTTTCCGCCACTTGTCTTCTTCCATTCTTTATTTATCTGTATGAACACAAACTTGACATTACAGCTAAGGAAATAACTTGAGTTGATTCAGAAGTCCTGGCATGTGACGATTTTATTAAATTACCAAGTTTGGTTTTTAATAATTTCACAATATTATGCGCCAAGATCTAATTTTAAAAACGTATGAGGACTTTGTGCTGAAAAATAGAGTATTTTTTTAAAATAAGGCTGTCTCGGTTTAAAAGCAGATTACAGAAATGTAAGTCAACTTTAAGAACAGTGAATGAATGTAAAAACATTCGGTTGAGACCATACGCATTTTCTGTGCTGTTTGTACTTGAGGTATGTAACATTTGTATACCTGAATTTATTTTAAAGATAAACTGAAATGCACATAGCCAAGTCTTGAGATACAAGATTGAATGTGTATTTCTTAAAAATACAACTTTGTGTTGTACTTTGAAATAAATGATGCTTTTTTTCAAAAGCCTTGAATTGTTGTCTTTTTTTTTTTTTTTTTTTACACACAAGATGCATGTATTTAGATTCTCTCACACCAAAGTAAGCCATTCTGTCAGTCATTGCCTTACCCTGTGGAGTTGGACTTACTGTGGCTAGAAGCACTGTAGTCTAATTAAATTCTGATTATTTCCATAGTATTCCCTAAAGGCCCTTGATAGGGACTTCCCTGGTGGCACACTGGTTAAGAATCCACCTGCCAATGCAGGGGACACGGGTTCAAGCCCTAGTCCAGGAAGATCCCACATGCCGCGGAGCAACTAAGCCCGTGTGCCACAACTACTGAGCCTGCGCTCTAGAGCCCGTGAGCCACAACTACTGAAGCCCACGTGCCACAACTACTGAAGCCCACGCGCCTAGAGCCTGTGCTCCACAAGAGAAGCCACCACAATGATAAGCCCACGCACTGCAACAAAGAGTAGCCCCCGCTCACCGCAACTAGAGAAAGACTGCACACAGCAACAAAGACCCAACGCAGCCAAAAATAAACAAATTTGTAAAAAAAGGGCCCTTGATAGAAAAAAGTTCACACATCTTAAAAGAAGCATGTTGACCCTTTTCCAATTACAAAACTCCCACAGCTTCTCCAAGTGGTGCCTGTAGAGACCATACAGATACCAGGCAAGTTCCGTGGGCAGTTTGGTTTAATCTCTCAGAAAGTGTTGCCTGCTCCAGCTGCCTTTACTCATCCTCCTTTTTCCAATCTATAAAGCCAGTCTTTGCTGGGTAACCAGAGACGCCAAACATAAATGTTCTGTTTGAGGTCAATTACACGATGAAGAGATCCACCTGTCCGGCTCAGAGTGGTTTAGTTGAAGCATCGTACAGAGAGATTTTAAGTCTGACCTTTTCTCTGCTTTGCAGCAAAGCTCAGCAGAACCAGCCCCATCGCTTTCCCAGCCTATGCTCTGCCCGAGACTTGGGACACCAGCTTCCTGTCCACTCAGAGCTCCGGCACATCGGCCTCATGGCAGACCTGGGCCTTGTACAGTCTCACTAGCAGGGGCTCCTGTGTGCGGTTGCAAAATCGAGACATAAGTTTAAGGCTTGGGATTTTCTTTGTACACCAAAGCAGTTCTTGAAGGTGACAAAGCCACCGAACAGCTGAGCTTCATATAAACCCTCATTTACAAAATAAAAGATTTTGTTGGCAGACTTTACCTCAGTCAGATGATCTCAGGGATCCTAAACTCGCTCCTTTGGAAGAATCACCTGGAACTCCCAAACGCCTTCCTGCTTTCACCCCACGGGACCCTCGTCTGCAGGCTTGAGAAACACCATACACCTGGAAAAGGGAAAAAAAATACAAACAGGTTTCTGCTGTTACCTGGGTTTTCCAGATAACTCTTAGGGCAGGTATTTGAGAGGCAACATACTCACCAACCAAACCTGAAGCTTTGACGGGATTCAGCCTAACAATTTCCAGTGAAAAACTGGTTAGCCCAAGAGTTTGCTTTGTACTAGGCCAAGGTTGAATTTAAAAGCTATATATATAGCTTTAAAAGATATCCATTATTTTATTTAAATACAAGGTATATAAAAATATAAATATATTATAAATTTTTATACCTTTATAAATAGTATTTATATTACATTACTACAATTCATGAAGACAATATGTTAACAAAATTTTAATGTCCAGATTATTAACTTTAAAACCTTAGACCTAAATTAATCTTTAAATATTTGTTACAGTTTTTGAAAAGAAAAAAACTGGTACAAAAAGAATTTTAATTTACCCTTATTTCTTAAAATATCAGTTGAGTAACAAAATATGCAAATGATTTTGGATGATAATATATTTTTGCCATCTCAAAATTTTAAAGTAATATGAGTACCCATAAGATATTTGACAGTTTTTATACTTCTGTCTAGAAGTCTCATGTCTAAAGAAAAAAGGACAAGTTGACTACTGTTGTAAGTCATAATTAACACAGATAGTCATACTGGGTACAGTAATTGCAGACACATTCGGGTTATATGCACAGGATAATTTTGGGTGGGCCAAAAAGTGCCTTCGGTTTTTAAGTAAAAATAAAAGACACATTTTTCATTTTCACCAAGAACTTTATTGAACAACGTCTTCCCCCTTTTGTTCCACTACCTTCTACCGTTTTTCAGGCAACTTCATAATTCCATCTTCCCAAAACTTTTTATCTTTTTGAGCAAAAAACTGTTCCAGGTGCCTTTTACAGTCTTCCAGGGAACCGAAATTTTTTCCATTAAGAGAATTCTGTAAAGACCGAAATAAATGGAAATACAAAGGTGCAATATCTGGTGAATATGGCGGAAGAATCAGAACTTCCCAGACGAGCTGCAACAGTTTTTGCCTGATCATCAAAGAAACATGTGGTCTTGCGTTATCCTGATGGAAGATTATGCGTTTTCTGGTGACTAATTCTGGACCCTTTTCATCGTGTGCTGCTTTCAGTTGGTCTAATGGGAGTGGTGGTTTTCCAGAAGGAGCTCATAATAGAGGACTCCCTTCCAACCCCACCATATACTCAACATCACTTTCTTTGGATGAAGACCAGCCTTTGGTGTGGTTGGTGGTGGTTCATTTCGCTTGCCCCACGATCTCTTCCGTTCCACATTATTGTACAGTATCCACTTTTCATCGCCCGTCACAATTTGTTTCAAAAACAGAATATTTCCATTACATTTAAGTAGAGAATCACATGTAGAAATACGGTCAAGAAGGTTTCTTTCACTTATGTGGAACCCAAACATCAAAGCGATTAACATAACCAAGCTGGTGCAAACGATTTTCACTGCTCGATCTGGATATTTTGAATATGTCAGCTATCTCCCGCGTGGTATAATGCTGATTGTTTTCAATTAATGTCTCGATGTGATCGCTATCAACTTCAACTGGTCTACCTGACTGGAGCATCATCCAGCGAGAAATCTCCAGCACAAAACTTCACAAACCACTCTTGACACATTCAATCAGTCACAGCACCTTCTCCATACACTGCACAAATCTTTTTTTGTGTTTCAGTTGCATTTTTACCTTTCTTGAAATAATAACGCATAATATGCTGAAAATGTTGTTTTTCTTCCATCTTCAATATTAAAATAGCTACACAAAAATTCACCAATTTTGATAAGTCTTGTTTTAAATGCATATTGATATGACAGCTGTCACATACAATCTAACAAAATTGTTTCAAATGAAGTTAAAGACAACTAAGTGCTACTACAGGCATCTTACGGAAAAAAACAAACAAACCTTTTGACCAACCCAACATTTTCTTCATTTCCTTTTTGGCTTGTTCATTGTCATTGTGTAGAAATACAACAAAGTTTTGTGTGTTAATCTGTATCCTGCAAGTTTGCTGAACTTGGTTTATTATCTCTCAAAGGTGTGTGTATTTGTGTGTGTCTGAGTGTGCGTTTTCAATTCGGAAACTTTCATTTCTTTTTCTTGCCTAATTTATCTGGCTAGTAAGTCCTGTCCAATGTAGAATAAAAGTGGCAAGAGTATACATCATTGTCTTGATACTGATATTAGGAGGCAAGTTTTCAGTATTTATTTATTTAAGCTGCGCCTGGTCTTAGTTGTGGCACGTGGGATCTTCATTGTGGCATGCAGAGGGCGGGATCAAACCTGGGCCCCCTGTATGGGGAGCGTGGAGTCTTACCCACTGAACCATCAGGGAAGTCCCAGGTTTCAGTCTTAAACCATTAAGTATGATGTGAACTGTGGATTTTTCATAGATGCTCTTTGTCAGAGGAAGTTCCTTTCTACTCATAGTTTGTTGAATGTTTCTATCATGAAAGGTGCTGGATTTTTGTCAAATGCTTTTCATCTATTAAAATGATCATGTGGATTTCTTTCTTAATTCTGTTGATGTGGTGTATTACACTGATAGATTTTGTATGTTGAATCAACCTTGCATCCCTGGAATATATCTCACTTGGTGATGATGTATAATCCTTTTAATATACTGCTGGATTGGTTTGCTATGTTTTTTGTTTTTTGGGGTTTTTTTGAGGATTTTTGCACCTATATTAATAAGGGATATTGGTCTACAGTTTTCTTGTGATGTCTTTGGCTTTGGTTTCAGGGTAATAGTGGTCTCAAAGAATGAGTTAAGTATTCTTTCCTCTTTTTTGAAAGTTTTTAAAAAGTGTGTTAGTTTTTAACAAATGGGAGCTAATTAAACCTAAAAGCTTTTGCACAGCAAAGGAAACCATAAACAAGACAAAAAGACAACCCTCAGAATGGGAGAAAATATTTGCAAACGAAGCAACTGACAGGATTAATCCCCAAAATATACAAACAGTTCATGCAGCTCACTATCAAAAAAACAAACACCCCAATCATAAAATGGCCAGAAGACCTAAAGAGACATTTCTCCAAAGAAGACGTACAGATTGCCAACAAACACATGAAAAGATGCTCAACATCACTAATTATTAGAGAAATGTAAATCAAAACTACAATGAGGTATCACCTCACACCAGTCAGAATGGCCATCATCAAAAAAAATCTACAAACAATAAATGCTGCAGAGGGTGTGGAGAAAAGGGAACCCTCTTGCACTGTTGGTGGGAATGTAAATTGATACCACCACTATGCAGAAGAGTATGGAGGTTCCTTTAAAAACTAAAAATAGGGCTTCCCTCGTGGCGCAGTGGTTAACAATCCGCCTGCCAATGCAGGGGACACGGGTTTGAGCCCTGGTCCGGGAAGATCCCATATGCCATGGAGCAACTAAGCCCGTGCGCCACAACTACTGAGCCTGCATTCTAGAGCCTGCGAGCCACAACTGCGGAAGCCCGCACACCTAGAGCCAGTGCTCTGCAACAAGAGAAGCCACCGCAATGAGAAGCTCGCGCATGCAATGAAGAGTAGCCCCCGCTCGCTGCATCTAGAGAAGGCCCGTGCACAGCAATGAAGATCCAATGCAGCCAAAAAATAAATAAATAAGTAAATTAAAAAAAAAAAAAAAAAAAAAAGAGTAGTTAAAAAAAAATAAAAAATAAATAAAAAAATAAAAATAGAACTACCATATGACCCAGCAATCCCACTGCTGGGCATATACCCTGAGAAAACCTTCATTCAAGAAGACACATGGGGCTTCCCTGGTGGCGCAGTGGTTGAGAGCCCGCCTGCCGATGCAGAGGACACAGGTTCATGCCCTGGTCTGGGAGGATCCCACATGCCGTGGAGCAGCTGGGCCCGTGAGCCATGGCTGCTGAGCCTGCACGTCAGGAGCCCGTGCTCCGCAACGGGAGAGGCCACAACAGTGAGAGGCCCGCGTACCGCGAAAAAAAAAAAAAAAACACATGCACGGGAATTCCCTGGTGGCACAATGGTTAAGAATCCACCTGCCAATGCAGGGGACACAGGTTCAAGCCCTGGTCCGGGAAAATCCCACATGCTGTGGAGCAACTAAGCCCGTGCGCCACAACTACTGAGCTTGCACTCTAGAGCCCGTGAGCCGCAACTACGCAGCCCACATGCCACAGCTACTGAAGCCCACGCACCTAGAGCCCATGCTCCACAGCAAGAGAAGCCACCGCAATGCAAAGCCTGTGCACAAAGAGTAGCCCCAACTCACCGCAACTAGAGAAAGCCCGCGTGCAGCAACGAAGACCCAATGCAGCCAAAAATAAATTTTTTAATCAAAAAATTAAAACTTTTTTCAATTAAAAAAAAAAAGACATGCACCCCAATGTTCACTGTAGCACTATTTACAATAGCCAGGACATTGAAGCAACCTAAATGTCCATCAACAGAGGAATGGATAAAGAAGATGCGGTACATATATACAATGGAATATTACTCAGCCATTAAAAGGAACAAAATTGGGTCATTTGTAGAGATGTCGATGGACCTAGAGACTGTCATACAGAGTGAAGTAAGTCAGAAAGAGAAAAACAAATATCATATACTAACACATATAGGTGTAATCTAAAAAAATGGTATAGATGATCTTATTTGCAAAGCTGAAATAGAGACACAGACATAGAGAACAAAGGGTGGGGTGGGATGAATTGGGAGATGGTGATTGACATATATACACTACTGATACTATGTATAAAATAGATTACTAATGAGAACCTACTGTATAGCACAGGGAACTCTACTCAATGCTCTGTGGTGACCTAAATGGAAAGGAAATCCAAAAAAGAAGGGATATATGTATACGTATAGCTGATTCACTTTGCTGTACAGTAGAAACTAATACAACATTGTAAAGCAACTATACTCCAATAAAAATAATTTTTTAAAAAAGAATGTGTTAGTTTTTCTTTGAATATTTAGTAGAATCATCAGTGAAGCTAGTTGTACCAGGGCTTTTCTTTGTTGGAAGTCTTCAATCTCTTTACTTGTTAGAAGTCTATTCAGAATGTCTATTTCTTCTTGAGTCAATTTGGTAGTTTATGTGTTTCTATGAATTTATCCATTTCATCTAGGTTATCTAATTTGTTGACATACAGATACTCATAGTATTCTCTTATATTCCTTTTTATTTCTGTAAGGTTGGTAGTAAGGTCCCCACTTTCATTCCTAATTTGACAACATTCTAACAGCACTGAATCTGCAGCAAACCTCCAAATCATAGACATACCCTCCAATGACCTAATCAGAGGTCAAGTCCTGTAATAGGTTTTTTCACACACTATTGCTGGAACACAACAAGGTTCACGATGGTGTGTATTCTCCCTCATCAACAAAGCATATGCTCAAATTGTACAACTACAAGTATGCTCCTGGTGGTCTTCGGCTGAAGGGCATTGAGAAGTGGAATATACAGTGGGTACAGGGACTGTGGAGTTGGTCTGGACTAGATTTCAATCCCAGCTCTGCAGTGAACATTTGCCACACTCACTACTGCTCTCTTCGCCTTGGTTTCCCAACATGAATACAGGACCATCCTATCTCGGAGGAGGCCGGGAAAAACAAATGAGGTGAGGCCAAAAACATTATAAGTAAATGGTGCCTGTTCCAGATACTGCAGATAGTACTGAGAGCTGCCATACACCCCAGTATTTATATCTTACATCATTTATATCTTACATTAGTATGGCAATTATAATTATTGTTATAATTAAGGAACCAATATTGAGACATTATTATTATTAACTAAAGTCCATATTTCATTCTTATTTCCTTAGATTTTACCCAGCGTCCTTTATCTGTTCCAGGATGCCATCCAGGATTCCATATTACATGTAGTCGTCATGTGTCCTTAGGTTTCTCTTGGCTGTGACACGTTCCCTGACTTTGTTTTTTATGACCTTGACAATTTTGTGAATACTGGTCAGACATTTTATAGAGTGTCCCTCAATTTGGATTCTTCTGATGTTTTTCTCATGATTAGACTGGGGTTATGTGTTCTTGGGAGGAACACTACAGAGGTATACTGCCATTTTCATTACGTTATGTGAAGAGTATGTACTATTAACATCCCTTATCACTGTTGATCTTGACCGTCGTCCTGGTTGAGGCAGTGTCTGTCAGGTTTCTCCACGATAAAAGTTACAGATCTTCCTCGACTTATGATGAGGTAACATCCTGATAAACAGATCATAAGTTGAAAATGTCATGTCGAAAATACATTTGACGCACCTCACCCACCGAACATCGTAGCTTAGCCTAACCTATATCAAACACACTCAGAAAATTTACATTGGTGTACAGCTGGGCAAAATCCCCTAACACAAAGCCTATTTTACAATAAAGTGTTGAATGAGATATGTAATTTATTGAATACTGTACTGAAAATTAAAACCAGGGTAGCTGTCTGGACACAGAATGATTCTAAGTGTGTCTGTTGTTTACCCTTGTGATCACACAGTTGACGGGGAGCTGAGGCTCGCTGCCACGGCCCAGCATCATGAAGGAGTATTGTACCAAATACTGCTAGCCAGGAAAAAAATCAAAATTCAAAGTACAGTTTCTACTGAATATGTATCATTTTTGCACCATCATAAAGTAGAAAAATCGTAAGTCAAACCGTTGTATGTCAGGAACCATCTGTACTCTTTTATTCCTCGTTTTCATGCTGCAGTCTTTGGAATGAAGTCACTATCTACAGCTCAGACTTAAGAAGTGGGAGTTGTGCTCCACCTCCTTGAGGATGGAATATCTACATAAATTATTTGGAATTCTTCTGCCTGGGAGTTCTGTCTCTTCTCTTCCATTTATTTATTCATTTATTTATCAATTATTTATTTGTATCAGTATATACTCATGGAACTTTATTTTATGCTTTGGGCTATAATCCAGTATTACTTTATTTTATTGTGCAAAAGTGTTTCAGCTTTGGCCACTGGGAACACTTTCCATTGGTTCTGTGCCCTGTTGCACAGTACCGTCAGTGTGGGTTTTTTTGGCAGGGGTCGTCTGAGCACTTCCTTATTTTCTGGCACTACAATAGCCTCCAGTCTGATCTTATATATTTTCTGCCCTAATCAGTGATTTCTCCAAGGGCCCCAGTTCCCTTTATTGGAGAATGGCATTGGAAACCAAGATCTGAGTGCGAGGTACGCTTGTTGCGACCAGATCATTGCTTCTAGGCCCTCTCAGCTGACAAGGCAAGGAAATATACACGTGCATGCTAACTCCTGTATATATACATATCTATAATTATTTCTATATTTAACTATCTATGTTAAGCTAAACATGAGTCATACTAATGTCTCTAATGAATTACGATATGGAACATCGTAGCTTCCTCCCTTTGTGTATGGGTAAACTCCTACTCCAACAACGAGAAAGCTGGACCCTACCGTCTGCTCTCTATTTACTATTCAATTCCACTGTACAGTATCAGAACTGCTAACCTGAACTCACATGGGAGACAACTTTATCAACTAGAGTGCTGATATGCAGTTTCTTTTGCTTTTGGTCGTACAGACTACACTCATTTTCAAAGTTATTTAGGTCAGCAACTTTTCCCCTATCCCCTTCAATGAGGTTGTTTCATACATCTGTCATAAGCCAGATTGTTTTGCCATATTTTTCATTCCATCCTGGGATCTTCCTAAATGATTTATTGTTTATTCCTAAACATCTTTATTGGAGTATAATTGCTTTACACTGTTGTGTTAGTTGCTGCTGTGTAACAAAGTGAATCAGCTCTACGTATCCCTCTTGCGTCTCCCTCCCACCCTCCCTATCCACCCCTCTAGGTGCTCACAAAGCACGGAGCTGATCTCCCTGCGCTATGCAGCTGCTTCCCACTAGCTATCTATTTCAGTAAGGTTCATTCTTTGTGCTGCAAAGTTCTATAGGTTCTGACAAATGCATAGTGTCACATATCCACAATTACAGTATCATACAGAATATTTTCACCACCCTAAAAAAACCCTCTGTGCTTCATTTATTCAACCCTCCCACCTTCCCCCCAAACACCTGCAAACCACTGATCTTTTAACTATAGTTTTGCCTTTTCCAGGATGTCGTATGATGCAAATAATACAGTATGTAGCCTTTTCACACTGGTTTCTTTTGGTTAGGAACATGCACTTAGGATTAAACTGTGTCTTTTCATGGCCTGATAGCTCATTTCTTTTTATTTCTGAGTAATGTTCCATCGTTTAGATAGACCAAAGTTTGTTTATACTTTCACCTATCGAAGGACACCTTGATTCCTTCCAGTTTGGGTTGATTAGGAATAAAGCTGCTATAAACCTTTATGTACAGATTTTTGTGGACAGAGATTTTCAAGTCACTTGGGTAAATACGTAGGAGCACAATTTGCCGGGTTGCATGGCGAGAAATTGCCGAATTGTCCTCCAAACTGCCTGCACCATTTTGCATTCCCACAGCTGTGAACAAGGGTTCCTTCTCCTCTGCACCCTTGCCAGCAATTGATATTGTCAGTTTCGTGACTTTTATCTCTTCGAATAGTCGTTAGCAGTATCTCAGTGTTGTTTTAATTTGCAATTCCCTAATGACAAATGATACCGAACATCTTTTCTTGTGATTCTTTGACATATTCTTTGGTGTGGTGTCGGAGCAGATATTTTGCCCACTTTTAAACTGGGTTGTTTGTTTTCTTATTGTTAAGAATTCTTTATCTAATTTGGATACCTGTCCTTTATCAGATATGTGTTTTATAAGTATTTTCTCCGGAGCTGTGTCTTGTCTCTCAATTCTCTTAACAGTGTCTTTCTCAGAGAAGAAGCTTTTAATTTTAAGAAGGTCTAACTTATCAATTTTTTCTTCCATGGACTGCTTTTTGTGTTGTATCTAAAAACTCTTCACCAGGAGTGATGGTGGATTGTGAAGCTCCAGGCCATTTTTCCTGAGGGGGAACATTAAACAAAACACTACAGACAGACTAAAATAACTTTACAGGAGCTCTGGAAACCAGTCAAAGATCTACAGCAACCAAGCAAATGCCCCATCAAGAAAAAAATCACATTCAGAATGGTAGGAAATTTCACAGCATTTCTACTCACCCTTATCCCACCCAGTATAGCACAGTGTGATCAGAATGAAGTGGCCTGATTCCCAGTTCCATTCCTCAGGACAGAAGGAGCAGAGAATAACTTGTTTGCAACATTTTGATCTGTAGACTGACCCAGAGACTGGCTTCTATCTCACCTGACTTGGAGCTCAAAAAGGGAATGGTGGCATAATTTGGATTTCAGACTGGCAGAGGCCACAGAAGACAGTAGTGGGTGCCATGATATGTGAAAATGGCAGAGGAACTGCATACATGCAGATGCTTGGGGGAAAGACATTACAAGTAATAATATTTCTCAAAAATAATAGAAAAATAAATAGAGCATCTAAGGCTCTGAGAATAAGTTGGAGTGAGGCTCTTTGCAAAAGTAAGCCATTTGAAATCAGCTGTGTATATAGAAGAAATTTTTAAAAAGCACACACACAAGCCCAGACAGAATACATGCATAGAAAACATCTGATAATATCTTCAGCCTCTACCCAGGGATGACCACAAAACTCAAGGGCCCAGAGTCCTAGAGCTAAAGCCGGGAGACTGAAAAAATGCAGACCAGCGGGGCACTACTCATTCCTCCTGCTCTGATCCACTCTTGTACCAGGGGCCTGATCAGGCCTGCATCTGCCTCCTTCCTGAGGAGGCCAGAGGTCCCATCTGAACAGCCTTCCTACAGCAGTGTCCCACTTCAGGTGGCCAGGCGGGAGTTCCAGACCAGTGTGGTCTCCAGGACACTGACACAGCGGCCAAGTTTACTGGCGCTGGGGCCACCACAGTTGGTGTGGTTGGTTCAGGGGCCGGTACTGGAAGAGTGTTTGGCAGCTTGATCATTGGTTATGCCAAGAACTCGTCTCTGAAGCAGCAGCTCTTCTCCTATGCCATTCTGGGCTTTGCCCTATCTGAGGCTATGTGGCTCTTCTATCTGATGGTCATCTTCCTCATCAATTTCGCCATGTGAGGCTCCATGGAGGTCTCCTACCCACCCCTGCTGCTTGGACTCCAGGCCATGCCTGCGGCTGGAGTGTGCTAAGCTTTACCATTAAACACAATGTTTCTCTAAACTCAAAAAAGAAAAAAACCTCAAAGGCCCATAAATTAGCAAAGGTCTTCCATATTGGTCTACAAATATTGGAGATGCAACTATTTTTTCAAATGCCAAATTTTCAATGATCACAGGGCATACAAAGAAACGAGGAAATACTCATTTAAAGAAAGAAAATAAATCTCCAGAAGCCATCTCTGAAGAAACACATGCATCAGTTACTAGACAAAGACTTTCAAAGGAAACTATCTTAACATAGTACAAGGCATATCTGGAAAACCCACAGCAAATGTCATACTCAATGATGAAAACTGAAAGCATTTCCTTTAAGATGAGGAACAAGGCAAGTATGCCTACATTCACCACTTCTATTCAACCAAGTACAAGCTCTAGTCAGAGAAATTAGGCAAAGAAAAAAATAAAAGGCATTTAAACTGGAAAGAAAGAAAATTTTCTGTTTGCAAACAATATGATCTTATATGCATAAAATCCTAAAGATTCTACCAAAAACCTGTTAGAACTGATAAATGAATTCAGCAAAGTAGCAGGATGCAAAGTCAATACACAAAAATCAGTGGCATTTCTAAACACTAACAATGAATTATCCAAAAAGGAAATAACAAACACAATTCCATTTACAACAGCATCAAAAAAAAATAAAATACTTAGGAATTAACCAAAGAGGTGAAGACTTGTACAATGAAAATGACAAAACATTACTGAAAGGAATTAAAGATGTATATAAATAAAGCACATTCCATGTTCATGGGTTGGAAGACAATATCGTTAAGATGTCAATAGCACCCAAAGCAACCTACAGATTCAATACAATCACTGTCTAAATCCCAAGGACATTTTTTACAGAATTAGAAATGCCATCCTAAAATTCATATGGAATCTCACAGGACCTTGAATAGCCACAATAATCTTGAAAAAAAATAACAAAGTTGGAGGCCTGGTTTCCAAACATATTACAAAGTTACCATAATCAGGGGCTTCCCTGGTGGCGCAGTGGTTGGGAGTCCGCCTGCCGATGCAGGGGACATGGGTTCGTGTCCCGGTCCAGGAAGATCCCACATGCCGCGGCAGCGGCTGGGCCCGTGAGCCATGGCCGCTGAGCCTGCGCGTCCGGAGCCTGTGCTCCACAACGGGAGAGGCCACAGCAGTGAGAGGCCCGCGTATCGCAAAAAAAAAAAAAAAAAGTTACCATAATCAAAACACTGTGGTACTGGCATAAAGACAGACATATAGACAAATGGAAAGGAATAGAGAGCCCAGAAATACACCCTCATGCATATTGTGAAATAATTTTTGACAGAGGTGCCAAGACCATTCAAAGAGGAAATGACAGTCTTTTCCAGAAGTGGTGTTGGGAAAACTGGATGTCCACATATAGAAGAATAAAAATGGGAAGATAGCGGTGTGGGAAGACACAGAGTTGGCATCTCCCCACAACTAGGGCACCTGCCAGCTGCTGGTGGGGGACTCCAACACCCAGGGAGATGGGAGGAACCCCAAAGTGAACCGGTAGGACATAGGGGGACTGAGGGGGAAGGAGAAGTGGAGGCCAGAAAGGAATGGCACCCCTGAGGCCAGGGAGATCAGGAGAGGCAGGTGGAAGGGGCCCTCCAGGAGGAGCAGAACAGGAGTGGAGGTCATTTGCCCTGCCTACTTGGACCCGGGGAGCCTGCTGAGCTCCCAGGCCAATCCCCTGCCCTCCAAACCCCCTCCATGCCATGAGGGTCCTTGGGGACATAGGAGGGAGGCCCAGAATATAAGGAGAGGCAGGCGGGAGGGGCCTTCCAGGAGCACCAGGAGAGGATAGAAGGGTGTTAGCCCTGCCCACTCAAGCCCAGAAAGCCTACTGGTCTCCCAGGTGAGGTCCCCCACTCTCTGAGACCAGGGGTTGGGGGCACGCCTGGGGCCCTTCTGTTCCTTGAGCCTAAGCCCCAACACCCCACAGTCCCCAGGGCCTTTTCCAACCCTGCTGGTCCTGAGCATTGGTCCCGCCCACCACCCAAAACTTGCCCTGCTTAGGCTCCACCCTCCACAACCAAGGTCTTTTCTCCCTTTTTTTTCTTTTCCCTCCTCCTCTTTTGTTACTATTGTGGTACTGATGTAGTTTCCAGTTGTTGATTCATCTATATTTTTATTTTTATATTCTTTATAACATATCTGTTATTTTTCTAGTCTAATTTTATTTTTTACTTTGTTTTTATTTTTTGTATTTTGTTTTTTATTTTTGCCACCCCACGCAGCTTGTGGGATCTTGGCTCATGAGCCTGGGGTCAGGCCAAAGCTCCTGCAGTAGGAGCTCCAAGTCCAAACCACTGGACCAACAGAGAACTTCAGACACCAGGGAATATTCATTGGAGTGAGGTCACACAGAGTTCCTCATCTCAGTACCAAGACCCAGCTCTACTCAATAGCCTACAAACTGCCGTTTTGGAAGCCTCAGGCCAAACAACCAGTAAGACAGGAACATAATCCCACTCATTAAAAAGAGAGAGAGAGAGAGAGATGGCAAAACAGTATGTCACAGATGAAGGAGCAAGGTAAACACCTACAAGACCAAATAAATGAAGAGGAAATAAGCAATCTACCTGAAAAAGAGTTCAGAGTAATGACGGTAAAGATGATCCAGAAGCTCGGAAATAGAATGGAAGCACAAATTGAGAAAACACAAGAAATGTTTAACAAAGATCTAGAAGAACTAAAGAACAAACAAACAGAGATAAACAACACAATAACTGAAATGAAAAATACACTAGAAGGAATAAATAACAGAATAATTGAGGCAAAAGAATGAATAAGTGAGCTGGAAGCCAAAATGGTGGAAATAACTGCTGAGGAACAGAATAAAGAAAAAAGAATGAAATGAATTGATGACAGTCTCAGAGACCTCTGGGACAACTTTAAATGCACCATTTGAATTATAGGGGTCCCAGAAGAAGCAGAGAAAAAAAATCGTCTTAGAAAATATTTGAAAAAATTGTAGTGGAAAACTTGCCTAACATGGGAAAGGAAATAGTCACCCAAATCCAGGAAGCACAGAGAGTCCCATACAGGATAAACCCTAGGAAAAACACACCAAGACACATATTAATCAAACTAACAAAAATTAAATTCAAAGAAAAAATATTAAGGCAGCAAGGGAAAAACAAAAAATAACATACAAAGGAATCCCCATAAGGTTATCAGCTGATTTTTCAGCAGAAACTCAGCAGGCCAGAAGGGAGTGGCAGGATATATTTAAAATGACGAAAGAGAAAAATCTACAACCAAGATTACTCTACTCAGCAAGAATCTCATTCAGATTCGATGGAAGTCAAAAGCTTTTCAGAAAAAAAAAAAAAAAGCTTTTCGACAAGCAAAAGCTAAGAAAATTCAGCACCACCAAGCCAGCTTTTCAACAAATGCTAAAGAAACTTCTCTAAGCAGGAAACACAAGAGAAGAAAAAGACCCACAAAAACAAACCCAAGGGCTTCCCTGGTGGTGCAGTGGTTGGGAGTCCGCCTGCCGATGCGGGGGGCGCAGGTTTGTGCCCCAGTCCGGGAGGGTCTCGCGTGCTGTGGAGCGGCTGGGCCCGTGGGCCATGGCCGCTGGGCCTGCACGTCCAGGGCCTGTGCTCCACAGCTGGGGGGTGGGGGGTGGGAGTGGCTACAGTGGTGGGAGGCCCACATACCGCAAACAAAACAAAACAAAAAACAAAACAATTAAGAAAATGGTAATAGGAGCATTCATATTGATAATAACCTTGAATGTAAATGGATTAAATGCCCCAACCAAAAGACACAGACTAGCTGAATGGATACAAAAACAAGACCCATATATATGCTGCCTACAAGAGACCCAATTCAGACCTAGGGACACATACAGACTGAAAGTGAATGGACAGAAAAAGATATTCCATGCAAATGGAATCATAAGATAGCTGGAGTAGCAACACTCATATCAGATAAAATAGACTTTAAAAGAAAGACTGTTACAAAAGATAAGGAGGAACACTACATAATCATCAAGGGATCAATCCAAGACGAAGATATAACAATTATAAATGTTTTTGCACCCAACACAGGAGCACCTCAATACATAAGGCAAATGCTAACAACCATGAATGAAGAAATCGACAGTAACACATTAATAGTAGGGGATTTTAACACCCCACATACAACAATGGACAGATCATCCAAGCAGAAAATAAATAAGGAAACACAAGCTTTAAATGACACAATAGATCAGATAGATCTCATTGATATTTATAGAACATTCCACCCAAAAGTGGCAGAATACACTTTCTTCTTGAGTGCATATGGAACATTCTCCAGGATAGATCACATCTTGGGTCACAAATCAAGCCTCAAAAAATTAAAGAAAATTAAAGTCATATCAAGCATCTTTTCTGACCACAACGCTATGAGATTAGAAATCAATTACAGGAAAAAAACTGCAAAAAACACAAATATATGGAGGCTAAACAGTGCACTACTAAATAACCAACATTTCACTGTAGAAATCAAAGAAGAAATTTAAAAATACATAGAAACAAATGACAATGTAAACACATTGTCCTAGAACCTATGGGACACAGCAAAAGCAGTTCTAAGAGGGAACTTTTTAGCAATTCAATCTCACCTCAAGAAAAAAGAAAAATCTCAAATAAAGAATCGAACCCTACACTTTAAACAACTTGACAAAGGAGAACAAAGAAAACCCAAAGTCAGGGGAAGGAAAGAAATCAAAGATCACAGCAGAAATAAATGAAATAGAAATGAAGAAAATAATAGCAAAGATCAATAAAACTAAGAGCTCGTTCTTTGAGAAGATAAACAAAATTGATAAACCCTTACCCAGACTCATCAAGAAAAAATGGGAGAGGACACAAATCAATAAAATTAGAAATGAAATAGGAGAAATCACAACCGCATAAATACAAAGGATTACAAAAGACTACTACAAAAAACTATATGCCAATGAAATGGACAACCATGAAGAAATCAACAAATTCTTGGAAAGGTACAATTTTCCAAGACTGAACCAGGAATTATTAGAAAATATAAAAGAGCTCACAAGTAATGAAATTGAAACTCTAACTAAAAATCTTCCAACAAACAAAAGTCCAGGATCAGTTGACTTCACAGGCAAATTCCATCAAACATTTAGAGAAGAACTACCACGGATCCTTCTCAAATTCTTCCAAAAAGTTGCAGAGGGAGAAACACTCCCAAATTCATTCTACAAAGCCACGATCACCCTGATACCAAAACCAGACAAAGATATCACAAAAAAAGAAAATTACAGACCGATATCACTGATGAACATAGATGCAAAAATCCTGGACAAAATACTAGCAAACAGAATGCAACAGCACATTAAAAGGATCGTACATCATGATCAAGTGGGATTTATCCCAGGAATGCAAGGATTCTTCAATATATGCAAATCAATCAATGTGATACACCACATTAACAAATTGAAGAATAGAAACCATATGATCATCTCAATAGATGCAGAAAAAGCTTTTGACAAAATTCAACACCCATTTATGACAAAAACTCTCCAGAAAACGGGCATAGAGGGAAGCTACCTCAACATAATAAAGGCCATATATGACAAACCCACAGCAAGCATCATAATAAATGGTGAAAAACTGACAGCATTTCCACTAAGATCAGGAACAAGACAAGGATGTCCACTCTCACCACTCTCATTCAACATAGTTTTGGAAGTCCTAGCCATGGCAATCAGAGAAGAAAAAGAAATAAAAGGAATACAAATTGGAAAAGAAGAAGTAAAACTGTCAATATTTGCCAATAACATGATACTACACATAGAAAATACTAAAGCTGACATTAGAAAACTACTAGAACTAATCAATGAATTTGGTAAGGTTGCAGGACACAAAATTAATGCACAGAAATCTCTGGCATTCCTATACACCAACAATGAAAAATCAGAAAGAGAAATTACGGAAACTCTCCCATTTACCACTGCAACAAAAAGAATAAAATACCTAGGAATAAACCTGCCTAAAGAGGCGAAAAACTTGTACTCAGAAAACTATAAAACACTGATCAAAGATATCAAAGATGACATAAACAGATGGAGAAGTATACCATGTTCTTGGATTGGAAATCTCAATATTGCGAAAATGACTATACTACCCAAAGCAATCTATAGATTCAGTGCAATCCCTATCAAACTACCAATGGCATTCTTCACAGAATTAGAACAAAAAATTATACAATTCGTATGGAAACACAAAAGGCCCGAATAGCCAAAGCAATCCTGAGAAAGAAAAATGGAGTTGGAGGAATCAGGCTCCCTGACTTCAAACTATACCGCAAAGCTACAGTAATCAAGACAGTATGGTACTGGCACAAAAACAGAAATACAGATCAATGGTAGAGGAGAGAATGCCCAGAGATAAACCCACACACATATGGGCACCTAATTTATGACAAATGAGGCAAGAACATACAATGGAGAAAAGACAGTCTCTTCAATAAGTGGTGCTGGGAAAACTGGACAGCTACATACATGTAAACAAAAAAAATTAGAACACTACCTAACACCATACACAAAAGTAAACTCTAAACGGATTAAAGACTTAAATGTAAGACCAGATAGTATAAAACTCTTAGAGGAAAACAGGAAAAACACACTTTGACATATACCACAGCAAGATCTTTTTTGAGCCCCCTCCTAGAGTAACAGAACTAAAAACAAAAATGAACAAACGGGACATAATTAAACTTAAAAGTTTTGCACAGCAAAGGAAACAATAAACAAGACAACCCTCTGAATGGGAGAAAATATTTGCAAATGAAACAGACAAAGGATTAATCTCCAAAATATACAAACTGCTCATGGAGCTCAATATCAAAAGAACAATCCAGTTAAAAAATGGGCAGAAGACCTAAATAGACATTTTACCATGGAAGACATACTGATGGGCAAGAGGCACATGGAAAGTTGCTCAACATCACTAATTATTAGAGAAATGCAAATCAAAACTACAGTGAGGTATCACCTCACACCAGTCAGAATGGCCATTATCAAAAACTCTAGAAACAATAAATGCTGGAAAGGATGTGGTGAAAAGGGAACCCTCTTGCACTGCTGGTGGGAATATAAATTGATAGAGCCACTACTGAAAACCGTATGGAGGTTCCTTAAAAAACTAAATATAGAACTACCATATGACCCAGCAATCCCACTACTGGGCACATACCTTGAGAGAACCATAATTCAAAAAGAGACATGTGGGCTTCCCTGGTAGCACAGTGGTTGAGGGTCCACCTGCCAATGCAGGGGACATGGGTTCGTGACCCGGTCCAGGAAGATCCCACATGCCGCGGAGCGGCTGGGCCCGTGAGCCATGGCTGCTGAGCCTGTGCATCCAGAGCCTGTGCTCTGCAACAGGAGGGGCCATAGCAGTGAGAGGCCCAAGTACCGCCAAAAAAAAAAGACAAAAAGAGACATGTACCCCAGTGTTCAATGCAGCACTATTTACAATAGTCAGGACATGGAACCAACCTAAATGTCCATAGACAGATGAATGGATAAAGAAGATGTGGCACATATATACAATGGAATATTACTCAGCCATAAAAAGAAACAAAATTGAGTTATTTGTAGTGAGGTGGATGGCCCTAGAGTCTGTCATACAGAGTGAAGTAAGTCAGAAAGAGAAAAACAAATACTGTATGCTAACGCATATATATGGTATCTAAAAAAAAAAATGGTACTGATGAACATAGTTGCAGGGCAGGAATACAGAGGTAGACATAGAGAATGGACTTGAGGACATGGGGTGGGAGGGCGAAGCTGGGACGAAGTGAGAGTAGCATCGACATATATACACTACTGAATGTAAAATAGTTGGCTGGTGGGAAGCAGCAGTGTAGCACAGGGAGATCAGCTCAGTGCTTTGTGATGACCTACAGGGGTGGGAGAGGGAGGACAGGAAGGAGGCTCAAGAGGGGATGTGGGGACATGTGTGTGCATATGGCTGATTCACTTTGTTGTGCAACAGAAACTAACAGTGTTGTGAAGCAATTATACTGCAATAAAGATCTATTTTTTAAAAAAAGTAAAAGAAAAAAAGAATAAAGTTGGGCCCTTATCTTATACCATATACAAAAATTATTCAAAATGGATCAAAAACCTAAATATAAGAGATTAAACTATAAAACTCTTAGAAGAAAACCAAGAGGAAAAGCTTCAGGACACTGGATTTTGTAAAAATATTTGGAATATGATACTAAAAGTAAAGGCAATAAAAGAAAAGATAAATGGACTTCATCAAAATTAAAACCCTTTGGGGACTTCCCTAGTGGTCCAGTGGTAAAGAATCTACCTTACAATGCAGGGGACATGGGTTCAATCCCTGGTCAGGGAACTAAGATCCCACATGCCACAGAACAACCAAGCCCACGGGCCACAACTACTACTGAGCTCACGCACCTCAACTAGAAAGCCCGCGTGCCACAAACTACAGAGCCCACGCACCCTGGAGCCTGCATGCCATAACTAGAGAAGAGAAAACCCATGCGCCACAACTAGAGAGAAGCCTGTGCACCACAACAAAGAGCCCGCATGCCGCAACTAAGACCCTACACAGCCAAAAATAAATAAATAATAAATCTTAAAAAAAAAAATTAAAACCCTTTGTACAGCAAAGGACACCAATAACAGAGTGAAAGGCAATCCATGGAGGAGAAGAATATATTTCCAAATCAAGGATTAATATCTAGATTATACAAAAAACTACCACAACTCAGGAGCAACAACAACACTGACACACATACACACACAAAACTGATTTTAAAATGGGCAAGATGTTTCAATAAACATTTCTCTGAAGATATGCAAATGACCAATATAAGCACAGAAGATACTTAATATCTTAGTCATTAGGGAAATGCAAATAAAAACCACAAGGAGACACAACTTCGCACCCATTAGGATGGCTGTGATAAACAAAAATAAAGGAAAAGAAAAGAAAAGGTAAATAGCAAGCGTTAGTAAGGATGTGGAGAAATTGGGATCTTTTGCATTGCTAGTGTGATGTAAAGTGGTATGGCTGCTGTGGAAAACAATTTGGTGGTTCCTCAAAAACTAAACATAAAATCAGCATATGATCCAACCACTCCACTCTGGGTATACACCCAAAAGAACTGAAAGCAGAGACTCAAACAGATACTTTTACACCCATGTTCACTGCAGCATTAATCACAACAACCAGAAGGTAGAAGCAATGTAAGTGCCCATCAACAGATGAATGGATAAGCAAAATGTGGTTTGTACATGCAAAGGAATATTATTCAGCCTTAAAAAGGAAGGAACGTCTGACATATGTTACAATAGGGATAAAGCCTGAAGATAGAATGCTAAGTGAAATAAACCAGAAGGAAATATATTATATTATTCCAATTATATGAAATATCTGTAACAGGCAAATTCATAGAGACAAAGTACGATAATGATGTCAGAGGCTGGGGGTAGGGAGTAATGGAGAGTTACTGTTTATGTGGGTACACAGTTTCAGTTTGGGAAGATGAAAAAGTTCTGGAGATGTGTGGTAGTGATAGTTACAGAACAATAGGAATGTGCTTAATGGCACAGAACTGTACACTTAAAAACGGCTTAAATGATCATTCTTATGTTATTTACATTTTACCATGATAAAAAAAATTTAACTCCTTATCAAATGCAAAGTTATCTAGATTTTCTCCTATGTTTCTCTCTAGAAGTTTTATAGTTTTGTGTCTTACATTTAAGTCTATGACCTATTTTGACTTAATTTTTGTGAAAGGTGTAAGGTGTGTCTCGGTTCTTTTTTAAAGATGTGAGATTTATATGTATAATGGAGTACCACTAAGCCATAAACAGAATGAAATTTGCAGCAACAGAGATAGCCATGGAGGGTATTACACTAAGGGAAATATGTCAGAAAAAGAAAGACAAATAATGTATGATCACTTATATGTGGAATCTAAAAAATACACCAAACAAGTGAATATAACAAAAAAAGAAGCAGACTCACAGATATAGAGAACAACCTAGTGGTTACCACTGGGACAGGGAAGGGAGGACGGGCAATATAGGGGTAGGAGATTAAGAGGTACAAATTATTACATATAAAATAAACTACAAGGATATATTATACAACATGTGGAATATAACCAATGTTTTATAAAATGCACATTGAAACTGTCAAAACATAAAATAAAACAAAGATAAAAGAATTCTAAAAAGAAAGAAGGTACAATTTTCCAAGACTGAACCAGGAAGAATTAGAAAATATAAACAGACCCACCACTAGTAATGAAATTGAAACTGTAATTAAAATCTTCCAACAAACAAAAGTCCAGGACCAGATGGCTTAACAGGCAAATTCTATCAAACATTTAGAGAAGAGCTAACACCAATCATTCTCAAACTCTTCCAAAAAATTGTGGAGGGAGAAACATTCCCAAATTCATCCTACAAAGCCATGATCACCCTGATACCAAAACCAGACATCTTTTTCACAAAAAAAGAAAATTATAGACCAATATCACTGATGAACATAGATGCAAAAATCCTGAACAAAATACTAGCAAACAGAATGCAACAGCACATTAAAAGGATCATACACCATGATCAAGTGGGATTTATCCCAGGAATGCAAGGATTCTTCAATATATGCAAATCAATCAATGTGATACACCATATTAACAAATTAAGGAATAAAAACCATATGATCATCTCAATAGATGCAGAAAAAGCTTTTGACAATATTCAACACCCATTTATGATAAAAACTTTCCAGAAAGTGGGCATAGAGGGAAGCTACCTCAACATAATAAAGGCCATATATGACAAACCCACAGCAAACATCATTCTCAATAGTGAAAAACTGAAGGCATTTCCACTAAGATCAGGAACAAGCCAAGGATGTCCACTCACGCCACTCTCATTCAACATAGTTTTGGAAGGCCTAGCCACAGCAATCAGAAAAGAAAAAGAAATAAAAGGAATACAAATTGGAAAAGAAGAAGTAAAACTGTCACTGTTTGCAGATGACATGATACTATATGTAGAAAATCCTAAAGATGCCACCAGAAAACTACTAGAACTAATCAATGAATTTGGTAAAGTTGCATGATACAAAATTAATGCACAGAAATCTCTGGCACTCCTATACACTAACAACAAAAAATCAGAAAGAGAAATTAAGGAGGTAATCCCATTTGCCATTGCAAAAAGAATAAAATACCTAGGAATAAACCTCCCTAAAGAGGCAAAAGACCTGTACTCAGAAAACTGTAAAACACTGATGAAAGAAATCAGAGATGACATAAACAGATGGAGAAATATACCATGTTCTTGGATTGGAAGAATCAATATTGTGAAAATGACTCTACTACCCAAAGCAATCTACAGATTCAATGCAACCCCTATAAAACTACCAATGGCATTTTTCACAGAACTAGAACAAAAAATTTCACAATTCGTATGGAAACACAAAAGACCCCAGATAACAAAAGCAATCTTGAGAAAGAAAAACGGAGCTGGAGGAATCAGGCTCCCTGACTTCAAACTATACTACAAAGCTACAGTAATCAAGACAGTATGGCACTGGCACAAAAACAGAAATATAGATCAATGGTACAGGATAGAATGCCCAGAGATCAACCCACGCAAATATGGGCACCTAATTTATGACAAATGAGGCAAGAACATACAATGGAGAAAAGACAGCCTCTTCAATAAGTGGTGCTAGGAAAACTGGACAGCTACATGTAAAAGAATGAAATTAGAACACTCCCTAACACCATACACAAAAATAAACTCAAAATGGATTAGAGACCTAAATGTAAGACCGGACACTATAAAACTCTTACAAGAAAACATAGGAAAAATACTCTTTGACAGAAACCACAGCAAGATCTTTTTTGACCCACCTCCTAGAGTAATGAAATAAAAACAAAAATAAACAAATGGGACCTAATGAAACTTAAAACCTTTTACACAGCAAAGGAAACCATAAACAAGATGAAACGACAACCCTTGGAATGGGAGAAAATATTTGCAAATGAAGCAACTGACAAAGGATTAATTTCCAAAATATACCAACAGCTCATGGAGCTGAATATCAAAAAAAACAAACAACCCAATTAAAAAATGGGCAGAAGACCTAAATAGACATTTCTCCAAAGAAGACACACAGATGGCCAAGAGACACATGAAAAGATGCTCAACATCACTAATTAATAGAGAAATGCAAATCAAAACTACAATGAGGTATCACCTCACACCAGTCAGAATGGCCATCAACAAAAAATGTACAAACAGGGCTTCCCTGGTGGCACAGTGGTTGAGAGTCCACCTGCCGATGCAGGGGACACAGGTTCGTGCCCCGGGCCGGGAAGATCCCACATGCCACAGAGTGGCTGGGCCCGTGAGCCATGGCCGCTGAGCCTGCACGCCCAGAGCCTGTGCTCCTCAATGGGAGAGGCCACAACAGTGAGAGGCCCGTGTACCACAAAAAAAAAAAAAAATGTACAAACAATAAATGCTGGAAAGGGTGTGGAGAAAAGGGAACCCTCTTGCACTGTTGGGGGGAATGTAAGCTGATACAGCCACTATGGAGAACAGTATGGAGGTTCCTTAAAAAACTGAAAATAGAACTACCATATGACCCAGCAATCCCACTGGGCATATACCCAGAGAGAACCATAATGCAAAAGGACAAATGTACCCCAATGTTCAGTGCAGCACTATTTACAATAGCCAGGACATGGAAACAACCTAAATGTCCAATAATAGATGAATGGATAAAGAAGATGTGGCACATATATACAATGGAATATTACTCGTCCATAAAAAGGAACAAAATTGGGTCTCTGCAGCCAGAGACCCCAGGACCTAGTTCTGTCTACCAGCAAGCTGACACCTGCTCTAAGACACCATGGACCCCCTCAGCTAGCCACCCCAGGATTCAGTCCCACTCACCAGTGGGCCAAGACCAGCTTTGGGATACATCTGACGCCACAGCCAGCCATGTCAGGAACTGGCCCACTCACCAGCAGGTGGACACTAGATCCGGGACTCCTGGCCCACAACCACCCACCCCAGAACCTGGCTCTGCCCACTACTGGGCCGGCACTAGGCCCTGGACACCTCAAGCTTCACTACCAGCCACCTTGTGACCTGGCCCTGCCCACCAGAGGCCTCCACACAAGGCAGGGCCTGGCAACCAATCAGACTGGGGCTGGCCATGCCTACCAGACCACCCACAGTTGTTGGCCGGCCACAAGAGAAGGACTCATGCAGCCCCCATAGGGGGCACCCCTAGAATATATAGCTCTACTGAAGAGAGGGGCAAGCACCACTGGGAGGTATAGGATGTCTCCTACAAAAGCCCACTTCTCCAAGGCTGGCAAATGTAACCAACCTACCAGATACATAAAAATAAAAACAGTAATCTAGGCAAAATGAGGTGACAGAGAAACATGTTCCAAATAAAGGAACAAGATAAAACCCCAGAAGAACTAAGTGAAGTGGAAATAGGCAGTCTATCCAATACAGAGTTCAAGGTAATAATCATAAAAATGTTGAAGAACTTGAGAGAAGGTTGAACAGAGTGAGAACTTAGAAGTTTTTAATAAAGAGTTAGAAAATATAAAGAAGAGCCAAACAGAGATAAAGAATAAATAACAGGAAAACAAAAAAAGAAATGAAAGATTCTCTAGAAGGAATCAACAGTGGATGAGATGATGCAAAGGAATGGATCAGTGAGCTGGAAGTTAAGAGTAGTGGCAATCATTGCTGCTGAACAGAAAAAAAGAAATAAGAATAAAAAGAAATTAATTGGGAGATTGAGATTGAAATATATACGCCAATGTGTATAAAATAGATAATAAGAACCTACTGTATAAAAAAATTTAATTTAATTTAAAAAAAAAAAGAAATGAGGATAGTTTAAGAGACCTCTGTGACAACGGCAAGCATGTTAACATTTGCATTTCAGGCGTCCCAGAAGGAGAAGAAAGAAAGAAAGGCAGGGAATATATTCGAAGATATCACAGCTGCAAACATCCCTAACCTGGGAAAGGAAACAGACATCCAGGTCCAGGAGGCACAGAGAGTCCCAAACAGGATGAACCCAAAGAGGATCAAGAAACAGAGTAATTGAAATGGTAAAAATTTAAAATAAAGGGTGAATATTAACATCAGCAAGGGAAAAGCAACAAGTTCCATACAAGGGAACTCCCATAAGGCTACCAGCTGACTTTTGAGCAGAAACCCTGCAGGCCAGAAGAGAGCGGCAGGGTTTAAAGTGATGAAAGGGAGAAACCTACAGCCAAGAACACTCTGCCTGGCAAGGTTTTCATTCTGATTTGATGGAGAGATCAAAAGTTTACAGACAAGCCAAAGCTACAAGAGTTCAGCACCACCAAGCCAGCTTTAAAAGAAATGTTACGGAACTTCTCTAAATGAAAAAGAAAAGGCAACAAGAAATATGAAAATTATGAAAGAAAAAAATCTCATTGGCAAAGGCAAATATACAATAAAGGCAGTAAATCAACCACACAGAATGCTAGTAGGAAGGTTAAAAGACAAAAGTAGTAAAATCACCTATATCTACAATAAGTAGTTAAGGGATACACAAAACAATAAGATGTAAAATGTGATGTCAAAAATAGTAAACAGGAGGGGGGGAGTAAAAATGCAGTGTTGTTAAAATGCTTTTGAACTCAGAGATTATCAACTTAAAATAATCCCATATAGGGCTTCCCTGGTGGCACAGTGGTTGAGAGTCTGCCTGCCGATGCAGGGGACACGGGTTCGTGCCCCGGTCCAGGAAGATCCCACATGCCACAGAACGGCTGGGCCTGTAAGACATGGCCACTGAGCCTGCGTGTCCAGAGCCTGTGCTCCTCAATGGGAGAGGCCACAACAGTGAGAGGCCTGCGTACCACAAAAAAAAAAAAAAAAAAAAACCCATATATATGTAGATTGCTATATATAAACCTCAAACCAAAAATCTATAATAGATACACACAGAGAAAAGAGAAAGGAATCCAAACATAACACTAAAGACTCATCAAATCACAAGTGATGAGAACAAAAGAAGAAATAGGCAATAAATATGTAATATCTTAGTATGGTATCAAATGGTAACTAGACTTATCATGGTGAGCATTTTGAAATGTACAGAAATATTGAATCACTATGTTGTAATAACATAGTATTGTAGGTTAATTTTACTTCAAAAACAAACTCATAGCAAAAGAGATCAGATTTACAGTTACCAGAGGTTGGGGTAGCGGAGGGAAATTGGATGAAAGCAGTCAAAAAGTACAGAATTCTAGTTACAAGATAAATAAGTACTACAGATGTAATGTAAAACATGATAAATATAATTAACACTGCTGTGTTATCTGTGAAAGTTATTAAAAGAGTAAATCCTAAGAGTTCTAGTCACAGGAAAAAAGTTTTTTTCTATTTCTTTAACTTTATATCCATGAGATGATGGATGTTCAACAAACTTATTGTGATAATATCATAATGTATGTAAGTCAATTCATTATGGTGTACCTCTTAAACTTATATAGTGCTATATGTCAAATATTTCTCAATAAAACTGGAAGAAAAAAAAAAGACCATCATTACCCGCCATGGAATTGTCAGTCTTTGCTTCTTTGTGAAAGATCATTTGCCTGTATTTGTGTGTATCTACTTCTCAGCTCTCAATTCTGTTTCATTAATTTATGCACCTATTCTTTTAACACCATGCCATCTTAATTATTATAGCTTTCTAGATAGTCTTAAAACTGGGTATTGAGTCCTCCAACTTTGTTCTTTTTATTCAGTATTATTTTGATTACTCTAGGTCTTTTGCCTTTCCATATAGACTTTATTTTATTCTTTTTAATTTATTTGTTTGTATTTATTTATTATTCTTGGCTGTGTTGGGTCCTCATTGCAGTGTGGGCCTCTCATTGTGGTAGCTTCTCTTGCTGAGGAGCACGGATTCTAGAGCGCGCAGGCTTCAGTAGATGTGGCACGTGGGCTCAGTAGTTGTGGCTCACGGGCTTAGTTGCTCAATGGCATGTGGGATCTTCCCGGACCAGGGCTTGAACCCGTGTCCCCTGCATTGGCAGGCGGATTCTTAACCACTGCACCACCAGGGAAGCCCTCCACATAGACTTTAGAATCATAGCTACAAAATAGCTTATTGGGATTGTGTTGAATATATAAATTGACAGACATATGGCATCTTAACAATATTGCATCTTCCAATGAACAAGGAATATCTATTTATTTAGATCTTTGATTTATTCTATCAGAGTTTTGTAGTTTTCCTCATATAGATATTATACATATTTTATTACATTTTAAATTTTGTGTGCTATAAGTGATATTGTTTTTTAATTTCAAATTCCAAGTGTTTATTGCTGGTATATAGGCAATCAATTTACTTTTGTATATTAATCTTGTATCCTGCAACTTTGCTATACCTTCTTAGTAGTTCCAGGAGTTGGGGATGGGCGGGCGGTTTTTTGGTTGATTCTTTGGGATTTTCTGCATAGGGAATCATGTCGTCTGTGAAGAAACAAAATCTGTATATTTTTAAATTTCCTTTCTTTGTCTTGTTACACTAATTAGGACTTCCAGTATAAGAGGAATATGAAAGATGAGAGAGGACTTCCTTGCCTTGTTCCCCATCTTAGGGGGAAAGCATCCAGTTTCTCAACATTAAGTTTGATGTTGCTTCTAGGGTTTGTTTGTTTGTTTATTAAGATTTTATTTTTAGGGCAATTTTAGATTCACGACAAAATTAAGGGGAAGGTATAGAGATTTTCTGTATAACCCCTGCCCACACATGCATAGTCTCCCCCATTATCAACATCCCCCACCAGAGTAGTTCATTTGTTACAATTTATATACTTGCATTGAGGGCTTCCCTGGTGGTGCAGTGGTTAAGATTCCACCTGCCAATGCAGGCGACAGGGGTTCAAGCCCTGGTCCGGGAAGATCCCACATGTCGCAGAACAACTAAGCCCGTGCGCCACAACTACTGAGCCTACGTGCCACAGCTACTGAAGCCTGTGCGCCTAGAGCCCATGCTCTGCAACAAGAGAAGCCACGACAATGAGAAGCCCGCGCATCACAACAAAGAGTAGCCCCTGCCCGCCACAACTAGAGAAAGCCTGTGCGCAGCAGCAGAGACCTAATACAGCCTAAATAAATAAATAACCTAAATTAATTAATTAAAACTTGCACTGAGACGTCATAATCTCTCTAAGTCCATAGTTTACATTAGGGTTTACTCTTGGTGTTGTACATTCTATGAGTTTGGACAAATGTATAATGACATGTATTCAGCATTATAATACCAAAGAGTATTTTCAGTGCCCTAAAAATCTTCTGTGCTCCACCTATTCATCCCTCCCCATCCCCTACCCGCTGGGTAAAATTCTTACTCTCTCCATAGTTTTACCTTTTCCAGATATTGGAATCATACAGTATGTAACCATTTTAGATTGGTTTCTTTCACTTAATAATATGCATTTAAGGCTCCTCTATGGCTTTTTTTTTTTTTTTTGGCCATGCTGCACGGCTTGCAGGATCTTAGTTCCCCGATCAGGGATTGAACCCGAACCCTCAGCAGTGAAAGCACAAAGTCCTAACCACTGGACTGCCAGGGAATTCCCAAGGCTCCTCCATGTCTTTTCATGTCTTGATAGTTCACTTCTTTTTAGCACTGAATAATATTCCAATGTCTGGATGTACCACGGTTTACCCATTCACCTACTGAAGGACATATTGGTTGCTTCTAAGTTTTGGCAATTATGAATAAAGCTGCTATCAACATCCATGTGCAGGTTTTTGTATGGACGTAAGTTTTCAACTCTTAAGGGTAAATACCAAGAAGTGTGACTGCTGCATGGTATGGTAAGAGTATGTTTAGTCTTGTACAAAACCACCAAACTGTCTTCCCAAGTGATTGTACCATTTTGCATTCCCACCAGCAATGAATGAGCGTTCCTATAGCTCCACATCTTCACCAGCATTTAGTGTTGTCAGTGTTCCAGATTTTGGTCATTCTGATAGGTGTGTAGTGGTATCGCATTGTTGTTTTTATTTTAATTTTTTGTTTTTTCAAATTTTTATTTATTTTTTGACCATGCTGTGTGGCATGCAGGATCCCAGTTCCACAACCAGGGATCAAACCCACACCCCCTGCAGTGGAAGCACGGACCACTGGACCGCCAAGGAAGTCCCTCATTGTTGTTTTAATTTGCATTTTTTCCCTGATGATATATTATGTGGAGCATCTTTTCATATGCTATATATACCATTTGTATATCTTCTTTGATAAAGTATCTGTTAAGGTCTTTGGCTCATTTTTTAATCCAGTTGTTCGTTTTCTTATTGTTGAGTTTTTTAAATTCTTTGTATAATTTAGATAACAGGCCTTTATCAGATGTGTCTTTTACACATAATCTCTCCCAGCCTGTGGCTTGTCTTCTCATTCTCTTGACATTGTCTTTCACAGAGCAGAAGTTTTCTAATTTTAATGAAGTCCAGCTTATTATTTTGGGAAGAAAGCAATACTAAGACCCCAGAACACCTTCTGTGTGATACATACAACCCAGAGTGCTATGGACACAAAGGGGTCAATCCAGGATAATCATTAATTTTAAAAGATCTTGATATTTCTGCTTCATAGAAAATAATACACCTGCAGTTCAGCAGACCAGCCCTTGGCCAGGGTGAAGAAAGACCAGATTATTCACAGCTTGTATTCTGAGTGCATCCCACTTACCTCCTTACCACAGGGAATCCCAAACAATAAGAAAAGCAAATGTAAATAAATTATGGAAAGGAAGAAGAAATAGCTATGACATATTAAAAAACAACAACAACAAAATGAGTCTCTTTTTTTTTTTTTTTTTTTTTTTTGCCGTATGCGGGCCTCTCACTGTTGTGGCCTCACCCGCTGTGGAGCACAGGCTCCGGACGCGCAGGCCCAGCGGCCATGGCCCACAGGCCCAGCCGCTCCGCGGCACGTGGGATCCTCCCAGACCGGGACACGAACCCATGCCCCCTGCATCGGCAGGTGGACTCCCAACCACTGCGCCACCAGGGAAGCCCGAGCCTCTTTTTGATCACATAAAACCTGCTTTAAACTTTCCAAGTGGGCTGAGTTTTTAGTTGTTAATTACAAATACTGGTACCAACACAGCAAACTACCTTCTGTGACATGACAGTATTGAGTTTAAGTTCCATCATCAACATCATAAAGAATTATTTCCTTAGTATTGCTTTCTCCCCATCTCCTTATTAATAGGGTTTGGAAATTTCACCCACAATCTTAGACTCTGCCTTATTATAAACAGATATGATTAATTACTACAAGGAACTCAGATACAACCCCCAGCTTTATCTCAACAGATATAAACTACATTTAAAAATCACCCACCTCCACATGATCTCTGGTACTGTTAACAACTACCACAACAGTTCATTTTGAAAGCATTGATCCTTAGATTCATGTTTCCCAGATCAATAATATACATCATTTTTTCCTGCCTATTGGACATCCATTCCTTATGGAAATCTTAAACTGAGGATTTTTAGGAATCTCCTAGAAGCCACTAACTTCTGATTCTTCAATACCCTTTTCAGTCCCCCTACTTTACTACTGACCTTTTTATAAAATATGCGTTTACTGGGTCATGCTGAAAATTGTATTTCATAGTGTAAGTCACTTTTTCACAGAACTAGAACAAAAAATTTCACAATTTGTATGGAAACACAAAAGACCCCGAATAGCCAAAGCAATCCTGAGAACGAAAAACAGAGCTGGAGGAATCAGGCTCCCTGACTTCAGACTATACTACAAAGCTAGAGTAATCAAGACAGTATGGTACTGGCACAAAAACGGAAATATAGATCAATGGAACAGGATTAGAAAGCCCAGAGATAAACCCCCGCACATATGGTCACCTTATCTTTGATAAAGGAGGCAGGAATGTACAGTGGAGAAAGGACAGCCTCTTCAATAAGTTGTGCTGGGAAAACTGGACAGCTACATGTAAAAGTATGAGATTAGAACACTCTCTAACACCATTCACAAAAATAAGCTCAAAATGGATTAAAGACCTAAATGTAAGGCCAGAAACTATCAAACTCTTAGAGGAAAACATAGGCAGAACACTGACATAAATCACAGCAAGATCCTTTTTGACCCACCTCCTAGAGAAATGGAAATAAAAACAAAAATAAACAAATGGGACCTAATGAAACTTCAAAGCTTTTGCACAGCAAAGGAAACCATAAACAAGACCAAAAGACAACCCTCAGAATGGGAGAAAATATTTGCAAATGAAGCAACTGACAAAGGATTAATCTCTAAAATTTACAAGCAGCTCATGCAGCTCAATAACAAAAAAACAAACAACCCAATCCAAAAATGGGCAGAAGACCTAAATAGACATTTCTCCAAAGAAGATATACAGATTGCCAACAAACACATGAAAGAATGCTCAACATCGTTAATCATTAGAGAAATGCAAATCAAAACCACAATGAGATATCATCTCACACTGGTCAGATTGGCCATCATCAAAAAATGTAGAAACAATAAATGCTGGAAAGGGTGTGGAGAAAAGGGGACACTCTTTCACTGCTGGTGGGAATGTGAATTGGTACAACCACTATGCAGAACAGTATGGAGGTTCCTTAAGCTACAAATAGAACTACCATATGACCCAGCAATCCCACTACTGGGCGTATACCCTGAGAAAACCATAATTCAAAAAGAGTCATGTACCAAAATGTTCATTGCAGCTCTATTTACAATAGCCAGGAGATGGAAGCAACCTAAGTGTCCATCATCAGATGAATGGATAAAGAAGATGTGGCACATATATACAATGGAATATTACTCAGCCATAAAACGAAACGAAATTGAGTTATTTGTAGTGAGGTGGATGGACCTAGAGTCTGTCATACAGAGTGAAGTAAGTCAGAAAGAGAAAGATAAATACCATATGCTAACACATATATATGGAATCTAAGGGGAAAAAATGTCATGAAGAACCTAGGGGTAAGATGGGAATAAAGACACAGACCTACTAGAGAATGGACTTGAGGATATAGGGAGGCGGAAGGGTAAGCTGTGACAAAGTGAGAGTGGCATGGACATATATACACTACCAAACATAAAATAGATAGCCAGTGGGAAGCAGCCACATAGCACAGGGAGATCAGCTTGGTGCTATGTGACCACGTAGAGCAGTGGGATAGGGAGGAAGGGTGGGAGGGAGGGAGATGCAAGAGGGAAGAGATATGGGAATATATGTATATGTATAATTGATTCTCTTTGTTATAAAACAGAAACTAACACACCATTGTAAAGCAATAATACTCCAATAAAGGTGTAAAAAATAATAATAATAATAAATGTGGAAGCCACTGACTTAATCTGACCCCATACTTTGCCTCGCTCCAGCTACCAGGGCACTTCCATTTTGGTCCATCATCAACAATACCCTCATGCCCTTAACCTCCTCTGAATGTTCTGTTCACTTCTTTGCTCAAACTGAAACCTAACAACACAGGTTTCATAAACACAACTGTGGCAAGGATAGACGTCATTAGAAGTGCTTCAAGCAGGAAACATTCTGCTTTATCTTGATCCTCATTGGACTTACATAGTTTCTGTTCCCCACTCCCCTCAACCCCTGGTGATATCTAAACTATTTTCTCTCTCTCTCAATTTGCCCATTCTAGATATTTCACATAAGTGGAATCAAACAATATTTGTTCTTTTGTGTCTGGCTTATTTCACTTAGCATAATGCTTTATCCATGTAGTAGCATGTATCAAGACTTCATTCCTTTATATGGCTAAGAAATAGTCCATGATATGTATACACTACCTATTGTTTATCCATTCATCTGTTGATAGACATTTGGGTTGTTTCTACCTTTTGGCTATTGTGAATAATACTGCTATGAACATTAGTGTACAAGTATCTACTTGAGTCCCTGCTTTCCATTCTTTACGGTATATACCCAGAAGTGGAATTTATGGATCATTTGGTAATTCTATGTTTAGCTTTGTGAGGAACCACCAAATAATTTTTCATAGTACTGCACCATTTTACATTCCCGCCAGTAATATATGAGGGTTCCAATTTTTCTACATTCTCACCAACACTTGTTATTTTCTGGTTTTTCATTTTTAAATGTTTTTATTCTAGCCATTTTAGTAGATATAAAATGGTATCTCATTGTGGTTCTGATTTACATCTCCCTAATGACTCATGATGTTGAGCATCTTTTCATGTATTTACTGGCTAATTTTGTATCTTCTTTGGGGTGGCTTTTTTTTTTTTTTGGCTGTACGTGGGCCTCTCACTGTCGCGGTCTCTCCCATTGCAGAGCACAGGCTCCGGACTCGCAGGCTCAATGGCCATGGCTCACGGGCCCAGCCGCTCCGCAGCATGTGGGATCTTCCCGGACCGGGGCACGAACCCGTGTCCCTTGCATCGGCAGGCGGACTCTCAACCACTGCATCACCAGGGAAGCCCTGGAGTGGCTATTTTTATATCTTCTTTGGAGAAAAGTCTATTCAAGTCCTTTTTCCGGCTTTTAAGTGGGTTAATTGTCTTTTTGTTGTCAAATTGTAGATGTTCTTTATATATTCTGGATTTTAAATCCTTATCAGATATATGATTTATAAATATTTTTTTCTATTCTGTGGGTTGTTTTTTCACTTTCATGATAATGCCCTTTGATGCACAAAACTTCTTGATTTTGATGAAGACCAGTTTATCTATTTTTCTTTTGTTCTTATAATTTTAGCATCATATCTAAGAATCCACTACCAAATCCAAGGTCATGGAGATTGACCCCTATGTTTTCTCTTAAGAATTTTATGATTTAACGCTTATATTTAGGTGTTTGGCCCATTTTCAGTTAATTTTTGTGTATGGTGTGAAGTAAAGATCTGACTTCACCCTTTTGCATGTGTTTATCCAGTTGCCCCAGCACCACTGTTGAAGAGACTATTCTCTCTCCCAATAAATGCACTTAGCACCCTTTTCAAAAATCAATTGTCCATACAGATGATACCACAAAGCTACAGTAATCAAAACACTGTGGTATTGGCACAAAAACCAGACATATAGATTACTGGGACAGAATAGAGAGCCTAGAAATAAACCCACACCCCTATAGTCAATTAATCTTCAACAAAGGAGACAAGAATACACAATATAGAAAAGATAGTCTCTTCAGCAAGTGGTATTGGGAAAGTTGGACATAAAAATCAATGAAATTGGGCTTCCCTGGTGGCGCAGTGGTTGAGAGTCCGCCTGCTGATGCAGGGGATGCGGGTTCGTGCCCCGGTCCGGGAAGATCCCACATGCCGCGGAGCGGCTGGGCCCGTGAGCCATGGCCGCTGAGCCTGTGCGTCCGGAGCCTGTGCTCTGCAGCAGGAGAGGCCACAACAGTGAGAGGGCCGCATACCGCAAAAAAAAAAAAAAAAAAAATCAATGAAATTAGAACACTCCCTCATGCCATACACAAAAATAAACTCAAAATGGCTTAAAAACTTAAATATAAGGTGGGACACCATAAAAGTCCTAGAAGAGATTATAGGCAAAATATTCTCTAAAATAGATCACAGCAATATTTTCTTAGGTTAGTCTACCAAGGCAAAAGAAATAAAGGCAAAAATAAATGACACCTGAATCAAACTCATAAGCTTTTGCACAACAAAGAAAACCATAAACAAAATGAAAAGACACCTAGAGATTGTAAGAAAATATTTGCCAAGGGTGCAATTGACAAGGGCTTAATTTCCAAAATACACAAACATCCCATACAACTCAATATCAAAAAAACAAACAACCCAGTCAAAAAATGGGCAGAAGACAGACATTTCTCCAAATAAGACATACAGATGGCCAACAGGCACATGAAAAGATGCTCAACATCACTAATTATTAGAGAAATGCAAATCGAAACTACAAGAGGTATCACCTCATACCAATCAGGATGGCCATCATCAAAAAATCTACAAACAATAAATGCTGGAGAGGGTGTGAAGAAAAGAGAACCCCCCTACACTGTTGGTGGGAATGTAAATTGGTGCAGCCACTATGGAAAACAGTATGGAGCTTCCTTAGAGAACTAAAACTGGAGTTACCATATGATCCAGCAATCCCACTCCTGGGCATATATCCAGAAAAGACAAAAACTTGGATTCAAAAAGATACATGCACCCCAACGTTCATAGCAGCACTATTTACAATAGCCAAGACATGGAAGCAACCTAAGTGTCCATCAACAGATGAATGGATAAAGAAGATGTGGTGTGTATACACATACATACACACGCACACACACACACACGCACACACACACACACACGCACACACACACACACACACACACACACATACACACAGGAATACTACTCGGCCATGAAAAAGAGTGAAATAATGCCATTTCCAGCAACATGGATGGACCTAGAGATTATCATACTAAGTGAAGTAAATCATACAAAGACAAATATTATATGATATCACTTCTATGTGGAATCTAAAAAATAGTACAAATGAACTTATTTACAAAACAGAAACAGACTCACAGACATAGAAAACAAACTTATGGTTACCAAAGTAGAAGGGGGGAGGGATAAATTAGGAGTATGGAATTAACAGATACACACTACCATATATAAAACAGACAAACAACAAGGATTTACTATATAGCACAAGGAACTATATTCAATATCTTGTAATAACCTATAATGGGAAAGAATAAAAAGAAGAGAAATATATACATATATATACACACATATATATAAACAAATCACTTTGCTATACATCTGAAACTAACACAGTATTATAAATCAACCACACTTCACTTAAAAAAAATGAATTGGCCATAGATGTATGGGTTTATTTCTGGACTTTCTGCCCACTTGAGTGATGGGGAACTCATTTCCTCTAAAATCAGCTCCTTCCAGATTGGGTAAGCTCTCATCATTTTCCTAAAATGGAGCTAAAATCTGCCTTCCCTGGACCTCTCCTGATATTTTCTGTTCTGTCTTTGGAGAACTTCTCTGCCCTCTGGCTCCCAAAACCCTGAGGGATTTGATGGATTAGCTGTCCCAGTCCTCCACTCCCCTACCCCCAGTCTGCTTTCCTCCATGGAAGGAAGGAAGGAATATTTATTAAGCACCTACTATGTGCCAAACTCATGCATTTTCTCACTTCACACTCATCACCACCCAGAGAGTTAAGTGTGATTATTATCCCCATTTTATACATGAGAAAACTGACACTCCAAGAGGCTAAGTGACCTACCTGAGGTTATAAAACCAGACTCCAGAACTCACACCTTTTCTAATATACCAGGTTAAACTTTGTCAGTTTTTTTTCATTTCTGCCAAGGACACAGTTTTGAGTTTGTTCTGCATGCTGAAGGGTAGAGGTCAGTCTCTTCAGCTCACAGAGGGAAAAAAGTGTCTAAAGAACACACAGCCAGCAATGAATCAGAGCCGAGATTAGTACCCAGGCTGCCAGATGCAGAGGAGTGGAGAGCGTTTAACCAGATTATAATTCTCCTTTCTAGCTGTGTGTACTTGAGCAAGTCAGGCTACCTCTCTGAGCTTCCATTTCCTCATCTGTGAAATGTTAACAGATGATACAACTGGACTTTCATTCAAAATAGCCAACCAGGTACACACCGAAAACTACCCATTCCACTCCAAACACTTAGAAATGACAGGAAAATAACATGAACAAGAAACCATAGCAGAGGTGCCCAAAAACAAGGGTTGAGGCACTCACCCACCCATGGGAGGCTGGGACCAGCACAAGAGCACCTAATATATGAGGTCAAGAACACATGCTCTTATATAGCCCTGCCCAGGTGCACATGGGAGAAATACCCAGAAGTGATGATGGATTCACAACCACTTCATGGAGTTCCCACAAACTTCCCAACTAGAAGAATTTACATCTGAGGAAACAGAGAAAAAGAACAATCTAAAAAGGGCTTAACAGCAAATATATTTAAATCACTCAAAGAGATAAAGGAAGGAAAATCTGACATAAAACAAGAACAGGAGACTGTGAAACAGAAACAGGCAGATATAAAAGAGCTCAGAGTTAGATATAAAGAGTATAATTGATAGAATAAAAACTCAATAGATGGGGAAACGGACCCAGAGCTGGGAAGGAATTTAACAAGGTCACATCAGATTTTGATGGTAGATACGGAACTAGAACCAAGGCTGGATTCAGGAGTTAGGTTCTCTGAGGAGAATGGATGTTCTGTTTTCCTCTCTCTTTCTTGTTTCTCTTACCTCTCCCTGAAGCGGAAGGCTGGTGTAAGGACTGAACTCCATAGCCCCTTTCTAGTTGAGAGACAGGGCTTCTATTCCTTGACTGGGTGGGGTGAGACAATAGGTTTCTCTTTGAGGTGGAGAGTTAGCAGCCCTCTCCTCTGGAACTTGAATTAAATTAAACAGAATCTTAATTTCTGAAGAGGAGTTGGTTAAGTAAAGCCTAGAAAAGCAACCAATAGAATTGCCCCTTCAAAAGAAAAATACCACATGATATCATTTATATGTGGAATCTAAAATATGACACAAATGAACCCATCTCTGAAGCAGAAACAGACTCACAGACATAGAGAATACACTTGTGGTTGCCAAAGGGGAGGCGGGGTGCAGAGGGATGGACTGAGAGTTTGGGGTTGGTAAATGCAAACTATTACATATAGAATGGATGGACAAGGTCCTACTGTATAGCACGGGGAACTGTAGTCCATATCCTATGATAAACTATAATGGAAAAGAATATTAAAAAGAATATATATATATGTATGTATCTGAGTCACTTTGCTGTACAGCAGAAACTAATACATTGTAAATCAACTATACTACAATAAAAAATAATAATTAAAAAATAGGGACTTCCCTGGTGGCACAGTGGTTGAGAGTCTGCCTGCTTATGCAGGGGACGTGGGTTCATGCCCCAGTCTGGGAAGATCCCACATGCCATGGAGCAGCTAGGCCCGTGAGCCATGGCCGCTGAGCCTATGCATCCGGAGCCTGTGCTCCACAACGGGAGAGGCCACAACAGTGAGAGGCCCGCGTACTGAAAAAATAAAATAAATAAATAAAAGAATTGCCTCTTCCATATTGGTCATTGGATGCTGGGTTTGTGTCTTAACCTCCCTGACCCTCAGTTTCCTCATCTGTTAAGTGGGTATAAAGGTCCCTACCATAGACAGATGTTTTGAAAATTAAATGGGGATGTATAAGACATTCAGCACATCAGTTTTCTCACATGGAACACTTCCTGGGGCTTCACAGCCCTGTCATTTGAGCTCAAAGACAACCCAGATACTAAGAACAAAGCTACAGGCACCAACAGAAGACCCCAGCCTCCAACACAGAAGAGAGAAATTTAAAACTGCAAAGGGATATAAAAGGAGAACAAAAAAATATGAATCAAAAGAGAGCAGGGAGACTGCCACATCACTTCCCCACCCACATGGCCAGTGCACGGAGCTTTTCTTTTGCTCCTGAGATGGTGCACATTTTCTGGTGGGTATGAGGCCTCATAATACTCACAGGCATATCTGAAAACATTGTCTGACCATGCCACTTACAAAAGAAATGTTAATTTGTCTTCATTTACACAATAAGACATAATCTTCCCCACCTGAAGTTTGAAAAGATTTTTTAAATTATAAAACCCATGCTGGGAAGGATGCAGCCACAGGAAGAACAAGAGGGGGGAAGTGGGTGGGGGGCAGGGGGTGGGGGGGGAAGGGGATAAGTTGCTTCCTGGAAGAGCAACTAGAAATACAAAAGGCCACTTGTGTCCCACAAGGGTCACTGCTCCAAAGTTCTCATTAGCAGTTCTGCTTAAAAGCTTTTGCATAGCAAAGGAAACCATTGACAAAAAGAAAAGACAACCTACTGAATGGAAGATAATATTTGCAAACTCTATGAGCAATAAGGGATTAATATCCAACATATATAAATAGCTCAAACAACTCAACATCAAAAAAAAACAACCTGATTTTAAAATGGGCAGAAGAGCTGAACAGATATTTTTCTAAAGAGGAAATGCAGATGGCCCATGAGCACGTGAAAATCTGCTCAGCATCGCTAATCATCAGGGAAATGCAAATGAAAACCACAATGAGATATCACCTCACACCTGTCAGAATGGTATCATCAAAAGAACACAAATAACAAACTGGTGAAGATGTGGAGAAAAGAAACTCTCGTACACATACACGGTTGATGAAATGTAAAATGGTACAATCACTATGGAGAACAGTATGGAGGTTTCTCAGAAAATTAAAACTAGAACTACCATATGACCCAGTAATTCCACTCCTGGGTATATATCTGAAAAACAAAAACACCATTTCAAAAAGATAATGTACCCCAATGTTCATAGCAGCATTATTTATAATTAACAAGATATGGAATGGAATCAACCTAAGTATCCATCAACAGATGAATGGATAAAGAAGATGTGATATATACATACACACACAATGGAATACCATTAAGTCATAGAAAAAAAGAATGAAATCTTGCCATTTGCAGCAACATGGATGGACTTGGTGGGCATTATGCTAAGTGAACTGTCAGACAGAGAAAGACAAATACTGTACAATGTCACTTATATGTGGAATCTAAAAAATACAACAAACTAGAGAATATAACAAAAAAGCAGCAGACTCACAGATATAGAGAACAAGCTAGAGGTTACCAGTGGGGAGAGGGGAGGGGGGAGGGGGGAGGGGCAGGATGGGGGAGGGGAGTAAGAGGTACAAATACTATATATAAAATAAGCTACAGACTCCCTCTTGCAAGAACACCGGAATCACAACTAACTGCTGAAGAATCATCGGCAGGAAGACACTGGAACTCACCAAAAAAGATACCCCACATCCAAAGACAAAGGAGAAGCCACAATGAGACGGTAGGAGGGGCACAATCACAGTAAAATCAAATCCCATAAGTGCTGGGTGGGTGACTCACAGACTGGCAAACACTTATACCACAGAAGTCCACCCACTGGAGGGAAGGTTCTGAGCCCCACATCAGGCTTCCCAAACTCGGGGTCCGGCAATGAGAGGAGGAATTCCAAGAGAATCAGACTTTGAAGATTAGTGGGATTTGACTGCAGGACTTCAACAGGACTAGGGGAAACAGAGACTCCACTCTTGGAGGGCACACACAAAGTAGTGTGCACATCGGGACCCAGGGGAAGGAGCAGTGACCCCACAGGAGACTGAACCAGACCTACCTGCTAGCGTTGGAGGGTCTGCTGAACAGGCAGGGGACAGCTGTGGCTCACCAAGGGACAAGGACACTGGCAGCGGAAGTTCTGGGAAGTACTCCTTGGCGTGAGCCCTCCCAGAGTCTGCCATTAGCCCCACCAAACAGCCCGGGTAGGCTCCAGTGTTGGGATTCCTTAGGCCAAACAACCAACAGGGAGGGAACCCAGCCCCACCGATCAGCAGTCAAGCGGATTAAAGTTTTACTGAGCTCTGCCCACCAGAGCAACAGCCAGCTCTACCCACCACCAGTCCCTCCCATCAGGAAACTTGCACAAGCCTCTCCGAGGCCTCATCCACCAGAGAGCAGACAGCAGAAGCAAGAAAAACTACAATTCTGCAGCCAGTAAAACAAAAACCACATTCACAGAAACATAGACAAGATGAAAAGGCAGAGGGCTATGTACCAGATGAAGGAACAAGATAAAATCCTAGAAAAACAATTAAATGAAGTGGAGATAGCCAACCTTCCAGAAAAAGATTTCAGAATAATGATAGTGAAGATGATCCAGGACCTCGGAAAAAGAATGGAGGCAAAGATCAAGAAGATGCAAGAAATGTTTAACAAAGATCTAGAAGAATTAAAGAACAAACAAACAGAGATGAACAATACAATAACTGAAATGAAAAATACACTAGAAGGAATCAATAGCAGAATAACTGAGACAGAAGAACGGATAAGTGACCTGGAAGACAGAATGGTGGAATTCACTGCTGCGGAGCAGAATAAAAAAAAAAGAATGAAAAGAAATGAAGACAGCCTAAGAGACCTCTGGCACAACATTAAATGCAACAAATTCGCATTATAGGGGTCCCAGAAGGAGAAGAGAGAGGGAAAGGACCCGAGAAAATATTTGAAGAGATTATAGTTGAAAACTTCCCTAACATGGGAAAGGAAATAGCCACCCAAGTCCAGGATGCGCAGAGTCCCATGAGGATAAACCTAAGGAGAAACAGGGTGAGACACATAGTACTCAAATTGGCAAAAATTAAAGACAAAGAAAAATTATTGAAAGCAGCAAAGGAAAAACGACAAATAACATACATGGGAACTCTCATAAGGTTAACAGCTGATTTCTCAGCAAAAACTCTACAAGCCAGAAGGGAGTGGCGTGATATACTGAAAGTGATGAAAGGGAAGAAGCTACAACCAAGATTACTCTACCCAGCAAGGATTTCATTCATCTTCTATGGAGAAATCAAAAGCTTTACAGACAAGCAAAAGCTAAGAGAATTCAGCACCACCAAACCAGCTCTACAACAAAGGCTAAAGGAACTTCTCTAAGTGGGAAATACAAGAGAAGAAAAGGACCTACAAAAACAAACCCAAAACAATTAAGAAAATGGTCATAGGAACATACATATCGATAATTACCTTAAACGTGAATGGATTAAATGCTCCAACCAAAAGACACAGCCTTGCTGAATGGATACAGAAACAAGACCCATTATATATGCTGCCTACAAGAGACCCACTTCAGACCTAGGAACACAAATAGACTGAAAATGAGGGGATGGAAAAAGATATTCCATGCAAATGGATTTCAAAAGAAAGCTGGAGTAGCAGTACTCATATCAGATAAAATAGACTTTAAAATAAAGAATGTTACAAGAGACAAGGAAGGACACTACATAATGATCAAGGAGGCAATCCAAGAAGAAGATTTAACAATTATAAATATATATGCACCCAACATAGGAGCACCTCAATACATAAGGCAACTGCTAACAGCTATAAAAGAGGAAATCGACAGTAACACAATAATAGTGGGGAACTTTAACACCTCACTTACACCAATGGACAGATCATCCAAAATGAAAATAAATAAGGAAACAGAAGCTTTAAATGACACAACAGACCAGATAGATTTAATTGATATTTATAGGACATTCCATCCAAAAACAGCAGATTACACTTTCTTCTCGAGTGCACACGGAACATTCTCCAGGATAGATCACATCTTGGGTCACAAATCAAGCCTCAGTAAATTTAAGAAAATTGAAATCATATCAAGCATCTTTTGTGACCACAACACTATGAGATTAGAAATGAATTACAGGGAAAAATACGTAAAAAACACAAACACATGGAGGCTAAACAATACATTACTAAATAACCAAGAGATCACTGAAGAAATCAAAGAGGAAATCAAAAAATACCTAGAGACAAATGACAATGAAAACACGACAATCCAAAACCTATGGGATGCAGCAAAAGTAGTTCTAAGAGGGAAGTTTATAGCTATACAAGCCTACCTCAAGAAACAAGAAAAATCTCAAATAAACAATCTAACCTTACACCTAAAGGAATTAGAGAAAGAAGAACAAACAAAACCCAAAGTTAGCAGAAGGAAAGAATTCATAATGACCAGAGCAGAAATAAATGAAATAGAAACAAAGAAAACAATAGCAAAGATCAATAAAGCTAAAAGCTGGTTCTTTGAGAAGATAAACAAAATTGATAAACCATTAGCCAGATTCATCAAGAAAAAGAGGGAGAGGACTCAAATCAATAAAATTAGAAATGAAAAAGGAGAAGTTATAACAGACACCACAGAAATACAAAGCATCCTAAGAGACAAGCAACTCTATGCCAATAAAATCGACAACCTGGAAGAAATGCACAAATTCTCAGAAAGGTATAACCTTCCAAGACTGAAGCAGGAAGAAATAGAAAATATGAACAGACCAATCAAGTAATGAAATTCAAACTGTGATTAAAAATCTTCCAACAAACAAAAGTCCAGGACCAGATGGCTTCACAGGTGAACTCTATCAAACATTTACAGAAGAGCTAACACAAATCCTTCTCAAACTCTTCCAAAAATTGCAGAGGAAGGAACACTCCCAGACTCATTCTATGAGGCCACCGTCACCCTGATACCAAAACCAGACAAAGATACTATAAGAAAAGAAAATTACAGACCAATATCCCTGATGAATATAGATGCAAAAATCCTCAACAAAATACTAGCAAACAGAATCCAACAACACATTAAAAGGATCATACACCATGATGAAGTGGGATTTATCCCACGGATGCAAGGATTCTTCAATATACACAAATCAATCAATGTGATACACCATATTAACAAATTGAAGAATAAAAACCATATGATCATCTCAATAGTTGTAGAAAAAGCTCTTGACAAAATTCAACACCATTTGTGATAAAAACTCTCCAGAATGTGGGCACAGAGGGAACCTACCTCAACATAATAAAGGCTGTATAAAACAAACCCACAGCAAACATCATTCTCAATGGTGAAAAACTGAAAACGTTTCCACTAAGGTCAGGAACAAGACAAGGATGTCCACTCTCACCACTCTCATTTAACATAGTTTTGGAAGTCCTAGCCACGGCAATCAGAAAATAAAAAGAAATAAGAGGAATATAAATTGGAAAAGAAGAAGTAAAACTGTCACTGTTTGCAGATGACATGATACTATACGTAGAAAATCCTAAAGATGCCACCAGAAAACTACTAGAGCTAATCAATGAATTTGGTAAAGTTGCAGGATACAAAATTAATGCACAGAAAACTTTTCCATTCCTACACACTAATGATGAAAAATCTGAAAGAGAAATGAAGGAAACACTCCCATTTACCATGGCAACAAAAAGAATAAAATACCTAGGAATAATCTACCTAGGGAGACAAAAGACCTGTATGCAGAAAACTATAAGACACTGATGAAAGAAATTAAAGATGATACCAACAGATGGAGAGATATACCATGTTCTTGGACTGGAAGAATCAATATTGTGAAAATGACTATACTACCCAAAGCAATCTACAGATTTAATGCAATTCCTATCAAATTACCAATGGCATTTTTTATGGAGCTAGAACAAAAAATCTTAATATTTGTATGGAGACACAAAAGACCCTGAATAGCCAAAGCAGTCTTGAGGGGAAAAAACGGAGATGGAGGAATCACACTCCCTGACTTCAGACTATACTACAAAGCTACAGTAATCAAAACAATATGGTACTGGCACAAAAACAGAAATATAGACCAATGGAACAGGATATAAAGCCCAGAGATAAACCCACGCACCTATGGTCAACTAATCTATGACAAAGGAGGCAAGGATACACAATGGCGAAAAGACAGTCTCTTCAATAAGTGGTGCTGCGGAAACTGGACAGCTACATGGAGAAGAATGAAATCAGAACACTCCCTAACACCATACACAAAAATAAACTCAAAATGGATTAGAGACCTAAATGTAAAACCGGACACTATAAAACTCTTACAAGAAAACATAGGAAAAATACTCTTTGACAGAAACCACAGCAAGATCTTTTTTGACCCACCTCCTAGAGTAATGGAAATTAAACCAAAAAAAACAAATGGGACCTAATGAAACTTAAAAACTTTTGCACAGCAAAGGAAACCATAAACAAGACGAAAAGATAACCCTCAAAATGGGAGAAAATATTTGCAAATCAATCAATGGCAAAGGATTAATCTCCAAAATATACAAACAGCTCATGCAGCTCAATATTAAAAAAACCAAACAACCCAATCCAAAAATGGGCAGATGACCTAAATAGACAGTTCTCCAAAGAAGACATACAGATGGCCAAGAGGCACGTGAAAAGCTGCCCGACATCACTAATTATTAGAGAAATGCAAATGAAAACTACAATGAAGTATCACCTCACAGTAGTTAGAATGGGCATCATCAGAAAATCTACAAACAACAAATGCTGGAGAGGGTGAGGAGAAAAGGGAACTCTCTTGCACTGTTGGTGGGAATGAAAATTGATACAGCCACTATGGAGAACAGTCTGGAGGTTCCTTAAGAAATTAAAAATAGAATTACCATATGACCCAGCAATCCCACTGCTGCGCATATACCCAGAGAAAACCATAATTCAAAAAAGACACACGCACTCCAGTGTTCATTGCAGCACTATTTACAATAGCCAGGTCATGGAAGCAACCTAAATGCCCATTGACAGACCAATGGATAAAGAATATGTGGTACATATATACAATGGAATATTACTCAGCCATAAAAAGGAAAGAAATTGGGTCATTTGTTGAGACGTGGATGGATCTAGAGACTGTCATACAGAGTGAAGTAAGTCAGAAAGAGAAAAACAAATATTGTATGTTAACGCATATATGTGGAACCTAAAGAAACGGTACAGATGAACCGGTTTGCAGGGCAGAAATAGAGACACAGATGTAGAGGACAAACGTATGGACACCAAGCGGGGAAAGTGGTGGTGGGGTGTGTGTGTGTGAGATGAACTGGGCGATTGGGATGGACATGGATACACTGATGTATATAAAACTGATGACTAATAAGAACCTGCTGTATAAAAAAATATAAAATAAAATTCAAAAAAAAAGCTACAATGATATATTGTACAACACAGGGAATATAGCCAATATTTTATAAATGGAGGATAACCTTTAAAAATTGTGAACCATTATATTGTACACCTGTAACTTATAAACGATTGTACAGCAACTACACTTCAATTTTAAAGAAGAGGAAAAAGTTATAAAACCCACGTTAGGAAGGCTGCAGCCATGGGAGGGTGGGGGAATAAATTGCTTCCTTGTAGAGCAACCAGGAAATACAAAAGAAAAGGCCACTTGTCTCCCACAGGGTCACTGCTCCGGGGTTCCTGTTATCCCTCTGCTGGCCTCAGCAGCACCCCGCAAACACAGCGCTCCAGCCACTCAAAACCTCTTGGTTTCCAAAAGGATGTTCTCTCTCCTCCATATGTTGCTGCTTGTGCCTGGAATACTCTTTCCTCAGCGCTTCCATGGCCAAATCTCACTCATCCTACAGGGGACTCAGCTTAGACGTTACTTCCGACAGGAAGTCCACCAGATTGACCCCCTCTCAGGTCAGGAGCCACTTCTGGACCACCGGGGCCCCGTGGCCTTCCACCATCACCGCAGCAATTACTCGGGGTCTGTGTACCCAGGACACACATCTCCAGAACAGGCACATGATAAATATTGGAGGAGTGAAATACGTGGAGAAAGAGGTGAGTTCTGGGTGGCCTCGGGACCATGAAGAGAGGGGTGGAGGTCCAGGTTGTGGTCAGCATTTGAAAGAACATTCTAAGAATTCTAGCTCACGAACCAGCCTGGGCTGCCTTGGTAGGTAATGAGCTGCTCATCACAGGAAGTTATGCGAGAAGATGTCAGAAACTGCTTCCCTCAGCCCCTGTGCTTCACACCTAGGGAGCCTAGGCCAAAGCCAGTCCTCCTTCCAGGCCTTTGTCCAGTGCCCTCTGCCCCAAGCTACTCCTTGTGCCTTGTATTCTCTCCTCTTGCTCGGAAGGCTGCCCAGGGGAGATTGGCGGTGGGGGGTGGGGGGTGCACAGGGGCTGTTCCCACAGCTTTGGGTAGCCCAGTCCATTCCTCAGAAGCCCTCGGGGGCCGTGACTCTCACTCTGAGAAGGCTCCTGGTACATGAAAGCCTTAGAATGAGTCCCACCTGGGCTCAACCAACACTACATCCACCATGACAGTAGGCATAACGCAGGGACCATGTGTGGAGCCTGGGCTAGTCTGTGCTCAGAGCCTTGTGTGTGCCCAGCCCCAGAGGTTCACACCTCACTTGGACTGAAGCCAAAACCCTGCACACTCTGCCCCCACCCCTCCCACCTGACCCTTGCTCACCCTGCCCAGCTTCACTGGCCTCCTCGTCATGCCTCAGGGCCTTTGCACAAGCTCTTCCTGCCGCCTGGAACACTCTCCCCACCAGGTATCAGCATGGCTGTTTTCTCTCCTGATGCCCACAACTCTTCTGTCCCTAGGGGAAAGTCCCTGCACCTGCCCAAAGTCCGTGGCTGAGATCCCCCTGACCCCACAAATCCAAGGCCTGTCCAAGCCCCCTCAGACTGGGGCTTACAGTTCAAGGGAAGGAGCCTGATCAAGGGGCCTCTGACACAGCATCCAGCCCTTTTGCCCCACTTGAACCAACGATTCCAGCCCCAGGGCCAGTCTTCAGGGGAGGGGGTCCCACCTCTTCCTCGGGAGCAGGGCCCAGAGCCCCCAGAGACCTGCTACAACTGATACACACATACAGTAAGTGCTCAACACGTGTGAGTGGAAGTGAGAAGTGCAGATGGAGACAACAGAGAGATGTGGACAGAGAACAAAAAACACAGGAAGAAGGAAAGATGCGGGGAGCCGATCTCCACTAACTACACCCCCAAGACACGCCCCACACAACACCCAGACTCCAGCAGACAACTGCCCGAGGTCTGTCAGCACTGACCACCTGCAACACATACTCACCACTAAGTCAGCAGCTGGAACTCCCCAGCAGCCGGCCCAGACCTCAGCTGTCAACTGTGCGGAACAAGGCACCCCAGCAGCCAGCCTCCCCAAGCCAAGGACAACCACTGACCCCCAACAGCCCAGCTCAGGAACAACACATGGCACCAGGGCATGGAACACCCCACACAGACCCAGCAGCCTGAGCCTTGTACCAGCGCAGCTACCCCAGATCTTTACAACAACTGCTTACCCACGACAGTCAGACCCCCACGGCAAAGCAGGACTCCCCGGTAACAAGCCTCACTCACCTCTACCGCCAAGCCCAAGAACACCTACCCCTAGAGCCACACAGTGGCTGGACACTCCCTGGCCCCCGAAGCGCTGTCTTCCGAGTCCCCAAGCGCATCCCCTGCCCAGCCAACAATAATATAAGGACCAAAGATAACAGAGCCTTTGCGGAGGTGCACGTGGCCTAGGACTGGCACGCAGTCAGCATCAAGCAGGCCGTGGCTGGTGAACAACAGGCAGCCCCAGCCCCAGCATGTAGGCAGCCGGGCCATGGGCCAGAGGACTGGCGGGGTGGGGGGGGCGGTGACACCCACAGAAGAAACAGGAAGGAGGTCAGAGTCTGGTGATGAGAAAGGGCAAGAAGGGAAGAGGTGGCCCATGGGGAGAAGGTGGCCAGGAGGACCAGATGGTTGTGAGAAAGACCCTTCCAAAATGGAGCTCAGCACTGGGGTCTGATGCTCCATGGGGCAGCTGTGCTGGGCACCTGGCCCTGGCCTGTCCCCTGTCCCTTCCCTGGGCAGCAGCCTCCTTCTCCCTCTCGGGGCACCGGGGTCAGAAACAGCAGAACCCAGGGAGGAGGAGAGGGGAGGGACCCTCAGGGTTGAGAAGCCCAAGGATGGGGTCAAAAGGGGCAACAGAGACAACAGTGGATAGAGAGATAGGGGCAGAGACAAGGAGACAGAGAGAGACACAGAAAGAGGCAGAGGGGAGAAGGCTCTTTCTTCTTAAGGGACTTAAGACTATGACAGAGAAATAGAGATAGAGCAGAGAGGGAGACAGAGTGGGGAGGACAGAGCTGGGAAGAGAGGCTGAAACGGGGGGGGAGGGAAGTAATGCTGGACGCCGCCCCAAGGACCCCCGCAGCCCCCTGAAGGCCAGTGGGCTGAGCCAGGTCCCTACCTGCACACAAGGCTTCCCTCCTGGCTGTGTCGCAGTGAGTCCCGTGAGCCTCATGCAGCCTCCAAGCTCCTCAGTGTGGGAGGGAGTCACCAGCACTTCCATAAAGGTGACACCCAGGCCCCACCTGCAGCTCATAGCTTGCCGGTGGGAACTGACCCCCCGACACACACACCTGGTGTCTTCTCAGGGACCAGAGGCTGGCTCAGGGGGTCAGCAGGGTGCAAACAGCCCCACCAGGGAGGGCACGGAGAGCAGAAGACCCTCTCGTCCAGCCACTGGGGACCCATCAAGGAGGCTTGGGTTGGCCAAAGCCAGAGCCCCCTACCCCTGGAGGGCAGGAGGAAGGGGAGGCCTTTCTCTCCTTACATCCCAGGACACTCCGCTGCAGGTTTTCTAACTCCTTGACCTGGATTTACCTTCTCTTTCTGGCCAAACCACCCAAAGAAACTGAGGCACAGAGGGATTAAGAAACTTCCCCCGGTAACTTACTCATACTTTAAGGATAAGTTTTCCTTGTGGACATTAGTAAAGTGGGGATGAAAATAATTCCAGGCAGAGGGGACAGCAGATGCAAAAGCCCAGAGGTGAGGGTCAGCATGAATGTTTGGGGAACCCTGGAAGAGGATGGAGGGAATTGGTCAGAGCTGCTAGCAGAAAAGACCCTTCAAGCGGTTCTGGGGTGAACGGATTGCAGGGGACGGGACTAGGGGCCTGTGAGACCAGGGAGGAGCCTGGGGTCCTGCTCCAGGAAGAAGAAGATGACCAAAGTGGGGCCGGAGGCGAGAGCCGGGTTTGAGCAGCTGAGAGGTCTTGGCTTGGGGAACACCGCCACCTGGTGGTATATACGTGTAACTACACCCTCTTTCTTTGGTTCGTTCAACAGTCATTTATTGCGAGCACAGAGCGTTCTCAATGTATTTGACCCCCAGAACGGATCCTTTTTAACACCTCCTCCCCATAAAATAATGTTATCTTCAGCAATAATCATAACACGAAACAAATAATAATGATGACCACAAAAGAAATGCAGACAACGAAAATGTATTTCCCTTCTGACACAATACTTGATGTAACAACGTAAATAATTATCCAGTAACTAACACGTGGATTTAATAAAACTGAAATATCTGCAAACAGTACCATTTCAGAAGCCACGAAATTGTACCATTGATGTAATTTTTCTTTATTTGTTCATTAGTTTTAAAACAATTAGTTAAAAAACAATTTTTGCATTTTAATAGTGCTATTCAAAGTCAGTAATACAGTTAGCTTATGAACTAATATGTGCATTTACCAACTAAAAATATATCGCATGGCTTGCAAACTTCACTGTTTTACATTTTAAACACAAAACCTTCAAGCGGCTACAGAGAATGACAAAATGGAAGGAACTGAGCTTGTGTCTCAATCTTTACAATCGCTGTGCTCTGCTCATCTGTTTCGAATCTAAATGCAGGAAGATATCGTCTGGCAGGGCTTGGAGACCCTCAAACAATTGCAAACCATTACAGATTTAGTCTCCAAACAAACACAGAGCTGAGAGTCTTCGTGTGTCTGGAGTTGACTCTATAACTGGGGGCTCTCTGAGCTACTTTCCAGGTAGAATACAAAGTTCATTAAAGGATACGCTAACATGAAGCTTACCCATGAATTAGTAAAACTCCGTGAGCGGTAAAATCAGAGCAAGGTCCGTACCTAAGTTAATAACCCCAACGTCAATTTCTTGGTTTCGACAATGCACTCACATCACCAAGGTTCTGGGGTCTCCTCTCGGGCGTCACCAGCCTGGGCCTCAAGCCCCAGTCCCCACACCCCACCCCACAGTGCCACAAAACAGCCCCAGGCTTTCTAGAGCTCCACAAACAAAAAGAAAGACAATCTACCTTCTCAGAAGCCGCAGAAAATCTCCTTGCCTCTCTCCCTGGCGCTGAGTGGGTTGCATGGCTGCCCTGGAGCCCGTGGCTCTTTGGGGCCAGGCCAAGAGGAGGAGGTATTGCAGGGCATGGGGGCCAACTGCTGCCGAGCAAGTCCGGAAAAGAAATGCAGGGGCCTGGCTCCACTTCACCCGACCTGTCGGGTTCTGTGCTCCAACACCCCAGTTCATGTGGGGACACTGAAGCAGCACTTGGAGCCGGGTCTTCTCCTGAGCGGGACTGAGCCGGCCCTCAGGGCATCAGGTGATAAGGATCCCCAGCTGTGACTGTCCGGGCCCAGGGAGGAATGGGAGGCAGCTGAGAAGGGGCTGAATGATAGAATCATCTGAAGAGACGTTAAAATGCACGGGCTGGGGCGGGATCAGCGTGTGTTAAACTCTCTCCAGGTGATGATAACACGCCGCGAACATGGGCAGCACCTGTCTCACGCCGTCCGTGAGGCTCGGGGAGCTGAGTGGCCAGCAGGCACGCGGCCCCTAAGTCCCCACGCTCACCTGCTGCAGCCCCTCACGCTGGTAAAGATGTCCCCGGGGCACAAGGGTGGGAAAGCCAGCCCCCAGGCCCACACGAGAAAAGCTGTATCAAATATTGGAATGCCCGTACGTTGCACCATCAGGCACTTCTCATGGACCCCTTCCGATGACCCAGCCCCTTTCCTGGTCCCCCCGCCCTCACCCCAGAAAGATGAGGGATCTCAGACAAGAGAGAAGCTGCGTTTATTCCAATGATTGGGGTCTTGCCACCTGAGAACTCCGGGAGTCTGCCCTTCTGGGCCCAGAGGAAGGAGGGTCCTTGCTGTAAGCAACGCCCCCTCAGCTCAGGGCCTCCCAGTAGATTCCAGCCCAGGACCACCTTGCCTGGTTCTCGGCCTCCTACCCCAGCCAGAGGGGCCAGGTGACCAGGCAGGGAATACTAGACCAGTGTGGGCCGGAGGCCTGAGCTGTCCCCCTTCTCACAGCCCAGCTGGTGCAGGGGAGAGAAACTGAGCTGGGCTCAGCCAGACTGGAGGTCCTGGGAGGGAGCTGAGGACACAGGAGGAAAAGCTGGGGCGTAGGGGCCGGCAGGCAGGAGCTCAGACACACGCAGCCTCGGCCGCAGGGTCCGCGGCCTTGCTTGCCAAGCTGTAGTAGTAGGTGCGCATGCGCTGCTCCACGGTCAGGAAGTCCGGACGGTCCTCCCACCTGTGAGGGGTCGGGGAGATCCAGACTGCTGACCACACCCCCAGAACCCAACTTCAGCTGGTGGGTGGACATGCACGGGGCTCAGGAAGCAGTGGGCCTGGGGTGGGGGGCGGGTATCGGGTAATGGAGGCGTCTCCTGGGTGTGAGAGGACCGCAGTTCCGGGGTTGCCGTACCGCCTAGTTGAAGAGCTGACATCCAGGATGCAGGGGAACCATATACTGAGTGTTGACTGGCGAAGACTTAGGGAAGGGAGCTCCCTGAGTGTAGGGGTGACAACTGTTGACCACGGGGAGCTGGGATGTTGAATGTTGATGTACTGAGCATGTGTATTTGGCCAGGGTATTTGGGTGCTGGGTATGGGCTCACACGGATGCAAGTATGCTGCCCGCAAAGGAGAGGAACATTGGCGTATGGAGGATGGGTTCAGCTAGTGGAGAGTCAGGGTATTAATGGTATGCGTGTGGAATATCCATGTATTGCGTTGGGGTGTTAGATGCTAGCCTCTTTGGGTACTGGGGTGTTGCCGTATTGTTTCTTGATAGAGGCTGAGTTAATACTTGGTGGAGAAGGGATGTGCTGATCATTTCTTATTCATTTATCATAAGTAGGGTGTGTATTTATTGGAGTGCTTGGGTGTTTGGGTATCAGTGTGGAAGGTGTTGGCCGGTGGAATAATGGATGCTGGGGCAGGAAAGGTATCAAATATTGGAATGCCCGTGCATTGCAGGATTAGTGTAGGGTAATAGCTTGTTTGGGTGCATGTTGCCTATTGTGTGATGGGAAGGGGAAGTATTGATGGTGTTAGGAGTTGGCGTGTTCAAGCACCGGGCTTCGAGCAGACAGAGGTGGGAGGGCACTGAGTATCTAGGTGCTTTGGTGTTGGCCTGAATGGGTAATTAGGTGGTGAATGTTCGCTGATGGGAAACAGGAATTATATAATGGAGTATCATCCCATGCCCTGAGTATTAGTATCATAGTTTGGGTAACAGTACTGACTTGTCTGAGTGTTGCAGGATCATTTGAGCATTGGCTGGTGGGAGACTGAGGTTTTAGATGCTGGAGCAGTGGGTGTCCGCAGGTAGGGTGCTGGGGTGCTGGGCCAGTGGAGCATTGTAGGGTCAGTCTGTTGGAGAGCTGAGCATACATGCAGGGGGAATAAAGGTACCGAGGGTTGGAAAGGCCATGAATTGGGTGAGTCTCTGGGTGGGATGAGTTAGTCGGACTATTGGGCACCACGACCTCCTGCCCCAGGCCTGGGTGTCAGTTCAGCCAGGTACCCAGCCAGGTACCCTCCTGCCCGCTGGCACTCACTTGTAGGTCCAGCAGTCGCTCATGAGCTTGTACATTTCGGGCGGACACTCTGGGGGGCACTCCATCCGCTTGCCCTGCTCGATGAAGGCCATGACCTCGGGGCCCTTCATCTTCTGCTCAAGCCAGAGCCAAGTACGCATGTGAGTAACCAGGGCCCCTCCCCCCCGGCCCCTCTCCCCACCCAGCTGTCCGCCCGCCTCTGCCCCACACCTGCCTTGTAGGGCTTCTGGCCATAGGAGAAGGCTTCCCACATGGTGACCCCGTAGCCCCAGACGTCACTGCGGCTGGAGAACTTGCGGAAGTTGATGCACTCAGGTGCGTACCACTTGAGCGGCCACTTCCCCGCCGAGCGAGCCTGGAGGGTGGGAGATGCTGCCGGGACAGGGCTCGGGGACCCTCCACACCACCGCCTCCTCCACCTGGGCACCCCAGGGCCGGGGGCTCACGGTGTAGTAGCTGTCATCAGCACCCAGTGCCTTGGAGAGACCAAAGTCGCTGATCTTGGCGTAGTGCCGGTTGACCAGAAGGACGTTGCGGGCCGCCAGGTCACGGTGCACAAAGTTCTTCTCCTCCAGGTACTTCATGCCCATGGACACCTGGTGCAGCAGCTCCGCCACATTGCTGACGGGGATCTCCTCCCTGGGGTGCAGGGGAAGGCAGGGGCAAAGCCCACTTCTCTGACCCAGCTGAGCCTCTGTTCAACAGGTGCTTATTGGGCACCTGCTGTGTGCCAGGCATGGGGCGGGGGGACACGGCGTGAGCACAACAGGCACAAACCTCTACCCTCATCCAGGCTCAAGGCCTTAAATTTCATCCACATACTGGGATTCCCAGACTTCACACATTTACCTGCGTCCTCTGTGTGCCCTCAGGGGTCTCACGGGCATCTCAAAGATAATAAAGACAAAGCCAAGTTCCTGATTGTACAAACACATGCATGCACGCACACACACACTCCTCTCTCTCCATCTTTTCATTTACTCAGAAGCACTGGCCTTGCCCTCAGCTCCTTTTCCTCACACCCAATATCCAACCCATCAGCAAACCCTGGCAGCCCTGACTTCAAAATCCCTCCAGAATCCCCCTACTTCTCTCCACGTCTGCTTCTGCCACCCTGACCCAGCCGTCATCATGGCCAGCCTGGACCAGAACAGCCACCTCTGCCCTCACCCGGCACGGTCTGTCCTTCCCACACTGGAGTCAGGTCCTGCCCCTCCTTGGCTCACGGCGTCCAGGGCTCCTACCTCACTCAGGGTAAATGTCCAAGTCCTCCCCACGGCCCATGAGGCCCTGCACCATCTGCCTCATCACCTCCCTGCCCACGTCAGCTCCCCACCCCCCTGCACTCACTCTGCTTCAGCCTCGGGGCCCTACTCACAGTTCCTCTACCACACCAGGCACCTCAGGACCTTTGCACCGGCTGTGCCCTCTGTCTGGACCACTCTTCCCCCAGAGCTGCACTTGGCTGCCTCACCTTCTCACTTTTCACCTCCTACCCTGACACTCCCAACCCCCCTTTCCATAGTACTTACCTTCCAACATACTCTATACTTTACGGTACTATAATGATTATTTAAAGCCTCTCTTTCCCAACCAAAATACAGGGCAGAGAACTTTGTCTCTTTGTTTGCTGATAATCCCAAGTGCTGGTAATGGTCCCTGTCACAGAGAAATTGCCCAATGAACACCCATGGGATAACTGAGTACATGAACTGGGACCCGTGAAGGCACGCACTCCAGCAAGAGCTCAGGTTCAAGGTCATGTGCCTCGTGTCGTGAGGGTAAGAGTTTGAGGCACGAGGGAACACAAACGAAACCAATTTCTTTGGGTTAGAGATGGGCCAATTTTTTCTCTACAGGGCCTGAGAGTAAATACTTCAGCCTTTGCTGGACACATATGGTCTCTGCCACATAGTCCTCTTTGTTTTTTCCATAGACCTTTAAAAATGCGAAAGCAGGGCTTCCCTGGTGGCGCAGTGGTTGGGAGTCCGCCTGCCGATGCAGGGGACGTGGGTTCGTGCCCCGGTCCGGGAGGATCCCACGTGCCGCGGAGCGGCTGGGCCCGTGAGCCATGGCCGCTGGGCCTGCGCGTCCGGAGCCTGTGCTCTGCAGCGGGAGAGGCCACAGCAGTGAGAGGCCCGCGTACCGCAAAAAAAAAAAAAAAAAAAAAAAATTTTAAAAAAAAAAAAAATCGAAAGCAGGCTGTACAAGACAAGCCTGGCTGCAGTTTCCCAACCCTGCTTCAGGTTGAAGACCATCAACCGTCGGCAACTTCCCGTGCGTCATGAACTGGCCGACAGAACAGAGGTGGCAGTTGTGACAGAGCTGATACTTACAAAGCTCCTAAAAGCAACGCCAGGCACCGTTCTGAGCACTTTCTATGGATAGACATCAACTCATTTGACCCTCACAAGAGCCCCTGGACGTAAATACTGTGCATCCCCGTGGTACAAATGAGGAGACTGAGGCACAGATGAATTAAGAAACCCACCTGGGGTCACACCAGTTAGTGGCAGAGCCGAAAGTCAAACCTGGGGTCAGATCTGTCATGGGCGTGAGTGTGGGCAGCAGCTGTAAGTGTGTCTATAAACGTGGGGAAATGAGTGTGGAACACACCCGTGGGTGGACAGGATCATTCCCGCCCACGCCCCCAGCCCCAAACACCTGGCCGGCCCAGAGGCTCACTTCTTCCCAAGCAGGAACTTGTGCAGTGGCCCGCCGCCCGCCATCTCCATCACCAGCATGAGGGCCTCGGCCTGGCAGACGCCGATGAGCCGCACGATGTAGGGGTTGTCCAGCTGGTGCATGATCTGTGCCTCCCGCATCATCTCATCCTTGTCCGCCTTCTCTGTGTTCTGTTTCAACACCTTGATGGCCACGTCGATCTGCTTCCTGCCGTGACGCACAGAGGGACACGTGTGAGCTGGCCCGGGCTTGACCTGGCCCCCTCATCCCAACCCGACCTGCCTCTCCTCTCCCTGGACTTGTGTAGTAGATGCTGTGGTTTGCCGCCCAGTCCTCCCTGCAGCTCACAGCTCACAGCTCACAGCCAAGCCCCTCCCAGGAACTGCCCCTTGCTGAAAAGAACCGGCTCAAAGTGTCACCCTCCCCAGGGGCAGCCTGTACCAAGTGACCAGCCTATATCGAATGACCAGCCGGTGGAGTGGACGAGGGGGACTCTGTTGCATCTGCAGCTCTGCCCCAGACCTGCCCCTCCCACTCCCTCTCGGGTGCTGCCCTGGGCTCCCGCAGGTAACCCCGCCTAGCAGGCAATTTCCTGTCCCAGCGTCTGTTTCCCAGGCAACCTGAAGTCACATCCTGGCTCCAACCCCCACGGCCTTGGGAGGCAGCGCCCCCTCTGCCCCTCCCACAGCGGTTCCCCAGCCAAGGCTGGGCAGCCTACTTGCGCATGCGGTAGACGCCCTGGCGAACGGAGCCAAAGTTGCCACAGCCAAGTTCTATGTCAGCCATGAGGAGGTTCTCGCGCTTCAGGAAGAGCTTCTTGTTTTTGAGCTCCTCGGGGTCGCTGTAGGGGCTCTCGTACACGCTGGTGTCCATGGGCATTGGTCGCGGCTTCTCTGAGGACGCTAGGCATGCTGGGCACACACACAGGCGTGTGCTCCCAAGTCAGGAGCAGGGAGAGGGATGGGGACTGAGCAGGCAGGGCAGCCTCGGTGCCCACCAGGCACATGCGCCGCAAGGCACAGGGTGCACCGTCCAGAGCATGCACGGGCACACGTGTGTGTTCATGTGCGTGTGTGCATTTGTGTGCACTCCTGGTCCCATCTGTGGGTGAGCTGGGAAGCCACGTCCAAGAGGACTCGAGTGTGCACACATGCGTCCTCACGCACGACACCCACGTACACTCTCACCCATGTCTCGGTGTGTGATGGCGGTCCAAAGGCGTGTCTGCACAAGTAACCAATATAGTGCCAGCTGAAGCGTGCACACCTATGGGTGTGCGTGCACTGACACGTGAGCACCTGTGTCACGCCTGCCCAGGTCTGCGTAGGCACCACGCAGCCATGTGTACAAGGGCTGCAGATGAGCCTCTCTGTGCACAGGCAGCCGTGTATGTTCTCTGCACACACGTGCACAGGCTTACATCCACACACGAAACACACGAGCATCTGCCACAGTGCCTTTTAGGGACCTGGGCTCTGGAGCCTGACTCCACCACCGCCTAGCTGCGGGACATGACAGTTCCCGGCCCTCCTTTCTCTTCTGTAAAATGAGAATAATTACCATGACCGCCTCATGTGGCTTGTCGGGAGGATTCAGCAAAGCTCATACACTCAGTGAGCTTGGGGCACGACTGGCAGATAGTAGGTGCTTAACAGATGTGTGTCTGTACCCGGGCTGGCCCAGGCACGGCCAGGTCTACTCCCCTGCATGTCAGCATGCCCCCCGGGTACATGCTCACAGGCGGGCATGATGCATGTGCCCACGTGGACACCTGCAGGCACAGTGCATGCACAGGGCAACCAGGCCCACCGCCCCAGGTCAGGGCTGGCACATGTCCCTCCCCTGACACACCCCAGGGCCCAGCCAGGACCCTGCTCTTGGTCTGACACGAACCCCTACACACCTCCATCTCTGCCGACTCACCTGGTTCAGGGGTGTATCCATCTGAGTTGAGCGTGTCGATCCGTCTCTGAGGCTAAAGGTCATGGGGTCAGCAAGAGTCAGCAGGGCCAGAGCTGGGGGCATCCAGCCCCTCTCATGAGACCCACATCGTCTGAGGACTCCCAGAGATGGTGCTGGGGGTACCCTCTTCTGTTCCACGGCAGCCCCACTCTCCCCCCATCTCCTGCCCGGAGCCCCACCCTGGAAACAGGACCCATTGCCCACCCAGCTCCATCCCCAAGGCCCCAAGTCTACGGGGCTGCTGACTCACCTGGGTGAATGTGGATGGGTGGGCGGGGAGTGTGGGAGCAGCGGCCTCTGGGGGAGCAGAAGGGACAGTGAGGGGGTGGGGGCCGGGGTCTCCCACTCACCCCTGTGCCCCGCTGCCCCGCTCACCTGAGCTGGCGCTGTTGTTGGGACAGGCCTCCTTTAGGCAGTAGATGAGCCCGTCAGCCTTCAGCTTCAGGTACTCCACCAGCTGCAGGAAGGAGCGTCAGGGCCGGGGCTCCCCTACTCCCCAGGAGCCTGAGCACCCCGCCACAGCCTCTCCCCACAACAGGGTGTGTGGGCGGCCTACCTGCCAGAGCGTGTCAAACTTGGTCCCCTCGGGAATGCAGTATTTGCCCGCCTTGTCCTGGCTGATGAGGTAGTGGTACACAGTCTTCCCATAGATCAGAGACAGTGCATAGGTGCCCTGCTCCTTCCGGGGTCTCAGCCTGGCGGGGGATGGAGGGGGTGTCACCCCTACAACCACACGGGCCTCCTCCCCCGTGGTGCCCTCCTACTTAGGCCCCAGTTCCCACACACACGCCCTATGGGCTCTGCACCCCAGAGCCTCATGGAGAAGTGGCAGGGGCTGCGGGAGCTGAGGTCAGGCCCCACTCAACCTCCAGACCTACTGGTAACAGGCCGTGCGTGGGGCTGGCGGAGGGGGTGCCGGGGTGAGCAGAGAGGTGAATGGCCATGTTCACAGTCATCCAAGGGCAGGTATGTGGCCATCCACAGGGGAATACTGGGCCACCCATGGTGGACATTCAGCCCTGCAGGGCCTGATACTCAGGCACCCACAGCTGCACACTTGGCCATTCAGGGGGGGACACTTAGCCATACGCTGGGCGGCACCTGGTCCTCCATGGCTGAATACCAGACCACCCATGGTTGGACACTTGGCCACAGGTGTGGGGCGGGGAGGCACTTGGTGATTCCTGGAGGGATATTTTTTCATCTATGGTGGACACAGAGCCACTCACGGGGGACACACAGACTTAAGACCATTCTCTTGGGGAGACAAAGCTGTTTCTATACATAGAATGATAAAGGCAAGTGCAAGTCCATGGCTAGATCACAGGGCACCTTCGTACACATCAGGACAAGTCACCTTGCCATCACAGGAGACCCACCAGTTATCATAACAGATGACCTTTAACAGAATGAAACCCTTGATTGTCCTCTTCTGGAAATTTGCCGAAACAAATAAATCTTCCATGTCTATCGATCAGAATTAAGCCACTAAAAGATGGTGCCTTCATGCAGTAAGAACCTGTCCAACCACACACACACATGCACACACACACACACACACACACACACACACAGACCAATTTAGGGCCACCTGCACCCTCCCATCCTATTGTAAAACTAGTCAGCATCTCCCACAAAATAGTTTTGTCTTGAGTTCCCAGCACAAGTTTCTATTCCAGGGTTAAGTGTAGATTTCTAATGGACGAGGGAGGGGCAGCTGTTTCTGGAGGTGGTCTCAGGCTCTGTGGACACTGTAGACAACAGACCAATAATCTAGGGGATTGAACTAAGTTACACAAGAGCTGGCTGGGAGCGCACAGCAGGAAATAGCCATGGGATGACCCACAGGTGGGCACCATCAGAGTGTAAACTCTCAGGGCTTGGGCCCTGCCCATGGGTATTAATTCACTGGACAAATATTTACTAAGTGTTGACCACATGCCAGGCATTACTCTAAAGGCAGGAGTACAGTGGTGAACAAGACAGACACGAGCCCACCTTGCAACCCTTCCTTAGGCCAAAGAGACAGAGAAATGTCCCTTAAATCTCCATGGCAAAACATGAGTGAGGGATGGAGGGGTGGCTGTGAATATCCCATTCATTGCCAGACAGCAAGTTCCCCAAAGAACAATGCAGTGAAGGCTGACATAGTGACCAGGGCAGCCTACCTGGACATGTGGAGAGATAGGAAACAGGGTGGGGAGCAATGGGGGAGCACCAAAGGCAAGGAAGAGAATCCCACAACAAACTAAGAAATGCAAATGTCCCACAGAAAGGAAGGAGCTTCCATAACTAGACTGGTGGGCTGGTCTGGAGGTGATTGTCTCTAACTACTAGTTCTCTTCTTTTGAGAAGTGAAAATACTTCATAAGGTCAAAACCTTAAGTTTTGAACTGACAACAAAAACTCAGTGCCCAGAGGGCAGAGAGCAGAAGCAAGAAGAACTACAATTCTGCGGCCTGTGGAATGAAAACCACATTCACAGAAAGACAGACAAGATGAAAAGGCAGAGGCCTATGTACCAGATGAAGGAACAAGATAAAACCCCCAAAAACAACTAAATGAAGTGGAGAAGACAGGCAACCTTCCAGAAAAAGAATTCAGAATAATGATAGTGAAGATGATCCAGAACCTCAAAAAAAGAATGGAGGCAAAGATCGCGAAGATGCAAGAAATGTTTAACAAAGATCTAGAAGAATTAAAGAACAAACAAACAGATGAACAATACAATAACTGAAATGAAAAATACACTAGACGGAATCAATAGCAGAATAACTGAGACAGAAGAATGGATAAGTGACCTGGAAGACGGAATGGTGGAATTCACTGCCACAAAACAGAATAAAGAAAAAAGAATGAAAAGAAATAAAGATAGCCTAAGAGACCTCTGGGACAACATTAAATGCAACAACATTTGCATTATAGGGGTCCCACAAGGAGAAGAGAGAGAGAAAGGACCCGAGAAAATATTTGAAGAGATTATAGTCGAAAACTTCCCTAACGTGGGAAACGAAATAGCCACCTAAGTCCAGGAAGCGCAGAGAGTCCCAGGCAGGATAAACCCAAGGAGAAACATGCTGAGACAGATAGCAATCAAACTGACAAAAATTAAAGACAAAGAAAAATTATTGAAAGCAGCAAGGGAAAAATGACAAATAACATACAAGGGAACTCCCATAAGGTTAACAGCTGATTTCTCAGCAGAAACTCTACAAGCCAGAAGGGAGTGGCATGATATATTTAATGTGATGAAAGGCAAGAACCTACAACCAAGATTACTCTACCCAGCAAGGATCTCATTCAGATTCGACAGAGAAATCAAAAGCTTTACAGGCAAGCAAAAACTAAGAGAATTCAGCACCACCAAACCAGCTCCACAACAAATTCTAAAGGAACTTCTCTAAGTGGGAAACACAAGAGAAGAAAAGGACCTACAAAAACAAACCCAAAACAATTAAGAAAATGGTAACAGGAACATACATATCAATAATTACCTTAAAGGTGAATGGATTAAATGCTTCAACCAAAAGACACAGGCTCACTGAATGGATACAAAAGACAAGACCCATATATATGCTGTCTACAACTGACCCACTTCAGACCCAGGAACACATACAGACTGAAAGTGAGGTGATGGAAAAAGATATTCCATGCAAACAGAAATCAAAAGAAAGCTAGAGTACCAATACTCATATCAGATAAAATAACCTTTAAAATAAAGAATGTTATAAGAGACAAGGAAAGACACTACATAATGAAGGCATCAATCCAAGAAGAAGATATAACAATTATAAATACATACGCACCCAACATAGAGAGCACCTCAATACATAAGGCAATTGCTAACAGCTATAAAAGAGGAAATCAACAGTAACATAATAATAGTGGGGGACTTTAACACCTCACTTACACCAATGGACAGATCATCCAAAATGAAAATTAATAAGAAACACAAGCTTTAAATGACACAATACACCAGATAGATTTAATTGATATTTATAGGACATTCCATCCAAAAACAGCTGATTACACTTTCTTCCTAAGTGCACATGGAACATTCTCCAGGATAGATCACATCTTGGGTCACAAACCAAGCCTCGGTAAATTTAAGAAAATTGAAATCACATCAAGCATCTTTTCTGACCACAACACTATGAGATTAGAAATCAATTACAGGGGAAAAAACGTAAAAAATACAAACACATAGAGGCTAAACAATACGTTACTAAATAACCAGAGATAACTGAAGAAATCAAAGAGGAAATAAAAAAACACCTAGACACAAATTACAATGAAAACACGATGATCAAACACCTATGGGATGCAGCAAAAGCAGTTCTAAGAGGGAAGTTTATAGCAATACAAGCCTACCTCAAGAAACAAGAACAATCTCAAATAAACAATCTAACCTTACACCTAAAGGAACTAGAGAAAGAAGAACAAACAAAACCCAAAGTTAGCAGAAGGAAAGAAATCATAAAGATCAGAGCTGAAATAAGTGAAATAGAATCAAAGAAAACAATAGCAAAGATCAATAAAACTAAAAGCTGGTTCTTTGAGAAGATAAACAAAATTGATAAACCTTTAGCCAGACTCATCAAGAAAAAGAGGGAGGGCCTCCCTGGTGGCGCAGTGGTTGAGTCCACCTGCCAATGCGGGGGACACGGGTTTGTGCCCCAGTCCGGGAGGATCCCACATGCCGGGGAGCGGCTGGGCCCGTGGGCCATGGCCTCTGGGCCTGCGTGTTCGGGGCCTGTGCTCCGCAACGGGAGAGGCTGCAGCAGTGGGAGGCCCATGTACCGCAAAAAAAAAAAAGAAAAAAGAAAAAGAGGGAGAGGACTCAAATCAATAAAATTAGAAATGAAAAAGGAGAAGTTACAACAGACACTGCAGAAATACAAAGCATCCTAAGAGACTACTACAAGCAACTCTATGCCAATAAAATGGACAACCTGGAAGAAATGGACAAATTCTTAAAAAGGTATAACCTTCCAAGACTGAAGCAGGAAGAAATAGAAAATATGAACAGACCAATCAAGTAATGAAATTCAAACTGTGATTAAAAATCTTCCAACAAACAAAAGTCCAGGACCAGATGGCTTCACAGGTGAACTCTATCAAACATTTACAGAAGAGCTAACACAAATCCTTCTCAAACTCTTCCAAAAACTGCAGAGGAAGGAACACTCCCAGACTCATTCTATGAGGCCACCATCACCCTGATACCAAAACCAGACAAAGATAGTACAAAAAAAGAAAATTAAAGACCAATATCACTGATGAATACAGATACAAAAATCCTGAACAAAATACTAGCAAACAGAATGCAAAAACACATTAAAAAAATCATATACCATGATCAAGTGGGATTTATCCCAGGGATGCAAGGATTCTTCAATATATGCAAATCAATCAATGTGATAGACCATATTAACCAACTGAAGGATAAAAACCATATGATCATCTCAATAGATGCAGAAAAAGCTTTTGACAAAATTCAACTCCCATTTATGATAAAAACTCTCCAGAAAGTGGGCACAGAGGTAACCTACCTCAACATAATGAAGGCCATATATGACAAACCCACAGCAAACATCATTCTCAATGGTGAAAAACTGAAAGCATTTCCTCTAAGATCAGGAACAAGGCAAGGATGTCCACTCTCACTGCTATTATTCAACATAGTTTTGGAAGTCCTAGCCACAGTAATCAGAGAAGAAAAAGAAATAAAAGGAATACAAATTGGAAAAGAAGAAGTAAAACTGTCACTGTTTGCAGATGACATGATACTATACATAGAGAATCCTAAAGGTGCCACCAGCAAACTACTAGAGCTAAACAATGAATTTGCTAAGGCTGCAGGATACAAAATTAATGCACAGAAATCACTTGCATTCCTATACACTAACAACGAAAGATCAGAAAGAGAAATTAAGGGAACAATCGCATTCATCATTGCAACAAAAAGAATAAAATACCTAGGAATAAACCTACCTAAGGAGGTTAAAGACCTGTACTCAGAAAACTATAAGACACTGATGAAAGAAATCAAAGATGACACAAACAGATGGAGAGATATACCATGTTCTTGGATTGGAAGAATCAATATTGTGAAAATGACTATACTACCCAAAGCAATCTACAGATTCAATGCAATCCCTATCAAATTCCCAGTGGCATTTTTTACAGAACTAGAATAAAAAATATTAAAATTTGTATGGAGACACAAAAGACCCCGAATAGCCAAAGCAGCCTTGAGGGGAAAAAAATGGAGCTGGAGGAATCAGACTCCCTGACTTCCGACTATATTACAAAGCTACAGTAATCAAGACAATATGGTACTGGCACAAAACTGGAAATATCGATCAATGGAACAGGATAGAAAGCCCAGAGATAAACCCACGCACCTATGGTCAACTAGTCTATGACAAAGGAGGCAAGGATATACAATGGCAAAAAGACAGTCTCTTCAATAAGTGGTGCTGGGAAAACTGGACAGCTACATGGAAAAGAATGAAATTAGAACACTCCCTAACACCATACACAAAAATAAACTCAAAATGGATTGGAGACCTAAATGTAAGACTGGACACTATACAACTCTTAGAGGAAAACAGGAAGAACGCTCTTTGACATAAATCACAGCAAGATTTTTTTTGATCCACCTCCTAGAGTAATAGAAATAAAAACAAAAATAAACAAATGGGACCTAATGAAGCTTAAAAGCTTTTTCAAGTCAAAGGAAACTACAAACAAGATGAAAAGACAACCCTCAGAATGGGAGAAAATATTTGCAAACGAATCAATAGCAAAGGATTAATCTCCAAAATATATAAACAGCTCATGCAGCTCAATATTAAAAAACAAACAACCCAATCAAAAAATGGTCAGAAGACCTAAATAGACACTTCTCCAAAGAAGATATACGGATGGCCAAAAAGCACATGAAAAGCTGCTCAACATCACTAATCATTAGAGAAATGCAAATCAAACTACAATGAGGTAACACCTCACACCAGTTAGAATGGGCATCATCAGAAAAGTTACAAACAACAAATGCTGGAGAGGGTGTGGAGAAAAGGGAACCCTCTCGCACTGTTGGTGGGAATGTAAACTGATACAGCCACTATGGAGAACAGTATGGAGGGTCCTTAAAAAACTAAAAATAGAATTACCATATGACCCAGCAATCCCACTACTGGGCATATACCCAGAGAAAACCATAATTCAAAAAGACACATGCACCCCAATGTTCATTGCAGCACTATTTACAATAGCCAGGTCATGGAAGCAACCTAAATGCCCATTGACAAACAAATGCATAAAGAAGATGTGGTACATATATACAGTCGAATATTACTCAGCCATAAAAAAGAACGAACTTGGGTCATTTATAGAGACGTGGATGGACCCAGAGACTGTCATACAGAGTGAAGTAAGTCAGAAAGAGAAGAACAAATATCGTATATTAACACATATATGTGGAACCTAGAAAAATGGTACAGATGAACCGGTTTGCAAGGCAGAAATAGAGACACAGATGTAGAGAACAAATGTATGGACACCAAGGGGGGAAAGTGGGGGAGGGGGTGGGATGAACTGGGAGATTGGGATTGACATGTATACACTAATATGTATAAAATAGATAACTAATAAGAACCTGCTGTATAAAAAATAAATAAAAGAAAATTCAAAAAAATAAAAGAACTCAATGCTCAGCCACTCATCAGCAAACGTGTGTGGAATATCGAAAAAAAACAGCACAATATTAGACCTTCCTTCCCATCAATAAGTGGAATCTAGTTCTGTATCTCCTGAATCAGGGATTGAACATGTGACTTGCTTTGGTCAATAAGACATTAGCAAACAGGACACAAGGAGAGGCTGGAAAAGTGGTTGACACTGGGGTTTGCCTGCCCTTTCTCGCTTCTCCTGGCAGCCCTGCAACGACCATGGAAGTGAGTCCACACTAGCCTGCTGGAGAAGCCATATGAAGGAGAATCAAGGCATCCCAGGCTGCCATCTGCCAGACATGTGAGTGAGGCCATCCCAGACCATCAAGGCCCAGTCAATCCTTCAGCTGACTGCGGCCACACAACTGAGCTCAAAAGAAACCAGCTGAATAACCACCCAGCTGAACTAAGCCCAAATAGCCAACCCATTGAATCAAGGCTGAATAAATGAATGTTATTTTAAGCTACAACAGTTTAGGGTGGTTTGTTACACAGCAAAGGCTAACTGATACACTGTCTTTGGAAAGAGACATGTGAGTTCACAAAAGAGCAGCCACCAATCCCACGTAGGCAAAGACTACTATACTGGTGTGGTCACCATATATATTTCAGTGTCACAAATTCTACTTTATTTACCAAAAAAACCACCAGGTGGTGGCAGTTCTTCATCCTTGTAGTTCAAGCCTGAACTTAAACTAGAGGTACAGGCTAAGAAATCAACTTGTATCTCCACTTTTTTTTTTTTTTTTTTGGCTATGCCATGAGACTTGTGGGATCTTAATTCCCCAACCAGGGATTAAACCTGTGACCCCTGCAATGGAAGCATGCAGTCCTAACCACTGGACTGCCAGGGAATTCCCTCCACTTTAAAAATAATATATAGAACCTGACAACAGTGAAAAAAATAAGAGCTACCATTTATTAAGATGCTCGTTCTAAATTCTTCACACATTTGTCATTTAATCTTCGCAGCATCCTCCACAAGATACCTACCTTGTCCTATTATTATCCACATTTTGCAGAGGAGGAAGCTGAGGCTCAAGAACACTACACCTCTTGCTTAAACTGCACAGTTGATTAGGGGTAGAGCCAGGATGCCAATCCATTTCTGACTCTCCAATTAATTGCTACATGGGACTGACACCCAGCCCAGCCACAGCAAGTTGCTTCTTCTCCGTGTGCCTCAGTTTCCTCACATGTAAAATGAAAAAACAGAACTAACCCAGACTTTAGGGCTCCAAAGATGAGGTTCAGGATCAACCATGATCTCATATAACTGTAGGCATAATCTTTGGGGTAAATATGTTTTGGGGATTGTGAGAAGGGTTCAGCTTCACTAAAATTCCCAAAGGGGTCAGTGATCCATTAGGAAACAATTAACAATATGTTCTTGAAGGCCCTTTCCAGGGTTCAAGTGTCTTTCCAAGTTGAATCAACCAGTCCCACAGATGCTGCAATTATGCAGAAAGGAAGCGAGCTTTGACAGCAAACAGCATTAGGTATAATTCCAACCATTCATCAGCAGCTCTGAACGGTGGTCACTGGTAAGCATTCCAGGCCACAGTGGTGTGTCTTTCTATCACACCCACACCCTTACCACAGAACCAGACCGGTCCTGGGCTTGTCCCAAGCATCGTGATGCATCAGGGATGTTCCTTCACCCCTGCCTCATGAGAGGTTCTGCGCCTACAGCTTTGACCTTCAGCCCCTAGCTACCCACATACAGAGAAAGCAGTTATTGACAACAGGAACCACAAGAAAAATCTACAGTGCTTCCGTCAGAAGCATGCCCTGCCTAATTTTCCAGGAGTCTGGTTCATGGTGGTGGCTTCTGGTCTCTTGACATTTCCCTGCATGAGCCACTGTCCCTCATAATGTCACTGCTCCAACTGCTTCTGAACCCCAGCATCAGCCCCAGTCTCTATACTGTACCCAGATCCTAGCTCCCTCAGTCTCAGCCTGCTGTGGCCAATGCTGGTCCTACCCACCTCTGAGACTTCAAGCCACCTCGATACCCAAAGCACCTACAGCCGCTGGCCCTGGTTCTCCAGAGATTCCTCTTATCCCAACAGACTGGTTAACTCCAAGCCTGTTATAAACTCTGTTGTGTTAATGGAGAAAGTTTGCAAACTTTTCCTTTGGGCAGTGGAATTGTTTGTCAAGCAACATCTTCCATAGAAACTTAAGATATGAAACATGTCAAAGCTGAGCTGGGGGGACTTCCCTGGTGGCGCAGTGATTAAGAATCCTCTTGCCAATGCAGGGGACACAGGTTCGAGCCCTGGTCTGGGAAGATCCCACATGCCGCAGAGCAACTAAGCCCGTGCTCCACAACTCCTGAGCCTGCGCTATAGAGCCCCCAAGCCACAACTACTGGAGCCTGCGTGCCACAACTACTGAAGCCCACGCACCTAGAGCCCATGCTCCACAACCAGAGAAGCCACCACAATGAGAAGCCCGTGCACCACAAGGAAGAGTAGCCCCTGCTCACCACAACTAGAGAAAGCCCGCACGCAGCAATGAAGACCCAGCACAGCCAAAAATTAATTAATTTTTTAAAAAGAAGCTGAGTTGGGATGGGGCTCAGAATCCCCCCCTGCTCCACCCTCTACTCACTTCTTCCACCCCTTCCCCCCAGAATCTTTTGATATTGTCGGGGGCCTTAGGGAATCTGGGAGAAAGTTTTAAACCATTGGAATGGTGGAATCATTATCTCTATGAATACGTGTGTTTGTGTGAGGTAGGAAGGAGAGATGGGGAAGGGAGGGGTGGGGAGGAAAGAAAAAGAAAGAAAAACCGAGACAAAAGAGAGGTAAAGACTGTGAGGTGATGAAAGGCTGAACTGGGGACATGAGATGAAACCAGAGAAGGGAACCTAGATTGTAAAAAGAAAGAAAAATGAAATTACATGTTACAAAGGAGAAAGCAGCTACAAGGAGAAAGAATTGGCTGCACCAACAGGAAAGGTGGAGAACCCCCCTTTGTTGTGTCCGGCTTGGAGAGAGCCCCTGGACACTCAGGTACCTGGGGTAACTTGTGCAAGAGCAAGTGAGATGTGAACGTGGGGAGATGTGTGACCAATGGCCGAGAAGGTCTTAGTGAGCATCACGCTTGAGGGGGGGAGCATGTAGCATCCTGATGAAGCAGGTGACAAGCATCTGGACAAGTACCGGCCATCACTAGGTACTAGAAGGTGGAGCCCTCTAGAAGGACCAGATGCAGGCTCTGCCTTCCAGTTCATAGTCCAAAAGGAAAGATGCCCCAAATGCCCATGTTTGACGCCCATCACCCTCATTATGGCCTCCTTGTTCTAATCCTCTGATAGACTGTTTGCAAAACTGGCTGCCTCAATTATTCTCCCTTGGGTAGTCCCTTCCCCACAGTGACTCTGGTCTGAGCCAAGTGGCTTGCTTTGGCCAAGAGGACATCAGTTACATTACACAAGCAGAGGCTTGAAAAGTGCTTGTGTATTGTAACTTGCCTTCTCTGACTGTTCTTGGGAACTCTGCAACCACCACCATGTGAACAAGTCCAGGCTAGCCTGCTCGATGATGACAGCACTGCAGCCTACTCATCCCTATCGCCCAGGTGACACTGAGCCAATAGCCAGAGCCATGGTCATCCCAACCTATTCAGTCCCAGCCCAGCTGACCTAAAGGAGAAGGACTACTCAGCTGACTCACAGAATCATGAAAAGTAATAAACTGTTGTTTTGAGTCAGTAAGTCTTAGGACAGCTTGTTACACAGCAAAAGCTAACTGATACAAATGCAAATTTGAGTTTCCCTCTTAGAGAAAACAGACCTATCTTAATTTGTTCACAAGCCGTCCTTGCAGCTGAGTATTATCTGTAACATGCAATTACAGCCTAAATTTATAGCCTAAATCTGTTAGGCAGGGTGAAAAAAAATTATTTTATCAGCTGACAGTAGAGTCTTGTAGAGGGACCTGCATCTTGTGGGAGACCTGCAGGTAATCTGGTACACATGCTCAAACCTCACATGGGTGGGGGAAATCAAGGGAAAGGGGTCAGTTCCTCCAAGTGGGATGGCCCCAGGAGAGGGAACAGCCCAGCAGGGAGGTGGGTGAGAGCAAGGATTCAGCCAGGCAGGATCTCAGGCCAAGAAGCAACCATGAGAACAGAGACCCTTGAGAATTAACATCTCAAGGGGAGGATGCTAGACTTCCTGAGGTCACAGGAAAGAGACAGGCACCAAGTTTCTCCATATCTCAAGGCCTGAGTGGCCTCAGCTGACATCTGGATAACATCTGCTATACAACGAACCCATGTCCAGACCGGAAAGCAGCAGCCCCAGCAGGGGGCTTTAGACAGACTCTTTCATAATAACAAACTCACGAACAGCCACGTGGTTCAGCTGTGGCTCATGCTCAGGCAGAGATACGCACATTCACCCACTTGAAATAACCCTTAGTGCATTTTTAGTATATGCCAGATACTATACTATTGCTTTACACATATTAATTCCTGCGATCCCATAAGAGACCCTTGGGTAGGTACTACCATCATCCACTGTGCGGTTAGAGGAAGTTGCTTCAACGCTCTCCCAGCGCTCCTACCTCACTCAGGGTCAAAGCCAAAGTCACCTCCCTGCCTTCTCCCCCTCCCACTCCAGTCCTCACTTACTAAGCTCCAAGCACACTGGCCTCCTTGCTGATTCTGGAACATGCCAAGAACCTCCTCCTGGTCTGTGTTCTTGCCAGGAACACCTTCTCCCAGAGAGCTCACAGCCCACTTCTCACCTCCTTCGGTTCTTTACGCAGAAGCCACCCGATCGGAGAGGCCTTTTCTGGCCACCTAAGCTCAACTTGGAGCCCCCCTCCCCAGCTCCATATATAGCACTTGCCACCATCTGACATACTCTATGTTTTAGCGATTCATCCTTCTTTGTCTACCTGCTCCACAAGGACGGGGATTTGTGTCTGTCCTGTGCACTGCCACGTCCTCAATGCCCGAAACAGTGCATGTGGTAACTGTTCAACAAATATTTGGTGAATGCAGGAGAGGAAATCCAAGTAGGCAGCTCCGATTGCTGCCCAGCGTTCCCAGATGGTAAGTAGCAGACGCTGGATTCCAACCCAAGCCGCCCAACTCTGAAGTCCTCACCACTGCTGCCCCTTTCGCATATCACGTCCCTGCGCACATTCAGAAAAGCACTACCCACTCACACTTGTGAGCGCAGGCACACCCCTCCCCGCCCACCTGCACACTGAGGTCTGCCCCAGCCTCACCACCCCACAGCCCCAGGCTCTAAGCCCCACATACAGGAACTTGCCGTCCGTCTGTGAGCCTGAGTAGAGTTTGCGCTCCGCCTCCTCGCGCGTCAGGCTTTTGTGGTACCAGGGCATCCGCTCGTGAGCCGTCGTGGCAATGAGCTTCTCCACCTGAGGGGCCTGGCTGATGATGGCCTGCTCCAGGGCCTCGCCCTAGGGAAGAACGGGAGGGTGGAGAAGACTTGTGTCTCCAAGTAGGCGGCCACAGGACACCTCTTCCATCTCCTGGACCCTCCCAATTGTCTCTTTCACATGAGACAGCCCACCCACCCAGGCGCACCTAGGGGGTGAGTCATTTAGGCTGTTAATGAAAGCCAAGCCCCCTCATCTCTATGGTCCCGCCCCAAGCCATCCAGGCCCTGCCCATCCAGGGCCACGGCCCAGGCCCCGCCTTCTAGCCGGCCCCAAGCTCCCCTCCAGCTTGAAGATCTGACACTGGTAATCGCGCCCCATGGTGCACTGCATGTTGTCGAAGACCACAACCCACCGCCCCTGCCGGCCAACCTACCCCAGAGCACCGCCCCCACCATCCTCTCAGGCCCCTCTCCCAGCCCAAGCCTCGCCTCCTCCGGACTCAGCGTGACCTCCACCTACCCCGACCTCCACTTTGCCATCTGCCTCTGACAAGCACCATGGCATCGCTCAGGCCCCTGCCTCCGAGGCCTCCTCCCAGGCCCGCCCCCAGTCAGGCCCCAACCCTCCAGCATCTAAAACGGGCGCAGCACAGCATAATACAGGCTAGCGAAGACCACCACTCTCCCCCAGTTCCATTGCTCCCTCGGCCCCAAGGGCCCGCCCTTCCCGGCCCCGCCTTCCCAAGGCCCGCCCCTCCGGCCACGCCCTCCCAAGACCCGCCCCTTCGGCCCCGCGCTCTCACCTCTAGTTTCCAAGTCTGGCGCACGTAGTCGCGCACCATGGCATCTCGTAGGCTGTCGAAGACCCCGGGCTGCGGCTCGAGCCCCGACGGCCGGTTGCACGGCTTGCGCAGGTTGCAGGGCAGCCCGTCTGGGTCGCGCGAATAGAACTCGCAGAGCTCAGCGGGGCCGCAGTGCGCTTTTCCGCCCGCAATAGCGTAGGTGCCGTTGAGCTGGCGCTCGATGGGGAAGTGGTGGAAGCGCACGTCGTGCACGAGCGAGAGCACATAGCCGCCCAGAGAGCGCAGGCAGTGGCGCAGCAGGAAGAGCCCGTCGGCCATGCCCGCCAGCTTCAGGTGCTCCTCGGCCTCGGCGCGCGAGATGCTGCCGTAGAAGAAGGGCAGGTGCGCCGCGGGGTCCGGCATCGCCGCCGCTGCCCTGAGCAGGGTACGGGCCCCTGCGCCTCTTCAGACTCTGTGAGTTCAGAGCGGGATTGGGGGCACGTCAGGGCCTCGGTTTCCCTTCCTGAACCCGTCCATTGTACCCAGAGATAGTAGGAGAGAGCCCGCATTAAAGGGCATCCGTGCGGCACACCTGAGCGTGCCGATCGTGCAGAGCCTGATTTGTGCCGGAGTCGACTTGGAAAGGGGGCCCAGCCTACGGGACTCAGACTGGGGAGTCCCAAACCAGCCTTTGACTTTTCAGACCTAGTACGGAGCGCCCCACTGGCCACGACACAACAGCACCTGGAACCTTCATCCACCTCCCAAACACGTGTTGAATTCTTACTGTGTTTCAGGATGGAGATATGGGTGAATAAGAGACATGATCCCTGCCCTCCTGAAGATAACAGTCTGAGGGAGAGGGGATGCAATAAACAAGGAGAGACAAAAATAATTACAGATTGAGGTCAGTGTTCTAAAGGAAATAAATAGAGTGAGATCAAGAGGGAAGAAGCCACTGTAGCTGGGATGGTCACATTCTTTGGGGAGGTAGCATTTGAGCTGAGATCCGGAGGAAAAGGAGGAGCCCACTTCTCAAAAAGCATGGAGGGGAGCACATCAGGCAGAAGGAACAGCAAGTGCCAGGGCCCGGAAGCTGGAACAACTTTGCTCATCAAAGGACCTTGACTCCATTAGCCTTCCCGACTCTTTCCTCTGACCCTTTCCCAGTAACCTTAGAAATTCCCCTTAGCCCTGCCCCCTCTGCCTTCATGAACGAGTGTCTAGAAAGCATAAGCTAATCTGAATACCCGTTAATAGGGGATTGGTTAAATACATTAGGATTTAACTCCAATGTGAACTGCGATACAGTCATTAAACAAAATGAGGTTTGGAAAGTATGACCCTATATGGGGAGGAGGAAGTAAGGACATATAGATAAATAGATACCTGGTGAGGAAGATATCTAACCTGAAATTATCCACCTTCAACTTTCTAGGGTGATGGTGATGTCCATCACCCTAGAAGCGTTGTGTTACACAGGTGTCTGAATTGCTCAAAATTCAGAGAGAACGTAAAATTAAATTAATGTGAAAACGAAAAAAAAATTCAGAAAATGTACCAACTTGAGTTGTTCATTTTATTGTATTTGGGCCCCTCAGTAAAAAAGGAACCATAAAATATTGAACCCTGGTCAGTGATCTGCGTGCAGAAATATCTAGGTGTGATGGGTAGTGATGACTGTAATTTACTTTGAAAGGCATCCAAAAAATAATGTTGATGGATGGATGGATAAGCAGATTGATAAAGGTGAGTCTTGCTATTCGCAATATTTCTATAAAGTATTGGATTAGGAAGTACTGAGCCATTGCTTCTAGAAGAAATCCAGTGTCAGGTTCCTTGAAGCCTCTGGTCACAATATTTTCATCAACCGATCAGTACATAACCTTGTTTTATGTACTTCTGTTTAAAGACAACTTACATAATTATATTGTTGATTCATTAACATTGAGCTCTTGACCAGCAGCCCCGTAACTGTAAGCTTACCCAACACATACTTTTTCTGTGAGGCACAGCCCAGCCTTCTTGCACTTAGGAACACTAGACAGCACCTCAGCACTGTCCTTGGGGGCCATTTAAACAGTGAAATCACCGACGTAAAGCACAAAAATGTGACACTAAATAGACTGTGAGAAAGAGACTTATTTACAGTATGAGCTGAATCGAGAAGGCAAAGCATCCCCTTGCTCAACCTCAAAGAACCAGCACATCGGTTGACTCAAATTTCACACCACTCTGCACACGCCCTCCAATGACCGTGAAAGCGCAGCGAGCACTGGTTTTGGTGGTTACAAAGAAATTTTAGCAAGTAGGCGAACTGGCAGATATGGAATCCAATACTAATGAGGATTAACCGTATGTGATAAAGCAAATATAGCAAAATGTCCATTGTAGAATCGAGGGGGTGGATAATTTGTACAACTAATTGTTCCTGTTTTCTGTGTATTTGTAAGTTTTTAGATAATGTTGAAAAAAATTATTTCCCCTTAACAGTTTCTGGTCGTTTCTCTACTGAGATGGGCCCACTTAAGGCCACCCAGGCATAGTTTTGCATTCAAGGAAGGCTCCTTGGGCACCCTTCTTACTTAAGCAATTGTAAGCAGGGGGTGCAAAGCAAGCTTTTGTGGATTGAGAAAGGCTGCCTTTCCCTGGGCGTTCAGGAACATGCAAGGATGGGCACTGGAGCCAAGAGGAAGATACTAGAGCGGGAATCGGGTGAGGTCTGAATCGGCGCAGCTGGAGGAGGGGCCGGAATCTGCGTTCTAACCAGATAGCGTCTAACGCTGGGGTTGGGAGAGCCAGGGCTGTGGGGGTCTTGGATGTCCCGATAGTTACAGGCAGGTGATTAATCGGGGACCTGGAGATGCAGGTCACAATCCCAGAAGAGTGTTTTAAAAGAGTCAGAAGGGCTCCTAGGTATTCATCCTAGAGAAATGGAAACTTACGTTCACACAAACACCTGCACAGGAATGTTTATAGCAGCTCTATTCACGACTGCCAAAATGTAGGAACAACTCAAATGTTTCCCAACAGATGAATAGATAAAGTGTGGTATATCCCTGCAGTGGGATACTACTCAGCCTGAAATGGAAGGAAATGCTGATACACACATGAATGAATCTCAAAGGCGTCAGGTTAAGTGAAAGGGGCCAGACTCAGAAGGCTACAAACCATATGATTCCATTCAAAACTGTAGAACAGGGTGTGGAGAAAAGGGAACCCTCTTGCACTGTTGGTGGGAATGTAAATTGATACAGCCACTATGGAGAACAGTATGGAGGTTCCTTTAAAAAATGAAAAACAGAACTACCATATGACCCAGCAATCCCACTCCTGGGCGTATACCCAGAGAAAACCACAATTCAAAAAGACACATGCACCCCAATGTTCATTGCAGCACTATTTACAATAGCCAGGTCATGGAAGCAACCTAAATGCCCATCGACAGACAAATGGATAAAGAAGATGCAATGGAATATTACTCAGCCATAAAAAGGAAAAAAATTGGGTCATTTGTAGAGATGTGGACGGACCTAGAGACTGTCATACGGAGTGAAGTAAGTCAGAAAGAGAAAAGCAAATACCGTATATTAACACATATATGTGGAATCTAGAAAAATGGTACAGATGAACCAGTTTGCAGGGCAAAAATTGAGACACAGATGTAGAGAACAAACGTATGGACACCAAGGGGGGAAAGCGGGGGAGGGGGCAGTGCTGGTGGGATGAACTGGGAGATTGGGATTGACATGTATACACTAATATGTATACAATAGATAACTAATAAGAACCTGCTGTATACATAAATAAATAAATAACATAAAAGGAATAAAAACAAAACGAAACAAAAAACTGCAGGGCCACGCAGTGGCTGCCAGAGGCAGCAGGCCCAGTGGGGAGCAGGGGTGATGGGATGTGGATGGACTGCAAAGGGGTATGAGGGAATTCAGGGCAATAGCCTGTACCTTGACTGAGATCGCAGTTTCTCAGCTGTATGCATGTGTCAAATCTCACAGAATTTTTCACTAAAAGGAGTGAATTTTACTGTATGTAAATGATACCTTAATTTTTTTTTTAATTAAAAGGGGAGAAAGGGAGCTGGAAGGTATAGACACACCAGGCACTACAAATATTAACTGAAATAGGAAAGAGAGAGCTGTCTACACTCCTGCCTCACTTCCTTGATTCCCTCTGTCTCATCCGGCCTCACAGTCTGCTCCCCTCACCTCCACCAGGCTGCTCTCCAGCTGCAGGGAGCAAGATATCAGCACCTGATGGGCACCAGACAAGAACTTCGTGCCCTCTTCCAGGCTGGGTCCCCTGCGTGATGGACACTGTGACCCCCACACACACACTCTTGGGTCCTTCGCCAACCCCCTGGCTTGCCGCCTTCCTCTCTGACGGTTCCTGCTCTCTCTCTCCTTCTCCAACCCCCGTCCCCTACTTGGGCCATCCCGTCTGTGGCTACCCACGCTGCCACTCCCACTTGTCTCATCCAGATCTCTCCCCTGAGGTCGGTTTGTGCCGCCATCACCTCCTTTGATCTCCACCTGCTGTGTCTATTAATAAAACCTGAGATCCAGATCGAACTCACACGGTGACTGTGGTCGGCTGAACCCCACAGTCTGTTTCCCGCATGAGCTGAAGCTCCGGGATCTGCAAGTTGCTTTTAGGCGATTCTTCCCCAAGGCCTCCGTTGCTCAAGAACCTACTGTGGCTCCCTCCTGCCTACATCATTGAATCAGACTAAATTCCTCGGCCCTCCCTCTGCTCCAGCCAGGCTGCACTATGAACATTCCTTCAAATGCACTTCCGTGCAGTGTGCTCCACCGGATATACCCTCCCCACTTCTCTCCACTCCCCCAGGCCAGCCAGCCCTGCCTGGCAGACTCACAGCCCTGCTCCCCACAGGGTATCAGGACCTAAGGCAAGGCAGCGAAGAGAGGGTTCGTCCAGGGACCATGGGGAGGGGTGGGGGTAGTGAAGCTGGTCTCTGGGGCAGGAAGCTGTGGCAGGAAACTGTCAACAACACAGTTTGAGAAGCTCCACCCTGTGGTGGCCACAGGTGCAGCCTGGGTAGCCGGAGGCGGATTAGTGCAGAAGCAGGAGTGGGGAGAGGCTGCCTCTTGAGACCCAGTCCAGGGCCAGAAGCCATGATTGGCCATCTCGGACCTGAGTCCAAGGTGTCCCAGAGGCAGAAGCCTTCCCCATGCATTCTCAGCTTTATCCCCACTTCCCTGTCCCTTTGCCAATAACAACGACAACAGTAATAACAACAGCTTTCAGAGGAGCCTGGCCGGTCTGCAGCCTCCTGGAGGATCAGATGTTTCTGTCCTGAGCCATGTCCCTGCAGGCTGCACGGCTTTCCTCAGAGACATGCCCACCATGAGACTTCCCCACCCCACTCCTGCCTGGGCTGACCCCCTCCATCCTCCCCTTGAGCTTGCGAGGTCCTCGTGAGTTCAGAGATGCTCATTTGGCCTTCCCATTGTTTGCAGCTCCACAGAGAGACCACGGGACCCCAGCCTCGTTCTCATAGCCCAGGTCCTGGGGAAAGGGGAGGAAAGTTTGATCCTTGGCTAGAGGGATCTGCCTGAAATCCCACCCTTCAAGCATCCTTTTTGGGGACAGGCAGGGTTAAATTATACCTGTTCCAGACACACAGGATGCCCCAAACATACTTTGAAGGAAATAGGGTCAAGAGATCAACTATGTTTACAAAAGCTGTGGAAAGCATATTTGCATATTAAAGGCTCTGAGAAGACCTGCCAGGAAAGGACGACGCTTTTTAGCTTTGTTTAATCCTCACACCGAAGTAGCAGGGCCTGGAAGTGCTGCTGTTCCACAGAACAGACTCAGTATCCAAAGCCCCAGTTAAATGTCTACCATGAGACACCAGAGGGAAGACTGAGGCAATGATCCCACTGGACTTGGCAGGTCTGGAGGCCCCAGGTGCCACCCACAGCCAGACATCAAGTGTCCCCACCCAAGGAATGGGGGTGCAGCCCCTCACTGCCCATGCCTCCTCTCAAGACCCCAAGTCCCCCCTAAAGCCACCCTTCCTGCTCCCCAGTCCGCAGGCCACCAACAGAGGCAGCACAGACATTTGTCAGCTAACAAAATGCAAAATGCCATCTTGGTTACGTTCCAAGTCACAGAGACAGCAGTTAGCACAGTGCCCTGGATGGCAACAGGCTCCTTATCTTTCCCCTGACACCAGGGCATCAGATCTGATCATGGAATCATGGATCTACTGGGTAGTAGAAGTGTGGTCCTGGGCGGGGAGTCATGCTCGCCAGACCCACCTGGAACACAGCGCCAGTGAAGGTGCCCAGCGCTGCGGGGCTGCGGGGATTCCGTGAGAGAAGGCTCACCAAGCACTGAGCATGGGGCCTGGCCCGCCCTTGTCCTGGCCCGTCCTTTTCTGCTCACAGCCCTCCAGGACTCCCACGTCACTCAAGGTTAAAGCCCAGGTTCTTACGGCGGCCTTGCCCAATCTGCCCCATCACCTCCTGGCCTTCAGTTACTCCCCACCAGCCACACGGGCCTCCTTATGTTACTTGTTCAGAGCACTGGAACAAATCAGGCCTGGTCCAACCTCAGGGCCTTTGCACTGGCTGTTCCCTTTGCCTGAACACACTTCCCCCAACACCCCTCACTTCATTCGGGTCTCTGTGTAAATGTCACCTCCTCCTCCAAGAGGTCTTCCCTGACCTCCCTCTCTAAAATCGCCTCCCCTTCTCTCTCTATCCCTGACCCAGCGTTACTGCTCTTCACCACTGAAAATATGATGTACTGTCAACTTGTTGCCACAGGATCTTTGTCCCCTGCTAGAATGTAAGCACGGTGAGAGTGGACATGGTCTCCTTCCCCTGCCTATACCAGCCAGGCACATCGTAGGTGCCCCATAAATGTTCGTGGTGGGCAGAGGCTACTGATACTGGGGTACCTGGGAAGGTATGCAGCCCGCTGTGGTGGGTGGAGACCCCTCTGCAGGTCCTTGGAATTTGGCAGCCTGATGAGGGATGAGGGGCTGTGGGGGCCTCCCTAGGAGAGAATAGTGAACGGAGGACCTAGCGGCTTCCTCCACTAACCAGTGGTGGGAGAGGAGAGGACCAATCGGAGGAGATTTCGCACAGGCTGTTCCCTCTGCCTGGAACAGTGCCCACACCCTTCTCCAGGCCACCCTCAGCTGTCCCTTCCACCCAGAAGTGTTCCATGATTTCCCCCCTCCCTCCCCAGCTGAGTCAGGCACCTCCTCTGTTCTCCCAGGGCCCCGTCCTCCCGCATCACAGCCCTGGTGGCCACGTATGATCAGTCTGTTTGCTCCACCGTCTCTGACCAGCACGAGCTCCCCAACGCAGAGCCTATGCCTGTCTTGTTTTCATGATAGCCCCTGCTTCCTCCCGACAAATATTTGTCAAGCGGGCAACAATAACAATAGCCTCTGTACTGAAGACTTTACGACACCTCTTCTGAGCCTTATCCATTTAATCTAATCCTCACCGCAATTCCATCAAACGGGAACTGTTATCCCCATTCCTCAGCTAAAGAAACTGAGGCTCAGAGAGGTTAATGTCATGTTCAGAATCATGTAGCCTGTGAGTGGCAGTCAGGATTTGAACTCAGGTCTCTCTGACCAGCAGCCAGCACTAGCCACTCTAGTGCGTGGCCATTAGGAGAATGCAATCCACGGCTCTGACCTGGGTCCCCAGGGGCTCCCATGCCTGCCTGGCCCAGGTGTCGCTGCACTTTGAGCTGCCTTCAACTGTCAGGGCAAAGAGTGCTGGCCTGTTGGGGGCTGGAAGCAGGTCCTCAGGCCTCAAACAGACTCTATCTGTTGACCAACTGACTGAATAATGCCACGAGATCAGTCCCCACTGCCACCACTCCCCAGCGATTTCAACCTCTGCTGCTGGCGTTCTAAGGGTTGTGTAACCTCTGCAAGGAGCTATCCCTCTCTGGGTGCCAGGCTCTGTGTAAAAGGAGATGGGAAAAGACTTAGGGGACAGAAAAGGTGGGATGAGGCAGGAGGACAGAGCCTGACAGTGGGGACCGCATGGTGCTGTCCGTGCATTGTAGGGTGTTTAGCAGCATCCCTGGCCTCTGTCTTACTAGAGACCAGTAACACCCCCTGTGTCACAAGCAAAAATGTCTCCAGATGGCACTGAATGTCCCCAGCAGGCACGGGGGAGGCAAAACTGGCTCCAGTTAAGAAGCACTTCCTTAACGCTATGCTTTGGGGTGCGGCGGGGAGCAGCCAGCATGGAGAGGTCTGCTTGCTGCAGCCCCCAGGAGAGTCTCCAGGAGCTATGAGGCCGCCCAGAGCTAGTGATCAGAATTAGGACTTTAGCAATATGCTTATACAGCACTATTGTGTGCCAGGCACTCTAGAGAAATTCACTCGCCTAATCCTCGAGAGAATGCTGTGTGTAGAGGATTTGTGGACTTGGCACCTGAAGACACAGAGAAGGAGGAAATTGCCCAAGGTCACACGGCACACACAGTAGGTGGCAGAGCCAGGCCTCAAATCGGCCTCCTGGCTCCAGGGTGTACATGAAACACCATCCAGCCGGGCCGCCTGCCTGCCCAGCGTCCCTGCCTGTGTGGCAAGGCTGGAGGACAGGCGACAACAGGAAAAAGCAGCTCTGCACTAGCAGGGGAAGAGCCCTCGCAGGTGACACCCAAGGACCTTCCAGCACAGGAGTCCCCAACCCTAATCTCTCAGCAAAGCTTTATTAAGCACCTACTGTGAGCTTGCTGCCGTGGCTAAGACAAGAGTGACAAAGCTCATCTTGAGCCGTTCACCACTTGAACCCCTGTTCCTTCCTGCCAAGACCCTTTCCTGCTTGGGACACCTTTCCCAACCTCTCACCCAACAGTCAGGAGCCAAGCACCTACTAGTTGCCAACATTTGCATCTGCATTTAACAAATGGGCAAAGTGAGGTTCAGAGAGGCCAAGAAACTTGCCAAGGACACACAGCGGTTGAGCAGGATTCGAGCTGTTTCCTTCTTCACATCTCTGTTTCCCCTTTAACCTGAGCTCCCCTACAAATGGCTGGAGCCTGTCCTGGGTCCCCTCATGGGAATCATCCGGCATTTTGATGTTCAAGTTCACAGCCCTGTTGAGCCACCCTCATATTCACGGCCCTGGCGGACAGAGCACACGTTTGCTTTCTCTGGAGTTTTCTCTGCTTCCTGAAGTCAAGGTTGCTGCACTGATGGGGCCCTGCAGGAGGCTAGGGACTGAGCAGGCACCTCTGTGGCCCCTGGATATAGGCATCCACTACCACTCGGCGGGCCCGCTGGAGTGAGACCTCCTTCCCTCAGGGTGGCCACAGGTCGTGTCTGCTTCCTTTCCCAGCTGGGTGTCACCCACCTCGGTCCTACAGCCCTTCTGGTACCACAGTGTCCTCCTGACTCTGTCCTCCTTCACCAGACCCAGGCCACCCCTGGAGATGGCAGCTGGGTGCTGCCCCATCTGGGATGACTTACCTGGGGACGTGCTGACGGGTGTGGAGGCACAGGCCACCTGCAAGGTCTCTGCTCCCAAAGCCAACAGACAGCTGGTTCTAGATGAAGAACTGGGGTCCGAGAAACTAACTTGGGCTTATCTGCAGCCCGAGCCCCCAGCCTGAAGCCACCACCGGCTAACCACCCACTCATACACCCTGGCAAGGGGTAAGGAGGTCATACCCCACCAGGGTTTCTCACTCCGGGTGGAGGGGGTGGGGAATCTGAGTCACCCTCTGCTGGCTGCCCCGGAAGCCCCTGCGGTGGCCGTGCTGGCAAGAAAGAGGCAGAAGGCCGGAGGCCAGCCACTCACCTGGACACCCCAGTGGAGCACGGCAGCCAAGCTAGGCAGGGACTGGCCCGGAAGGCCTGATGTGCTCTTGGAAGCGCCTTTCTCTGAAACTCAGCCTGTTTCCTTGATGCGAAGACAGGAAAGGGGGCTGTGTTTGAAGTTTATGTCAAAGTCACAAAGTGCTGTGTTCAAGGAAAATCGCAAGCCATGTGCTCCAGGGAGGGCAGAGGGCACTTCCGGGGCCAAGCAGAGCCTGCCCAGCAGTGGGGGAAATGAGGCGAGCTGCAGACAGGGGTTATGCTAGAATGATGATCCCAACAGCATCCCCCAAACCTGGAGAGGGTAAGGGAGGGGAGCTGTGTGCCGGAATGGGGGTGGGGTAGTGGCAGTGGGAGGGGGATCCCCAGGACTCACTGGAAACGGGAATGCCCCCACTTTCCCTTCCCAAGGGGACATGGACCCGGGGCCTGTCCCTGGCTGAATTGCTCATATGAGTGATTTATTTATTCCACAGACAGGTTAAAGCCGGAGAGACGATAAACCTCCCAAGTAGGTCCACACCGCAAAGGTCAGAGCACCTCCTGTGTGCCAGCCATCAGGTCAACAACGACAGCCCTGTCCCTGCCCTCAGATGGTTCACAGTCTAGGCGCGGGGCCAGCTGGGTCACCAGGGAGCCCAGGGCTGGGAAGGCAGAAGCCTGGACACTGTGTATACACAGAGGAGCCCGACGCAGCCTGGGGGTGTCAGGGATGGCTTCTAAGAAGGATCGGTCATGTCGTCAAGACACGGAGATGGTGTGTCCCCCAGCACGCACCCGATCCCAGCCCAGCCCCGTGCACTGCACCTGACCACCTCCTGCGCTGCTCACAACCTCTTCTCCTCCTCACTCACCCACCCTCTGACCACTTGACCACATCTCACATCTGCTCCCTCGGCGGCCCACGGAGCTGTCGGGCTGCAAGGCCGGGCCTGTCCTGGAATCCACTCTGCCCCATCTACCCCCACTGTCCTGAGGCTTTGGGGGCTCTCTCACCTCTTCAGTGGCTCGTCACCCGTGGGGCCTTGGGGACCTACATGGGCTGTCCTAGGCCCACCATTGAAACCAAAAAAATCTTTCTTCTCTTGCACCTGCGCCCTGGGGAAAGTGGGTTCAGCTCCCCATCTGGCCTGGCATTTCCTTCATGCTTTACCCCAGGGCTCCTTTCCTGGGACCCTCTCCCCCAGCCTCTACTACCCCCCAGTTCCCTAAATCCCCCCTCCTGCTCAGGAAATCTTTTTTCTAAGCTTCAGGCTGGGTACTTTCCCCCTACATAGATTTCTCCCAAAACTGTTTTCGTTAGAAGAGCTCCCTTTCCCCACAGGCATCGTGAAATTCAGGATGCAGAATAAAATCTTTGTTTCCACACTGGATGCTCCTTTCCTGGGGTAATGAGAGAAGAATGCCCCAGCATACTGAAGAGGAGAGAAATCACAGCATCAGAACCACATAATCTACAATTATAATAGCAGCACTTACTGAGCACTTACTACGTGCCACACAATGTTGTAAGTGGTTTACAGTTTAACCCACTGAATCCATTTTCCAGATAAGGTAAGTGAAGCCCAGAGAGGTTAAACAACCGACTCCAAGTGGCCAGGCATGATGGGAGCAGGGCAGTCTGGCCCCATAGCCCAGGCCATGGTGGACATGGGAGGAGGAAAGCTTGATTGCAAAATAGCTCCCTGTGGGGCCGGCCTCCCGGAGAGCTGGAAGCTGAGCAGCCTGCCTGTGGGGTGCCCGAGGGGCAGCAGCATTTGGGGCTTGCTGTCTCTGGGGTCTTCAGGCCTGAGAAAGGGGCTCCCAGCCTCTGCAAGGCACTGGCTCAGCAACCCTCTAACCCACTTCCATCTCAGAGACCACGTCCTGAGGGGCCCAGGCCAGCTGGGTGCTCAGACAGTTCTGAGATTGGCCTGCAGATAACGCCACATGTTTTGCCAAAGTGGAGGGTGGTGGATGTGTTTTTTGAATGTACAGACGAAAGAGCGGATGGAACAGTGGGCTGGAAAAGTTGAGGTGCGTTTGCCCAGCGTGGATCTGGGTAAATATTCGCTCTAGACATGCAAAGAGCCTCAGAAGAATTTGACCACTCACACTCACACCCACCCCCACCCCGGGCCCTTGCCCAGCTGGTCCCCGCCTGAACTCTCTTTCCCCACCTCTTCTCCTCCATTTAACTCTTCCTTCTCCTCCAGGTCTCTGATTAAATGCAGCTTCCTCCAGGAAGCCTTCCCCATCCTCAGACTGGGTGGGGTGGGACTCTGTGCTGGTTTCACCTGCCCTTGAGCCGGCCAGATTTGGTTTCACAGCCAAAAAGACTCCAGGCCACTGCAGGGGTAACACCCGGCAGGTGGGCCCTGGGGTGGAGGTTTCAGGCTGCCAGAGAAGACTCACATCTCAGCACAGTGATGCCCCCAGGGCCCCTACTGAATGCCCTCCCACCTGGGTGTCTTCAACCGTGCAGCACCCGCCTTTCCTCTGGGTGGTCAGACGATGTGACATTTACCTCCTTGCTGTTCTTGTCTGGTTCTTCCACTTAGAGCTGAGGGACCTTGAGCAAGTTACTTGACCTCTCTGTGCCTTAGTTTCCTCATTCAGGAAATGAGGATGATAATGGTACCCACCTCATGAGCATTAAAGCAGATGCTCCATTATCGCCATCATCATCACCACCACCATCATCTCTCCATTTCCCCAATTTCGATAGTGTGCTACTGACTGCACGTCCAAGGGCAGGAACAGGATTTCCTTGTGCCCTCCAGGGCGTAGCTCTTGAGTACAGCATCCTTCCAAGAGCAATTTAGGATTCTAAAGGTTGAAAGTGATACCCCCCCCCCAAAAAAAAGAAAATTAATCCAACCTGGCTTAAGTCAGAAGAGAATCAATTTGCTATAGCAGCCACATGCTGTGCCCTCCTCTGGGGGTCATCAAATGGACCGCTCTTCCTAAACGTCCAAACCGCAATGACAATGTCATCTCTTCAGATAGGCCTTCGGGGGCTCCCTATTCATTCAACACTGCGTACCTACTCTATGCCACACTCTGTTCTAGGCGCTGTGGAGCTGCTGTCAACGACACAGATGAAAATCCCTTCTCTTGTGGAGCTGACATTCTAGTGGGGGAGACAGAGAAGTAACAAAATAATCAAGTATTCCATGGAGTATACCAGGTGGCTCCAAGTACTAAGGAGTGAAATAAATCAGGAAAGGGAAGAAGAGGTTCATAGGTGTGTGAATTTGAACAGAGGGGTCAGGGCAGGCCTCACTGAGGGGATAACCTGTGAGTCGAGACTTGAAGGAGGTACAGGAGAGAGCCATGGAGATATTGGGGGAACAGCATTTCAAGCAGAGGGATCAGCAGGTGCAAAGGCCCTGGGGCAAGACTGGACCTCTGTGAGGTGGGGATTATCTTGTTCCTGGCTGCATCCCCAGCAACTAGAGTCGCAGTTGGCACATAATGGAGTTTAACAAATATAGCATGATAGATGAAAAGCTCAGGTATGGGCTTCGGGAACAACTTACTCAAGGCTCAAATGATGGCCTCAGGGTTGTTACCTCCTCTATCTGTTGACTTTATTCTCAGATAACTTTTTCTCCCCGGGGTCCAAGATAACAACTCAGCTTCAAATCCCACTCAGGAGAAAACATCTATTTCTCAGTATTCCCAGCAAAAGCTCCATCACAGCTCACTGGCTGAGTGGATCACATGTCCATCCCTTACCAAGTCCCTGAAACCAGCGGACTGGATGTGAGAGTGGCTTAGGACCCAGTCACAAAGCCCATCCACACCACACTGAGACCGAGGAGAAGAACCCAAAGGGAAGCTGGAGGCTACGGCTGGAAGGATGCTGGACAGGTAAAAAGCCACAGTTTTGCAGAACAATCATAAGAGCTAAGATTTATTTATTCATTTATATTGAGCACTCCTGTGTGTTGACCCCAGCTAAGGTGCATTTAATGCTCACAACAGCCACAAGAAGCAGGTTAGCCCCGTTTTACAGATACAGAAACTGAGGCCAAGAGGAAACCGAAGCTTGAGATTTCACAGCTAGTAAATGGCAGAGCCTGAGGTCTGCTGGCTGAAACGGAGCCCAGAGCCTCCACAAGGCTCAGCCCTGAAATCTCCTGTGCTGTGTGGTGGCCACCCTTCACCACGCCAGGGCCAGGCTGGCTGGACCAACCACTGAGCTGGAGGTGGAAGCCCTGAGCAAACTGGGAACACAAAGGAAACCACCTCTTTGATAGAGAAAGAGGGAGAGACCGCTCAGGGCAGGCTCCCAGTGGGCCCACGGGGCTGGGGAGGCTGCTGGTGGAGGCTAGAGGCACATGACCCCAACTTGTTTCTCAAATGGAAGCTGACGTAGGGGTAGGAGGCCAGTGGGAGGGTGGCCTGCCTCTCAGGTCTGGGGTCCTGAGAGGTCTGGATGAGGATGGAATGAGGACAGGCGTACAACCTGTCGGGAGCTCAAGGAAGAATCTGGTATTTATGGTGTGCCTGCTGTATACCCGAGCCCTGACAGCCACATCTCCTTCCAAGCTCAGGAGGACACCAGCAGCCTGCTGTCGGGAAGCTGATCCACGTGCTGTCCTTGGCATCCCCAGCACCCAGCCCAGCACAGCGCCTGGCACACAGCGAGAGCTCAAAAAATGTTTGCTGAATGAACCACCCAACAGCCCCGTAAAGGAGGTAAATTCTTACCCCCGTTGCCAAGATGAGGAAACTGAGGCTCAGAGAAGTATTGGGGTCCAGCTGGGCCCAGCTTCCCTGGGGAGCATGCCTGGGAAATGCCGTGGCGGTGAAGTCTGGAGCAGATGGACCTCAGGTGGAAATGGCTGGCCAGGCACTCAGAGACCTATGGGGCAGCTGCCCCCCTGGGGGAACCAGGGCCCTGCTTTCACAGAACTTTTGCTCTTCCCCTCTTTAGCCTCAGTTTCCTTGTCTATGAAATGGGAATGATCGTGCCCACCCCATGACTGAAGTGGGTAGATCACAGAGGCCAAGGGCAGGGCCATGCTATCTCCCAGCAGAGCTCTGGGAGGGCGTGTGAGTCGGGATGTACTTGCCCCCAGGGCACCGTGTCTGGCACAGGGAGGTGCCCACTAAATGCTTGCTTGAGTGGGGACCAGCACTCACTACGTAACACTGTTCTTGATGCTGCTGATGCTGACGAGGGAGGGCCCCTCCCCCACCCCTCTGCCACATTCGCCAAGTCTCCCCATCTTCTTCCCCAGCCCCCTCCTTCTTTATTCCTTCCCCCCTCCTTGCTCCCACCCCCTCCTCCATCCAAGTCTTCCCCCTCCATCACCCCATTTCTCTACTCTCCCACCTACACCCGCTTATTGCTTTTTCCTCCCCCACCCGCCCCCCCTCTTTATTTTTTCTCCCCTTCCCCACACTCCTGCTTTATTCTTCCCGAGCCCTCCTCTTCCTCAACACATTTTGTCAGCCCCCCCTTCCTCCCTCATCCCTGCCCTCCACTTTATTCCACCCCTTCCCCCTCCCGCACCTTATTCTCTCACCCCCTCCCACCCAATGCTTCTCCTCTCCACCCCCAACCCCACCCCCTGCGCTAGGCCTGGCTGGCAGGGGGTTTTTACAGAAGGCTCTCAGGAAGTGCCTTCCCCTCACCTCCTTCCATGGTCCCTCCCTCCCTGGTGGTGAGGGCTTCTGGGCAGCTGCTGAGTGATGCTGCCCAGACCAGCATAAGACGGGCCCAGGGATCCAGGGGTTCCAGGGCTCCCCACCAGCTGTCCCCAGGAAACTGCAAACCTGCCAGCCACAAACCACAGGGTCTGCCCCACCACTGTGCACTTCCCTTGATGCCCTAAACACAATCCCCCTCTCTTCACTGCCTCAATCCCCAGCGTCCCTCCAGCTGAATCCTACGTGCCCTCAAGACTCAAGTATCAGAGACAGTTCATATGGCCATGTATTTGTTTCCTAGGACTGCCACAATAAATTATCGCCAACTGGGTGGTTTAAAACAACAAAAATTTACCATCACATTCTGGAGGCCACACGTCTGAAATCAAGGTGTCATCAGGGCCCCAGTAGGTCTGGAGGCTCTAGGGGAGAAACACTTTACCTCTTCCAGCTTCTGGGGGCTGTCAGCAATCCTTGGCTTCCTCAGCTGTGCCCACATGACTCCAATCTCTACCTCTGTCTTCTCTGTGTGTCTATTCCTCTTCTGTCTCTTGTGACACTTGTCCTTGGATTTAGGACCCACCCAGGTGATCCAGATTATCTCATTTTAAGATCCTTAATAACACCTGTAAAGACCCTTTTTCCAAAGAAGGTAACAGGGTCTAGGGATTTGGATGTGGACTATCTTTTCAGGGGCCACCATTCAAATGTACTCAGGCTATGTCCAAGCTAGAGCTATGTTAACTCAAAGGGAGATAGAGCAGCTATTAAAATTTCAGTTCAAAAGATATAGAGAACAAACTAATGTTTATCAATGGGAAGAGGGGGGAGGGGCAATATAGAGGTGTGGGTGTGGCACATACAGTGGGCACTGAACTACATTGAATTCAGTCTTTCTTTTCTTTCTTTCTTTTTCCAGAAGAAACATCTTCCATCCCTAAAAGCAAAGGGGGAAATGATTTACTCTCTGTAAATTGGTTGATATATGTAAAGTGCTGGGCCTAGTGTCTGATTCACAGAGATGTAGTCATTATTACCCAGCGACAGGGCATTTTGTGCAAGTCATTTCATGTTGACTCTGTTACTTGCCCTTTACAACTCTGCAATGTAGGCAAGGCAAACCTTAGGCTGCCCATCCTGTAGAAGAGGAAACTGAGGCCCACAGAGGGGAGATGAGTTGAGGTCTCCCAAGAGCGGCCCAAGGTTCATCCAGTTACATTACAATGCCTCTCTGTGGAGAGGAAGCCCAAGGCAGGGCTGGGATAAGACAGACCTTTGAAAGAGGTGTCACAAGTGGGATCTGGGGGTAGACTAGCTTTTTAGAAATGCTAGGCAAAACATTCTCTGACGTAAATCATACCAATGTTTTCTTAGGTCAGTCTCCAAAAGCAATAGAAATAAAAACAAAATGAACAAATAGGACCTAATCAAATTTACAAGCTTTTGCACAGCAAAGGAAACCATAAACACAATGAAAAGACAACCTACAGGATGGGAGAAAATATTTGCAAACAATGTGATCGACAAGGGCTTAATTTCCAAAATATATAAGCAGCTCATACAACTCAACAACAAAAAAAAACAAACAATCCAATCAAAAAATAGGCAGAAGACCTAAATAGACATTTCTCCAAGAAATACAGGTGGCCAACAGGCACATGAAAAGATGCTCAACGTTGCTGATTATTGGAGAAATGCAAATCAAAACTATAATGAGGTACCACCTCACACCAGTCAGAATGGCCATCATGAAAAAGTCTACAAATAACAAATTCTGGAATGGGTGTGGAGTAAAGGGAACCCTCCTACACTGTTGGTGGGAATGTAAGTTGGTGTAGCCACTGTGGAAAACAGTATGGAGGTTCCTCAGAAAACTAAAAATAGAATTACCATATGATCTAGTAATCCCACTCCTGGGCATATAACCAGACAAAACTACGATTCAAAATGATACATGTACCCCTATGTCCATAGCAGCACTATTCACAATAGCCAAGACATGGAAACAACCTAAATGTCCATCGACAGATAAATGGATAAAGAAGATGTGGTACATATATACGATGGAATACTGCTAAGCCATAAAAAAGAACAAAATAATGCCATTTGCAGCAACATGGATGGACCTAGAGATGATCATACTAAGTGAAGTAAGTCAGAAAGAGAAAGACAAATACCATATGATGTCACTTATATGTGGAATCTAAAATATGACACAAGTGAACATATCCATGAAACAGAAATAGAATTATGGACATAGAGAACAGTCTGGTGGTTGCCAAGGGGGAGGGTGTTGGGGGAGAGATGCAATGGGAGGCTGGGGTTAGCAGATGTAAGCTTTTATATATAGAATGGATAAACAACAAGGTTCTACTGTAGAGCACAGAGAACTATATTCAATATCCTATGATAAACCATAATGGAAAAGAATATTAAAAAAGAATATACATATGTATAACTGAATGACTTTGCTGTACAGCAGAAATTAACATAACATTGTAAATTAACTATACTTCAATATGGATAGAGAGTTTACACACATAACAGGGTCTCAGTAAGTGTAGCTTATTAAGGTGGAGGATGGGCCCCAGGCTGAAGCCAGGAAGGTGACCCAAGAGACTTGTTGAGACCCAGGAAAGGAGTGTGGAGGCTGGCAGCTAGCAGGAGGCCTGGGTCCTCTCCAGCCAGGGGGAGTACGAGCCTGGGCGGGTGTCTTGGCCTGCAAGAGGTCTACCCCTGGGGAAACCGCAGATGTTTCCTACAACAAGAGCAGCCAACAACATCCCTGCGCCAGAGGACATTCTCCCCCAGGGAGGGGTGAACACCAGCCATGCCCTTACGTCCCGGCCATGCCTCTGGTCCCTGGACCATGCCCTCCCTGACGCACCCCTCCCGGGTTCTCCACCTGCGCTCCAGTCTACCCGTTGTTGGCAGGTCCAGCACGGTGTGCCCTCGGCCCTCGCGAGGCCACCTCCTCCCTAGAGCCCCGTTCCCTCCCCGGCTAACACGGCCCACCCCAAACCCCTTCAAGTCAAGCCCTCGCTTGGGCCCTCAGGCCATGCCCCTCACGGGTGTCTTCGGCCAGGTTCCCCCACCCCTTGATTCGGACCCTTGGCTTAGGCCACACCCCTTCTTTGCATCTCTGACCTCAGATCTCGCTCCCGTCCTCGCCCTTCCTAGTGCGGCTGAGACGCCCCCGCCAGCGTGCTCGTGGCTGGGCTCCCCCACTGCCCCTTCTGCATCCCCTGACTGGCACCACAAGACAGTGTGCATCCTCTTCAGGTCGAGGCGAGAAGGCATGAATCAGACCTGGAGCACGTGGACCTGAGGGGCCGCTGTGGCCGCACGTGTGGCGGAACACATCCTCCCCCAGCCTCAGGACCCTCCCTTCCGGGGGGGGGGGGGGGGGGGCGGGGGGCGGGGCAGCGTCCTTCTCTCTGGACCCTGCTTTCCAGTGTAGGGGCGAGAGTTGCCTGAGCTGCAATGGCTGCTCTCTTGAGCCTGCAACACCAACTTGAGTCCCCCGCTTCTCACCTTTCTCCTCTGGACCCCAGCCCTCAGACCCCTGGCCCCTTTGGCCATGGGGACAGAGAGGCATAGACCGACTACCAAAGGGCCTCAGCCAGCTGCCTGCCATGTCCTCAGAAACCCGCGAGGGCCATGCCTGCTGATTCGAGTATCTTTGGTTGCCTCATGTATTTTGATATTGTCTGTATATGGGGTGTTCAATTCATATCTGTTCAATGAACGGCTGAGAAAATGAAGCACTGCTTTAATAAATGAATCCATTGTGTGTCAGGTCAGTCTTTGGGGAAATGTGCTAAGTCTCCTGTACTAGTCATTAACGCCATTACCATTATGAGCATTCTGTGGTCAAAATTTTCTTGGTCCATTCAAAGTTGAGAGGAAAAGGTAAACATTTTGCAGGGTGCACCTCACAGCCAGAAATCCAACTGCCTCTCCACGGAGTCCGGATGGAGAATCGCCTCGCATCACGGCTTTGGGTGCTGGTTGGCTGGCCCCATCACCTGGCTTAGACACTGGAATGTAACTTCAACTGTTCCTGTTTTCCTCCATGTTTTCTGGTCTTCTTTTCTTGAGACTTTTGCTACCAAGTCTTTCCATTCATTATAAAAATATTGTAGGTCATGTTTGCTGGAGGAGATCTAAAACAAAACACACAGGAACTGTACTGCACAGCTAAATGTGTAGCAATTCCTACCGGCTACTCCGTGGGGGGAAATAGAGGCTGATGTTTCTGAGGGGTGAGGACTCTATGTACTTCCCATCAGGAAGGCTTGTCGTGTGTGAACCTCGGGGCACCACAGAGTCTCTGGGAAAATCCTTTCCCACCACGTTCTCATAACTAACGCAGGCTCTCCGCAGCTTTGATTCATCTCTGTGGGATGGAGCCAGTCTTCACCACTTCACCCCGCCCCGCTGCACCACGCAGCTTGCAGGATCTTAGTTCCCTGACCAGGGATCGAACCCGGGCCCTCCGCAGTGAGAGCGCAGAGTCCTAACCACTGGACTGCCAGGGAATTCCCCTTCACCACTTCTTCTGATACCTCTGAGAGACACGGAAGGGAAATGGTGAATCCGATGGATAAGCCCCAGTCAGAACCGTGAAGCCGATCAAACTTATTTCCAAGAGGGCTTTAAATCTTCTCTAACTTCTGCCATATTCAGGATTCCCCTTTTGCTTCAGGGGACCCACTGCTCTCTCTCTGCTCTCCCAGAAAGCTGGGTGGGAGGCGATGGTGGCTGGCCGGAATGGGTTACCCGTCCCGGGAGCCTGGCATTTTCAAGGACACTTAGGGAAAGCAATGCAACTCTTGTGGGGAAATTTAAATACTGCAGAGTTTGGCAGGGATGCGATGGGGGGTGGACACTTCACCCCTCATCACACACCACGGCGTCCTTTCTCTGTCGACAGGCCGAGGACCCAGCACAGTGCTGGGCAGGACGTGAGGGGCCTTGGAGAGCTGCTTTTCCCCGTGATCAGGAATGTGGGTCCCAAGGGATACAGACCAAGGCACATAATTTCGAGGTGCAATTACTGCAAATGCATAATCTTGTAAACCCTTTGCTTTCTAGTGCCTGCTCCTGGTTAGAGCCACTGTGCTTGAGCCCTCTCATCAGGGGGACAGTTGAAGTACTTAACAAGTGGTACAGACATACACCGACTATTGAAAATGGCCAGTGATGGAGCAGAGCCCTGGAGGCCCTCTCACCGTACCCCTCGGCCCCCCCCCCCACCAGCCATTAACCCTTCACTTGCTGGGTCACGGGGAAGACTGGGAAGTGTGGGGAGGTCCTGGGAAGGGGCTGTTTACCAACCAACAGAGGCGTCTTTCAATATTCTAACCATCAGCACGGCTGCAGCAGTGTGAACGAGCCGAACGTCAGCCTCCTCTCCTCTCCTCCTCAGCCTCATCCGTCCCCACACACCTAGAGCTATACTTTGCCTTTCTTTTCTACATCCATATTCCTGTTTTCCAATCTTCCAGCCAGAGGCTGCACCATCTCGTCTTTCAGTGGCCCTCAGTATGGGAAGAGGTGCGGCCTCACCTCCGGTGGCCTTCAGAGGAGAGGATGGCCCAAACCAGGAAACCCCGCACCCAGCTGTGCATCAGAACCACAAGGCAGGGTCTGAAGACCAATGGCCTGGGTGACCTGCACGTCTAGGAGGCACGTCAGCGATGCTGACGTACAACCAGGCTCAGAGGTCCCCACTGTCCTCCTGAATCCAGGGTCAGAGGAAATTCTGGGGCAACGTCGGTACAAAAATCTGTGAGTTCTTGGAAGGAAGGCGGGCGCTAAGAGCTACTCACAATGGTTGTTTCTTCCTGATGTACGTGACCAACGCCAGCAGCAGCGACACTGTGGCCGTGAGGATTCCTGCCACCGAGACAGCGGCGATGCTGATGTCCCTCTGCAGAAAGTGCAGAAGCTGTGCGCGTGGCATACTCCTGCTTGGAACATCTAAGTGAGAAGACACACGGCCGAGTAAGCAGAGAGCGACGACCCTGTACGCCTTTGTAGGGACACCTGGTTGGTTCTACTTGGAGCCAGAATGAAAACCTTAGCATCTTAGCTGCTGGTTCCACAAGTCCTCTTGGGGAATAAACTGGCTGTGTTTAGGAAAAGACATTCCTAACCTTTGATGGTGGAGGTGAGATGCTGAGGGTATGAGCTGGCAAACAGCAAAGCAACCAGTTTGGAGGAGGTGAGGAGAGGAATAGAGGAGAGTGAAGATGGAGGGAGGAGACGGGGCCACTGTGGGAGGTGAAAAGTCCCACTACAATGGCTTTTAAGAAAAATGGAATCACCAAACACAGCCATAAATAAATCTAAAAAAAAGAAAAACGGAGTCAACAGCCATAAAAAAGAGTGAACTAATGCCATTTGCAGCAACACAGATGGACCTAGAGATTGTCATACTGAGTGAGGTAGGTCAGACCAAGACAAATATCATATGATATCGCTTATATGTGGAATCTAAAACAACGATGCAAATGAACTTATTTACAAAACAGAAACAGACTCACATAGAAAACACATTTACGGTTACCAAAGGGGAAGGCGGGGAAGGGAAAAATCAGGAGTTTGGAATTAGCAGATATAAACTACCATATATAAAACAGATAAACAACAAGGTCCTACTGTATAGCACAGGGAACTATATTCAATATCCTGTAATAAACCATAATGAAAAAGAATCTGAAAAAGAATATATATGTATATGTGTGCGTGTGTGTGTGTGTGTGTGTGTGTGTGTGTGTGTGTTGTGTGTGTATATATGTATAGGTATATTCTGAATCACTTTACTGTATACCAGAAACTAACAATATTGTAAATCAACTATGCTTCAAAAAAAAAAAAATGGAGTCAAGTATTCAGTCTGAAGCTTTCACAGGGCAGTGATACAACCTCTTCTCTGCTGTCCCTCATCCCTCCTCCCCCACCCCCAGCTCCAGGTAATTCTGCCATATACATTATCTGCCTCGGGTGTGTAGCTCTGGGGGAATTTCAAGACATAAGGCAAACATGATGCCAAGATGATCCCAAGCTTTTTCAACCCTTTAGGGACTCGTAGAAACCTTGAGGGTAGATTTGGAATGCCACTGCATATGGGCTGGGGAATACTGTACAAGGCAATCTTAGCTAGATCTCAAAGGAAGGAGTCCTCAGCTGCCACTGGGGACTCAGAGCTTCTGTTACCCCATTTGTAATGTGACCCCAAAAAGATAAAGGAATCAGGGAAATGGGGCACAGAGGTACAATGATAGGAATCAGATGTGGAGAGCTGCTGAGGGGAGCCTAGTGACGCAGGCGGGACATACTGGCCAAGGGCCTTCTTGGGTTATGGGGAGAAAACTGAGGCACGTCCAACTTCCCACCTGCATCGATGCTATGTCAAGAGGCAGCGGCATCAAGCAGCTTTAAGGGCTCTGTTGGAATAATTCAGCATTTAATTTCTTAGAGTTAGGAAGTGACAACCAGGTATAATTCTGTTAGTGGGTAGCTACATGGAGGGAGCGTCCTGGACTTGGTACCAGCACGTTGCCATGATGGCAAGTTTCTACTCACTCTGAATGGGCCCAGCCTCAAGTAATCCAAGGATGAAGATCAAGGACTAGGTTAACCTTTGGCATTTAATCCCTCCTGTTTGGTAGAAAGCATCAGTGCTCAGTAATGTCAAGGACTGTGATTATGATGCCCATGTTATGGATGACCCTGGCTTGTAGAAACAACATCAAAGCAGCATCTTTGGACTTCCCTGGTAGCGCAGTGGTTGAGAGTCCGCCTGCCGATGCAGGGGACACGGGTTCGTGCCCCCGTCCGGGAAGATCCCACATGCCGTGGAGCGGCTAGGCCCGTGAGCCATGGCCACTGAGCCTGCGCGTCTGGAGCCTGTGCTCCGCAACGGGAGCGGCCACAACGGTGAGAGGCCCGCGTACCGCAAAAAAAAAAAAAAAAAAAAAAAGCAGCATATATTTTAAAGGGTGGGTGGCCAAATTCCTAGAGTTAGTTTAATGCATATTTTTAACTGTAGATCATATGCTTTCATGGGTAAATTAAAGGTGTGCTGACATCTAGTCCATTAAAACACCGTGAAAGGCAAACAGTTGCATTCTGAAGTCATCCATATGTAGGCACCTTATTTAGCTCACACTCTATAGATTATTACCTGGACTGATTGCTTCTGGAAGTGTTCCTTTATTTATGGTTGTTAACTGCTCATCACTTACATCCCTGTTGAATAGAGAGGATTCTTTATCCCTCTTCTCCTCTGCAATGGGACCTACAAAAGACAAAAGACAAAATGGGTTCATCTAAAAGCACCCAGCAGCTGTGATTAGTTCTGTTTTCATGATGAAAGTAACTGCCTCTAGAGTCAAAGTGAGGAGTTAGGATTTTGGAGAAAGGTCCAAACGGACATCACTGTTTTGTTTTCGTTTATTTTTTTAACCTAACAAATTCCTGGGTAGACTGAGGTGTGGTTCTCACCCTGGAGTGTGCTTCAGAATCACCAGGAGGCCTTGTTAAAACACAGATCGCTGGGCTCCACCCCAGAGTTTCTGATTCAGGAAGTCTAGGGAGTGGGGGCTGAGAACGCACATTTCTCACATTTCATCACTCACAGCAGAGTGACGCTGCTGCTGCTGGTCAGGGAGCACCCTTACAGGGCTCAGCCAGAACCTTTCAAATAGCTGCTGAGCCTCTCCGACCCCAGTCTCAACTAGTATAAAATAGAAATAATAAGACCTACCTCACTGATAACATAATGTTCGTGAAAACAATTCAGAAACCACAAAATACTATAAAAAAAAAGTTTCTTGAGGTATGTGGCCAAGATGGCAGAGTGGGAAGACCTTGAGCTGATCTCCTTCCAGGGGCACACCAAAGTCACGACTGTTTCCAGAAGAACTGTCTATGAAAATGACCTGGAGACTAGTAGAAAAGACTTCCCACAACTAAAGCTATAAAGAAGGAACCACAGTGAGACAGGGTATAGTCAGTACCCACTCCCCAGGCAAGGTGACCCACAAACAGGAGGATAATCACAACGGTAGAGGTTCTCCCCAAGGAGCAAGGGGTCCAAACCCCATATCGGGATCCCCAGCCCCAGGCTCCTGCACTGGGAGGATGAGCCACCAGAATGCCTGGCTTTGAAGGCCAGCGGGGTTTGCCTACGGAAGAGCTAAAGAGCTGTAGGAAACAGACTCTCTTCTTAAAGGACACATGCAAAATCTCACACACTCTGAGCCCCAGCACAGAGGCAGTAATTTGAAAGGACACTGGTTATACCCACTTGCTGATCTTGGAGAGGCTCCCAGAGAGGAAGGAGGCAACCGGGAACATAGATGCTGGCAGCAGCCATTTTGGGGATCTTGTTCTACCACAGTGACTCTGGGGCTGGCAAGCACCATTTTGGAGTCCTCCCTCTAGTCTGTTAGCGCCGGAGGCCTGCCTGCCCACCAACGGGCTGGCAGCAGTCCCAGGACCCCCCCAGGCTGTGTAGCCAGCCACACCAGGCCCCAGCCCCCCAACACCAGCAAGCACAAGGCAGGGCCCGGCAGCCAACCAAGTCAGGGGCCAGCTTCACCTACCAGCACATCCACAGTAGCCAGCCCTGCCACAACAAAAGAGCCCACCTGAGCACATAGCTCAAGTGACCAGAGAGGACTGTGCTGCTGGGCCCCATGGGAAGTCTCATACACAAGGCCACGTCTCTAAGATGGGGAAACATAACTGACCTACTTAATACTTAGAAATAAACACAGAGAATTAGGTGGAACGTGGAAACAAATGAGTATGTTCCAAATGAAGGAATAAGACAAAACCCTCAAAGAAGAACTAACTGAAGTATAGATAAGCAATCTACCTCATAAAGAGTTATGGTAATGATCATAAAGATGCTCAACAGGGCTTCCCTGGTGGCGCAGTGGTTGAGAGTCCGCCTGCCGATGCAGGGGACGTGGATTCGTGCCCCAGTCCAGGAAGATCCCACATGCCGCGGAGCGGCTAGGCCCGTGAGCCATGGCCGCTGAGCCTGCGCGTCCAGAGCCTGTGCTCCGCAATGGGAGAGGCCACAACGGTGAGAGGCCCGCGTTCCGCAAAAAAAAAAAAAAAAAAGATGCTCAACAAACTCAGGAGAAAATTGGAGGAATGCAATGAGAAGTTTAAGAAAGAGTTTAAAAATATAAAGAAGAACCAAACAGAGCTGAAGAATGCAAAAACTGAAATAAAAAATACACTAGAAGGAATCAACAGTAAATTAGGTGATACACAGGAATGGATCCACAAACTGGAAGACAGAGGAGTGGAAATCACCCAAGCTGAACATAAAAAAGGAAAAAGAATTTTTTAAAATGAGGATAGTTTAAGAGACCTCTGGGACAACATCAAGCATACTAACATTCACATTGCAGAGGTCCCAGAAAGAGAAGAGTGAAATAAAGGGTCAGAGAACTTATCTGAAGAAATAATAGTTGAAACTTCACTAACCTGGGAAAGGAAACAGACATCCAGATACAGAAAGCACAGAGTCCCAAACAAGATGAACCCAGAAAGGTCTCCACCGAGACATAATTAAAATGGCAAAAATTAAAGATAAAGACTATACTCCAGGGACTTCCCTGGTGGTCCAGTGGTTAAGAATCTGCCTCCCAATGCAGGGGATGTGGGTTCAATCCCTGGTCAGGGAACTAAGGTCCCTCATGCCACGGGGCAACTAAGCCCGTGCGCCATAACTACTGAGCACATGGGCCACAACTAGAGAGCCCGTGCACCACAACTACTGAGCTCATGTGCGTTGGAGCCTGCACGCTCTGGAGCCTGCACACTGCAACTAAAGAGAAGCTCACCTGGCGCAGTGAGGAGCCCACATGCCACAATGGAAGATCCCGCATGCTGCAACTAAGACCCGATGCAGCCCAAAATAAAATTTAAATAAATAAATAAATATTTTTAAAAAAGACTATACTCCAATAAAAATTTAAAGAAAAAGAAAAAAATAATAAAGATCAAAAGAGGATCCTAAAAGCGGCAAGTGAAAAGCAACTTGCTATGTACAAGGAAACTCTCATAAGGCTATCAGCTGACATTTCAGCAGAAACTTTGCAGACCAGAAGGGAGTAGGCATGATATGTTCAAAGTGGTGAAAGGAAAACACCTACAACTATGAATACTCTACTCCACAAAGCTATCATTCAGATTTGAGGGAAAGAAAAAGAGTTTAACAGACATGGAAAAACTAAAAGAGTTACCACTGAACAAGCTTTACAAGAAAATTTAAAAGGACATCTCTAAGTGGAAAAAAAAGACGACAACTGGAAATATGAAAATCACAGAAGGAAAAAGCTCATTGGTAAAAGCAAATATACAGTAAGGTAGTGGACCAAAAGACAAAAGTAGTAAAATCATCTACCTCCACAATAAGTAGTTGAGGGATACACAAAACAAAAAGATATAAAAGATGATGCTAACAACATTAAATATGGTGGGGGTGCAGGAGTGGAAATGCAGGATTATCAGAATGCATTCGAACTTAAGAGACCATCAACTTAAAATAATCATATATAGGGAATTCCCTGGAGGTCCAGTGGTTAGGACTCAGCGTTTCCACTGCAGGGGGCACAGGTTTGATCCCTGGTCGGGGAACTAAGGTCTCACAAGCCACAGAGCATGGCCAAAAAAAATCATATATATATTATATAATATATGTTACAATAAATTTAAGAAGATTGAAATCATATCAAACATCTTTTCTGACCATAATCATAGGAAAAATCAACTACAAGAAAAAAACTGCCAAAAACATAAACATAAAAATTGCCAAAAATACACCCAACATGCACATAAACAACAAATAAGTCACTGAAGAAATTAAAGAGGAAATCAAAAAATACCCAGAGACAAATGAAAATGGAAACACAATGATCCAAAATCAATGGAATGCAGCAAAAGCAGTTCTAAGAGGGAAGTTTATAGCAACATTAGCCTACCTCAGGAAACAAGAAAAATCCCAAATAAACAATCTAACCTTACTCCTAAGGAATTAGAAAAAGAAAAAAAAATACCTAAAGTTAGTAGAATAAAAAATAATAAAGATCAGAACAGAAATAAATGAAATAGAGACTTAAAAAGCAATAAAAAACGATTAATGAAATTAAGAGCTCATTCTTTGAAAACATAAACAAAATCGATAAACCATTGGCCAGACTCATCAAGAGGAAAAGAGAGGGCCCAAATAAATAAAATCAGAAACGAATTAGAAGTTACACTTGACACCACAGAAACACAAAGGATTACAAGAGATTACTATAAATAATTATATGCCAATAAAATGGACAACCTAGAAGAAATGGATAAATTCCTAGAAACATATAATCCCCCAAGATTGAATCAGGAAGAAGAAAATCTGAACAGAACAGTTACCAGTAATAAAATTGAATCAGTAATTTAAAAAAAAACAAAAAAATCCCTCCCAACAAGCAAAAGTTCAGGACCAGATGGCTTCACAGGTAAATTTGACCAAATATTTCAAGAAGAGCTAAGCCTATCCTTCTCAAATTTTTCCAGAAAATTGCAGAGGAAGGAATGCTTCTGAACCCATCTATGATGCCAGCATCACCCTGATATGAAAACCAGATAGAGACATCACAAAAAAGGAAATTTATAGGCCAATATCAGTGATGAACATAGATGCGAAAATCCTCAATAAAATTAGCAAACTGAATACAACAATATATTAAATGGATCATACACCATGATCAAGTGGGATTTGTTCCAGAGATACAACAATGGTTCAATATCTGCATAAATCAATCAATGTGATACAGCACATTAACAAATTGAAGAATAAATACCATATGATCATCTCAATAGATGCAGAAATACCTTTTGACAAAATTCAACATCTCAACAAAGTGGGTGTAGAGGGAACATACCTCAACTTAATAAAGGCCATATATGACAAACCCACAGTTAACATAATACTCAATGGTGAAAAGCTGAAAGAATTTCCTCAAAGATCAGGAACAAGACAAGGATGCCTACTCTGTCCATTTCTATTCAACACAGTATTGGAAGTCCTAGCCAGAGAAATCAGACAAGAAAAAGAAATAAGAGGAATTCAAATTGGAAAGGAAGAAGTAAAACTGTCACTGTTTGCAGACGACATGATACTATATATAGAAAATCCTACACACACACCCCAAAAACTATTAAAACTAATAAATGAATTCAATAAAGTTGCAGAATACAAAATTAATATAGAGAAATCTGTTGCATTTTGTACAGTAACAAAGAACTATCAGAAAGTGAACTACGAAAACAACCCCATTTACAAATGCTTTAAAAAGAATAAAATACCTAGAAACAAATCTTACCAAGGAAGTAAAAGACTATACTTGGACAACTACAAGACTTTGATGAAAGAAATTGAAGACAACATAAACAAATGGAAAGATGTACCATGCAGTCTACAGATTCACTGCAATCCCTATCAAAAGACCAATGGCATTTTTCACAGAACTAGAACAAATAATTCTAAAATTTATATGGAAAAAAATGAAATATTGCCATTTGCAGCAAATGGATGGACCTAGAGATTATCATAATCAATGAAGTAAGCCAGACAGAGAAAGACAAATATTATATCACTTAGATGTGGAATCGAAAAAACAATACAAATGAGCTTATTTACAAAACAGAAACAGACTCACAGACATAGAAAACAAACTTATGGTTACCAAAAGGGAAAAAGGTAGAGGAGGGATAAATTAGGAGCATGGGATTAATAGATACACACTACTATATGTAAAATAGATAAACAACAAGGATTTACTGTATAGTACAGGGAACTATATTCAATACCTTGTAATAACCTATAATGTAAAAGAACCAGGAAAAAAAAGTATATATATATATATATAACTGAATCACTTTGCTGTACACCTGAAACTAATACAATATTGTAAATCAACTATACTTCAATCAATCAATCAATGAAATGAGGAAAAATTAAAATAAAACTTGGGCTTCCCTGGTGGCGCAGTGGTTGGGAGTCCGCCTGCCGATGCAGGGGACACGGGCTCGTGCCCCGGTCCGGGAGGATCCCACATGCCGCGGAGTGGCTGGGCCCGTGAGCCATGGCCGCTGAGCCTGCACGTCCGGAGCCTGTGCTCCGCAACGGGAGAGGCCACAAGAGTGAGAGGCCCATGTACTGCAAAAAAATAAAATAAAATAAAAATTGTATGAAAACACAAAAGACCCTGAACAGCCAAAACAATCTTGAGAAAGAAGCTCAAAGCTGGAGTATCATGCTCCCTCATTTCAAACTGTACTACAAAGCTACAGTACTGACATAAACACAGACACAAAGACAAATGCAACAGAACAGAGAACCCCTAAATAAACCCACGCATTTATGGTCAATCTATGACAAAGGAGGCAAAAATAGACAATGGAGAAAAGACAGCCTCTTTTTTTTTTTTAAATAAATTCATTTATTTTATTTATTTTTGGCTGCTTTGGGTCTTCATTGCTGTGCACAGGCTTTCTCTAGTTGCGGTGAGCGGGGGCTACTCTTCATTGCGGTGCAGGGGCTTCTCCTTGCAGTGCTTCTCTTGTTGCAGAGCATGGGCTCTAGGAGCACGGGCTTCAGTAGTTGTGGCATGCGGGCTCAGTAGTTGTGGCTTGCGGGCTCTAGAGTGCAGGCTCAGTAGTTGTGGTGCATGGGCTTAGTTGCTCCGCGGCATGTGGGATCTTCCCAGACCAGGGCTCGAACCCGTGTCCCCTGCATTGGCAGGCGGATTCTTAACCACTGCGCCACCAGGGAAGCCCAAGACAGCCTCTTTAATAAATGGTGTTGGAAAAACTGGACAGTGACACATGCAAAAGAATCAAACTGGACTAGTTTCTCACTCCATGAACAAAAATAAACTCAAAACAGATTAAAGACTTAAATATAAGACCTAAAACCATAAAACTCCTAGGAGAAAAAATAGGCAGTTAGCTCTTTGACACCAGTCTCAGCTATATGCCTCCTCAGGCAAGGGAAACAAAAGCAAAAGCAAACAAATGAGACCTAATCAAACTAAAAAGCTTTTGCAGGGCTTCCCTCGTGGCACAGTGGTTGAGAGTCCGCCTGCCAACGCAGGGGACATGGGTTCGTGCCCCGGTCTGGAAAGATCCCACATGCCGCGGAGCGGCTGGGCCCGTGAGCCATGGCCGCTGAGCCTGCGCGTCTGGAGCCTGTGCTCCGCAGCAGGAGAGGCCACAGCAGTGGGAGGCTATCCACAAAATGAAAAAGCCACTTACTGAATGGGAGAAGACATTTGCAAATAACATATCTGATAAGGGGTTAATATACAAAGAACAAATACACCTCAATATCAAACAAACAACCTGATTTTAAAATAAGTAGAAGACCTGGATAAACATTTTTTCCAAAGAGGACAGGCAGATGGCCAACAGACACAAGAAAGGATCCTCAACAGCACTGAACGTCAGGGAAATGAAAATCAAAGCTATGATATCACCTCACATCTGTCAGAATGGCTATTACCAAAAAGACAAGAGATAACAACTGTTGGCAGGGCTGTGGAGAAAAGGGAACCCTTGAACACTGTTGGTGGAAATGTAAATTGGTGCAGCCACTATGGAAACAGTATGGAGGTTCCTCAAAAAATTTAAAGTGGAACGATCATATGATACAGCAATTCCACTTCTGGATATTTCTCCAAAGAAAAGAGCAACACTAATTTGAAAAGATATATGCACCCCTATGTTCACTGCAGCATTATTTACAATAACCAAGATATGGAAGCAACAGAAATGTCCATCAATAGAGGAATGGGACTTCCCTGGTGGTCCAGTGATTAAGACTCTGCGCTTCCAATGCAGGAGGTGCAGGTTTGGTCCCTGGTTGGAGAACTAAGATCCCACATGCTGTGGTGTGTGGCCAAAATAAAAAATAAGAACAAAATAGAGGAATGGATAAAGAAGATGTCATACATATATTTTATACACAGACACAGACACACACACACACACACACACACACACACACACACAAAATGGAGTCTTACTCAGCCATAAAAAAGAATGAAATCTTGCCATTTTTGATTATATGGATGGACCTAGAGAGTATTAGGCTAAGTGAAATAAGTCAGACAGAGAAAGACAAATACTGTATGATTTTACTTACATGTGGAATCTAAAAAATGAAGCAAATGAAGAAACATAACAAAACAGAAACAGACTCATAAATACAGAGAACAAATTGGTGGTTGCCTGAGGGGAGGAGGCATGGGAGGATGAGTGAAATAGATGAGGAAGATTAAGAGGAACAAACTTCCAGTTATAAAATAAATATGTCACGAGTATGTAATGTACCGCATAGGGAATATAGTCAATAATATTGTAATAACTTTGTATGGCGACAGATAGTAACTAAACTTACTATGGTGATCATTTTGTAATGTATAAAAATATCGAACCACTAGGTTGTACACCTGAAACTAATATCATATTTTAAGTCAATTATACTTCAATTTAAAAAAGAATGTTTCTTGAATTTCAAGGGCAATACAGAAGATTAAATACACTGAAAATTCATTTATTGGTAGAGGGACCACAGAATGGCTTAGTAGAAACAGACAGGGTGGAAAATCTGCAGCTAATTCTGTAGCTTTGGGGTGAATCTGTCTAGGAAGTATGTGATAACAGCCTCACATTTCTGGAAAAAGAAATAAATTTATTTTTTATTCAACTTGTCTTAAAAAAAGAGAGAAAACTCTCAGCTTAAAATGACTCATAATTACTTGACTTTGGAAGTGCCAGCTTGTCAAATCAGCGTCAAGGAATTAACAACCACAGACAGAAAACCCTGGATAACATAGAGTTAATCTACTAAGGGGTTGTGTTTGCCTTGCTCTTTCATAGAGTTTTTGAAAAAAGATAGACTTGCCACTTGAACGCAAATTTTTACATTCCTTGTCTCTGTAGCACAAAAACAAAAACTAGAATCAGGAGTCACTATGTATACTTATCATCAATATGGTCATAAGTTCTCATTTACCTAAAGATCTTTGGAGCGTTTGGAAGATGTTTTTCACATGTGGTGGGTTGTGATTTTGGTCATTTGTTGGATTATTTTCTGTGGGAAAAAAATAAGCACAATTACCAAGTTTTGCCAAATACCGTCAGTTTCCAAGCTTTATTTCAACTTTAGAAAGCCACTAACTACGAGAAAGTAGCAGTCCATAACAAGAGCAAGTACAAGAAGCAAATCCCCCACGCATTTCCATGATGTGGACTCAATCCAAGCTGCCAACCAGTAACACCCTGGGCCTGGTAAAGTCGTCTTCAATGAGCCCAGAACCACGAAATTTTGGCTTTGTGCTCAAGGAGAAGTCGAAGTTTTACATCTTCATAATTTCTTTGGGTGTTGTTTGTTTGTTCTGCTCTCAGGAGACGCTAGCATTGAAATGCACCTTTGGTTGTATGTTAACAGCACTTTATTGCTACACTGTTAACTGAGGACTAGATTCCCTTCAGTGGAGCTATGATCGTTATGACCTTGAACTCTCCGCAGGCCTGGGCACCCTTTTCCCAAGACACTTCACTTCTAAAGAGGATAATTTCCTCGCCCCTCTTCCTAGCCGGCCCTCTGCCTTTCTTACCATTAATTCTGGTTTTTTGAAAGGTCACTACTGCTAAGGAAGAGGTACAGACAGGGTGGTCTGGGATTTCCTGGTCCCCACAGAGTAGCCTCAGAGCAGCTCCTGGTATCTGAAGAGGGGCCTGGTCGGCCTCCTTTTCTTGTGGGGTGTCACCTTCACCACTGTATGCAGGGCCTCCTCAGGCCTCTTCTTTGTTCACCTTCTCAAAACACCTTATCAAGCAGACCTGCCTCTCTTTTAATCTCCCAAAGCTCCGTGCAAGTATAACCTAAAGCACTTTTAACATACTTTCAATTTTAGCATGTTTATGTCCAATGATTATTAATGAGACTGACTCTCTTACTAGCTGTGAGCTCTTGGAAGACAAGAATGCCCCATTTAGCTCTCCAGTTCCTGGCACAGTGCCTACCACAGGGAAGGAGAGCGACAGCTGGTCTTGAGTAAGAGAAGGAATCTTCAAGAATCTTGACTGCAACCTCATGAAAGACTCTGAGCCAGAACCACCAGCTAGGCCTGTCTGGTTGGCCAAGATTGCAGTAGTTTGAAGGCTGAAAGGCATTGGAGGATCTGCTTCCTAGATGGCTCACAAGCTGTTGGCAGAAGGCCTCACCTCCTCATTGGCTGTAGGCAGGAGGGCTCAGTTCCCCATTACAGGGGCCTCCCCTTAGGACTGCTGGAGTGTCCTCACATGGCAGCTGACTTTCCCCTGAGTGAGCAATTAACCAAAGAGACAGCCAGCCGGAAACCATAAGGTCTTTTACGACCTAATCTATGAAGTGGCACGTCATCACTTCTGCCATATTCTATTCATTAGAGGCAAATTACCAAGTCCAGCCCACAGTCAAGGGGACAGGGATGAAGCTCCATCTTTCAAAGGGAGGGGTATCAAAGAATTTGTGGAGATATTTTAAAACCACAGTAGGAATAAAATTCCAAGGAAGACAGTTGAACGAAAAGGAAACATTCACTTGTGTCCACGTGAACATGAGGACTTTAATCAGCTACCTCTGCTTTGGTGCAAGAATTGTGGATGGAGAGAAGGGATACCCTTACAGAGGCATCTACGATCTGCAGGAAGCCTGGACCTGGGTATGCGACCTGTACCATTAAGCAGAGACCCCTGAAGGACTTCCCAGATATTAAGTTTAGCCACATGAAATTGGAGATCTTTGACCATTTTTTTTTTTTTTTTTTTTTTTTTTTTTATGCGTTACGCGGGCCTCTCACTGTTGTGGCCTCTCCCGTTGCGGAGGACAGGCTCCGGACGCGCAGGCCCAGCGGCCATGGCTCGCGGGCCCAGCCGCTCCGCGGCACGTGGGATCTTCCCAGACCGGGGCACGAACCCGCGTCCCCTGCATCGGCAGGCGGACTCTCAACCACTGCGCCACCAGGGAAGCCCTCTTTGACCATTTTTGACCTACAAAAACAGTAAGATCAAATGAGTCAACCTAACAGTATAGTCCCAAGGGAGGATTTCTAGTCTACATATTTCTTCTAATTTGGAGGCTCCTAGAAACCCAACATCATGGATTATCAAGATAAGTGTGATGATCAATTTGTAATGTGATCCTTTGTTAACAAAGAAAATATGGAATTGGCTTCAAGCCAAATTTAGATCGATCACTGCATACCTTGGGGATCTGGGAAGACAGAGGAAAATAAATCCATTTTGTGCTTAGGAAGTGGTCAAGCATCGAGTATAGCTCCGAGAAGGGAGAAAAAGCAATAAGGCTGATGACCGAAGGACACTTTTCGAGAAGGTGATGTCATTTTGGGGAACATGCAAAAGTCCGAGAGAAGTCTACCAACATGGCCAGTTGGGACATGCCACAAAGTCTGTGAGGAAATGGTATACTTTTTCCAGGGGACCAAGGAGGGGGACAGGAATGCTCACCGCCAGCATCTGTATTTGACAGTTCTTTCATATAGCAACTACTTGAAAGGAAAATGCTACCCTCCCTGTTCTCCACTGGCAACGTTTCGAGCACATCAGCAGCACTGGTGGAACCCACTCAGCAGAAGACAGAAGGAGGTCTTGCCCTGGGCACACTGGGCATCTGGTCTAGTGAGAAAATCTAAGGACCAGTCATAAGAACTGCAAATTATGGTGTCTGTGAAACTCTTTCTGCCTAAAAGTTCTTCCAGGTGTCCTTAAAAGGGATACAAATCATGCAAGTGTAACTGGTGTGTCTTACAGGCATTCAAACAGCGGCACTGTCTCCTACTAGCTGCTTGACCTCCGGCAAGTTACTTAACTTCAGTATCTACATGTGGAAAATGGGGGCATAATAATAGTGATGCTACACACATAGGACTGCTGTGGGCATTAAATAGTGTAGTTGAAAACTCCTTTGGTACTCAGTGCTCACTGTACATTAATTTCATCATTATAACAGTGATTATTATTTTTTCAGAATGTACCATTCACTCATTCATTCACACATTTATTCCTTTAGCAAATCTTATTAAGCTCCTACCTTATATCAGACCCTTAACTCCTCAGCCCTGGGGAAAGACAGTCTAGTGAATGCAACAGTTATTGTTATGATTTGTCTTATGGTCATTTCAGCATATGTACTAGAAGGATGATTACCAGTAAATTTAAAGGGGGAAATAGTCCTAAATACAATAAGGCATTAAGTAGAATATAATGTATGCAAAGAAAAGATGGAGGTTATAAATTAATTCTGATGTTAAAAGAACAAACATTTTGTCCTGGTTCCTATGAAGGAAAATAGCAGTTCCTTATTTGAAAGCAATTAACAGAAGGAATTGCTTTACAAATCAAAAGACCAAGCTAGAGAGTAAGCTGTGTGTCCCCCAAGTAGATCATTTAATTACATTTAAACAATGAACAATTGTGTTTATTATTCAGGGTGTCCTAGTACTATAAGGTGCACTCCTGGACAGGCCACACCTAACATTTGCAGGGACTAGCGCAAGAGTACAGATGGAGACACACCCATCATATGTATCAATATTTAAAAGTTCTAAATTGTGACTTGGTCTGCATTCCCACACAAGGACTTGCAGCCCACCGTTTCCTTGGTGGCTAAAGGAACCCCACTTCCCAGGATACACTGAAGCAGGACAGAAGCTGGAACCAGGCCCAGGACTCCTGAATAGTGACTGGACACACCAAATCTCCCTATGATCAAGTGGGATTTATTCTAGGAATGCAAGGTTTGTTCAATATTAGGAAATCCATTAATATCATATACAATACTAGTAGACTTAAGGGAAAAATTAAATCATATGAATAGTTACAAAGATCCTGACAAAATTCAACACCCATACCTGTTTTTAAAAACATACAAGCAGGGTTTCCCCGGTGGCGCAGTGGTTAAGAATCCGCCTGCCAACGCAGGGGACACGGGTTTGAGCCCTAGTCCAGGAAGATCCCACATGCCACATAGCAGCTAAGTCCGTGCACCACAACTACTGAGCCTGGGCTCTAGAGCCCGTGAGCCACAACTACTGAGCCCATGTGCCACAACTACTGAAGCCCGCACACCTAGAGCCTGTGCCCCACAACAAGAGAAGCCACCGCAATGAGAAGCCTGTGCACCACAACAAAGAGTAGCCCCCGCTCGCCACAACTAGAGAAAGCCCACGTGCAGCAATGAACACCCAACGCAGCCAAAAATAAATAAATTAAATAATTTTTTTTAAAAAATGCAAGCAAAGAGAAATTGACAGATACATTCTCAATGTGAATATATGTACACATATGTATATATGTATGTATGTATGCATTTATGTGTGTGTATATGTATGTACCTTAGTCATCTTAGTTCTATAACCAGCGTCTAAATCAGGAAACACTAAAGGCATTTCCTCTAAGAGCAGGAACAAGGCAGGATGCCCACTGCATCTCCACTAGTACTCAAGATTGTCCTAGAGGTATTAGCATAGACGATTAGACATGATAAAGAAATCAGCAGCACAATAATTGGTAAAGTAAAACTATTTCCAGTTTCAGATGATATAACGGCATAACCTAGAATTGCATAAGGTGGTCGAATATACAGGGCTTCCCTGGTGGCGCAGTGGTTGAGAATCCGCCTGCCAATGCAGGGGACACGGGTTCGAGCCCTGGTCTGGGAAGATCCCACATGCCGCGGAGTAACAAAGTCTGTGCGCCACAACTACTGAGCCTGCACGTCTGGAGCCTGTGCTCTGCAACAAGAGAGGCTGCGACAGTGAGAGGCCCGCGTACCACGATGAAGAGTGGCCCCCACTCGCTGCAACTAGAGAAAGCCCTTGCACAGAAACGAAGACCCAACACAGCCAAAAATAATAAATAAATAAATAAATAATTTAAAATAAATAAATAAAAAATAAAATTAATATACAGAAGTCAATTGCCTTTCTACACCAAAACACTAATTAGGTAGAGGATATAATGGTAGGGAAACCCCCCTTTACAATGACACAGAAGATTAAATTACTTAGGAATAAACTTAAGGTATGTGCAAAATCTACATGAGGAAAACTTTAACACACACTGAAAGAGCTCAAAGTAAACTTAAAGAAATTGGAAAGACCTCCCCTTTTCTAGGATAGGTTTGACTTACTACCCATTTCCCCAAAGTGAAATTGCATTATAAATTGAAAGCAGTGCCAATAAAAACACCAACAGGCTTCTAATCAAGTTAGACAAGTCAATACTAAAGTTCACGGGGAAAACAAACATGCAAAAATAACGAGGAAAACACTGAAAAAACAAAAACTGCCCAAAGGGGACTAGTCCCGCAAGACATGAAAGCATACTGTCTCAGCCTCTGTAATGAAAACAGTGTAGTACTGTCGTGTTCAGAGACCAATAGACCAGTGTTTAGACTGGAAAGCCCAGGAAAAGACCCAGTACTTATGGGAATTCAGTATACGACAAACGGGGCTTCTCGGGTCACTGGAGCAAAGATGGACTTTTTAATAAATGGTGTTGGGACAAATGGGTAGCCATTTCACAGAAAAATGGGATGATGTGGACTGTGTTGATGAAGCCATTCTAGCCCATGTGTGGTCCTCAGCACAAAAGCATCCTCTCACTTCTCCCAGCGGAGACCCAGGCACCAAAGAGATGCCCAACTACATTTAATTTATGATTTCATGCAATTTACAGAAGGGAATGTGTACTGTAAACTCAGGGATACTAGAAGCATTCATTTTAAAGAGACTTCTGTGGTAAATTGATCTCCGAAAACCATCTCAGCCAGTGGTTCCAAACACCAGGGGCTGGTATCTGGCCAACCGTATCCAAGTCACTCAGAGGATATGCAAAGATGTGCAGAACCTGGACTCCGCTTCTAGAGATTCTTGGTGGGTTCCAAGAATACGGATTTTTAATAAGCTCATTCCATTCCACATCCTCTTCCCCATGGCTGATGCACAGTTGGGCTTGGGAACCACTGACCTAGTTCCTATTCCTGCACCCAGGAAAGACCACATATTCACCAACTCAGACAGTGACATATTTGGCCTTTTTGTTTTGTTTTGGTTTTTGGCCACACTGCATGGCTTTCAGGATCTTAGTACCCCGACCAGGGATCAAACTCATGCCCCTTGCAGTGGAAGCACTGAGTCCTAACTACTGGAAGGCCAGGGAATTCCCTATTTTTCTTTTTAAATTTTTACATCTGTCTAGGGAAGAAATGATGCGTGGGATTCTAGTTCCTCATCTTGAGGAACTAGTTCCTCTTCAGAGCCCATTTGCTTCCATCATAATCGGATCTGAGATGAGCCTTTGCTTTGATGGAGAGAGCGCCTCTGGGGTACCACTTCCAGAAAGTGCTCAGCCCCTCACTAGCCCCGTCCCCCAGGGGTTGGGGAGAGACTTCACTGTTCAGTTTGGGAGAGGGATTCAGGTGCCTGTTACTGGCTACCTTTTTCCTTGCCTCTGTCTCTCTGTCTCTATCCCTCTGCACAGAGCAAACGTTTTGATCTGCTCCTCTATGCTGTGAATTTTACAAAAGCAAACTCTCTCACGGAGGGGGTTTGGAGAAGGCAAGGGTATCCTAAACCTCACCAGTGACTGGAGCACTCTTCCTAGTTCCAGGTGAAGCACCCACATTAGCCCACCAAGTATTCCTGGAGAGAATGGTCTGAGCTCCATCTGCTGGACCCTCAGCCTAGTCTCACATTTGGTTCTGAACTCAGGCAAGAGGAAGAAGAGGTATCACTTATTGACCCCTAACTCCAATTTTATCTATTTGCATTTACTATTATTGGAAATTCTGTCCATGCTGCCAAGGAAAAATTCTGATTCAGAATTCCCATCAACATTGGCTCCTGTGATGATAAAACATATGAAAACAAATTGAAAAATTTTTATCAGTACACCCTTACAAGCCCCCTGGGCCCATATTCTCAGTGTTTTTTAAATTCTTTTTCTTTATGGTTTATCACAGGGTATTGAATATAGTTCCCTGTGCTATACAGTAGGACCTTGTTGTTTATCCATCCTATATATACTAGTTTGCATCTGCTAATCCCAAACTCCTAATCCAGTGTTGAAATGCTAACATAGAATTCAACTTGTACTTGGAAACGTGTGTTTGAAAGTTTATATGTTATTGTAGAGTGAAGCACCAGCTGATTGCTGATTGCAGAGGCTGGAGCCCAGGCAGATGCTGTGGGAAAGGAACCTCAGGAGTTGGAATTCACATCTGTATGCAATATTCCAGCAAGTTCTCACTCCTCTGCTACCCAGGCACTAATGTGCACTGCTGACAATTTCTGATTCCCACTTCTACCCTTATGACCTGTGATCGAATACCTGCCTTAATTCTCAAAGTGTTACTTAAAACATAATAATGATATGAAGCTGCTTTAAAGGGAAGAGTGTGTTCATCACTTTTGTTATTTCTACGGCTGGGCCTAGGGCAAGTGATTTTTTTTGTCCTTGGTCTTATCCGTGGAATGAGGTACGAAAGACTGCACCAGCTCTCACCCAGGGCTGAGATTAGCCTCAAACCAGGTCACGCACGTGGAAGTATAAAGCGTGTTTGGCGGAAAGTTCTTACACCACTCAGGTCTCCCGGTGTAAGAAACGGTACAAACACCATTTGCAATTCCAGTCCCTGTCCTCTGAATAGCCTCCAGAGAGTAAGAACCTGTCGGACACATGAAGTTGAGGGATTTCCCCAAAATAGAAGGATAGTTACACTTTCATCTTGGAGGTTATAGAGAGGATATCAGACAATTCTTTCCTTCATATCTCTATTTGTCTTTGCTGCACAAGTAGCTGTTTTAAAGAACGGTAAAATGATAACTTAGTACCTATAATACAGTACATAGGCCTATAGAAAAATGTGCTCTTAAAGAGTTTTAAAGACATATACTTGCTTTCTTTTGTGTCTCTCTTTGTAATTGATTTGCCTGCTGTTCTTCTTGTTTCTTCCAGAATTTCATCTCAAGTGAAGTAAATAAAGGCATATTAATACCAGCAGTGGAGACCTGATATTTTTCCCTGTAAAGCAGTCTATAAATACAGTGAATAAATAATACAAACTCAACGAATATGTGAAATTACACTCTAAAATTCCTTCTCTTGGGAAGGGAAATTCCAATAACATAAATCATTTCTGAAAAATTTTGATTCCACTAGATGTCCGGGGCAGTAAACATTGCCCACTAAAGATATGTAGCTAGAAACTTTGTCCCAAATCTCACGATATGTAGTGTCATAATTTTCCTTCTTATTCGTGCTGTCATTCTGACCCATCTCTGAGACTTTCCCCAGGATGGCCCATAAATATGGGTGAAGGCCGGAGGGTAAAAATAAAGCAAAACACAGTTCTAGTCAGAAAGCTCCTTGTTTATAAACTGTTCCTAATTTTTCATGATTACATTTTTGGAACTATATTAATTTCTCCTTCCCTTTCAAAGTTTTCAGTCTTCTACCATTCCCTGGGGACAACAGTTTTGTTTGTCCTTCTCCGTTTACTTTGAAAAGCAACAGAAAATAATCACCACAAATTCCATTCATTTTGTGTATATTCTGAGTCCTTTTTCAAAGGTTGTTGGTATATTGGTGGGTGGTCCACTCACCTGATGGAATAAATGCTGACAATAAGGACACAAAAAGTTTAACCATTACTTCACTCATTCAAGATGGTGAGTTCTCACATCCCCTTCCTTGATGAATGCATTGACCTACAAGTTCCTGAACTGTTGCTCAGAGAGAACTTGGCAAGTTTATCAGTGGCCCACCAATGCCAAGGCCAACACTGGCCTGGCACTGGGTGGGTCAGTAGGCCTAGGGGGGTGATGGGATCCTTCTAAACCCTGCACCAGCCACCCAACTTCAGATGCAGCCACTCCCCTTCCACACATGTGGGCTGGATTCAGGGACACAGAGCACCTGCCAAGAAGAGAAAAGTGTTCTCATTCCTAGATGGGAATTCCTGAAAGCGTGGATAGTGGGACTGCAAGAGCTATGTGCATCCATTCATTCATTCAGTTATGGTCACTGACCACCAATCAATCAGCCAGACAGTTAGTACCGATCTCTTTTTTTTTTTTTTTTCGGTACGCGGGCCTCTCACTGCTGTGGCCTCTCCCGTTGCGGAGCACAGGCTCCGGACACACAGGCTCAGCGGCCATGGCTCACAGGCCCAGCCGCTCTGCAGCATGTGGGATCCTCCCGGACCGGGGCACGAACCCGTGTCCCCTGCATCGGCAGGCGGACTCTCAACCACTGCGCCACCAGGGAAGCCCTTGAAGCCTCTTTAACAGCACACATGGAAGAAGGGCAAACCCAGAATTCCTGAAATGCTTTTTCTGCATCAGTTGACATGATCATGTGGTTTTGTATTTCATTCTGTTAATGTAGTCTATTACATTGATTGATTTTCCTATGTTGAATGATGCTTGCATTCCAGGAATAAATCCCACTTGGTCTGGTGTATAATCCTTTTAATACGATGTTGGGTTCGGTTTTCTAGCATTTTGTTGGGGAATTTTGCATTTATATGTACAACTGATGTTGCTCTGTAGTTTTCTTAAAACGTCTTTGTCTGGCTTTGGTATCAGGGTATACTGGCCTCTTAGAACTAGTTAGGAAGTGCTTCCTCCTCTTCAATTTTTTGGAAGAGTTAGAGAAGCATTAGTGTTAGCTCATTTATATGTCTGGTAGCATTCACCGGTGAAGCAACTTGAATCTGGGCTCTTCCTTGTTAGGAGGTTTTGATTACTGATTCAGTCTCTTTGTTTATTACAAGTCTATTCCAATTTTCTATTTCTTCTGAATCAGTTTTGGTAGCTTGCGTGTTCCTAGCAATGTGCTCATTTCTTCTAAGTTATCCAGTTTTTTGGCATATGATTTTTCATAGTATTCTCTTATAAGCCTTTTTATTTCTGTGATTATAGTAATGTCCCCACAATTCTTAACTAATAATTGAGGCTTCTCTCTTTTTTTCTCATTCAATCTAGCTAAAGATTTGTTAGTTTTTTTATCTTTTTAAGGAACCAAGCTTTGGTTTCATTGATTTTCTCTATTGTTTTTCTATTCTCTGTTTCATGTATTTCCATTCTATTCCTTATTATCTTCTTCATTCTTCTAGCTTTGAATTTAGTTTGCTATTGTTTTTCTTATTTCTCAGAGTATACAGATACGTTATTTGTTTGAGATCTTTCTTATTTTTAATGTATGCATTTATAGTTATAAATTTCCCTCTTAGCATTGTTTTTGCTGCATAAGTTTTGGTATATCGTATTTGATTTTCATTCATCTCAAGGTAATTTCTAATTTCTTTATTAGAAGAGTTATTTAAGAGTCTGTTGCTTTATTGCCACATATTTGTGTATTTTCTAGTTTTCCCTCTGTTGTAAACTTCTAGTTTCATTCCACTGGGATCAGGAAAGATACTTTATATGATTTATATCTTCTTCAATTTATTCAGAGTTGTTTTGTGGCCAGCATATGGAGAACGTTCTATGTGCACTTGATAAGAATGTATTTTCTGCTGTTGTTGGGTGGCGTGTTCTGTACATGCTTGTTAGGTCTAATTGGTTTATACTGTTGGTCAAGTCTTCTATTTCCTTATTATCTTTCTAGTCCATGCGTTATTGAGAATGGTTACTGAAGTCTCCAACTATTATTGTAGAACTATTTCTCCATTCAATTCTGTCCATTATTGGTTCATATATTTGGGGGTTCTGTTGCTGTGTGGTATGTGTTTATAGGTGTTATGTCTTCTTTCTGTGTTGAACCCTTATCAATATATAACGTCCTTGTCTTTTGTAAACTTTTTTATTTGAAATCTATTTTGCTGGAAAATAACATAGCTACTCTTCATTTTTTTCCTTATGGCTTTGAGTTACTGTCTAGTATTGTTTCATTTCAGTCTGAAGTATTCCCTTTAGTATTTCTAACAGGGCAGATCTCTTAGCTTATATTTATCTGGAAGTGTCTTAATTTCTCCTCCATGATCAAAGAATAGTTTTGTCAGATGTAGAATTCTTGGTTGACAGTGCTTTTCTTCCAGGACTTTAAATATGTCATATCACTGCTTCTGGCTTCCATGACTTTTGTGTTGAAATTGGCCATTAATTGTATTGAGGATCCCTTGGACATAATGCCGCTTCTCTCTTTCATGCTGACGAGACTCTCTTTGTCTTTTGATTTCAGCAATTTGACTATAATGTGCTTTAGTGTCGGTCTCTTCCATTTACCTTGCCTGGAGTTTGTAGAGCTTCTTGGATGTGTATAATCATCAGATTTGGGAAGTTTTGGAGCATTATTTCCTCAAATATGTTCTCTGTCATTTGCTCGCTTCTCCTTCTGGGACTTTTAAAATGTATATGTTGGTACTCTTGATGGTGTCTCACAGTCCCTCATGCTCTGTTTATTCATTTCACTTTTTTCTTTCTGCTCCTCAGACTGGATAATTTCAAGTGTCCCAGGTCAAAGTTAGGGATCCTTAATTCTGCCTGCTCAAATCTGCTGTCACATCCCTCCAGTGAGTTTTTCATTTCACTTACTGTACTTTTCAACTTCCAAATTTCTCTTTGGCTCATTTTTCTAACTTCTATTTCTTTACTGATATTCCTACTTTGTTCAAACATTGTTTTCCTTATTTCCTTCTTTGTCCATCATTTCCTTTACTGATTAAATATATTAAAGACAGTTGATTTAATATCTTTGATGAATAATTCCAGTTCCTTGGCTTCCTCAGGGATGGGTTCTTACTATTTCTTTTTTTTTTTTTTCCTGTGAATGGGCCATACTGTCCTGTTTCTTTGTATGTTTCATAATTTTTTTTGTTGAGAGCTACACATTCTATTTGGGTAACTTTGGAAATCTAATTCTCCCACTCCTCAGGGATGGACAGTTTCAGCTTGTTGAGGGCTGGAACCATGCATTTGTGACTTCTCCAAACTATTCTGGCAAAGTGTATATTCCTTACCGTGTATGGGTGCTGAATTTCCAGTTTGTTACGTCTGCAGTCACTCGGTGGCCTGACAAAGGTTTCCATAAGTGTCTGTATTTCAAAAGGAGAAAAACAAAAAATACTGTCTTTTTAATCTCTTTGACAGAATTTCTTGGAAGCTCTTTAGGTCATGATAGTGAAACTATCATGTGAAAATGGTCAGCCTCAGTGCCAGCCCTCAGTGGTCAAAGGCAGTGATCAACACACACCCAGATTCTGGCACCAGGAAGCCACACTGAGAAAGTGGGCTGCAAAACACTTGGCTACCTGCCATGGGGCTGGGGGATGGAGAATGGGAGGATCTACATGGACCACTGAAATTCACTAAAATTTACCAACCTCTTCATCAAGCTCTTTATTGGACTATGCAAATGTTCATCTCTTGTTCCAAAATAGTTGCTTAAGATAGATCTTGCCAGCTCAGTTATAGCTTTGGTGAAGAGATGTATTCCTGGAGCTTCATACCCAACCATCTTCCATCTAGGCCTTGGTTTTTCTCAAGTTTACCTGGGAGGCTTGGAATAGATCAATGAGTCCCAGCCTAGAATCACCTGGAGAGCTTTAAAAACTACTGATGCAAAGGTAGATTTCCCATGTCAGGAAATCTGATCACGTGTCTCTTTTTAACAATCTCCCAGGGGATTCTCATGCCCAGGGCTGAGGACCTGGGAGAAGGTCTATCTCAGCCTCAGGGCCTCACTATCTCTACCACATGCAGAATTCGACTGGGGACCTCAACTAGGCAGATGTGATGCAGCTGGTCTGAGCTGGGATCTGACACTGCTTTTCCAATAGATCCCAGATGGTGGCCCTGCCGCTGCTACATGGACCCCTGCTTGAGGAGCAGAATCCTTTCCAACTGTTTATCTTCTATGTTTTTCTTAATTTCTTGAGACTCTGACACTTAGAGAACCCGTTCTAGCCTCAAAGCAAAGCACTTTCCTTCCCATCAGAGCAGCAGGAAAGGTTATCTGGGAGACCACCACGGACACGCACGAGACTCTTCATACAGCCTGACAGTTTCACGTGAGGAGATTACTTACCAAATAGTTTAACCAAATGTTCTTCTCGCTTATTTGAACTCAATGCAAAGTTGGCATCTCTCAAGCTCTTTTGTTGAGGATAACCTATGGGAAAGTAAACGTCAGCTGTGAGCCAATCTTTCACTGGATCTGCATGTAATTCTTTTTAAATCGATACACTCATGCATAGTATTTGAGAGGAACATCCTGCAGTTGGCCTGCTCTAGGGGAAATAGCACTAGACTTGGGTTCCAGTACAGATTTTTTTTTTTTTTGCGGTACGCGGGCCTCTCACCGCTGCAGCCTCTCCTGCCGCGGAGCACAGGTTCCGGACGCACAGGCCCAGCGGCCATGGCCCATGGGCCCAGCCGCTCCACGGCACGCGGGATCCTCCCAGATCGGGGCACGAACCTGCGTCCCCTGAATCAGCAGGCGGACTCTCAACCACTGCGCCACCAGGGAAGCCCCAATTGCTTTTCTTTTAAAAAGAAATCAGCTCCATATTAAAGGAATTGAATGTTTGGATAAAAACCTTCCCACAAAGAAAACTCAAAGCCCAGATGGCTTCACTTGTTAACTCTATCAATAAGGAAGAAACATCATCAATTCTACACAAACTCTTCTGAAAAACTGAAATTGAGAGAGTACTTTCCAATTCATTCTATGAGACAAGCATTATCCTGATAACAAGCCAGACAAAGATATTACAGGAAAAGAAAAGTATAGGCCAGTATCTTTCATAAACATAGATGTAAGAATTCTTAACAAACTTCTAGCAAATTGAATCCAACAATATTTTTTAAAGGATAATATATCATAACTAAATGACATTTATTCCAGGAATGTAAAACTGATTGAACATTCAAAAATAAATCAGTGTAATTCATCATGTTAATACAAAAATCATATGCTCATCACAACAGATGATCAGAAAAAGCATTTGACAAAATCAAACATCCATTCAGGATAAAACTCCCATTAACTAGAAAACAAAGGGAATTTTCTCAATTTGATAAAGAGTAGTTATACTCTTTATCGGGGGATTCCCTGCTGGTGCAGTGGTTAAGAATCTGCCTGCCAATGCAAGGGACGCAGGTTCAAGCCCTGGCCCAGGAAGATCCCACATGCCATGGAGCAACTAAGCCCGTGCGCCACAACTGCTGAGGCTGAGCTCTAGAGCCCGCAAGCCACAACTACTGAGCCCACGTGCCACAACTACTGAAGCCCACGTGCCTAGAGCCCGTGCTCCACAACAAGAGAAGCCATGAGAATGAGAAGCCCACGCACCACAACAAAGAGTAACCCCTGCTCACCTCAACTAGAGAAAGCCTGCGCACAGCAATGAAGACCCAATACAGCCAAAAATAAATAACTAAACTTATTTTTTTTTAAGTAATATATATCGGGAAATCCCTGGGTGTCCAATGGTTAGGACTCTGCACTTCCACTGCAGGGTGCACGGGTTCCATCCCTGGTTGAGGAACAAAGATCCCACAAGCTGCCCAGTGCAGCCAAAAAAAACAAAGGGATATATCATAAAGACAGACATATAGACCAATGGAATAGAATAGACAGCCCAGAAATAAGTCCCCACATATATGGTCAAGTGATCTTTGTCAAGGATGTTGAAACCTTTCAGCAGGGAAAGGTAAATCCTTTCAACAAATGGTGCTGGGAAAACTGGACATCCACGTGCAAAAGAATGAAATTGGACTCTTACCTAACCTCATATACAAAAATTAACTCAAATGGGTCAAAGACTTAAATATAAGAGCAAAAACTACAAAACTCTTAGAATAAAACATAGGGCAAAGCTTCAGGACATTGAATTTGGCGATGATATCTCAGATATGACACCAAAGGCACAGGCAACAAAAGAAAAAAATAGGGAAATTAGATTTCATGAAAATTTTTAACTTTTGTGTATCAAAAGACATTATTAACAGAGTAAAAAGGCAACCCATAGAAAATATTTGCAAACCACATATTTGATAAGGGATTAATATCCAAAATATAGAGAACTCCTAAAACTCACCAAAACACCCAATTCAAGGGCTTCCCTGGTGGCGCAGTGGTTGAGAGTCCGCCTGCCAATGCAGGGGACACGGGTTCGTGCCCTGGTCCGGGAAGATCCCACATGCCGTGGAGCGGCTGGGCTCGTGAGCCATGGCCGCTGAGCCTGCGTGTCCGGAGCCTGTGCTCCGCAATGGGAGAGGCCACAACAGTGAGAGGCCCGCGTACCGCAAAAAAAAAAATAAAAAATAAATAAAAATAAACTCAGGACTTAATTGCCACTAAAAAAAAAAAACAATTTAAAAATGGGTAAAGGGGACTTCCCTGGTGGCGCAGTGGTTAAGAATCCGCCTGCCAACGCAGGGGACACAGGTTCGAGCCCTGGTCCGGGAAGATCCCACATGCCACAGAGCAACTAAGCCCATGCGCCACAACTACTGAGCCTGCGCTCTAGAGCCCGTGAGCCACAACTACTGAAGCCCGTGCACCTAAAGCCCGTGCTCCTCAACAAGAGAAACCACGGCAATCAGAAGCCCGCGCACCACAATAAAGAGCAGCCTCTACTCACCGCAACTAGAGAAAGCCCGTGCGCAGCAACGAAGACCCAACACAGCCCAAAAAAAAAAAAAAAATGGTAAAGGACTTGAATAGACATTTACCCAAAGAAGATATACAAATAGCCAATAAGCAAATGAAAAGATACGCAACATCATGAATCATTAGAGAAATGCAAATCAAACCTATGATGAGCTACCACCTTATACCAACTAGGATGGCTACAATCCAAAACAAAAACAAAAACAGAAACTAACCAGCATGGTGAGGCTGTGGAGAAACTGGAACCCTAGTGCACTGTTGTTGGGAATGAAAAATGATGCACCCACTATGGAAAACAGTATGGCTGTTCTTCAAACAATCAAAAATAGAATTATAGGGCTTCCCTGGTGGCGCAGTGGTTGGGAGTCCGCTTGCCGATGCGGGGGACGCGGGTTCGTGCCCCGGTCCGGGAGGATCCCGCGTGCCGCGGAGCGGCTGGGCCCGTGGGCCATGGCCGCTGGGCCTGCGCGTCCGGAGCCTGTGCTCTGCAGCGGGGGAGGCCGCGGCGGTGAGAGGCCTGCGTACCGCAGAAAAAAAAAAAAATAGAATTATAATATGATCCAGCAATCCCATATCTGGTTATATATCCCAGAGAATTGAAAGCAAAGTCTCAAAGAGGTATGTATACACCAATGTTCACAGCAGTGTTATTTACAATAGCTAAAACGTGGAAGCAACCCAAGAATTCATCAGTAGATGAATGGATAAGCAAAATGTGGTATATACATACAATGGAATATAATTCAGCTGTAAAAAGGAAGGAAGTTCTGTCACATGGGGAATGGGGAGTTACTGTTTAATGAGTATAGAGTTTCAGTTTTATAAGGTGAAAAAACTTCTGGAGATGGATGGTGGTAATAGTTGCACATTATGAATGTATTTAATACCACTGAACTGTACACTTAAAAATGGGTTAAGAAAAAGAATCTAAAAAAGAGTGGATATACACATGACCCAGCAATCCCACTACTGGGCATATACCCGGAGAAAACCATAATTCAAAAAGACACATGCACCCCAATGTTCATAGCAGCACTATTTACAATAGCCAGGACATGGAAGCAACGTAAGTGTCCGTCAACAGAAGAATGGATAAAGAAGATGTGGTACATATATAGAATGGAATATTATTCAGCCATTAAAAGGAACAAAATTGGGTCATTTGTAGAGATGTGGATGGACCTAGAGAGTGTCATACAGAGTGAAGTAAGTCAGACAGAAAAACAAATATCGTATATTAACACATATATGTGGAATCTGGAAAAAATGGTATAGATGATCTTATTTGCAAAGCAGAGAGACACAGAACAAGTTAAAAACACCAAAATTTAAAAGTTTACATTGTAAAAAGAATTTGCCCTTCATTTCCCCGCATTTACGGTGGCCCCTTTCCCATATTAAAGAGTCTTGAAGGTGCCTCATACACTCTTCAGAGCCATTCACGCATAGAACATTCTGGACACTGTGACTGGCTTTCTTTGCTTTGACTTAGCCATATGTCCTGATGTATTTCATATCAGATTATATATAACTCCATTATCTTAAACAATTGCACGTTGACCCATTTTATGAATGCATAGACACCAAATACAAATGAACACCTACCTATGATTCTATTTGCATAAAATTCCAAAATAGCCAAAACTAACCTGTGGTGACCAGTAGAATGCAGGATAGTGGTCACCTCGGAGGAGGAATAGGGCAGTGAACGAGAGGGGTGGGAGGCTTCCAGGGAGCTGGTCATGCTCTGATTCTTAAACTCAGTGATGGTTATACGGGCGTGTCCACATGTTAATAATTCACTGAAATGTACATTTATGATTTCTGCACTCTTCTGTATGATGTCGTGCTTCAATTTTACCGAATTTAATCTCACAGTCTAGTGGGAAAGTTATACAGAGCGGCAAATAACTATGGCTCAGTTTGGTCAATGAATTCAGGACTCGGTATCTTCTCGCCCTGTTGCAGCAGTTGACCCCAACGCGGCTGGAGGCTGACCGCAAGCTAATCCCAGCTGCTGCCAGCTGGATAACCTTGGGCAAGTTACACACGCGTGAGCCTCCTCGGTTCCCAAATCTGTAAAATGGGAATAATAATACCTCATACAGTTATTGCAAGGGTGTAATATAGTAACCTATGTAAAGTGGGTAGGAGTGCTCCGCAACCACATAGCAGGTGTTCCATTCACTCCAGCTACCGTTACCACGAAACTGTCATTTTTACAAGGAAAAGGATCCTCCTCAGTGCTCAATAAAGAAATGCTTTGGGTCAAATATCCACCACCGGTCTCCTCGGGGACGGCGAGCTCACGAAGAAGCGTGGTCGGAGGTGCTGAAGCTCGGGAAAGCAGTCTCCCTGGACAGGCGACCTAGCAGCCCACCGCTCTCTGACCGCGTCCTCCTTAAGCGCGGGGCAATGACGTCACCCCCCCAACACACACACACGGTGCAGCCTACCTTGGAAGCTCCCCAGCGATTCCTCCGAGCCGTCTCCATTGGCTGGTCAGGACAGGCGGCCCCGCCCCTTTGCCCGCCGCGGGACCCGGGGGCCCGCCGTCAATCTGCCCAGGTGGGAGCGGTGATTGGCCGCGGGGCCCGCCCCCCAGAAAACTCCGCCGGGCTTGCGTAGGCTGCGCGCTCGGGGTGGGAGAGGCGCGGCACCGCGTGAGGAGCCGCCGCCGTCCGGGTCAGCGGGCCAGGCCGCCGTTGGTCACTCCTGCAGCCCGCCTGCTGGGCAGGGCCGGCCCGGCCCGGCCATGGAGTCCTACGACATCATCGCCAACCAGCCCGTGGTCATCGACAACGTGAGGCTTGGCAGCCGGGGGGAGGGCGCACGCGGCAGTGTACGCGGGGACCCCCGACAGACTCCACTGGTCCCTCTAGCTCACTGCCCGCCCGCCACCCCTAACGGCCGTCTCCACCTGGCCCTGTAGTTGGGGCCACGGGGCCAGCCCCCCGCTGGCGCGGCGGAACCCCAGCCCGAGCCCTCCCTGAGCCGGGCAGGGAGGTCCGGAGAAGAACGGGGTCCCATCGTTCTGGCGGCCCTTGGTCAGCATCCGGAGAGGTGGGGTGACAGTCGGGCGGCCCGGCCGAGGCACCCCGGACCTTTCTCAGTTGAGAGTGGGGTTGCTGGGCAGGTTTCGACCCCAGCCCCTTTACCTCTTCTCAGGCTGTGGCCCTGGCTGCCCTCTTGCACACTGCTGGCCTCATCTTTTGGAGAAGGTTGGCCTGGGGGCCTCTACAACAGCTCTTTCCAAGTGCTGCACCCCCAGGCAGCACTACCAGAGTGGGCAGGCCCTACTGCGCCCTTTTCCTGGGACTGGGGAAAATGCAAGTTAAGCTCTGCCCACCACATAGCCGCCACCACCTGGCTGACCACTTGGCTACTTTGACCCTCTCCTTAAGTGCTCCCGGAGCCAAGCAGAAGTTCCACAGCCGGCAGGGAAGTGGAGAGAGTTCAGGACTACTCTTCCCAGGACCCATAGCAGTTTGGGAACATTGTTTGCAAACTCAGAGGAAAGTTGCCTGGCTTCATTGTGGTTTGTCCTTCAGCACTGGGGCTCAGCATGTTTTCTGGTCCACGGGAAGAAAATGAAGGGCAGGGATCCGTGGATCTGCCCCTAGCTGGTATCTGCCTCTGGTGTGTGGGCCTTGGAGTTTTTGATAATGACTCACTTCTCTTTCTGGGATCTGTCTCCCTGTAATCCCTGAACGGCTGTCTTTTTTGGAGTACCCATGTACGTGCCCTGAGTCACAGCAGGGCATGTTTAATAAGGCTAGAGCTGGGCTTGGAGGATGCTCTCCATCAGGCTACAGGAAAGATCGGGCCAGTTCCTTACTTGGCGGGCTAATCAACAAGTTAATGAGTTTAGAGGGCAACCTGTTTGGTTCCTCTGGGCTTCCAGCCCCTCCTCTGTAACTTGGGGATGTTTATTTCTGCTCTGCAGACCCCAAGGGTTGTGATGGAGATCTATGGGAAGAGAGGTTGAGATGCTCATTCCTGCAGTGAGTGGGAGGTTTCTAGATGCCAGGTTCCCTTTAAGATATTCTAAGTCCAGCTTCCATGCTGGAGCAGTGGCAAGACCAAGCTGTCCTCCTGTAGTCTCTGGAGAAGCCACTTGAGGATAGGTGCCAGTTGTCCCAGTGAACCCAGTGATCTTCCCCAGCGGGTCCTGTATGTGGCCCGTGGTTGCTGAGGGGAGGGGGCCAGAGAGTGTTGCAAAAAGCTTATGGGTTGCTTTTAGCTGGGTTTTGGGAGTAGCTTGTGCTGCTATGGAGTCCTCCTGCCTGGAGCTGACCTTGGAGTGTGCAGACGAGGATGTACTTCGTGGTTCCTCCGTCTCCACACTAGTGACATTTTGGCCTGGATAATTCTTGGTTATGTGGGGCTGTCCTGTGCCTCTTAAGATGTATAACAGCATCCCTGGCCTCTACCTAGAAGCGAGTGGCAGCCCCCGCTCCCCAGTCTCCAGACATTGTCAAATTTGGGGGAGGGGATGCAAAATCGCTCCCGGTTTTGTACCACTGGCGCACTTGTAAATGGCCTTGCCCTCTTGGCAGGATCTCAGGCTGCCACCCCGGGCTGCCATGGTGGGGCAGCAGCCCTCTCCATGGCAGGGCACTGCCTTCATCTGGAGGTGAATGTTGGGAGCTAAACATTGTTTTTCTTTGCAGGGTTCGGGGGTGATCAAGGCTGGCTTTGCAGGAGACCAGATTCCCAAATACTGTTTCCCAAACTAGTAAGTGTTTCTCAGGCAGCATCCCTAACCCTTCGGTTTGCTTCCACAGAGAACGTGGGTCCTGTGTCACAGCTCTCTTTGAGGCCAACTCTTGTCCCCACCTGTAGGGAAAACTCCAGATTTGTGAAGCTGTTGCTCTTAAGGGTGCTGGAAGGAGAAGACATGTGCTCTGGGCTTCCCCCCTCCTCTTTGGAGGCTAATTTTGGTCCCTCCTTTAGCCAAGAAGGAGGAGAAGCCACCAGCATTCCTCTTGGGACAGGGTGTGGTAGCAGCAGCAAGAATAAGAGAGAGACGTCTCCAGGAGAGAGACCTAGATTCAGAGGAAAAAGTGGGGAGTTAATACCACCCCTTCCTCCCGGGAAGTGTTTTCTTTGGGGCCCATTTATTTTCAGACTCTAGAAAATATTTTGTTCAGTCAAGGAGGGTTTTTGCCTGAATGGTGCCAGTGGTGGCAGAGGTAAGGGGGAGGTGAAACCTGGAGAAAGCCTGGAGTGCTCCTCCGGCCACTGTAGCCCATCGGGAAGTTTTCCCTTGGCCGTGTCTCGTCTCAAATCCTGGAGGTTTTAGGGTTTAGTGGCCCAAGCCGGCGTGGGGGAGTCCTAAGGCCCCTGAAATGGCTGGCTATATCAAGACAGAGCCAGCCTAAAGCATCCAGTGGGGCCTCAGCTTTCCTTTTCAACTCACGTTGAATGTAATTAAAGGTTCCTCTTGATGTGCAGGGAACTTGGGTCAGATTTTGTAATGGTAGCCCATCCACTCTGCCAAGAATTGCATCTCTGTTCTGGAAGCCCTGGCAGTGGGAAGGGGCAGGACTGACTGAGTGAGAGAGGGGTGTACGAGGGAGCCACAGCCCAGTTTCCTGGGGCCACCCCGCCTTGGTCTGCCCTCCTGAAATCAAGAGCGTGGGCTGAGTCATCGTGGCTACAGAAGCTGACCCTCTGCCAGGGCTGACATTACAGAGCTCTCAGCTGTCTCTGGGAGGGCTGGTGGGAAATGGAAGTAACACCTCGTCTTCTGACCCTGAGTCTTCTGTCCTGCCAAGGCCTGCTCTGTAGTCCCATGGCCCATAGGCCTAGGTTCTGACCTTTGCCCCGTGGCCACCTCCTGATGCTTTGAGTACAGTTACCCTCTTGAACATTGGAGTTGGACTTTGGTCTTCCTGGACTGGGCTCAGCTGTGCCCCCTGCCCACCTCCCTGACCTCTCCTGTCTTCACAGTGTCGGACGCCCCAAACACATGCGGGTGATGGCTGGAGCCCTGGAAGGGGACCTCTTCATTGGACCAAAAGCAGAGGTAATACCTGTGGAGCCTGCCTTTTTCTGGGTTTTGGGTCTTCATTGTCCCAGGAGCCTTGACTGGTGATCAGAGCTGTACCGCCAGAGAGGGCCCTGGGCGTCTGTTCTCTGAGGCCATCTGCTGGGTGCCCTCCTGGCTCCAGGATCCAGGCTGCAGCTCAGCGGTACTGCACCATGGTCCCTTTGCTCTGTGCGATGGCACCATGGTTCCTGTATAGGGCAGCAGAGTTAGACCACTTCATGCCCTGTCTTTTAGAAACTACAAAGGAAAGAACTGGTTAAAATGTGACTTAAAAGTCTGAATCACTGGGACTTGATGACCTGAGTGAGAGGGCCAGCTCTTGTGCTCCAGCCGGGGAGACACCTAGAGGCTGCAGGGCCAGATGAGGCCCTTGGGAGGAGGAGTGAATGGGGGTGAGGGTGGCAGAGATAACAGGCAAGTGCAGTTTAGGCACCCGGGGTGTCTACGGTGTGGGGTGTCGAGGGCTCGGGGTGCAGATAATGGGGCTCTCAGGAGGTGGGGTCAGGAGGAGCCGCGGCTGTGGGTGAGAGGCCGAGTGGCGCTGGGCAGGAAGGGGCACGTTTGGGGGGAAGTTGAAGGGCAGGTCCGCGTGAGAGGCGCAAGCACTGGCTGAAGAGCTGGGAGGAGAGGTGGCTCACGGCATCCAGCTGTGCCTGGGAGGAGCGGTGGCAGCACGTGACCGCAGGAGGGGACCAAGTAGGATCGGCCTACGTGGGGGCTCCTGGCACTGAAGTGGTGGGGATGGAGGTCAGGCTGTGCTGGCCGTGAGTGTAGAGGACGAAGGGCTGTGGAGGGAGGGGGGGGGACTGCAGGGTGGGAAGGAGCACTCTGCCACCCTCTCTGGTCCTGGCCTTGGAGACTGGCTGGGCTCTGAGAGCCTGAGAAGCAGTTGGACAGATGAACCTGTGCCGGGTTCAGGACCTGTCACGGGGCATGGGGACATCCGGCGAGCGGATGAAGGGGCAGCTCCCAGGCGGGCAGGGAGCAGTTGCTGGGTGAATGTCTGGTGCCACAGTGGGCCTCCCCACTCCGCAGGAGCACCGGGGGCTGCTGGCCATCCGCTACCCCATGGAGCACGGTGTGGTGCGGGACTGGAACGACATGGAGCGCATCTGGCAGTACGTCTACTCCAAGGACCAGCTGCAGACCTTCTCCGAGGAGGTGGGGCAGTGGCCCCTCCCGCCAGGGGGCCTGGTTCTCCCTGCGGTGTCCTCTCCCTGCCCGCGGCGTCCCAGTCAGGCTTCCTCGTTTCCTCTGGCTTTGTCAGGGCCTGTCGCCTCTGTGTTGCGTGGGCCTGGGTCCACACAGTCCGTGGCTGCCGAGCAGAATTTTCCAGGGAGCGCTGGATCTTTGGAAGAGTAAAACTACCGGCAGATGGTGGGCTTGTGCCGTCGGGAGGGATGGCAGGCCGCAGCGTCACGTGCTCACAGGGGCGGGTGGCTCTCTGGAAGGACCATTGCAGCGCCAGTACGCTGTCTTTGCACCTGCCGGCAACTCTGGCGTCTCTTGCAGCATCCTGTTCTTCTCACGGAAGCTCCGCTCAACCCATGTAAGAACCGGGAGAAGGCGGCAGAGGTGTTCTTCGAGACCTTCAACGTGCCAGCCCTGTTCATCTCCATGCAGGCCGTGCTTAGCCTGTGAGTCTCCCTAAGCCCTGCGGCCCCTCCATCTCCGTTCTCCCTGGGGGCAGCCTCCTGCTCGGGATGACCAGGCATCTGACTTCCCTGTAGAAACAGCCCCCTGATGACCGTCCCTCTAGGGAGCCCCGCGGGTCCCTTTTTCAGACCAGATGATGCACATGTCCCGGGGTCCCTTCCAGGGGTGAGGAGGTCCCCATGCCTCAGTGGCTGAGGTGAAGGGATGCTGACCTGGTGACAGGTATGCAACAGGACGCACGACGGGAGTCGTTCTGGACTCAGGGGATGGGGTCACTCACGCCGTCCCCATCTACGAGGGCTTTGCCATGCCGCACTCCATCATGCGGGTGGACATTGCCGGCCGCGACGTCTCCCGCTACCTCCGGCTGCAGCTGCGCAAGGAGGGGGTTGACTTTCACACCTCAGCAGAGTTTGAGGTCGTCCGGACCATCAAAGAGGTGACGCAGGGCAGGAGGTGGGGAACGGGGCGGGCGGTGGTCGGACCCGGCGTAAGGTTGAGCCCTGGGTGCGGGTGTCCCGGTTGCCGCCTCCTGAGGGCTGTGTCCCCGCCCACTGCAGCGGGCCTGCTACCTGTCCATCAGCCCGCAGAAGGATGAGGCTCTGGAGACAGAGAAGGTGCAGTACACCTTGCCAGACGGCAGCACCCTCGACGTAAGTTGCCAGGCCGGCCCCGGGCGGGGGCAGGAGTGATGCCGGGACCTGGAGGAGGAGGAGGAGGCCTGTCTGCCTCAATCTTGTGTTCCCAAGGTGGGGCCAGCACGCTTCCGGGCCCCCGAGCTGCTGTTCCAGCCAGACCTGATAGGGGATGAGAGTGAGGGGCTCCACGAGGTGCTGGCCTTCGCCATCCACAAGTCTGACATGGACCTTCGCCGGACGCTGTTCGCCAACATCGTGCTCTCCGGTGGCTCCACACTTTTCAAAGGTACCACAATTGGGAGGTGGTAGTATGACTTGGAGGCCAAGGGCAGCTGGACCCTCAGACTGCATCCCACTTCCTAGAAGCCTGGGAGATGGCCCATTTCCTGTTGGTTTTTTGGGTGCTCAGTTTTTGGTTTTGTTTTTTTTAAGAGAAAGATTTAAAATTAAATTTTGTTTACTTTGTAAATAGGTGATAAGTTTAACGAGGTCTAAAATGTATTAGATGAAGTCTGCCTTCTCCCATTGTCCTGGTCACCCAGTTCCCTCCCCACAGGAATTGTTAGTTTCTCAGCTAACACCTGTGCATGAATAAGCACTCCCTCTTTACACAGACCTTAGTGTACTGAAGCTCCACGCCATGTATTTTTGACTTTGCACCACATCCAGAAGATCTTTCCTAGAGTGTAAGTTCTCTTATCTGGCCTTATGGGGTGGATGTGCCATTTAATTGTTAACCTGCGGATGGCCTTGGGGATGGTGCAATTCTTTCTGATCACAAAGATGCTCCAATGGTTGACCTCATACACTGTTACTTCACGTGATGAGAATATACCTAAAAGAAAAATCCTAGGACTAGAATTGCTGAGTAAGAGGGTGCGTATGTGCATTTGTCACCTGGTAGATATCACCAGAGTTTCCCTCCTGAGAGGCTGTGCCACTTTCACCCCCATCAGTTATGGACGAGAGTCCCCCGGCGCCGTCCCGACACTGTGTGTGTTTGCCCATCTGCTGGGTAGAAGTGGCAGGCGTGTTCTCCTGACTCGTCGTTCGCCTTTGCCTTTGCTTCTGGCGGTTTTGGCTCCAGAGCAGCGCGTGAGGGAGAGTGTAGGGGTCGGGCCGAGCTGAGTGACTTGGGGTTCTATCTCATGCTGCCTTCCTGAGGAAGGAAGCTGGGCCCACCTGTAGGCATCCTGCTGGATCTTTTATGCCTTTGGGGTGGCTTGCCCTTACCCTTAATCCTGGCAAGAATGGCAAAAACAAGCGTGGCAGCACCTGGGGCTGGGGCACCAGAGCTTGGATGCGGGGGAGCTAGTGGTAAACGGTCGGATGTGGACCCCCAGTTCAGCCAGCCTTGTGTTCACAGGCTTTGGCGACCGATTACTAAGTGAAGTAAAGAAGCTTGCCCCCAAAGACGTCAAAATCAAGGTGAGGTTATGGGGAGTCCCCATGGGGCATGGGGGTGCTGGGCAACCTGGACCCAGGGAGGAAAGAGCAAGAACCACCCTCAGATGCTCTCTGCCTTCCAAGCCCAGCCCAGCCCTGCTGCTCCCCCTGCTGCCAGCTGCGGCACTTGCTGCCTGGCCTCGGGCACTGGGAGAAAGGCCCCCCCTCCCTGAGGCTGGGACTGGGGCTTCTGTGCGGGGGTGGGGCAGTCACGTTGCCACTTTCTCCCTCTAGATCTCAGCCCCTCAGGAACGGCTGTACTCCACGTGGATCGGGTGAGGCAGGGCTCACAGGGAGGGCTCTGGGAGGAGACCATTGTGCCCTGGACACTTCTCCCCGGGTTGGCCCAGGCCAGGTGGAGGTGGGTGGGTTTCCCTCCCAGGTAAGGGAAGTGGAGCGCTGGGCGCCCAGGGAGGGCGGTTGGCTCAGCCCTCAGGTCCACAAGACTGCTCTCCCTCCCTCCTCACAGTGGCTCCATCCTGGCCTCGCTGGACACTTTTAAGAAGATGTGGGTATCCAAAAAGGAATATGAAGAGGATGGCTCCCGGGCTATTCATCGTAAAACCTTCTAGTGCCCAAGGAGGAAGGTGTAGCGTTGGGAAGATGGGAGGAAAGGGGAGCCAGAGTCCTTAACCCTTTCTGGTCCGGTTCACATACTAGGCCTCAGGGCCCCCTGCATGCCCTGAACCCCCGGCAAGTGGTGCAACAATGCTTCCCTGCAGCCCTCCCCACACACACACGCACACACAGTAACATTAGCTGCATGGATGGGAGGCTTGAGCTGGAAGATGGGAATTGAGGGGCCCAGCTTTGGGCGGTTCTGGGTGTCACCCTTGGCAGAACCAATTAGGCCCATGACTCTCTGCTGCCCCGAGCTCCAGGGCCAGACACCCAAATACCCCCATTTTCTCCAGCAGGGCCAGGTGCCTGGATGCCTGTATACTAGCCTTGCCGAGTGGGATGGAGTAGGGGGTGCTACTGCTTCTCATGCCACCTCCTCTCCCTGACCCAGCAGAGCAGCCCAGAGGGCCACACCTAGGCATCCCTGACCCTTTCACACTCTGTTCCCCCATCTTTCTGGATGGGTGCCTTGGTGTAGACTGAGTTCTTGTCAGTCTTCTTCCGTCCCCCGTAAGGAGTCTGGGCTGGGCTCCGACCCTTTGGAGCCAGAGCAGAGGATGCACTGGGGTTGGGCGGCCGCAGCGTGTTGCGTTCTCCCCTTCAAAGCACTTCAGTGTCTTGCTGCTTCCTGTCCTTTACACCAGTACCTGGGACAGGAAGGGTGAATGGTCTTCATTTGTTGAAGGGAAGCCACTTAATCACAAGTCAGACCTAGTGGGGGTGAGGAGGGCACACTTCCTCCTCCCACCTCTCCCACAGAAGAGGTCTTCATTTACCTTGTGGCCAGGACCCCCATCTCCCTCTCCCACAAATGTACAATAATTTAACACAGTTGCCTGAAAAAAATTTTTTTGTAAATCATTATAGTAATAATTATGGACAAGGCCCAGTGTGTGGCTCTGTTTTCTTGTGGTTCTTTGCACTGTTGTTTGCTCATCCATCCCTGAGGACCAAAGCAGCACGGCACTGGCTGTAGCTCAGAAGCCTGAGATTTCAGTGGTTGGCGGGGCAACGTGGCACGGGAGGCCCCAGGAGGCTGGGCTCTCAACCTGGTGGCTGAATTCCCCAGCCTCTTTACACGCTTGCTGCAGTCTGCCAGGAGAACAGGCTGCCTTTCTCCCCTTTATTCTTGGATGGGGCCTTGTGGCAGGCGGGGCTGGGGCTGGGTGCATCCACGCCCTCACCTGTTCTGTTTGAGCATCTCTGCTGCTCGGCTCAGATGTAACAGGCCAATAGACCAAGCCTGAACTGATACAGGATCCAAGTTCAGCCAAGTCAGGAAGCGGGGTGATGGGAGAGATGTAGAAGGCTGTATCGATGAGCTGGGCTCTGAGAGAGTAAGCTGAGCAGCAAGGAGAGGAAGGGCAGTGGACGGAAAGGGAGCAGTGAGAAGTGAGTTGAGAGTGTCTACCCTCTCCTTCCTCATCAAGTACTTACATCAAGAACAGCTACAGTATGTCCAGGAGGTGCCTTGTGTTTGGAGCCAGCGGTAAACAAGACATATCTTTGCCCCTAAAAACACAGATCAGGGGAGAAAGATAAACAGGGCATTTCAGTACAGAGCTGGGGGGCCAAGAGGAGGGGCATCTAAGCCAGCAGGTGGGGCAGGCGGACTTGCACGGGTGTAGGAGGGGTTAGCCAGGTAAAGAGGGGGTGTTCCTGGGAGAGGTTAAGAGTTCAAGGAGATGCCTGGGACTGGTGGGGCTAGAAAAAAAGGACATGGGCCCAAGCGAGGTTAAGGCGCAGGGCAGCGTGAGTGGTCTCTAGCTATAATGTGAGGTAAACCAGAGGGGTAGGTTGGGGCCAGCATGTAGGGGGCCTCGGGAGGGTTTTTAGCTGTGTCCTGAGTGATGGGCAGTCAGTCAGGGGCGCGTGGTTATCGTAGCTGTGTGTTGAAGGCAATGGACTTGGTGGGGCCGAGGGAGGGCCCGGAACTCGAGATCAGGCAGGAGGAGAGACGTCACTGAGTCAGGCCTGTCTTCAGAGAACATTTTGTGAGGCTTTGTGGTCACAGCGTGCCCGTCCCCAAGGGGGAAACAGAATTTACAGAGAAACCTTTGTTTGGGGTTCTGTTTATGGTACCACTTTCTCCCAAGCACACAGGCTTAGAGCCTTGTCACTTTGCCTTCTCCCTCCTCTTACCTTCCCCACATTCTGTCAGTTGCCAGGTTCTGTTGGTTCTGTAGCGCCTTTCCCACCTGGTTTCTTTTCCACAGTAGCCACTGCCACCACCCTAGCTCATGACCGCAGCTCCATCCTCCCCACCCAATCCATTTGCCCTTGGATCCAAAGCCCAGATAGCCTTGGTTCTGCCACTTCCTAATCCAAAATGTCAGGCGGTTCTCCACTGCTTGGTGAAATAAAACTGAACTGATGCGAAACTGCTGGTGAAATTGCCCTCATGAGCTATGCATTGTTGCGTTTAATTGTGGCCCTTTGGAGTCTTGTTCCTTCCCTGTGTTAGGCTTAGGCATTGTCATGCCCTGATGTGCCTGCCAGCCTCTACTCATGGTCTTCTGTCTGCTGGGAATGACTTTCCCTAATGTCTGTCAAAATCCCATCCTTTAAGGCCGAGCAACACTCTCCCTACTCCCTCTCCTGCAGGGATGGTGTGGTTACAGAGCTCTAGCCCTGCTGGGTTTCTCACTGTTGGAAAAAAGCTACAGATGAGAAGGTGATAAGGCTAGAATGAACCCTGTGGTGTTGGATGGGGATTGGAGGTAGTAGGAACTCATGGCTTTTATCATACATACAGAAAGATGCTGAAGTAAATGGGTTAGAATATATGTGTGTATATTTCTTAGCCCTGTCTGCTCAGAGGGCCTAGAGACAATGACACCCCAGTGGCAATAAGCACATATAGTATCCAGATCTTGGTTTCTAAATACCATTCTTCAATAAAAGGAACCAGAGGTCCTTGGAGAAATCGCAGACCTGGGGCAGAGAAAGTATAAAATGAGCCTAGCCTAGAATATCCTGTGGTACTGTGAAGGAAGGAAGTGCTCAGAAAAGAAGATGGCCTCTCTAGAGGACTTGGGAAGCAACTTGCAGGAGCACCCAGTGGTCAAATTTGTATTATACTGGATTATATTTGTACTATACTGGATTATATTTGTATCATGCTGGATTATATTTGTATCATACTGGGTTATATTTGTACTATACTGGGTTATATTTGTATTATACTGGATTATAAGTCATAGAATAAAACAGTCATGAGTCCAGTCTGAGATCAATCATGGGGGAGAAGGGACAGTTCTTACTTCTAGAATTCCAATTAATGAACGTAGAAGGAATAACAGAAAATCACTGTCAGGCAAACATCACGGTTATTGCTGCAGGCAAAAATGGATGCAAAAACTAGTAAGCGAAAAATAAGGACATTTGCGCTGTCTCAAAGTATCTCCCCATGAGGTACTTACTGATTAAAAAAGGAAAAATAGTAACCTTACAGTGGAGAAACCTAGTAGATATCACCTTAACCAAATGATCAAAGTTTACATCCCCGGTAATCACCATCTTGACGTGGTGCTTTAAGAGACGGCAATGTGACCTGTGTGTTCTTGGATAACCTCCACCTAACCAGGAGCAAACAGCAGGCGAACCCAAACTGAGGGCATTTCTATAAATCAGTGGACCAGCGATCTTGTTCAAAAGTGACAGATTATAAAGACAAAGACTGAGGAACTGTCACGGGTTTGAGGAGACCAAGGAGGTATGACAGTGAAATGCAACATGAGATTCTGATCAGAAAAGGACCTTACTGAAAAAGCTGGCAGAATCAGTTAATAGTACTGTATCAATGTGAATTTCCTGGCTTCAGTCACTGTGCTGTGTGTTAATGTCACAGGTTAATGTTAGCAGAAACTGGTGAAAGGTAAGCAGGAACTCTGTACTATTTTTGCAACTTTTCTATAGGTCTAAAATTATTTCAAAATAAAAACTTAGAGGGGAAAAGCTCAGGCTTGAGCTAAATGGTCTGGATTCACAATCCTGCCACCACAACTAACTAGCTGTGTAATCTGGAGCTGTTCCTAGGTTCCCGCATCTCTAAAATGGGGGTGATAATAATAGCACCTACCTCAGGGGTTTAACAGCCTGCAACATTTTGTGCCAGAGAATAAAAGAAGTGCTACAAGAATGATAGGGACATGTCAAAAGGCCACAGGAGCCTGCTTAAAGAAGCTTCCACTGGTCAAATTTGGAACAAATTAAACATCAAAAAATAATGACAGTTAATGAATTATAATTCACTGAATACAATGTGAAGGCATAAGTCTATACTGATATAAATTAATAAATTGAAAGTTCGATGAGGTACAGGGTATTGACATCTCAAAGTATTGCCCTGTAAGATACTTATTAATAATTAAGGGATGGTGGGGACTTCCCTGGTGGCGCAGTGGTTAAGAATCCGCCTGCCAATGCAGGGGACATGGGCTCGAGCCCTGGTCCAGCAAGACCCCACATGCCGCAAAGCAACTAAGCCCATGTGTCATAGCTACTGAGCCCTCACGCCTAGAGCCCGTGCTCCCAACAAGAGAAGCCACCGCAACGAGAAGCCCACACACCACAACAAAGAGTAGCCCCCACTCACCGCAACTAGAGAAAGCCTGTGCGCAGCAGTGAAGACCCAACACAAAAATAAATAAATTAATTAAAATTAAAAAAAAAAAATTAAGGGGTAGGAATTCCCTGGTGGTCCAGTAGTTAGGACTCTGCGCTTTCACTGCTGAGGGCAAGGGTTCAATCCCTGGTCACGGAATTAAGATACCGCAAGCCGCATGGCATGGCTAAAAAACTAAAATTAAATTTAAAATAATAATATTTAAGGGGCAACTATACAGTGAAGAAACCTGGCAGACATTACTTTAATCAAGTGACCAAAGTGAACACCTCATCAGCAATTGGACAAATCGACGTCACGTGCCCACTGAGAAGCGTCCAGCATCACCTCTGTGTTACTCCTGCCCAAGATGCATAACCTGAATCCAATCATGAGGAAACATCAGACAAACCTAAGTTCTTGGTGTAATTTTCAAAGGTGTCAATGTCACAGGAATCAAGGAAAGACTGAAGAACTGTTCCAGAATGGAGAAGGCTAAAGGGACATAACAACTAAAGGTAACAGGAACTGGATTCTTTGCTATAAAGGACGTTATTGGAACATTTAGCAAAACTTGAACAGGGTCTGAGGATTAAATGGTAGAAATGTACAAGTTGTAATTTCCTGATTTTGATAGTCATATTGCAGGTATAGGAGAGAGTGTCTTTGTAGGAAATGCACACTAACCTGTGATGGGGCATCAGATAGCAACTTACTCAAGTGGTTCCAGAAAAAAAGATCTTTGTACTTTCAGGTTGTTTAATAAATACCATTAGAGAGATACCTGTATTCTTGCCTAGTGAGGAGAGACAGGATCCAATTTCTAAGCTGCTAAATGGCTAGATGGAGCCCATTTCTACCCACAGGCAAAGGTCTGGTGCTCCTAGTGAAGGGTGTTACATTTCCTCTTTGCCCCTAGGGCTCCCAGTTACCAACAGGCAAGAAAAAGAGCTCTTCATGCTTTTGTGCTTTTGTGGTTAGCCTGAGGTAGAGGTTCTCTGCCTTGGCGGCATGTTGAAAGCACCTGGGGAACTTTATAAAGTAATAATGCCTGGGTCTCACCCCCAGAGACTCTGCTTCAGTGGTCCGGGTGTGAGCCGGGTATGGGGAACAAAAATATACCCAGGGGACTCGAATGTGCAGCGAAATTTGAGACCCACTAACCCAGGAGACAGGACTTGAATTTACTGATCTATTGATGCCATTAAAGCATTACAGTTCTATAGAAGTCTGTCATGGGTCTCACTGCACTGAAATCAATGTGGCAGCAGGGCTGTGTTTCTTTGTGGAGACTGGGGGAGAATCATTTCCTTGCTTTTCCCAGCTTCTAGAGGTTAACTGCATTCCTTAGCCTGTGATCCCCTTTTTCCATCTTTAAACCAGTAACATTGCATCCCTCTGACCATTCTTCCACAGTCACATCCCGCTGACTCTCATTCTTCTGCCGCCCTTGTGATTATTGGGCCCACCTGGATAATCCAGGTTACTCTCCCTATTTTAAGGTCAGCTGATTAGCAACCTTAATTCTGTCTGCAATCTTAATAACCTTTTACTGTTCGACCTAACATATTCACAGGTTCTGGGATTAGGACATGGACATCTTTGGGGGACCATTATTCTGCCACCACAGTCTGGAAATATATGGAGATTTTTCTTTCTTAGGGGAAAACTGGTTAAAATTTTTAAAAGAGAAAAGCAAGGGGGTATCTAAGGCAATCTACAGATTCAATGAAATCCCTATCAAAATACCAGTGGCGTTTTTCACAGAACTAGAAGAAGTAATTCCAGAGTTTGTATGGAACTACAAAAGACCCTGATAGCCAAAGCAATCTTGAGAAAGAAGAACGAAGATGGAGGTGTCATGCTCCCTGATTTTAATCTATACTTCAAAGCTACAGCAATCAATACAGTATGGCACTGGCACAAAAACAGACACATAGGTCAATGAAACAGATTTGTATCAAAAAAACAAAATCTGCCTACTGAATGGGAGAAGATATTTACAAATAATATATCCAATAAGGGTTAATATCCAAAATAGATGAAGAACTCATACAACTCAACATCAAAAAAACAAACAACTTAATTAAAAAATGGGCAGAGGACCTGAATATTTTCCTAAACACGTATAGATGGCCAACAGACTCATGAAAAGATGCTCAACATCACTAATCATCAGGGAAGTGCAAATCAAAACCACAATGAGATAACATCTCACACCTATCAGAATGGCTATCAGCAAAAAGGCAACAAATAACTAATTTGGCAAGGATGTGGAGAAAAGGAAACCCTTGTGCACTATTGGTGAGAATGTATATTGGTGCAGCCACTATGGAAAACAGTATGGAATTTTCTCAAAAAATTAAAAATAGAACTGCCATATGATCCAGCAATTTCACTTCTGGGTATTTACCCAAAGAAAAAAACTAATTCAAAAAGATATGTGCATACCAAGGTTCATTTCAGCATTATTTATAATAGCTAAGATACAGAAGCAACCTGAGTGTCCAGCAATAGATGAATATATACATATATGCAATGGAATATTACTCCACCATAAAAAAGAATGAAATATTGCCATTTGTGACAACATCGGTCGACCTAGAGGGTATTATGCTCAGTGAAATAAGTCAAACAGAGAAAGACAAAAACTGTAAGATCTCCCTTACATGTGGAATCTAAAAAACAAAATGAAAATAGACTCACAGATACAGAGAAGAGGGGAGGGGGGTAGGAGCAAAATAGGTGAAGGGAATTAAGAGGTACAAACCTCCAGTTGTAAAATAAATAAGCCATGGGGATGTAATATATAGCGTAAAGAATACAGTCAATAATAGTTTAATAACTTTGTATGGGGACAGATGGTTACTAGACTTATGGTGATCATTTCATAATGTAGTACAACTGAAACATAATATTGTAATATATTTCCATTTTAAAAGTTAAAAAATAATAAAGATGCAAGGTGGGCTTGGAGATGAGGGAGGAAGCAGACGGAATAAGTAATGATGTGAAGAGTCAAAAAGTCCACTCTAAGCAGAGTTTTGACTGGAAAGGAAGATGGTGAAAAAGGAAAGAGGATGCAGGAGGTGGGCCAGACAAGAGGGCTTGAGGGTAGCACTAAACCAGTCTTCCTGACTGGGAAACTCTTGTTTATAACAGCATTTAAGGTGGGAGTGGTAGGTGGCTATTTAGGTGTCCCCTTCCCAGAGAATGGCCCTGAATGGCAGATAAATGCTTGGACATTTCCTGGAAACGAGACGACAGCCAGGAAAGGAAGCAGTAGCTTTGTACCTTTAAGAGGAGTAAGGCAAGATGAAGGGAAGAGGCTTCCCTGGTGGCACAGTGGTTGAAAATCCACCTGCCAATGCAGGGGACATGGGTTCGAGCCCTGGTCCAGGAAGATCCCACATGCCGCGGAGCAACTAAGCCCGTGCGCCACTACTGAGCCTGCACTCTAGAGACCACGAGCCACAACTACTGAGCCTGCGCGCCTAGAGCCCGTGTTCTACAAGAGAAGTCACCATAGTGAGAAGCCCACGCACCGCAACAAAGAGTAGCCCCTGCTCACCACAACTAGAGAAAGCCCATGCACAGTAAAGAAGACCCAGTGCAGCCAAAAGTAAATAAATAAATTTAAATTTTAAAAAAAAGATGAAGGAAAGGGCTTTTCTCTCCCATTATCAATTCAACTTACAGATCTAGTTTGGATCAATTTTGTGGCAATAGTAACCAAAGCCACCTCTATGGCAAATCCCAAAACAAAATATGTACTATTTCCGTTTTACAGATAAAACAGCTTTTGAGAAATTAATTGTCCAAGGTGTCACAGGTATAAAGGGACTGAATCGGGCTTTTGTTTCTCTCAACTTTTTTTTTTTTTGGCTTATTATTATGATAAAGTTCAAACATACACAAAAGTAGAAAAACGACAACCCCTCTTTTTTTTTTTTTTTTTTTTTGCAGTACGTGGGCCTCTCACTGTTGTGGCCTCTCCCATTGAGGAGCACAGGCTCAGGACGCGCAGGCTCAGCGGCCATGGCTTACGGGCCCAGCCGCTCTGTGGCACGTGGGATCTTTCCAGCCCGGGGCATGAACCTGTGTCCCCTGAATCGGCAGGCGGACTCCCAACCACTGCGCCACCAGGGAAGCCCACAACAACCCCTCTTGTACCTGGCTACAATGGATCAGTCATATCCCAAACTACTCTCTTCCTTCTTCTGTTTTAAAGTTAATCTCAGACATATTTCACCCCTAAGTACCTCAGTATATATTACTAAAGCATAAAAAAAAAAAAAAACTAATTCCTTTAACATGTCTAAAATTTAATAAGTCCCTAAATACCAAATATCCGTATTTGATTTTTTTCTTTACAGTTGATTTTCTCACATCAAGATCCAAACAAGGTCCACGCACTGCTCTTGGTTGGTATCTTCCTCATGTTTCACTTGATAAGTACTCATACCTGTTTTTTTTCTGCTTGCAATTTATTTGAAGAAACTGGCTGCTGGTTTCTGGAATTGTCCCATATTCTACATTTTGCTGATGGCATCCCCATGAACTATGCTTTGAACCTGGGTCCCTTAAGACTTCAAAGCCAAAACTCTCCCCACAAGGCCGCTCTGTCTTTACGATAATGTGAGGACCTACTATCTGCCAGGCTCTTTTTATATATATTATTCCTAACACCTCACAAGGTATTTATTTATTTATTTTAAGATGTAACCCACCCTCAGAGAGAAGGCCCCCAGTGACAAAGCTAGATGATGGAGCCAGTATTACAAGTCCAGTCGGCCTGACTCCACAGCCCATTTTCCCCATGCCAGGTGGTAGCTACCACTGCATTAAGGAACTGGCAATCTCAGTGTTCAAAAGCAAGTGGATGGCAAGCTAGTATTAACAGATAGCTATTCCCAACATAATCATCCATTCCTTCCCAAAAAACACAGGAAAGAAATAAGACCAGCCAACTACAGGAGGAGAAGCCAATGTAATGGCTAGTCTTTACTGGAAAGAAGAAACTTTACATCACATTTTGAGTGAGTTAGTGCAGGGGCTCAGTGGGCCAGCTGGTGGGGCACCAGCTTGTAATGGGTTCCACAGCTAGGGCATCGCTGGGCCTCGCCCTTATGCAGCCAGAACCAGATGACAGCACTGTTGTCTTCTTCACCTGAAAGAAAAAAGGTGGCTGAAGGCCATCCAGCCTAGAAGAAGGGACTTTTTCAATGTTAACCTCTCTTCCTCAGACACCTCTGAGACACAGAGTTATGGCTGACACCTTAAGAGATCAGTTCAAGCTCTCTCCCCATTTTTCAGATGAAGAAACTGAGGCCAAGTTTACCTGTGAGTAAGCTGATCTCTTATCAGAGTCACCACAGGTTCTCACAGTTCCCTGCCTATGTAGAACCCCAAAGCTGGGTCCATCGTGGTATGTACCCCTAGTGCCTAACATGGTGTGTGGCAAAGAGAAAGTACAATAAATATTTTGTAGATGAATACTCCTTCACACTGCCTCTCCAATGAGCCAGTATTATTGATGTTCCAGGCCTCTTTACCATTAAGGATGACCTACTCGGGCAGAGAGGCCTGAGGGCCAAGACCCTTAGAACAATTTATTTACACACACATCTTCTTTATACACCTACACTCACACACAACAACAGATGTGAAGCAGCTGATAGACATCCTGTATGTTAAACAAATATTAAACAAATGGATAAGAAAACAGTGGTGAGGTACTTACAGATGCAGCCCACTATCCGCTTATTGGTGACAGAGGGGACTAAATTAGGGTCTTCCTTGGTACCTGAGGCTGCCTTTGGGGCGAGCATATTATACGGGTCCTGAAAAACAAATGAAGGACCCATTATGCCAAATGACCCCTACCCTCTAGGGGCTAGCAGTACTGTTCCCACAAGCCAGGTTTCCTGGATGGAAGGCTCCCAGAGAGGAGGCCGCTCTGACTCCATCCAAGGCCATGAGCTCCCAAGAAGACACAAGGTTCTCCTCACCAGTCCCTTGCGTGCAGCCAGCATGACCTCCCTCTCCAGCCCAGTGGCCTGCTCATCATCAGTAGGAACACCACCTAAAGGAAAATACGTGAATTATGATGTCGCCCGAAATGATCAAGGAAAATGCACATATGGACATCTCTGCATACTTTTAGTGGGTCCACAGGCTCCTAGAGGTTACCCATACCCACTGACCCCTAAGGACCAGAGTCACGATACCCAAAAGTGGTACACGGGGTGATCCTTTCTTCCTTCGACCATGGAAGCCCATTTTTCGGCACATTTTTTCTAAAACCAGATCAACCAGAGTCCTAGTGGAGTGCATCGGCCTTGAGGCGGGCGCGGGCCTGAAGGGCGGCTTAGCCCCGTCCCGGATGCAACCCCTGCCCACCAAGGTCACCCGGCGTCTCCGTTTAGGTTTTTTTCGCAGAGGGGTCAGTATGGTGGTCAGTAGCAGCGGCGGCCGAGAACAACGGGGAGACGCCCGCGGAGTCTGAGGTTCTCGGGTCCGTTGGGGCGGTCACTGGTGCCCGGAGGAGCTGAACGGCCTCAACCCCCCGCTCCTTGCTGCCTTAACACCACCCCGGGAGGGCAACGGCGCTGGTCCCCGGCGCTCCCTGCAGGCCAAGTACCTCCAGACGCCACAGAGCGCACCACGGAGACTCCACTGGGACCGCGGGCCCTCAGGGCCTGCGCGGCCAGCACTCCAGCTCCGCGGAGTAACCTTGAAGCCATCACGCCAGCTACAAACACCAGCACTTCCGGGAGCAGGCTCCGGAGGCAGAAGGGACTTCCGGGGGAGGGCTTCTTTCCCCTCCGTGTCCACTTTCCGCTTCCTTCCGGCCTGGAGCCCGCCCCACTAACCTGACTCGGCCGGGGGGCGGGGCCGCGGGAAAGGCTGCGCATGCGTAGCTCTGCTTCATTGCGTCCGCCGTGCAGCCGGGAAGGCGTAGAGGCGGTCAGGGTCTCGATTGTAGGCTTCTGGCGACGCTGACGTTTACTAACGCTGGGATTGGGTGCAACTCGTTTTGCGTGTGTGGGCCTCAGGGTCCTCGTCCCTGGAACGGGTCAACCACACTGGAGTTCCTGTGCTTCTTGCATGATAGTGGTGCTCAGGCAGCGTGGAGGCAGCTGATGCAAGACGTGAAGCCAGTGCCTGTCAGGATACTTGCTGCACACCAAACTGTCCAGATTTACGAGTGGACTCCCAAAGGCCACTGTGTTAGTTGTGATGCATGCTAATTGTGATGCTGGTTCTCCTGGCAGTGTGTGAGCCACTGCAAACTTGTGGCCCAGCCTACAAGAACTTGGGAAGGACCTGCCCGCAGTCCTAGCATCAGTTTCCTGTTACAGTGGTTTTGAGGTGATGAGGTCCAGGCCTGAGGCGAGGCTGGGGAGGGGGAGGAAGGTAGGGCCAGATTGTGGGCCCCTCCCAGGACCAAAGACCTTGGTGATGTGGGGTAAAGGGGTGGCTACTGGGAGGCTGTTAACTCAGAAGAGGTTAAGGGAGGGGAAGCAGGAAGCGGAGTTGATAATGGAAAATGGAGTCCCAGAACGTACTGGGACGGGAGTTCTGCGTTTAAAACTGAAAACATCTTCCGTAGCTCCCCCATTGCCCACAAGCTAAGATGTGCAAGTTTCTCAGGGTGGGCTTTGTAAACACTGCCTGCCATGGGCTCCTAGGCCCTAGTTCCCATTGTCAGTATAGCCCTGTCACAGTCTGGCTGCATGCAGTATCGGTTTCCCTACCGGATAGAAAACCCCTTCAGAGCAGGAATTATGCACTATTCACCTTTGAATTCTCACTGCCTTGCAGAGCCCCGGCATATAATAGGATCAAGTAAATTTTAGTAAATTAATTTTTTGGAGAGAATATACAGAATCAGTTTTGTAGGGCTTCTCCTGGCCCAATGAGGTCAATTTGAGGTAAATTGGGGAGGGTTGAAGTCCCAGGTGTTCCCACCTGTCCCGTGGGGGTTATATTTTCAAAAGGACCTGATGGAGCATTTCTTCACATGAGCACAGCTGGTCTTCGTGGGTGACCCTCTACCAAGAAAAAAAAATCATCTCTAAGGCCAAAGACGTCTTGATACTCTTTAAAGGTGTGTTTTGCTTTTAATGGCTTCCGCTGTTAATCCCTTCTTCCTTACCTCCACTGCACCCCTTCCAAATTAAATTGGGAAAAAATTCCCTTAAATCATAGGAATGTTCCCCAAGAATCTATAGTTGATTTGTACCTATGGTTAGATGTTTAATGCTGGAGGGAGAAAAAAGCATTGGTCTGGAAAATAGGTGTTCTGGGATGGAACCCCGCCAGCCGACTCAGCAAGTCACTTTTTGTTTTGGCCACCATTTCCTCATCAGTAAAATTATGATTAGACTAGATTAGTATTTCCCAAAGTATATCCCATGGACTCCTGGTCTCCGGATATGCTCTCAGTAAAAAGGACTTGGTCAAGATAGGAAAGTTCTGCGTTTGATAACCACCCTTTTGGAGATGAAGACACTAGCATGTTAAAGACTGATGAGGACTGCAACAGAGCATGCTGTTTAATTTTCCCATCATTATTGAGCACTGTTTGCCAAGAAACACCTGCTAACCCAACTCTCAGCGGACCAGGGAGAAATTCTGTTCTGATGTGTTATGGTTCCCTCCTGCCTGACCATAAGATGGTTTATTCCAGGCTATAAAATGGAAATAGAGTTGAGGCTTGTTTCTCCCTCTCACAGTAGGCTTGCCTAATCATAGGATGTTTTTTGCAGGTCTTTGTTTAGCTCACAAAAGCCCTAGGATTATTCTTTCTAAGCTGTGAGCTCCAAAGTCGGGGCCAGGCTCCAGGGCATCCCCACAGGTCCCGCCCCTGGCTTCCTCGAGCTCTCACCACCCTCCGCTTACACCCCTGCCCTCAAAATGTCTCCTTGAGAAACAGATTGGCTTGCGGAACGGCCTCCCATTCCTTCCTACTCCATTGTCTTTGCCAAAATAATAAAATTTTATTGAGTATTATTTTTTACTTTTATAGGAAAATTCCTATAGTGGTCAAAATAAACGCTCATTGTAATAAGTCAAACAACATATATGTTTAAGGAAAAAGTTGATTGTTGACAGTTTCATGTTTATCCTTTTTCTTCCTTTTTCTCTGCTCGGGTTTCTCAAGTTTAGTGCTATTGACATTTGGGGCTGGGAAATTACTTTCAGGGTGTTGGGGCGGGGAGGTGCTTTCCCGTGTGCATTGCAGGATGTTTCAGCGTCTGTGCCATTAGCACTCCCCAGTGGTGACAACCAAAACTGTCTTCAGTCATTACCATATGTCCCCTGGAGGGCAAAATTGCCCCGATTGAGAATCACTACTCCATTCTCCTACAGTCATATTCAACAAATACACATATTGCGATGTTTCTTAAAAATATACAGAAATGTAAATGAATAGAAAATAGAAAAATATATCACTATTATACAAATTATGAGTAAATTTCTTTTTTCACTTAAAAATATTTTGTGGGCATCACAAATCGATACATAGAGATCTGACTCATATTATGTAGTTGCTGCGTAATATTCCCTACTGTGAAAGTACTACCTATGAATTTACCCAACCATTTTCCTCTTGATGAATATCCAGTTTTTTGCCTGTCAACGCTGGGATGCACATCTGCAGTACATATAGCCTTATATTCTGGAGTCTTCATTTATGAGGAATATGGTCAAAGGATGTGTACATCAAATATAACAATAAATTCTACTCAAAATAACAAAAAATTTTATTGCAATATATAATATAAAAAATAGTGCAAAAATTTCTATACAGGGTAAGAACAAATCTATGAGCCTTCCAACCAGGTCAAGAGAGCTTTTTTTTATTCCGTGGCCACACCGTGTGGTATGTGGTGCGCCCCCTGCAGTGGAAGGGTGGAGTCTTAACCACTGGACAGCCAGGTAAGTCCCCAAGAGTCAAGAGAGTTTTGATAGTGTCTGTAAAGCTTTTTTTTGTTTTTAAAGAAAGCTCTGCAGAAAATACGGCAAAATATTAATAATTTTAAAATCTACAACGTCATTAAAAAAAAAAATTCTGCCAGACTGTTTTCCCAAAAGTTTGAAGCAGTTCATGCTCCCACCAGCAGGGCACGTGAGTGCTGGTTCCCACCTCCACATGTGAGGGTTACCCACATTTTGCCACGTCTGCCCACTGATGGTGGAAAATAAGATGCTGTTGGAGGGCCTTCCCTGGTGGCACAAATGGTTAAGAATCTGCCTGCCAACGCAGGCGACATGGGTTCGAGCCCTGGTCCTGGAAGATCCCACATGCCGCGGAGCAAGTGAGCCTGTGCGCCACAACTACTAAGCCTGCACTCTAGAGCCTGCGAGCGACGACTACTGAGCCCATGTACCACAACTACTGAAGCCCACGCGCCTAGAGCCTGTGCTCCACAACAAGAGAAGCCACCACAAGGAAGAGTAGCCCCCGCTCGCCGCAACTAGAGAAAGCCCGCGCGCAGCAACAAAAACCCAACGCAGCCAAAAATAAAATAAATTAATTTTTAAAAAAAGATGCTGTTGGAGTTCGTATTTAAGTTCCCTGAACTCTAAGGCAGCTGACCTTCATTTCATAAGTTTATTGATTATTTGTATTTCCTCGGCTGTGAACTGCTGGGCTCAGTTTCATTTTCTTTCAAACGGGCATACCACCTACCTCTGGAGCTGTTTTGAGGACTAAATGAGTTAACACAAAGTGCTCAGAACCATGCCTAACACATTGTAAGCGCTTAGTTAATGCTGGCTTAAAAATTGTCTATTCAAAACTACCATATGACCCAGCAGTTCCACTCCTGGGTATATATCAGAAAAAAACAAAAACACTAACTTGAAAAGATACATGCACCGCAATGTTCATAGCAGCATTATTTATAATTGCCAAAATCTGGAAGCAGCCTAAGTGTCCATCAACAGATGAATGGATAGAGAAGATGTGATATATATAGATAGATAGATATAGATACATAGATACACACACACATAACATACAACGGAATATGACTCAGCCATAAAAAAGAATGAAATTTTGCCACTTGCAGCAACATGGATGGACTTGGAGGGCATTATGCTAAGTGAAACAAGTCAGACAGACTGTATGATATCACTTACATGTGTAATCTAAAAACTACAGCTAACTAGTGAATATAACAAAAAAGAAGCAGACTCACAGATATAGAGAGCAAGCTAGTGCTTACCAGTGGGGGGTGGAAGGAGGGAGGGGCAAGATAGGGGGAGGGGATTAAGAGGTACAAACCATTATGTTTTTATATAATAACATGTAAGGATATATTGTACATGGGGACTATAGCCAATATTTTATAATAACTATAAATGGAGGATAACCTTTAAAAATTGTGAATCACTATATTGTACACCTGTAACTTATAAAATATTGTACAGCAACTATACTTCAATAAAAAAAATTAAATCATTAATATTTTTTTTAAAACTGTCTATTCAGTACATTCATAGTTGCGTGTATTTACCTAAAGGAACTCTGGAAGGATACACAGGAAACCAGTACAAGTAGTTAGTTACCTCTGTGTCCATGTTGGGTGGGGGAGGGAACTGGGCCCTTGAGGACGGGGTGGAGTGAGACTGTTCCCTGCAGGCCTCTTATACCCTTTGGGGGTCTTGTTTTAACTGTGTGAATGTATTATCTATTCAGAAATGAAATAAACATTTTAAAAATTGGCTATTCATATTATTTTGGGAGATTGTTTCATTGATTTGCAGAGACTCAATGTTAGGGAAGTTATATCAATTCCTTTCCGTGGGCCAAGGCTGGTCACTATTCAAGAGTGAGTCAAATGTGGCTTCTGCCTTGAATCTGTCACGAGAAATTGGAAGGGGGGAGGTTGTTCTTCACTTGGGCCAAGTTCACACAAGCTTGAAGGAATGGGGTCAAAAAAAGGACTTAAAGAGCAGCTCTGACTGGATCACAGAGGCCCCACCTCTTACAAAAGCAGATGCAGGACCAGTTTTTAATTATAACAAGGGGTGAGGGAGACAGTTGCCGCGTGAGGCCTGGCCCCATCCTGCAGCATTCAGGGACAGCTCGGAGCCCTGGCGCCTCCTAGCGGGGGCTGAGGATCATGTGACCCGGGGGCTGAGGATCACGTGACCCAGGGGCTGAACCTCTGGTGGAAAAGCCAGGTCAGAACAAACCGAATGTTTTGTGCAGATGCTGCAAACCACAAATGGCTCACCTGGCGCCGTGTCAGCTTGGGGCCTGGCCGGGGCTGGGGCTCAGAGGGATCCGAGGGGGCTTCTTATTTACAGTGTGTGTGTGTGTGTGTGTGTGTGTGTGTGTGTGTGTGTATGTGTGTGTGAAATGAAAGCAGTCTGGTGAACCAGGGGGCGGTACAGGACACCTCACGCACGAGAAAGGTGAATTGCCGCCCTTCCTCCTCCTCCCAGGACCCTTCTCTCGCCCACTGATCCCCCTGCCCAGCCCTGTAGAGCTCTGTTTATTCTTTCAAGGAGGAACCTGAGCCCCACCTGGGAAGTCCTAGTATTCCTCTCTTCCTCTACATCCACTTCTTCCTTCCCCCTCCCTCTGGGCCAAGATCTGTTGTTCCTAAGTCAGTTGGGGCCCCACTGCACTGCATGGAAGAGGTTAGAAGAGGACTGTTTGCAGAGGGTGCACAGGGTTTAGGGAGCCCCAGTGGATGGTGAGGACCAGGGACGGCCATGGTGGGATGCTCTGACCACCTGGGCCAGGCAGTGTTGGCACGTGGTGACCACTGTAGCAGCAGGGGGCGCTGTGCCCGGGCCAGAGCCTGGTGGGCGCGGGAAGGGCCCCTGCTTCCCCAGCCTCTCTCTCCTCCCACCCTCCTCGCTGCCTGGCTGGCAACGAGAGGACAAGGGAGTCCCTGGATGTGGGCCATGGAGGTTAGTGCCCCCCCAAGCAGAGAGAGTAGGGAGAGGGGTGGAGGGTGGACCTGGGGGACCAGGCAGGGAGTGACCAGCATGATTCTCCGGCTGGGACAATCCCTGCTCAGGTGGCTCAACCACACTGTCACCGATGTTTTTAGCTCCTTGCTCCCTTGCCCACTGATCTCAGCACTAAATTTACCCAACCGTGTTTTTTCTGCTTTCCTGCTTCCAAGGTGGCTAGCACTGCTGGAGAACGTCACACACTATGACAAGCTCGTGACTGTTGCCCTTGGCTGAGCCATTGTTATTGGGAGCTTGGCAGTTTTTTTTTTTTTTTTTTTTTTGCGGTACGCAGGCCTCTCACTGTTGTGGCCTCTCCCGTTGCGGAGCACAGGCTCCGGACACGCAGGCTCAGCGGCCATGGCTCACGGGCCCAGCCGCTCCGCGGCACGTGGGATCTTCCCAGACCAGGGCACGAACCCGTGTCCCCTGCATTGGCAGGCGGACTCTCAACCACTGCACCATCAGGGAAGCCCACTTGGCAGTTCTTTTGCTCACTGTTCTTTCTTTCTTTCTTTTTATTGATTTATTTTTGGCTGTGTTGGGTCTTTGTTGCTGCGCACGGGCTTTCTCTAGTTGCGGCGCGCGGGCTTCTCATTGCCATGGCTTCTTTTGTCGTGGAGCACGGTGCTCTAGGCACGCGGGCTTCAGTAGTTGTGGCACGTGTGCTCAATAGTTGTGGCTCACAGGCTCTAGAGTGCAGGCTCAGTAGTTGTGGCGCACAGGCTTAGTTGCTCTGAGGCATGTGCGATCTTCCCAGACCGGGGCCGGAACCCGTGTCCCCTGCATCGGCAGGCGGATTCTTAACCACTGCGCCACCAGGGAAGCCCTTGTGCACTGTTCCTAAACCCTAGCCCTACCCACTTGTATTTTACTCAGCCTCCCTTCCCTCCTCTTCCTCTTTGACCCTCCTCTTCCCCTCCCTTCCTTCCTTCTCTCTGGTCTTGGAGGAACTGGGTCTCCCCTCCCCAGGGCTGCTCCTTCACCTGCCGGGCTCTTCCTCCTGTCCCTGCATCTGGCACCTTCTCTTGGCCTTCAAGCATGCTGAGACATGAGTCTTTCCTCCGCACAGCACCTCTCTGTCCTCAATCTGTCTTCTCGTTCCAGACTTCTTGCAAGAGTTGCTCCCTCCCTGAGTCTACATCTTCAGCAACCACTTACACGTGGTCTCACCCAGCCGGCCTTCTGACCACACTGTGCCCTGAAATTCTGTCCTCCTATTTGCCAACCCCCAGACTCCTTTTACAGCCTCGTTTTCTTAGATGCCTTCCCAATGTGAACCGCCTCCTCCTTGCCTCCCCAAAACTAAACTGCAAGGCTGCCTTTCAGCCTCTCTTCTTGGCTCTTCTCCTTCTGCTGGAGGCTGGATCTCAGCTGCCACTTCCTTGACTCAAGCCCCACCGGAGCCCTCTTCCCGCTCCCAGCCCACTCTCTCCAACTAAGCTGCCCACCCCCGTCGGCACCTCGTGGTTCTTTAGGGACTACAGAATCAAGTTATCCAAACTCACCATCTTTCCCCTCCAAGCGTCCTCCACCTCTCCCTCCCTGTCCACCTCTTCCCTGCTTACAAACCTTCAGGGACTCCCCCTCTCCTAGAGAATGAAGGCCGAATACCCCGACAAGTCTTTAAATCCTGCCTCTGCTGCCCTTGCCCTTGGCTTTCCAACCACAACTTTTTCTTTGCTATTTTACCAAAGGCCTCTCTGCTTTTTCCCTTTAAGGATTTTAGGACCAGTCCTGACACCTGCCTCCCAGGGTGGAGAGTTATTTGTTCCCCCATTGTGTTTTCTCATAGCACTTTAGACAAATCTAAGCAGCTGGGTTTGAATCCAGTGTCTTCTTTATTAGCTCTGTGACGTTGGCCAAGTAGCTTAATCTCTCTGAATCTCTGTAAAATGGTAACCTGTAACCTCAGTCCAGAAATAACCCTACACATTAATGGTCAATTGATTTTCAACAAGGGTGCAAAGACGATGGGGGAAAGAATAGTTTTTTCCACAAATAGGAAATGTCCAAAACAGGCAAATTTGTAGAGACAGAAAGTAGATCAGTGGTTGCCAGGAGCTGGGGGAAAAGGGGAATGGGAGTGATTGCTAATGGGTTCTGATTTTTCTTTTGAGAATGTTCTGGAATTAGTGATAATTATTGCCAGACCTAGTGCATATACTAGAAACCACTTTAAAAGGATGACTTATGGTATATGAATTATATCTCAACTTTTAGAAATCAAGCCCCCCCAAAAAAGAAAGAAAGGTCCACTTCCCAGGGTAGTTGTGAGGGTCAAATGAGGCAGCATATGGGAAATGGCTGTGTTGCCTTTGATGCTGAGAGAGTGGCTGTGTATCCACCTTTCTCTCCCACTAGAGTATGAGCTCCCCCTGGGCAGGACCTGCTGGACCACATTCATCTTGTTCTTCTCCTTATCCAAGTACCTAGCATGGAGTCCAGTAGTAAGTATTCAACAAATCCCAGTTGTCTCCATAAAAGACAGCTATACTGCTTTTGTTTTTTCTATTTTTTAAATTTATTTATTTTGGGGGCTGCTGTGGTGTGTGGCATGCGGGATCTTAGTGCCCTGACCAGGAAATGAACTGCTCCCCCTGCAGTGGAAGCACGGAGTCTTAACCGCTGGACTGCCAGGGAAGTCCCCACATGTTTTATTTTTTTTGGTACGCTGCTTTTGTAAACTGATGGGAGCATGTTATAGGTAAGCACACATGCATGTGAATACATTAAAAAAATGAGTTCATGAATCCACAGGGTTATTGGGGCAATTCATCTGAACTGGACACTTGTTCAGCTCAGAGTAAGCAGAAGATTCAAAGAAGGAGCTTCCAAAACGTTCCCCTCCCAGAATGACATCAGAGAGCCTGAGCTCAAATCATCCTCTAAATACAGGTCTAAAGAATTAAAAAAAAAAAAAAAAAACGCAGAAAAGTGACATGCCAAGGATAGCCCATGGTATATACCCTTTATTCAGTCCTCATCCTTGAATCTCAGTTCCGTCCCAGGAAAGAGTGTTTTAATCCCAAAAAGGCTCTGGGCCTGTCAGTGGAGTCTTGCATGGAGTCACCCTCACTGGTTTTTGTTTTGATATTATATGCTTCATCTACAGGAATAACTTTGTATTAGACCTCACCTCCTGAATTCTCTGTGGACTCTTAAAATCGACCGGGTTTCCAACTGAGCTCACTTTGGGTCCCCTTATCCAGTTCTTGGAATCTGTCCTCTGGGCTGACACGCTGGGGTTCCCCTCCTGTCAGTGTGTGGTTCTTCCTCAGCAATAGTCTTCAGGGTGGCCCCTCTTGGGGCCTAGCCACCGACTCCCACGGGTAGTCTTGTTACTACCTTTTTGGGGACTCCCTGTTCCCAGCTCCCCCCCGTCTCTGTTTGGCCTCTGTTCCTTCAGTACTGAATTGGATCCTGCTGAGGAAACCCCTTAGCCTGGCCCTTGAAGTCCTCATCAAGCTGGCTGTCGCCTATGAGTTCTGTACTGCCCCACTGACAGGTGACATTCCAGTCCTCAAATGTACCATTTGCACTCATGTCTTGCCACATTCCTCGCATGCTTTTTCCTCCTTTTAAAAATAAGTTGTCAATTCCAACTCAAACTTCAAGACTGTGGGGCTACGTTGCCTGTGAGGTCATCAGACTCCCCCCACCCCTCACCAGCAGGGTCTCATCCCACTCCTGTGTGCTCCAGAAGCATCAGGCACACCTCCATTATGCGGTTGATTACACTGCAGGGTAATTATCTTTTTGCACGTGGTTTGCATCTAGGCGGCTAAGGCATGGTAGGTGCTCAGGGTTTGTTGAATGATTACTGAATGGACTAACGCTTTACACAGGACAATTGCTGAGCTGTCTTTTGCTGTACCTGGTTGTTGAAAACTTTGTTCATTTTGTTACATAATATCCTTGTATAAAATCCCACATGAGAAATGACTTCTGGAATGGAAAATAAGGAAAAAATTTTATTTCCTCCTACCTCAGAGACTCTATATTATATAGAGAAGCATGTAGCCCTTCATGTTTCCCCCCTCTTTTTCTTGCTTCCAAGAAGCTCAGAGACAGATTTAATATTCATTCACATAATCACATTAGCCCTGTTGGCCAAAATTTGGGTCTTCTCCCTCATTGTGGTTTTGATTTTTTATCTTTTCTCTAATAAATCTTGAAATCAGTGTAGTGTGGAGGAAGAGGTATAGACTATGGAGTCAGAGAAACATGGATTTAGATGGTCTCAGTAACTAGCAGCTGTGCAACTCAGGCAACTTTCTTAACCTCTCTGAACCTCCAATTTCCCTTTTGTAGGGCCGTTTAAAAGGGTTAAATTACAACTCATATTGCGCATGCAGCACCTACTAGGTGATCAACAAATGATAATTACATGAAGTAGAAGGTATGGATGAATAAAATAATTGGAAGTGTCACTCCAGGCTGGCTTTTGGAAGAATAAGCAGCTACTCACGTGGCATGACTTGGGAAGGAGCAAGGCCAGCTCCGCTGAATCAGTCCCATCACTAGGGTGTGTTCAAAGGACTCTTAGGAACACAGTTCTTTAACTGGGCTAAGAGGTCAAGTCACTAGGAGTGGGCATGCATAGCAGGGGGTCCCCTGGGGCAGGGCCTGAGGGAACAGAGATCCCAGGAAGAGGAGCTGGAGGAGTGGGAGGAGGGGGAAGGAGGGGACAATGGGGCAGGTCCTCAGCTGCCCATGGCCAGGCCCTGCAGGAGTCTCTCCTGTAGTCCCTGAGCCACCCGAAGCAACCCTGTTGGCCAAACCTCTTTTTCTCTCTCCAGGGTCCTCTGGGAAGAATACAGAGGGCCTCAAGGACACAGACCCTGAACACAAGCTAAGAAGTAGGACAACAGGTCTCCAAAGTGAAGGCAAAACCCTGAGAGATGCGGGGAAAGACAGGTCAGTAGCAAGGAGAGCCCTGGGGTTAAATGCTGGCTCTCATAACCCCGTGTATGGCCCTGGGCCAGGCAGGTGGCCTCCAAGCCTCAGTTTCTTCATCTGAAGAATGAGGGTAGCAGTAATGCCCTCCAGCCTGCTGTGAAGAGGTAAAATTGGGGGAAGCATTTATACACTGAAAAGGATTATTCTTGTGTAGGTTATTTTCAATTTTGCCTGTCTCTTTATCTTAAACTTTGAAATGATGCTCATTAAAATGGATCTAACCTATATATGTTTAAAACATTTAAAACGGCAAGAGTTCTCCAAACAACAGTAAGGAGTTCAGATGGGATCTGTTCAACTTCTCCATTATCCCTTTTGACAACCGGAAATCAGATGAATTAATGGGCCTGAACTCCTAGAGGTGATGATCAAAGGAAGTCAAAGCAGCTATGTTGCTGGGAAGGCCTCCCAGCACAGCAGGGCTGCTGCCTTCCCAGCCATCACATCCTGGCCCCAGAAGAGGGGGCTTGCTCACAGTATGGGCTTAGCCACAGTTCCAGCAGCAGCTCTCCACCATCCTGCCTGAAAATCCACACAAGAGGATGATTAGTTACTCATGATGCCTAATTAAAAATCAGTTCTCCAAAAAAAAGAAAAAAATCAGTTCTCCAGAAGAGTAGGATGTGGGTTTTAACTGATGGCAGGACTGGCGGAGGACAAAGAGGAATAATGTGTAAATGGCCCAAATCAACGCCAGACATGGGGTAGGGGCTCAACCGGTATTTGTTGAGTGTGAGCCTGAGGGCCAAGGCCCTCCAAAGCACGTGCACACGGACGTTCACACACAATCAGGGACAGATCCATTCGCAAAGCAAAACGTGGCGAATCATAACCATGGATGGGGGTTACGAGCGGAGTGCTCCCAACACACAAGGCCTGTAGCGTCTCAACTTTAAAAAGAACCAAAGTGCTAGGACGACCAGGTCTGGAATCGAATCTTGACACCGCCCCCTTCTGTCCGTATGCCTTTGGCAAGTGACCCTTTCCCCCGGGGCCTTGGTGTCCTCACCTGTAAAATGGACACCATCGTGCCCAGATAAGGATTCAGCGATTTACTGAATTTACTAAGGGTCAGCGTGGGGAGGCAAGCCGTTGCTAGCGGGAGCCAGGGCTGGTGCCGGGAGCGCGCCTGCGAGGCCGCCTGCAACCTCTGGGGGCGCGCACATGGTGCGCACGTGGAGGGAGTTGCGCACGCGGCCCGGAGGCTGGGCGGGCAGGGAGCAGCGGTCCCGGAAGCTGTTACTACAGGTCAGTGGCTTGCTGGGGTCGACCTTGAGGCGCTGCGAGGCCACCGCAGTCCAGGAGGTAGGGACCCGCGCCTGTCCCCGGCCGGCCCGCCGGTCCTGCGTCCTCCACCCCCACCATCTTGGAGTCCTGTGCCCGCTCCCTTTCCCCGCTAGCCGGCCCTGTCCCCTCCCACCCTCCCGGGCCTCCTGAGCCCTGCTCTGCCTGCCCTTCGTGACGAGGGCTCCCTGTGCCGACTTCCTCCCGCAACTCAGGGAGTAGGCCGGCCAGCTCCGTTTTACAGGTGAGGAAACTGAGGCTGAAGGTCCTCGAGAGGTGCATGGTGGCCACACAGTAACATCCCCCCTGGGACTCTGGTCGGTCCCAAGCCCCGTGTCGGTCAGCTGTCCTCCCGTCTTGTACTTTCATGGATTTCTTTGTTCCACGTGTGCATTTGCGTTTGACTCTGATCTGAGCACAGGGATGGCCCGGATGAAGACAGGCCAGGCCCTCCTCTCCCCGGGTGGCACAGTCACCAAGGCATGGTTCGCTTTGTTGCAGTGGAGATTTCTTCAAGCCAATTTGGAATTGGTTTGTGTTTTGATTGATTTGGTGGTTTGTTGTTGTTTGCGCGTTTGTTTTTCATGTTCCCCAGGGCACAAAGGGTCGCTGTCGTTTTTCTTTCCAGAAAGGCTGTCTGTTCCCGCCCCTGCCCAGTCTGATGGATGTGTGGTTTATGATACTGGAGACTGTTTGGCTTTTCTTTGTGGATAAAACTCATCTTGTTTCATCTTTCAAATAGTGAGCTGAGTCCTTGCTGACCAGAGCCTCTGCCCTCACTAACATTCCTGAGCTATTAAATATTTGTTTAAAGGGACAGACATAAAGCATGGTGTTAGGAATAAGGCATCTTGAAGAAATGGTCTTCATAAGAGCACAATAGTTGTAATATTCTGAGTTAATCTTGGATCTTAATGTATCAAGGCTCAAAGCACTATGGAGTCCGTAATTATTTGGCCTGGTGGTCACACTTTAAGACAGATTATTTTATTTTTCTTGTAGCCTGGAAAGTAGAAGAACAAAAAAGAGAGGTGATGTGTTGAAATCAAATGTGAGACCGTGGTGAAGAATGGGAGAGGCTGGGGACGGAGGCTGATAAAGGCTTTGGACTTGGGTTTGCAGGACTTGGGGTCCTGCAGTGGGGTACGTTTGACAGATGGAGCCCCAGTCCCTGGGCTGCACTGGGGAGGTGGGAACATGGCCGGACCAGGGAGCCGTGCTCTAAGATGGTCTCCTTAATGTGGAAAGAATTGAGTGAGATTGAGGAGGAACAGGCCTTGGATGGTTGGGTGTTGCGGGCTTGCGGGGGAGACAGCGGAAGAAATAAAGTTTAGACGATAAGTGTGTCTCCCCATTTGACTGGAGCAGGGCCTTGACATCATCGCTTTTGTCCCCTCCTGTGTTCCCGTCTCGACACCTAGCACACAGCGCTCGGATCCTGTCAGACTAACCAGAATTATCGTTTTTAATTGGTTCTAGGATGCATCTTTGCTCACGTTTTAACAGCTCGATGTTGAGCTGGGTCCCACAGTGGACGGTGTCTTCCTCTGTGCCGTCGTTCATTCGGCAGCTTTTTGTCTTTCTTAGTTGCACAGGAAGTCACAGTGCTCTTAAATTGTTAGCTCTGATGAATTGCAGGTTTCAGAGTTGGAGACTCAGGCAGAAAAGATGACCTGTTATCAGACTGTGTTTCTCTACTGTGGCTCATTTCTTCTTCTTTGAAAATGCTAATGTTTTCAAGGAACTCAAGGGAGGGGGTTGGTCAAAGCCAAGAACAACAGGTACAAGTAAGAAAAATGTACTACTTTGTGGGTTGGAGAGGGAAGAAACAGCTGGTGGAGTGTCTTCTTTGCAGGGAAAATTGGACTGCTGTATAACCACTGGCAGAGCAATACCTTTGAGGGGCACGTGCTTTACGGCAACCAGCCTTAGCTGCCCGCTGAGCAGGCAGCCCTAGCCCATAAGCCTGCTCATGACCAGCCAATCTGAACACACCTTTTGGGACAGTGGGGCCCAGGCTCCATCATCCACTGGAGTCTTGGTGACCCCGGGTCTGTCTCTTGGCAGACACCTCCCACTGCTGCAAGTTCAAGGGCAGAGGCCCTATCTTTCCCTTCCTTGGTATCCCAGGGCTCAGCACAAGACCTGACACATCAGAGATGCTAAATTGGGTTTTGCTGAGCAGAACTGTACTGGACAAGTTGGGGCAAGTTGTCTTTCTGGTGCCTACGTCAGTCTTCATCTCGTAGGAGTCGTGTTCTAGGTCAAGGTTCCATTTCACGGCCCTCAGTCCTCCCTGCAGCTGCTTCGTGAGTTACTGGTTTTGTGAGCTAACCTGGACACTGTCTTTCTCTCCAGCCCCCATCTCTCTTATTTCTAACTCTTGGCTTTCAGAATGAGCTTTTGGGACCTAGTCCTCTTATAAATTAGGGCCTGTTTCTATGTCAGCTCTCTTGGTGACATTGCTCCCAGGGAGCCTGACTGGTTAAGCTGCGACATAGCAGGATCCCAGCTGGTGCAGCAGGTCGTCTGTGCTGGGTTTGGTGTTTAAACAGGTGAGCAGGTCTCAGCCTGGGGAGAGCTACAGAGGTGAGAATCTCCTAGAAACACAGTCTGTAGTTCGCCTTCTGCTTTGTCTCCAGAGAAGACACGAGCTGGACCCGGGGGACCTCAGGATCTGCCAGCCTTGACGTCTGCTTCCCACCCCTGCCCTGGCTGACTTATATGCTCCTTCTAGAATGAGATGCTTTGAGCATGCAAAACGTCTTTTCTCGGCCTGCATCAAGATTGTCTGCGGGTGGTTTGTACAGAATCGGAGACTTTTAGGAGAGCTGTTCTCTCTCTTCTTTGGCTGCCTCTCAGGCCTTCAGGGGAGGGTCACACTTTGCCTGAGAATGTAGCCACTGCCGGTGCCACCACCAGTTTGCCAGTTTTATTCTTTTAATCTTTGAAGGTGACTCTGGGGATGTTTCTGTGGTAAAAATCTAGTGATCTTCCAGGCTTCCATTTGATTTGTGAGAAGTACTGATTATCACTGTAAGATTTTTGCAAAATTTGAAGTTATTAAAAGCAAACAAAAACTAGTTTTCAACCATTCCCATAAAAATTGTTTCAGGCAAGAATCATCAATGGATGCGAAAGCTAGGAAATGAAAGTATGATGAGAAACAGGACGATTACATAGTCTCAAAGCATCTTCCCATAAGATGTTAATTAATTACAAAGGGAAAATTGTAATATTATGGTGGATAAACCTGGCAGATACCACCTTCGCCAGGTGATGAAAGTTAGCAACGTCAGTAATGGGACAAACTGACATCTGTGCCTTCGAATATGAGGCTCTGAGAAGGGCTCAGCGTCACATCTGTGTGTTCCTACCCCAAACATATAACCTGAACCCAGTTGTGAGGAAACATCACACAAACCCAAGTGTACAGAATCTACCAAGTAACTAGCCAATACTCTTCAACAGTGTCAAGATCACATATTTACACACACACACACACACACACACACATGCACATACATTAGAGAGAGGTAACGATAAGGCAAGTATAATGCAGTGTTAACATTTGAGAAAGTTGGATGAAGGGCATGTGGAATTCTTTGTGTTATTTTTATAATGTTTTGTAAGTCTGAAATTATTTCAAAATAAAAAACAGAGAAGACTGGTTCTCACAGTTCTTTCCAGAAAGAATTATAGATGTGGGAACTATAGATGTATTATAGATAAAATATGCTATATGTTTTTGGCAGGGAGAGCTTGACAAATCTAAATGTTTTTCATAGTGTGGTAGCATCCAAGTTTTGTGTATCCTGGTAGATATCTGACATAAAAGAGTGTTTATGTCCTTCAAAAGCATGTACAAGAATATTCATAGCAACCTTATTATTCATAATACCTTGAAATAAGAAACAACCTAATCGTCTATCAAAAGGAGAGTGGGTAAAGAAGTTGTGATGGGGACTTCCCTGATGGTCCAGTGGGTAAGACTCTGCACTCCCAGTGCAGGGGGGCGCAGGTTCGATCCCTGGTCGGGGAACTAGATCCCGCATGCGTGCCGCAACTAACAGTGTGCATGCCGCAACTAAGAAGCCCACATGCCACAACGAAGATCCCATGTGCTGCAACTAAGACCCGGTGCAGCCAAGATAAATAATAAATAAATAAATATTAAAAAAAGAAGTTGTGATGTATTTATATGGAGTACTATACAGTAACGAAGATGAACGAACAGCAGCAACATGCAACAACATGGATGAATCTCAATGTTTATCAACATTAATGTTCAGCAAAATATAATCAGACCCAGAAGAGTACCAAATGTATGATTCTGTGTATCTAAAGTTCCAAAACAGGCAAAGTAATTGATGGTGATAGAGGCAACGTATTGTTATCTTTGGGGTTATTGACTGAAGGAGGTATGAGAGATCCTGCTAGGGTGTGAGAAGTGTTCAGTGTTTTGATCTGGGTGGTAGTTACATATATGTATATAAAATCATCAAGCTCAATACTTACGATTTGTGCACCTTATCTAAGTTATACACCAACAACAATTTAAATGTATCTTGTGTGGATTACAGATCCAAATATGAATTGTAAATAACAGAAAGTCTAAAAGTTGACATATGAGGATATGTTTGTGACTTTGAGATAGAGGAAAATTTAAGAAACAGGATGCAGGATGTGCTAAATGTAGAAGACACTGTTGATAAATTAGTCTACATTAAACTTACAGACTTCTCTTAAACACACCATTAAGAGAGTGAAAAGACAAGCCATCTAGTGGGAGAAAATATTTGCAGCACATATAACTGACAGAGGGTTCGCCTTGAGAATATATGACGAATGCCTCCAGATGAAGAAATTTTGTAAAAGAAACTCAATAGGAAAATGGGCAACAGGTACTTTATAAAAGAAGATATCCAGGAGGACAATGCAATAGGAAAATTTGCTCCATCTCATTATAATTGGGGAAGTACAAATTGAACAATGCAATGAGAAACTCGTACACACCTCCTAGGATGGTAAACATTGAAAAGACTGACATTCTCAAGTGTTGGCAAGGGTAGAATGAGGGGAACTGATAAATGGCTGATAGGAGGGTAAATTCATCCTACCACTTTGAAACCGTTTGGCCTTTGCTACCACAAGTGGACATAACTATTTCGTGACCCACCAATTCGACACCTAGGTGCGTTCCCAACAGAAATGCATGATGTGACTGGGTGTGTGGGGTGGCTCTGTGTGTACAAAAGGCAAGTATAACAGCGTTCATGGAAGCTTTATTCATAGTCAGAAACCGGAAACAACAAAGATATCCATCAATAGTAGAAGAGTTGAGCCTGTATACAGAACACTACAGAGCAGTGAAAACAAACGTGCACAAACAACACTGACCAAAAGAAGCCAGACACAGAAGAATCCATGCTGTGCGATTCATTTACGCATTATTCAAAAAACAGGCGAGACGAATCTATGGAAGTCCTGCCTTTTGAGCAGAGGGGAGGGGTCCTGACTGGGAAGCAGTGTGAGGAGGACCCTGGGGTGCTGGTATATGCTATTTTTTGGACTTAGGTCATGGTTGCCTGGGTGTGTTCACTTGGTGAAAATTCATCAAGCTGTATTCTTACCCTGGTTCCCTTTTCTGCATGTATATTGTCCTTTAAAGTTGATTAATTTGATTTGTACCTGGTGTAGTGATGTTTGGTATATTGCATGTCACAATGGGCTGAACTGTGTCTCCCCCGCAGATTCTTGCGTTGAAGCCCTTACGCTCAATGTGATGGTATTTGGAGATGGGGCCTTGGGAGGTAACTAGGGTTAGGTTAGGTCATGAGGGTGGGGCCCATGCCGGGATTAACATCCTTAGAAGAGAAAGAGACCACAGTGCACACACAGGCTCGCTTTCTACCCGCTCCCATCCTGTGAGTGCACAAAAGAAAGATGGAGAGAGATGGCAGCCTCCCGTGAGGCACAAGAAAAGGCCTCAGAATATAACCTACCAGCCAGCACCTGGGTCTGGGACTGCCAGCCTTCAGAGCTGTGAGAAATAGATCTGTGGTTTAAGCACCCCCCAGCCTATGGTATTTTGTTAAGGCAGCCCAAGCCGACGTATAAGTGTACGATAGCATCGACTAGTTTTCTGAGCTTCCTTCTGGGCTGGGCCCTGGGCTAGGCACTGGGGTAGGGAGATAAGACTCCGTCTGTGCGCTCAGGTGACGCAGGAAGAGCTGGGACTCTCCAGTGTGGTGATGAGGGTGCAGAGGAGGGGCTGAGAGACCGTGCAGCTTCCTCACTCAGCAAGGACAGCCACCCACCTAGCCCACCTCACCATGCTCCCGCCCTGCGCTCCATCTGAGCCCTGAACTGCTGAGCTGTCATGGACCAGAGCGTGCTGCTTGTCACGATCTTGAAATTGGAACAGCAAAAGCCATCGACTCTGGACTGGAACAAAGGCTGTGCTGTTTTTCCTAAACGTAGTGGGCTCCGCATTGTTAGGAAGACACAGAAAGCACTTGTGCTCAGAAAAGAAACTGATTTAAAAAGGAGAACATAGCCTCTCCTCCCACCCCCTCACCCCTCCCACCCCCGTTGCACGCAGCTTTTTCTGCATGGATTTGGTCTCATTATATCAGCGGTTTCTGATTCTTTTTATATTTTATCATCTCCATGGACTTCTGCTCACCAAAGCATTTGCTTGGTTTAGGCAAATGTTCTAGACTCAGCTTTGCACTAAGAACCTCAAATAAAAGTGTTTTTGAAAAGAGTAGCTGTAATTGCCCCCCAAATTCCCAGAAGGCGTTATCATTCACATAGAATATTTCTGGAAGATTTTAGTGATACTTTTTATTCTTTGGTTTTCTTTTCCTTCTTGCTTCTTGATCAGCATCTACAATGTGAACGGCTTTGACCGTGTTTCCCAGCTTCCTGTTACTGAAGTCCTCTGCCCTCTCAGAATCTTCAACTTCATCGACAGCGGTGACCTTTAGTTTTACTCTCCTTGTACTTACTTTCTTTTTAAAAAAAGTTTTACTGAGATAAAATTCACATACCACACAACTCACCCGTTTAAAGAGTATAGTTCATAGAGCTGTGCAACCATCGCCACAGTCAATCTTAGACGTTTTCGTCACCCCAAAAGAAACCCAGCATCCCTGAGCTCTCACCCCACCTTCCCTCCTCTCTCCCAGCCCTAAGCAACTAGGAATCTGCTTTGTGTCTCTATGACTTGCCTATTCTGGACACTTCGTCTAAATGGAACCCACAACATGTGCTCCTATGAGTCTGGCTTCTTTGCTTCCTATGATGTATTTGAGGTCCATCCATGTCATAGCGTGTCTCAGTACTTCATTCCTTTTCATGGCTAACAGTATCCATGATATGGATACTGCACATTTTGTTGATCCACTCAATCAATGACTCATGGGCACTTCGGCTGTTTCCACTTTTTGGCTGTTGTGGACATCTGTGTGCGAGATGTTGTGTGGACAAATGTTTTCATTTCTCTCGTGTACATACCTAGGGATGCTTTTGTTCGGTCATGTGGTACCTCTGTGTTTAATCATTTGAGGAACTTACAGGCTCTTTTCCAAAGCCCTTTTCCATGTATTATCAGTAAGCAAAGGGAATATTTTATTGCTCTTTGACTTCTGCAGAATTTTGAAGTTTTACTCCTGACCAACTTTGCAGTTTGTCTGTTAAAATGCTTCCATGGGGGCTTCCCTGGTGGCGCAGTGGTTGAGAGTCTGCTTGCTGATGCAGGGGACACGGGTTCGTGCCCGGTCCTGGAGGATCCCACATGCCGCGGAGCGGCTGGGCCCGTGAGCCATGGCCGCTGAGCCTGCGCGTCCGGAGCCTGTGCTCCGCAACGGGAGAGGCCACAACAGTGAGAGGCCCGTGTACCGCAAAATAATAATAAAAATAAATAAATAAATAAATAAAATGCTTCCATGAAAAAGCTGGAGGTGTCATCAGCATGCTTAGACCTTCGCCCCACATATGTCTCATCCTCTGTGAGCACTGCTGGGGGGATCCAGGTCTTAGTCCCCAGTTTTCTCAGGAATGGAGACATTTTCCACTAGATGCATTGTTACTTATGGACCAAACAGCTTTTCAGATATTCTGGCTATAAGAGCAATTTTTTTTTTTTTTGCTGGTGTTTACCTGTGTCATCTCACATATTACACCACTGAGAGTTCAGATAGAAGACTGCTCACAGGTTTTGTTTGCCTGAGCTGATGTCTGGGCTGTCCACTGTGACCATGCTGATGTCATGGCCATATTGGCAGTTAAATGGTGTCCGAATCAAGAACATGGGGAAGACCTGGGACTTTCAGTATCATCCTTTCTGATACACATCGAGAATTTACAGCATTTTTAGAGGCCTCTACTCCCGGCCTCCACCTTGCACAGAGCTCAAATGCACGTAAATTGTGATCCCCTAAAATTCATATGTTGAAGTCCTAACCCCCAGCACCTCACAATGTGACTGTATTTGGAGATAAGGTCTTTAAAGAGGTCATTAAGGTTAAATGAGGTCATTGAGAGTGGGCCCTAATCCAATATGACTGGGGTCCTTAGAAGAAGAGGAGCTTAGGACACAGGCATACAGAGGAGAAACCATGTGGATGACACAGGGAGGAGAGAGCCACGTGCAAGCCAAGGAGACGGGTTCAGAAGAAACCAACCCTGCAGACACCTTGATCTTTGACACCTAGCCTCACAGAATTGTGAAATAAATGTCTGTTGTTTGAGCCCCCCAGTCTGTGCTACTTGTTACAGCAGCCCAAGCTGACTAATACATGCACCATGATGCTCCTTCACCCTGACACCCTGCCTGCTCTCTTGTCCTGCGGGCCTGATGGACAACTGCTGTCCTATTTCCCAGACCGTATCCGCTGCTTGGCTCATCCTGAAGCCTCCATTCTGGCTCCCTTTCCACTGGGCCCCACCCTCGTCCTTCTTGTTTCCCCAGGGCCAAAGGGGCCTCCTAGGTAGAAGGCACACCATGGCCCAAGTATCACCCCACAGCAGGAGGAAAAAATGCCACCAGGGGGCTCCTATCAAGACTTGAACCCCCGCCGCTCCCACTTCTCCTTTACAAGGGGAAGTTCAGTGATTTCTTAGCACTTGCCAGGGTTCCCATTGAGGGCAGAACTGGGAAGGCCAACAGTGGACACCTTATATACAGAGATGGCTTAGATTATCCCAGAAGCATTTTCATTTCATTTAACAGAATTTGTATGTTGTGTTTTCCTCCAGATGATTTCTAATGTGGAAATAATTTTATATGTTGAAAAGTCTCAATATTTGCTAAGTGGAAGCTGGTGTTATTTGTTAAGTTAGGTTTATGGAGGTATAACTTACATCCAGTAAAATTTACCCTTTCTAGATGTGCAGGTCCATGAGCTTTGACAATGGTATGTAGTTTTGGAGGAACCACCACCACAGTCGCGATAGAGAATATTTTCATCACCTTCTAAAGATGCCTCATGTGTGAACCTTTGCCCAGCAATGGCTTCTGAGCAGAGGAGGTTACACGATTTAGTTGACGCTTAGGAAGGTTGAATCAGAAGCAATTTTCAAGAAGGACTGGGAGGAAGAGTGATTATTTTTTAAGGCAGAAAAACTAGAAAAAAAATCCCAGTGGCAAGTGGGAGGATGGGCAATCCTGGGCAACACCTCCTGAAGGCCCAAAGGAGGGCAGGATGTCAGAACCAGGGCAGGATGATTTTTAGTGCCATCCTTATCTCACTGGTCCCCTAAAGGCTTCTGATGCTGCCCTCCAGTGCTTAGATAGGCACAAATTTAGAACATTTTATTATTTAAACAATTTTGCAAAAAATTACAGCCATAGCTCCTTCATTTAATATGGTTATTTCATATTTCTGTAATTTTTTTCTTTTTCTTATACTTTTTTTTAAATTTATTTTTAGCTGCATTGGGTCTTCATTGCTGCATGCTGGCTTTCTCTAGTTGCAGCGAGTGGGGGCTGCTCTTCTTTGCGGTATACAGGCTTCTCATTGCAGTGGCTTCTCTTGTTGCAGAGCACGGGCTCTAGGCTTACGGGCTTCAGTAGTTGTGGCACGTGGGCTCAGTAGTTGTGGCTCGCGGGCTCTAGAGCGCAGGCTCAGTAGTTGTGGTGCATGGGCTTAGTCACTCTGTGGCATGTGGGATCTTCCCAGAGCAGGGCTCAAACCCGTGTCCCCTGCATTGGCAGGGGGATTCTTAACCACTGCGCCACCGGGGAAGTTCTGTTTTTTTTCTTTTTAATTCATGACTTCTACCAAGTTGTGTTGACCTCCACTTACCTGACATTATTTTGCATACACTTTTCCCCCATGTATAATTTATATATTTATTTATCTTTTATTGTGGTAAAATATACATAAGACTTACCATTTTAACCATTTTAAAGTGTATAATACAGTGGCATTTGGTACACTCGCGGTGTTGTGCAAGTGTTAGCGCTGTCTAGTTCTAGAGCATTTTCATGATCCAAAGAGGAAGGCTTACGTATTAAGTAGTCACTCCTCATTCCTCCTCCCCTCCCCCCACCTCCCACAGCACCTGGCAACCACTAGTCTACTTTCTGTCTCTGTGGATTTGCTTACTCTGGGCATTTCATATGTAGAGAATCATATATATGATTCTTTTGTGTCTGTCTTCTTTCACTTAGCATAACGTTTTTGAGGTTTATCCATTGTTATAGCGTGTATCAGTGCTTCATTCCTTGTTGTGGCTCGATAATATTCCATTGTGTGGATATACCACATTTTGTTTATCCATTCAGTAGTTGATAGGCATTTGCATTATTTCCGCCTTTCGGCTATGTGAAGAGTGCTACTGGGAACATTCACGTGCAAGGATTTGTCTGAGAACCTGTGTTCACTCCTTTTGGGTATATACTTAGGAGTGGAATTCCTGAGTCATTTGGTGATTCATATGGTAATTCTATCGTTAACTAACTGACGAACTGCCAACCTGTCTTCCACAGTGGCTGTACCATTTTACGTTCACAACAGCAATGTATGAGGGTTCCAATTTCTCCAGTCGTCACCAACGCTAGTTATTTTTTGTTTTTGTTTTTGGTGATAGACATCCTGGTGGGTGTGAAGTAGCATTTCATTATGTTTTTGATGAACACTTCCCTAATAAAGTGACTGTTAGCATTGAACATCTTCTCATGTGCTGGTTGGCCCTCTGTGTATCCTCTTTTGAAAATGCCTATTCAAGTCTTCTGCTTATTTTTTCATTGGATTTTTTACCTTTTTGTTGCTAAGTTGTAAGAGTTCTCCATATATTCTGGATCCTAGACCCTAATCAAAGAAATGATTTGCAAATATTTTGTCACATTCTGTAGGTTGTCCTTTTATTTTCTTGACAATATCCTTTGAAGTGCAAAATGTTAAATTTTGATGAAATCCTATTTTATGTATTTTTTCTTTTGTTGCCTATGCTGTTGATGTCTTATCTTAAGAAACCATTGCCAAATCTGAAGCCATGAAGACTTACCCCTATGTTTTCCTCTGAGTCATATGGTTTTAGTGCTTCTGTTTAGGTTGTTCATCTATTTTGAATTAATTACTGTGTATAAGTGTCTGGTGAGACAAGGGTCCAGTGTCATTCTTTTGAATGTGGATGTCCAGTTGCCTAGCACCATTTGTTGAAAAGACTCTTCTTTCTCCGTTGAATGTTCTTGGCATCTTTATTGAAAATCAGTTGACCATAGATGTATGTGTTTATTTCTGGAACTCAGTTCTACTCCTTTGGTGTATATATATATATATATATATATATATATATATATATATATATCCATATAGTTAAAGAGTTTGTTTTACTTCTATGTATTCGTGAAATTTCTTCTGTCATTTATTTCTAGTTTCTATTGTGAGAGGGAAAGATACTTTATATGAATTCAGTATTTTAAAATGTATTGAGACTTGTTTTCTGGCCTAACAGATAATTTATCCTGAAGAAATTCTACGTGTATTTGCAAAGAATGTACATTGTGCTGTTGCAGGGTGAAGGGTTCTGTGTCCGTCTGGTTATGTTTAGTTGGTTTATAGTGTTGCTCAAGTCCTCTGTTCTCGTTTGATCTTCCATATAATTTCATTGTTGAAAGTAGGATATTGAAGCCTTCAGCGACTATTTTATAATTATTTCTCCCTTCGGCTCCGTCATTTTGCATCACATAGTTTGGAGCTCTGTTTTTCGGTGCATATATGTTTATAATTGTTATATGTTCTTGATGACTGACCCTTATATCAATGGATAATGACTTGCTTTGTCTCATAGCAATTTTTGACTTAACATCTATTTTTTTCTGATGCTAATATAGCCACTCCAGGTCTCTTTGGGTTTCTATTTACATGGAGTATCTTTTCCGTCCTTTCACTTTCAATCTATTTGTATCATTAGATGTAAAGTGAATCTCTTGTAGATGGCACATAGTTGGATCCTGTTTTTTTAGTCCATTTTGCCAGTATCTGCCTTTTGATTTGAGAATTTACTCCATTTATGTTTAAACTAATTACTGATAAGGAAGAATTTCTGCCACTTTACTGTTTGTTTCTTATACATCTTACGTCTTTTTTTGTTTCTCAGTTCATCCATTACTGCCTTCTTTTGTGTTTAACTGATTTTCTTTGTAGTGTGTGATTTTGATTCCCTCCTCATTTTTCCTTTTCTATATATTTTGAAGTTATTTTGTTAGTAGTGACACTGGAGATTATAATATATATCTTAAATTTATTACAGACTTGTTTGAATTAGTACCAACCTAGCTTCAATAGTATACAAAAACTCCGCTCCTATACAACTCCATCCCTCCTCTTTATGTTTTTATTGGCACAAATTACATCTTTAAACATTGTGTGTTTATTAACATATATGTATGATATTTCTTTTTTAAGTGTTTTTCTTTTTTTACAATTGTATTAAGATATAATTGACATATGCCATTTTATAAGTCTAAAGTGTACAGCATAATGATTTGACTTACGTACATCATGAAATGATTACCACAATAGGTTTGTATAATATTGTTTTATGCAATATTTCATACAGGTTTAAAAACTGTTGATGTCTTTACACTTGCCCATCATGTCCTTGAAATGAGAGGTCAGATCAAGCCTCCTTCACCTCAGCAACTTGATCTTTGTGGTACGTGTGCTGAGTCCTTGGGGTGGAGCTGGAGGGGGAGTTCCTTCCTGGGCACCCAGGGGCCCAGGACCTCCTCTAGAGCACTTAGCTCTCTTCTGGAGGCTCGCCTCACCTGACAGGTGGTTCCTTCCAGGATAAAACGCCCAGTGGTGTGCAGATGGCCAGGCCCGAGAAGGCTGTGCTAGCCAGTCCTTGGAGAGAAGGTAGGTGTCTCTCCCCTGTGCAGGTAGAGCCTTTCTGACGTTTGGGGCCACGAGGGAGTGGAAAACGCACAGTTGAGGGACTCCCCTTGCATGCTGCCCACAGCAGTCCCAAGCCACCCCTCTCCTCAGCCAGTGTGGTGCCGTGGCTGGGATGATGGCGGGCAGGTGGGGACACTGCAGGACTCTGTCCCATCCACAGGGGTTCAGGCAGCCGCCGCCAGGCCCATCCTCTTGCCCGACCTGAAGAGCAGCTGCCTCGACCACCCCCTGCACCAGGGGCTCCTGCACCCCACGCGGCGCCTTTGCAGCCCCTCCTCTGCTCCAGCTCCCAAGTCGCCGAAGAAGCCCAAGATGCAGGCCGATGGTGACATGTTCCCCAGCGACTGGAGCCCACCGCCCGTGGAGTTCCTGAAGCCAAGGGCCCTGCTGGCTGACAGCGGGGCCCCAGCCCAGAGGCAGGCAGGCACGGCGGGGCCTCGGGGCCTGAGGAGACTGGCCCACCAGCTGCCCGAGGAGTCAAAGCAGGAGCCCCAGGACCCAGACCCCCTGGGGGGTCTGGCCTCACTGGAGGAGCCGTTCTGGAGCACGGCAGGCACCAGCCCAAAGGCTGCAGCGCCACGGGTGGACGCCCACACCTTGGTGAGCCAGGAACTGCCCCTTGGCCTCCTCTCCTTGCCGCCCCTCTTCATCCACCTCTCCTTAGTCACCCCCAAGCCACCGCTTTTTGGCTATCCTCCTCAGCCACACCCCAACTGCCCTCCTTCGGCCACCTCGCCTTGACTGTCCCTCCTTGGCCACACACATCCCGCCACCTCTCCCCAGCCCCTGGGCCTTCGTGCCTGGGAGCTTGGGCCCCCAAGGCTGGGCTGCATCTCTCCCTTTATTTCTGCTCCTAACTCCTGCTAATAAAAATGCCTGGGGTGGTGCCGTATTTGATGCCGCCCCTGTGTGGGTCCCATCAAGGCTTTTGCAGCTGTGGTTGGGATCATGGGTCTGGGCGAGGTCAGGCACAAAGCCTCAGGCTAACTGTGGTCCAGCGACCTGGGATTCCGAAGTGGAAACTTCAGTGATGAACTTTAAGCCGGGAATAAACTGTGGTTGCTGGGAAGATTGTGGGGACATTTGAGTGCCCATAGATCCAGGAAATTTATTCTAAGAATAGGATTTATTTGTTTGTAATAGCTCAAGATTGCCAATAACCAAAATGCCAATCACTAGGGAACTAATAAATTATGTTCTAATCATAAATCAGAATACCATGGAACTGTTTTTTTTTAAAACAAACAAACAAAAAAACTATCCCTTTAGTATTGATGTGGAATGACCCTGAAGACATATTATTAACTGAAAATCAGCAAAGTGCAGAATAGGGGGTGTAGCGTGCTACCACCCGTGTTGAAGGAGAGAGTCTATGATGTATTACTGTTTGCTTGTCTGTGCGTAAAGTATCTCAGCACAGCCAGCAGTAAACACGGGGAGGGACCTGGGCGGCTGGGGATGGAGGTGAGCGAGTGAATGTATTGCCTGTTCAGAAAAGTAAACAAAATAAGTAAAGGGCTTCACGTAGCTTCAGTTTTACTCTTTTTCCCTTTGTCTCTGTCTTCCTCTTTCTTGCCCATTCCCATGTGGCTTCTCCAGAATGCCTCTGGGGACTCCGAGTGCTACGTCAACAGCTTGGATTACTTACTGCAGGAGAAGAGGTGAGTGGGGAGGGTCCATCATGGGGGTCTTCATTTCTGTGGGGTTGGCAGTAATTTCATGGGTTTGTCCTCAGAGACTCAGAGCAAATTCCTCTCAGGATAAAGCAGTCTACCCCCGCCATCAGCATGCCTCCTGAGTGCCCTGTGTGCCCTGGTGAATAACGAGTGTGCAGAACAGTAGCGGGTCAAAGGGCAGCACCTCTGAGGCAGAGAGCCCCGGATCCTCACCACGCACAGAGCCCTCGTTCCAGTTCTGTCCCCACCTCGGCGCTATTCTGCCCAGTTCATGCTAGTTTAGGGCTTGCTCAGCTCCCACTGAGCGAAGCGGAAGAAGCACACTGCTTTGATACCGAGGCGCACAGCCTGACCATCGACTCGACGGTGACGGAGGTGGAGTGGGAGGGGTGGGGGGTAAGGTGCCAGCTTTTCCTGCGCCCTGCCCCGCGCCGCCACCCGAGCACGCTTTGCTCGTCATTCCGTAGCGCTTGGTCTAGTTCACCTGCCCTCCCCCTGGGATTATGGTGAGCATGTCTCACGTGGAAGTTGGTTTCTAAAGGCAAAAGTCACATCCCATCAGAACTGGAAATCCCTTAGGGAGGCGGAGGTGGGGATGGAAACCAACCCCGGTGCTCTTTCTTTACTGGAAAGCAAGTGCCATGGCTGGCTTGCACTGAGGGCCCATTTAGTGGTGAAGACACTAGAATCCCGCTCCTCCATTGGCCGCGAGGACCGGGGCAGCTGGGACGCAGCGGACTTCACCCCCGGGCTTGCGCTTTGATGCGCGGGAACGCGTTGCCCACAGGCTTATTCTTGTGTTCTCATCCCTTCTCCGGTGTTCTTTTTGCTCGGTGTGTGCACTCACTTTGCGGAAGTTAAGAGGCGGTGCTGTTGTCTGATGCTTGGGTTCTTGTCGGAATGACATCTCACTGGTCTCTGTTTTTCCCAATTCCCAGCCCACGTTCTTGCCCGCAAGAGGGGGTTAAATACACGAGTGGGATGAATGATTGTTTTCTCTCCTGTGTCTATTCCTGACCCCACCCCAGAGTCATCTTCCTCCTCTGGGCTCTTAATAGCCCATGACTTTTGTTGTTTAACTCCTTTACCTGAGTATATTTTTTCCTAACCAGAGGGTAAGTTAGGGAAGGGGCCATGTCTGTACGTTTGCACGATATCCAGCTGTAAATATATTAGATACTCAGTAGTGTCAGCAGGAAAGTGAACACGCGTGGGGAACTACCCGCTCCTCAATGCCTTGCATGGGAAGGTTCCTGCTCTGCCCTGTGCCCTGTGCCAGGCACTGGATATACAGATATGATGGTGAGCCCCACTCACCTGGAATTGAACGCAATGATTCTAGTGTTTCCCGTGCTGTAAAGCTGCTATGGAGGGGCCTGGAATAGTGGCATCTAACTTAGCCTGAGAGTCAGGACAGGTTCCCCAGGGGGGATCCTTGTCCTTGGACCTTGGAGGATAAGAGTTGGGAGGGCAGCAGGAGTGACCACACATGTAAAGGCAGGAAGGACAGACCGTGCCTCTCCTGGCTGGCTAGGACTGGAATTCTCAGTGGCAGAGTGTGGGGAGTGGACAGAACAGGAGATGCAGCTGAGATGTGAACGGGAGCCTCGTGAATACAGGGTCGAGTCGTGGGAGAATTTTAAGCAGGTCCTGATGTGTTTTGCCATGTGTTAAAGAGAGTGCGCTCAGGCTGCGTTATAGAGAATGGATGGGAAGCATGAGGGGGGAATAGGGTGAATGGTGATGAGACGGGGCCTTGGGGAGCTCCCGTGGGACCTGCTGCCCTGGGTGGCTGGGGCCTGTGTAGGGAAGAGGAATTGAGAATTAGGTGCACGATGTTGGGAGGACCGGCCACATTTGGCTGGAAATCATCCATCTAGTGGCTGGCTCAAAGGATCTGAACCCAACACAGGCTGGGCTGGAGGCGAAGCCTTTGAGAACCGAGGACCAGTGGGCAAAGCCAGGGTGAGCGCCCTGGACAGCTGGAGGGAACAAGGACGCAGAAGGCCAGGCGGGGACTGGTGCCCCCTTTTGGGGTTTGCGTGTGCTCAGGGCAGGAGGTGAGGGAGCCGGGCTCCAGCAAGATGATGGTCGGCACACAGGGCCTCTGGTGGGGCCCATTGAAAAGGGAAGTGAGGGCTTCCCTGGTGGCACAGTGGTTGAGAGTCCGCCTGCCGGTGCAGGGGACACGGGTTTGTGCCCCGGTCCGGGAAGATCCCACATGCCGTGGAGCGGCTGGGCCCGTGAGCCATGGCCGCTGATCCTGTGCGTCCGGAGCCTGTGCTCCGCAACGGGAGAGGCCACAGCAGTGAGAGGCCCACGTACTGCAAAAAAAAAAAAAAGAAAGAAAAGGGAAGTGAGGTGCTCAGGCCTGGAGGGAGAAAATGGACTCAGGGGCGGGGCAGGGCAGGTACAGTAGGGAAGGAGCAGGCCCTGGGGGGCTGCCACTTGGGGCTGGAGAGGCAGGCCCGGGGGAGCCATGGGCACAGGGGCTGCTCCTGGTCAGTGTGGCTGGACCCGGGAGGAGCAGAAGGGCTAGGCCCTGTCCCTGGTGTGTTAAAGAGTGAGCAGGTGCCAGAACAAAGTACACGAATAAAGGTGCGTTTGAAGTTGTGTAGCGTAAATTGTCTTCTTTCAGGCAGCACAACTGATGCAGTACAGTCCCTCCCCCGCCCCAGGAATCTAAGTCTGAGAGCTGTGTGCAGGGAGACAGGGCTCTGAGCTCCCTGGTCCCCATGCCTAGGCCTCGCTGTGCCCTGGGAGGCCCCTGCAGCCCAGTAACGGGGCGGATGAGCAGGCACTGCACTGACCCTATTTTCACCTCTCACCTTCTGGCAGGCAACAGGCCCTGGAGCAAGAGCGAGAGAAGCTGCTTCTGCAGGACTGTCTTGACCTCAACTCCTCGGATCCTGATGAAGTGCCGCTCACACCAGAGCACAGGTGTGGGGAGTGGGCACAGGTGGGAGGGGAGGCGTGTGCCCACTCAGGGCCAAGTCCCCGCACCCGCCTCTCCAGGCAGAGGGTTTAAGTGCTCACCTGCCGTTGGTTCTGGACGGTTTCCACCGCGATTTGTGCGCTGTTGATGAGTTCTCAAGCTGCATCCTTCTCTTAATCCCACATCTGTTCATTGATTCGAGAAGCATTTATTCACCTACTGTGTGTCAGGGTCTAGTGTGGGCCTTTGAAGACACAGAGGTATAAAATACGGCCTGCTCTTCCCCAGTTGTCTGCCCAAACGTGTGGAACCAGGTCTCAAACTACAGTCTGAATGAACATTGACTTTACACGGGAAAATACAGCCACGTGACGTTTTCTGTCTTCCCCTGTGTGGGGAAGGAAGGCGGCTTCTGTCAGAGCTGTCGTCTGGGCCAGAGTCTGCTGGCCCATTGGCTGGAGGGAGGGCTGGAGTCATCTGTACCATGGAGTCTCAGAGATACCTGAGGACCACAGTTGAATTCATCTTCAGGGTACCCTGTTATCCATTCATCCATTTGTCTGTCCGTCTGTCCATCCGTCTGTCCACCCATCCGTTAAACATCTGTTACGTGCCAACTTTGTGCTGGACTCTGTGCAGACTCTGGGGATACAGCAGGAAGAGAACCAAACAGAGGTCTCTGCCCCCGTGTTGCCCGCCATCAGGGCGGGGAGACCACCAATGCACACGGTAAATGAAGGAAGTTGTGTGACAGGTGCTCATGAGAAAGGAGGGAGTGGGGAGGGGGCGTCAGCAGTGCCGGGAGGGCTGGAAGGTTCGGAGGAGGGGTCAGGGAAGGCCTCTATGAGTGGCTGACTTTTCAGCAGAGCCCTGAAGATGGTGAGAGGCGGCCCTGGGGGGGCCTTGCGGCGGCGGCAGCAAGAAAGAGAGAGGAGGTTAGGGAGGCTGCAGGAAGCTGGCTGCCTCTCATCTGAACTGGGTGGGGGGTAGACTCGGTGGAGGGGGGGTGGCGCGCAGGGGGAGGCGGGGGCGGAGGGCGCCGTGGTAGTAATCCCGGAGTCAGGGCCGGGTGCTGAGGAAGAGGCAAACTCTGCGTACGTCTTCAGGGTAGAACCGACGGGGTTTGCTGACAAGCTGGATGGAGGCTCCGGGAGAAAGAGAGGAATCAGAGGGACCCCGGGGATTTTGGCCTGAGCAGCCACGAGGTCGGAGTTGTCTTTATTTAATGGAGGAGGGCTGAGTGACGCACGCTGGGGGGTGGCAGGCATGGACACAAGAGTTCACTTGGGGGACCCCCGGGGTGAGACCAAGACAAGGACCCCCTTGTCTAGTGAGGCCAGCTTGGGAATCACCATGTATAGGTGACATTTAGAGCTGCAAAACCAGATGAGATCAGCCGGGAGCCGGCACAGAGAGAAGAGCAGGGGGTGCACAGCGTAGAGGTCACGGTGACGTTGACAGGGAGGCGCCTGGGGCGAGCCTGCCTGGAGTAGGTTCAGAGGAGAACGAGAGGAGACGGCAAAAGAGGAGACTGGGCAGCAGCCGAGGGGAAAAGTGGAGCCGGGACAGATCTGTCTGCCTGTCTGTCTGCCTTCCTTTCCTCTCTCCCCTCCCTCCCTCAGGCCCCACGTGCCCCCATGTGACTGAGGCCAGGCTGGTCCACACGCCCTGGATTGCCTGCCTGTCTGGGCTTTGCTTTTTCTATGCGTCCAGGTGACGTTATTCAGGTCCCAGCCGTGATGGTCTGGTTTGGGTGCTCACGCCGAGTCAGCATTCTGCATCCACTCACCGAGGGGCGTGAGCGATGACACACAGACACCTGGGGGCCCCCACTCGCAGGACCCCCAACTGGTTCTCACCATCACTGATGCCCAGAGAGGATCCCAAACAGCACCTTGGCTGCCCGTGTGCTTTTTTTCTCAAGTCTTTCTGCTAATTGTCTTTGGACTTGATCGGGGATCAGCAGACTTTCTGTAAAGCCTGTGAATAGTAAATATTTCAGGCTTTGACCATACAGCCTGTCGGCGGCTACGTGGCTGTGCTGCTGTGGCGGGAAAGCACCCGTCAACCGTGTCGGCCATCGTAACCGGCGAGCCTGCTTGTGTTGCACTGAGACCTCGTTTACAGAAACAGGCGGGCGAGAGGAGGCCACAGCCTGTGTGCAATTGCTGGCCCCTGGCCCAGATTAGGGGACGCCTGTCTCCTAACTGGTCCCTGTTTCCACACGCTGCCCAGGGGCAGGGAGAGGGTGCTTCGTGGTCTCACGATGGCTCCCCGCAGAGCATGAGGACTGAATGGAATCAGCGGGTTTGGGCCAAAGGCCTTGGTGGCATCATGAATGATGAAGCAGTTTTCTATGTCGGGAGCCGTGGATTCGCTTTCCAGGTTCCCCACTCACTGGATGGATAGCCTTGGAAGTAAACATTTTGAGACATCTCTGTAGCCAGAATAATCTATCTGTTTGCCTTTCTCCTGAGTGCATCCAGGATTCTGGAAGTCATGGCCTGGATGTTTTGAAAATTCCCCACAGAATGGGAGTTATCTGGGCATACGGTGTGCCAGGCTATGAAATTGCTGATAATTTTCTGGGCACGTGACATTTTCAAGTAGTACTTTGAGAAAGCCTTTTTTGACAGCAGCCACTGAGGTGGTTGTTTTGATGTGGGATCATTTTGATGGGACAGTTCAGTTCTCTGCTTCAAAGAAAATTACTGATGTACAAAGCCAGCAGCCTCTTCCATCCCTGAATGGGGCCGGGGGGTGGGATGGGGGGTGCCAAGCAAGGGTGTGGGTCTGGAAGGGGTGAGGCCGAGGCTGGGGGCTGGCGACCATCTGGCGGGCAGGCCGCCTGTGACTGGGAGTCACGTGACCACCACAATTATGCATCACAGAAAGGCCCCCAATCATCCTGAGCAGGTCATCTGCTCCCGCTCCAAGGATTGCTTGCATCTTGAATAGACAGTGTCCTATATTCTCTGTTCCTTAAAGTTAAAAGACCTTATGTGTGTGCTGGGGCAGGGGAGGGGAGGATATTTATACCACAGCATCATCCTTTATCCTCAGTTCTGGGCTGCACAGGAAATCCTCAATTAGATGCGAGAGAGTCATCTCAGAGTTCTTAATAATGCACATACATTATATTTAATATCACAAAAGCCCCTTTGAGCGATGGTTTGGGGGACAGGAGCTGAGAACTTTTTACAGATGAACCTAGTTCTTACAAACTCCTAATAATTTGTACCTTTCTTCAAATTATAAAAACAACATAGGGAACTGTAGATAGCCAGAAACTCAAAGAGCAAAGAAATTAACAGAACGGAAACTTGTTTCACCATTTGTGTGGTGGTTTGCCAAGGCTACTTCCAAAGGCTGCGGGATCAGAATCTCCCCAGTTTTCCGACGTCATTCGCATTCATTGTGCCATTTCATCCTTAGGATGACCCTCCTTACCTTAGGTCACTTGGCCAGAGCGTGATCAGGTTTCCTCTGGCCAGCTGGTGGACCACCAGCTCTGCACCTCCACTTCCAGTGCCGGCCACTTGGTCCCAGATCCTCACGGGAGTCCCTGGCAGTGTCCCCTCCAAGTTCACTGCCTCAGGGCCTGGCTGAGTACCTGGGTATGGGCCTTCCTCTGGTGAGAGAAGGGGGTGGCTTGTTTTATTTTGTTATTTTTATTGTTAAGTGTATGTTATGTTACTGCAAAATCAAGCCGAACACAGTTGCGTAAAATAAACGGGAAATGTCTCTTCTTCCTTCCCCTCCCCCATACCGTTCCCTAGGGACGACCCCAGACCTTGGTTGGGCGCATCAGATGTGTGGGGGGGGGTGTTTCCTGTGTCTAAGAACGTGCGTGTGCATGTCCGTGTGTTGACCTGCGTGCGCGCACGCACACGCACCTCCTATTCTGCAACTTGCTATTTTCACCCACCGCGTGCTGTGCTCAGGGGATCATTCCGTCCTGCGTGGTGCAGAGATCTGCCTCATTCTTAGGAATCCTCTTCACCGCCTCCCTTAGATGCGTGCCCACAGCGTCGGAATGTATCTCCCTGTTTCTTCCCTGTCCGCGGCCCATCCCTGATCCACTAAATGAGACTCTCAGGGCAGCGTGGGCCAGGGTGTCTGCATTTAGCAGGCTCCCTGGAGAGTCCTTCTGCTCAGAGGAGCTTGAGGACGCTGCTCAGAGGGAGAGTCCAAGCAGTCCAAGCAGGGGAGAGTCCTCGCCTCGGGGCACCGTGTAGCAGCTCTGAGGCTGGTCCCCTTGCTGGAGGGCATTGCCGTTGATCCCGTTACGCTTTTCCTGTCCGTGCAAGGGCAACCCACGCCTGACTCATCCTTCAGCGCCTGGCACTCGCAGTCGTGGGCACTCAGTGAAAGTTTGAACGCAGCCCATGGGTGGGGCAGGATTTGGGACCAGGATTATGGCTCCTGGACCAAGGCCCTGAGGGAGGGGTTGGGGTCTGACCAAGAGTGGGAGGGGGAAGGGCTCCTCAGTCTGCATCTCTCGGGCTCCCCCTCCGTCAGCAGGTGGCGCCGTGTCCCTGAGCTGGTCCCAACCAGGCGGGGGCTGCAGGGCGGGGGCAGCCATCTGGTCCCCCCTGGCCTCACTCCAGGCTGCAGACCAGGTGTGCCTGCTGACGCCCGGCTCTCCTGCCTCTTGCTTTGCCAGGAAGCTGGTGGAGAGGTTCTCCGTGTCGCAGCAGGTCATCCCAGCAGTACATCCAGGCGAGACTGTGTTTCTACCGCGGCATCACCCTCTGCCCTGCATCCTGGACTGTTCACACCTGAAGCCACAGAGCCGCCTGGAAGAGCTGTTCCTCAGGTAAACATCGGCGCGGCATTACCAGGCCCCTCCCTCAGGGAACCCAGTGGTAAGGACCACCCCAAATGAGGCAGTCCAAAGCTGTGTTTTGCCAATTTGGATATGTCAGCTTTTAGGGAAACAGATGAAATAGCACACATCAACTTATAGTATTTCATTTACCAATTTAGACGCACACGCTTCGAAAAATCTTACGTTGCAGCAGATATTAGGCATCTGTTCTGTAATTGTGTTGCCTCTTCCTCCCCCATGCCCCAGTTTCATGGAACGGCTCTGGTCACACCCATCATACATGCCTTTCGGGTTATGTCTCCATCAACACTGGAGCCACTTTCCCGGCCATCCAGCAGTTCTCCAGAGCCTGTCATGGCCACTTCCTCCTCCTCCTTGGGTCTGTGTGTGATGCTGACCCTGAAAAGTTTGTCCCCAGCCCCAGGTACACTCTGTATAACGTTAGGACAGCCACCCTGGTGCTCCTCTCGTTACAAGGTGTTCATGGTCATTATCACATAACCCCTGACTATGTTGACTTTTTAGGGGATTTTTGAAAACTTCACCACCATACCACGCAACGCTTGCAACTGTGAGTTCACATGTCTAAGAATGAGAGAGAGAGAGAAAGCGCACAGGATAAGGTGCAGCGGCCCTCCAGGGGACTGGTGCCCTGCTGGGCCTTGGCGGGCGAGGGGATGGAGGAGAGGCCACCAGCCCCCACCAACCCCTGCCCCAGCCTGTAAGGCACGTGGAGGTTGGGGCCACATTAGCACTTGAATGCAGGAATCTTGTTCTCTTTTCCGGCTAGTCCATCTTATTTTATAATAGAAAGATAACAATGTTTTGATGTGTTTCCTTTAAAACTCTTTATCATGGGAAGTTTCAAACATATATAAAAGTAGAGTGTACCTCCAGGTACCCATCACTCAACATCAGTTACCAACTCAAAGCCCATCTTGGTTCATCTCTACCCCTGCCCACTAACGTTGTCCCCTCAGGATTATCTTTAAGCAAATCCCAGACACGTACAATTTAATTCGGTAAGCACTTCAGTCTGTGTCTCTAAAAGACTCTGTCTTTAGACAAAACTTCAGTATATTATTACACCTAAAAAATATCGGAATTTCTTAATAGCATTCAGATTTCCTTGATTGTCTTTTAAGTGTTTTTTAATATGTTGTTGAAATCAGAATCCAAACAAGGCCCAAATGTTGCAGTTAGACAAAGAAATGTTAATGGTGAAACTGTATCCCGTGGCATTGATGCCCCAACATATTTAACCATTTTCCTCAACAAGCAGGTTGTTTCCAACTTTTCCCCCCACTGTAAACAGTGTGGTAGAGAGTATCCTTATACAGAAATATTTTGTCTGCAGTTCTGGAATAGATCCCTGCATATGACGTGAGGTGATTGGGTCTGAGGGTATGCATATTGGTAAAAGTTCCCATTGCCAAATTGAAAGTATTTCTGATAAAGAGATGATGAAAAGGGGGGAAAAAGGAATGAAGAGAAAGAAGTAAGATAGTGGAGCTGGAGGAAGGAGAGGGACAGAGCACGGCTGGGCAGGGGAGGAGATAAGAGGGGAAAGGCAGGCGGCTTCCTGAGCTGCTTCTCCTCGGGCTCTGTGCCAACAGCAGGTTTTCTGTCCCAGGCTGGATGGCCGGCAGGAAGTGTTTGACAGATGAGATGGCCCGTGGTGCGGTGGCCTGGGATCCGAGCAGCCGTGCCAAATGGGGCCAGGTGGCCAGCCAGCTTCCCTGGAGCGGGGAATCCAGACCCTGCGCCCTCAGGTTTGCTCACGAAGCAGGGCAGAGATGGGGCTGCAGGGCCTGGCTCGCGGGGCTTCCTGGAGGAATGCCTGCGCCCTGCCCGCGGCCAGGTCAGGGGGCGCCTGCCATGCACCGGGGAAGGGCCACTTCCTGAAGGTCACCCTTTAGCCTGGGGAGTGGGGGGGGGGGGGGTCATCCTTTATTTCCTGTTTGTGCCAAGGACTTCAAGCCCAGACACAAGCGTGAGGGTTACTTGCTAGCCGTTCAATAATTATCCCGTTGTGCGCAGCCGGAAGCATGAAGATGGAGGGAGAAGAACACGTTACTTGATCTCTCAGAGAACAGTATGGTTCAGTTTCTCACCGGAGAAAAAGTGAACACTTTGTGAGATGGCAGGTGACTTCTCTTCTCCTCATTAGACTCCTCTGTATTTTCCACACTTTCTGTGATAAACACGTATCGTTTTTATCGTTAGAGGTTTGGGGGGAAGTGAAGGAGATTTAAAGAAATCACTTCTCGAAGTAGATTTGCTGCTTCTTGCTGTTCGGCGAAGAGGGATGTTGTCTTTCTTTCCACTGCACGAAGTGGGAAACCTTGGCACAGGTCAAGCCAGCAGTTTGTCTCAGATTGCGGAGCGAGGGAGGGCGCCGGGCCTGGTGCTCCCGGCTCGGACCTACACAGGTTTACATGCAAGAAGTCTCCTCCCAGAACCCACAGCTGTGGGACTGGAGGTGGCCCGGGCCATCCTCTCTCGTTTGTCACCCGGCTGGACGTGTGACCTCAGGTCGGTTCCCTGGGACCAAAGTCACATGCTATGACAGACGCTGGTACCAGGGGCTGAACTTTTTCCTCCGCCTCTAATCCCCGCCCCGCCCAGCCCCGAGTGGAAAAGCTGTAGGACCTGTGCCCACAGGCAGCTCCAAGGCAGGAGCCAGTGCCATGGGGGTGGGGTGGGGGGTGGGGGCGTGGAGGTTGCCCACTGAAGTACCCTGGGCCCCCGCAGCGTGTGCAGGAGCGTCAGGACCCACGTCTGTCCTCTGGGTGCACCGGCCACTCTCCCCGTGAGGTGTTTGCAGTGTGTTCTCGGGGTGCCTGATACGCCGACGGGGACTTCCCTCCGCAATGGCTTCAGCGGGCAGGGAAGGGAGTGGGTCGGAGCTTCACGGTGTGAATGATGCACCTGCACAGGACCTCCCCGAGGCCCAGGCCCCAGCTCCTGTTTTGCCAGGGGCAAGCCCGGGTGAAATAAATCCAGCAGTTACAGAGTGTGGACCGGGCTGAGCCGCCCAACTGGCTGCGCCTGCCCCCCAAATCCAGAGCCAGCAGAAGTGGCCAGCCGGGTTGTTGCTGGGATCCCTGGGCTGCTAACCAGCGTGGCGCTCACTGATGTTTAAACAAAGGGAGGAAAACGAAGAGGAGCAGGGATGAGCGCTTGGACCGCCGTCTGTTCCTGTTCTTTTCCTCGGCATTTCACTTAAGCTAACATTTGAGTAGCCTGGCAAAGGCGCGGAAACTGATACTGTATAAATAACGGCACTCGCTGTTTATCCCTCTGCCATCACTTGGGATTCCCGAGGCATTTAGAGACTTCGCCCTCTGGGACGGCTGCCCGTAAAATAGACGAGAGATGGGGGCTGGAGGGGTCCTGACGTGGGCCTTATCAGGAACCCACAGTCCAAGCAGAAGGTCGGAGCTCCGCCAGGAGCCCAACCTGCTGACCCAGGCTGGGGCCTTTGTTCTGTGTGATTCCCCTTTGGGGCTGATCCCCCCGCCCCCCGCAACCTTCCTTCCTTCTGTTCCCATGGCCCCGTGTCCTTGCCACGGTGGCTGGGCATTAGTGCATTCTGGCAGCTCCCTGTCCGGGTGGGGACCTCCCCCCTCCCCTCCCCCTCCCCGGGATCCTCAGGGCTGGCAGCTGGGGCTTCGCGCTCAGCTGGGCCTGCCTGGCATCTGCTGCCCAGCAGGAGGCTCTGCTCCTCCCCTTCTTGCTCCGAGACATTCTGACATTCTCAAGATAACTTCTGACCTTGGCCTTGGCTTTGCCACAAGCACAGGCACCCACCTGGACCCGGGGTCAGCATTCTTGGCTTGTGGACACGCCGTGGATTTGTGTAAATCTGACAACAGTTGATTCCATAACCTGCGGTGTTCGAGTTTGCAGCGCACACACCTGCCACACGCTTCCCTTCTCCTCCAGGCCTCCCCACGTGCTGCTGTGCAGACTCTCCTCCTGCCTCAGATCAGGGCAGTGTCTGCACGCCAGGCCCATCCCCACCCTTCCCCCAAGCGGGAGGTTACTTCTGCCGCCGGCCTGTCCTTCCACTGAGCGGTGACGGGACTCGTGGTGCAGCCGAGGCAAGGCAGCACTGCCTCCCTCACACCGAGCACGCACGGAGGAGATTGCTCGCATCTCATCTAGCTGTCGGCACAGAATTCCTTGAAAGCCATTCGCTTCGAGGCACAGCCGGACCGTGCCCTCTCGGCATATCTCCAGCTCCTGGTCTTACAGACTAAGCCTAGCTCAGCAGCAGGGAACTCCAAGGCAGACTCATCATTTCTCTGGCAGAAACCGCACTGCAGAGTGGTGTAGCAGAAGGGAGACATTGTCACCCAAGGGGTATCTCTCCCTCTGAGCAGCAGTCGGACATGTGTTTATCTGAGCCTACAGGGGCTTGTACAATCAATTCCCCTACTGAGAAGCTGGCGGTGCCCCCGAGCAGAATGCCAGAGCCAGAGTCTCCTAGAGTCCCCGGAGCGCCAGCCTCCTTACCACATGGCCCCTGGCCAGGTCCTGCCAATTTGTGAGGCCCTCCAGACACGGTGTGCTTGGGTATCGTCTGTGTTCGGGGTGCTGTGCTTGAACCACGCATGCATCGCGGGAGTCAGTCCATGAAAGTACCCGTGTGACTGAGCACGGGGATCAGAGTGGCGTGTGCCAGCAGCCCTGGGGTGCACACGTGTTTGTATGTGCAAATAAAGGACTGTTTTAGAACGGCCAGCTTCACAAGCACAGGAACAAAGCTGCTTTCTCCTCTGAACCTAAATGATTTGGGGAAAAAAAAAAAAAAAGACATATACAATTTGTAAATTGCCTGGATATACTCAAGCAGACAGCAGCTTGGCTCCGAGGAGAATCTTTGTTTTGGAGCATTCTGTTCCTGGCAGATTAAAGTATGATGTCCTTTTTAAAAAGGAGAGGAGGAGGTTGGGCTGACCGAGGAACTTTCTCTCTCTAGTCATGACTTTAAATGCTGTCTGAAATGCTCTTTGCCGGGATTTAGCCATTAAAAAAGAAGAACAAACACGAAGTTACTTTTTCATTTCCTGGAATCCTTATTAATTGCCTTTAGGACGTTATCTAGAAAGAGAGCGAAGAGGCATTCACCAAACACGGACGGAGTGGGAGAATCCTACCCCACACCCAGCCTCCACGGGACACCCAGGAGTACAAGAGGGTGATGCAGTCCAGCCAGCCCCTCTGGAACGAGGCACCTTCCACCAGAGGCCCTAAAACCACACAAAATATATCAACTCCTCGTTGTACAGGGACCTGGGATCCTGTGGGTCCAGATGATCTATCGGGCAACAGTGTACTCGAAGCAGGGCTCCTTTCCATGCCAGCAGCTCCTGGCGGGAGGGAAAGGCCCCACCGGATCCAGTCGGGAATGGAATCACACGTTAGGGCCCCAGGAGTATGGAGAGTCTGAGCGCCCTTCCCCCTTGGCCCTGGGACCGTCGCTGCTCACGTGGTTTCCAGAGAATCCCACGTGGCACCCTTGGTGGTTATTTCCTTCCCAAAACTTCCCCGTCTTGGGCCCCTTTCTGTTACTTTCCCATCTTCTCAGGTGTCCCCTTTGTTTCGGAAAAACACAAGACGGGGCAGACACGCTCTGTGTAACCAGACCCCGGATGCTGGCTCCACGTGGGCCCCATGGGTAATTCTGTCCGCCCGCTGTAGCCCGGAGCCCTCAGCTAAAAGCTGCGACTCCCAGGCCCCTCTCCTCATTGCAACGCAGGTCCTTTTCACAACCCTGGTAAATACCTCAGTTTCCTCCCACCCCCGTCAAATGGGAAGGACAAACTGTATTCCTCAGTCGTGTGTTTAAAACACTGTGAAGGGAGTTCCCTGGCAGTCCAGTGGTTGGGACTTAGTACTTTCACTGCCGTGGCCCGGGTTCGGTCCCTGGTCGGGGAACTAAGATCCCGCATGCCGCACGGCGTGGCCAAAGAAAAACCAAAACCAACCAAAAACAAACAAAAAACCCTACTGTGACATGTGTTCGTGGACAGCAGATGATTCTGACGGTGCCACGGGTTGTTTTACCTTCCAGCGGGTGCTTGCACGGGGGCTCCACCAGCAGTTTTGTCCAGAGCAGTGACTGACGCGCTTCTAGCATCCCGGTGAAGCGGAAATCTGAACCATCCCCCTGAACCCAGCCTCGCCGAGACAGGCGTGTTGAGAAGGCTCCCTCCCTGACCTCGCCCCTCTGTCCCTTTGCTCCCACAGCTCCCCGCCGGCCCAGCAGCTCTCCTTCCTGCGCAGCGGCCTCCTGAGCAGCCTCTACCTGCCCTCGGGCCTCCGCCCCGTGCCCCTGCTCCGGTGGCTGTTCCAGGTGAGGACCGCGGCCTGCCGCCAGGTGGCGGGAGCGTGCCAGCACAACAGTCAGGGCAGGGCCGCTGGCAGGAGGGGCTGGGCACCCACCCTCTTCTTCTGGCCTTGGGTGCTGCTGGGTTTGTCCCAGCTGAGGCTGGAGGAGGGAGGGAGGCTTGTGATGACAGAGACAGGGAGGTGCAGGGACCGGTCTGTTGTCTTCACTCCGGTCCCCCCAGAGCGTGTGCCTCACGGGGTGTTGCTTTGCCCCCAGAGGCCCTCTGTGTGATTCCGGCAGGTCCGCCCAGCAGGTGCTCACACCTGCTCGCCTTGTGTCCAGGCTCATCTCCAAGTCACAGGTCCCGGCCCTCGTCCCATGGGCAGCGGGAGCACAGCCCTGCAGCAGCCTTGCAGGTGTGAGGGCCCTGGTGAATTCTGAGCTCGGGTGCTCGGGTGTTTGCCTCCCGCTGTGGAGTTGTAGGTCGGCTGGAAAAGCCTAGAACAGCTGCTCTGTCTTCCCCTCCCTTCCGTTCTGGTTGCTGCCAGGGGCACATGCATTCTGCCCGGGGCTCAGAACCTTTGCGCTGAGAAAGACAGTGAGAAGCCAGCAGGGAAGGCCCGGAAACCAGCTGCTGGGATCTGAACGCGGGGCACGGGGATGCAGCCTTGGCCCCCACCCAGGACCTTCCTCCCCTTGCCCGGGAACCGGCAGGTCCCAAGTTCCAGCTGGTCCCATTCCTGCCAGTTGGAGCCTGGACCCCAGCCGTAAATTAGAGCCACCATGCGGGGTGGATTGTTCTCGGAACTCCTCGGCCTCGGCAGACTGGCTGCCTTCCAGAAGGAGCCCTCTGGCTCTCTCTTCTTCCCTCTGGGCTCCTTCCCATCGGCCCTGCCCTGCCCCTCCCCCGGGCCCAGGCCACACAGGGAACAGAGCGGCCATTATTCTCCGTCCACAGTCAGTGCAGGCTTCTTTCTCCTTGCTCAGTGCACGACAGACGCAAAGTCGGGCATCGGAGGCACAAAGAGCCGGTCTGAGATATCGCCCACAGAGGGTCCTTGTGTGACCCTGACACGGCGTGGAGGCGTGAGCGAGCCCCGCCTTGTCTCTCCCCCCACGTCTGTCACCTGGGGGGTCCCCGAGAGCAGAGGACCGAGCCCTGCTCCTCCACATACTACTGTGTGACTTGGGGAGTTATTTAACATCAGCTCCGTGCCTCAGTTTCTACTCTGTAAACTGGGGTCGGTAGTCCCACGCGAAGGCTGAGTGAGGAAATCCTGTGAGCTGCCTTGTCCTTATAGCCCCCCGAGGTTCTGCCCAGGGTCTGGGCATCATCTGGAAGAAATGAAGTTAGCACGGAGGTCAGGTTCTCCATCTTCAGCAAGGAGAAACAAAGCAGCTCCTCTCCCTGCCCACGGCTAAAGTCAGATCAGTGAAAGGGGTGCACTTGGCCTTGGGGGCCTCTTCTGGGGGAGACCCTGCCCAACATCTTTGTCTCCGGAGGGGAAGGAGGACCAGGGCAGCTGCTGTCTGCCACTCACGTGATCACGCTACAGGCTTTAGGATGGGCTCTGATGTTTCACTTCCGAGGTTTTGGTTTTCTTGTCACTTGGAACTTATTTTCCCACAGCAACAGTAGCATTGGTTCCTTTGCAGACCTTGGTTCAGGACAGGCTACATGCTGAGCTCTGGGGACAGAAAGGTCCTGGAAATGGCGTCCCAGGTAGATGCGTAGAACGTGGCCGTGGGGTTCCGCGTACTTCAGAACCGCACGCTGTTAGTGAGAGGCACAAATCCACGGGGGCTGCCTGAAGCTGCTGGGGCGGGTGGCGCTCCGATGAAGGTGCAGGGGCGGTTCGTGGGATCCAAGGGCAGGGATACAGCTGGGCCTCTGGACGAGCTGGAACCAGGTTGGACAAGGGTCAGGATCCTAGGACAGGCTTTCGGCTTCTCTCTGTACCCCAGGCTCCATGGTTAAGTAAATTCCCAGGAAAGAGAGTCTGATTGGCCTAAGAGGGGTTCAGTGACCACCCCCAATCAAAGGCAGCTAGGGGCGCAGGCTCACAGGGCTGCTGGGGTCCCACATGCATACCCGGGGTTGATTCTGAGAGCTAGGGGGTGGGGGAGTTGGGCAGACCGCTCCAACCCTGCTCCTTCAACTCTTTAGAAAGGCCATCCTGTGTCCCCATGGGGACTAGTTCCTGCTGCCCGCCACCCTCCCTGAAGCCGGGGGCTTCAGTGGGGTGAACAGTGGGCGCTGGGTGAGTAGGCTTCAGCCTTAGTGCTCGTGAATTATGTGAGCTCGTCACTGGAGCCCTAGTGTATGCTTCCCAGGTGAGCCTTGCTGGGGAGGGCGGACAAAAGCAGGAAGCTTATGCTGTCAGTGAATTTATATTCTTGTTGGGGAACGATCACGTGTTCAACTCTGAAAAAGTTAGGAAAGGAAGAGGGAGGCAGGGTTCTCGTGTCTTAGGTCAGATCCTTGGGAAGCAGGAAGCCGCCCCTGTGAGGGAGGGAGGGCAGCAGGGCCAGGGCAGAAGGAGAAGCTGAGTAGCAAAGCAAATGCATGACAGGCCACGGCCAGTCCTGGGGTGCTCTGGAACTGGGATTACCCTTTAGAGTTGTCCCATTTGAGGCAAGGGGTCCTGGCCTTTGGACCCCAGCATCGGCTAGTTATCAGACGAAGGCTGCACTTGGAGAGGGGGGTGTGACCTTGGGTGAGGGACTCCCTCTGTCCAAGGTCAGTCAACCAGCAGCAATGCCCAGCCCATGGGGGTGGGAGCCTTGGTCCTGAACCGAGCGCCCACTGCAGCGGGCTTTTCTCAGCACTCTCCAGAGGGAGGATGGTGTGCTGCACGGCGTGGCCTGGCCTCACCTATGTGTCCCCAGACTGGATGGCGCTGGTGGGGAGGGTGCATGTCTCCATGTCACACTCTGTTCACGTTCCAAATCCCCAGCTGTGGCCGCAGACTCAAGGAGTGTTCGAATAAGAATCCCAGTGAGTTTGAGTCAGGTGGGTGCCCTGCCCACCCTCCCCCCACCAGCTTGTTGAGGATCCGCACTCAGTACCAAGGGCCTCCCAGAGCCAGTGGTCTCCCGAGGCTCAGATGTTCGGAGTTAAGGCACTGACCTGGAAGTGATGTGAGGGTCTCGAAGAGGGGCCGCACTTTATCTTGTACAGCTGACAGTAGTCAGTGCTGCTGAGCTCTTTCTCTTCCCTATACCGGTTCCTGCCCTGGAGGGGTGTGGCTGTGACCACAGGGAGTGAGGGGCAGAAGGACCAAGACTCCCACACAGGGAGGTGGACAGAGTAGGAGATTTCAAGTCACATAGACCTGGGATTGAATCCTGGCTTTTCTGCTTCGTTGCTCTGTGACCCTGGGGAAGTTGCTTGACCTCTCTGAGCTTGGTTTCTTCATCTGTAAAGTAGCAATAATGACAATATCCTTCTACTGTGTGGATTTGTGAGGATTAAATGGGACTTATTTAATATGGCGTAATAAAGGTTTCTGCTATTACTCCATAGGAATGACCCAGCTAACCTGTTTTTTTCTTCTCCTCCTAGCTGCTGACATGGCCTCCAGAAACTTCTTTGGGAGCCTTTGGTCTCCTGTGGGACCTCAGCGTGGATGGGCTCTTCCGTCCATCTGGTCAGTACCTCGGGTGCAGGGCAGCAGCTGGCATGCTGGGTACCCAAGCTCGAGAGCCTACATAGTACTCAGCTCTCAGCCCTGCACCGCCCCAGCCCAGTGTGTGGGAGAGGTGCTAGTGGGGATGTTGCATCACCGGGACACGGAGACATCAGGCCATCATTGGCTCTGGCTCCTGCATTAGTAAAAAGCTGAGCCAACAGGCTCCCCAGCACCTTCTCTGGCCTCAGATCCATGTCACCAGGGCCAAGTCCAGGCTGACTTCACAGACTTAGGATCCTGGAACAGTCTGGGAGCTGGGTTCTCTGGATTTACGAGGACAGCTTGCCTCCAGCTTCTTCCTGAGAGCCCCAGTTTGCTTGGGTGGGTTCCAGGAACATCTGCATCAAATCAGGGAAGCTCTTTGGGTTGGAGTCACCAAGGGGGAGGGCCCTGAAGCTGTGCCCCTACCCGCAGCCCTCCTCAGCTCCTAGGGCATCAGCGGAGCCCCTAAGTTTGGACTGGGCTGGAGTGAGAGCTTTGAGTCTGTACCTTGGTCCTGACATGTAAGGGATACACTTAAGTTATTTTTATTTGTTTTATTTTTTTAGCTTATTTACTTATTTTTGGGTCTTCGTTGCTGCACACGGGCTTTCTCTAGTTGTGGCGAGCGGGAGCTACTCTTCGTTGTGGTGCGCGGGCTTCTCATTGCGGTGGCTTCTCTTGTTGCGGAGCACGGGCTCTAGATGCGAGAGCTTCAGTAGTTGTGGCACGTGGGCTCTAGAGCGCAGGCTCAGTAGTTGTGGCGCGCTGGCTTAGTTGCTCGGAGGCATGTGGGATCTTCCCAGACCAGAGCTCGAACCCGTGTCCCCTGCATTGGCAGGCGGATTCTTAACCACTGCGCCACCAGGGAAGTACCTGAGTCATTTTTATCCTTTCAGATGTTCAGAGTTCCACAGAAGCAATTAGTTTCCCCTTTTGTGGCTGCACCCTTACCGGGCTGTCATCATTTGGTGCCTGAACCTAGACACTTTGGCACCAAAAAATATCATGTAACCCATTGAAAGGTGCTTAGGGCAGACAGTGAGAGGGATCCACAGGTTTCCAGTCCGCGCCCTTGCCCACCAGCTGCAGTCTGCCCACCCTCCCGCTAAAACATGGAAGCACGTAGCTCTGAAGGCCAAGGTTATAGACCCATGATGCACCATTAACCCCCCACCACCACCACCGGCAAGCAGCCCTTTGAATTTCTGCTTTTGTGCCTCCCCTCCAGGCGCTGGCTGAGCCGGGGGCCTTCTGTCGCATTAGAGCATTCCAGACTCCTCCAGCTCCCCCCTCCCCCGCCCCTGCCCCTACGCCTGGGACCCTCTAACTGAGGTCCTCTGAATAGCGCCAGTCTCGGCCTCCTCTCCCTTTGCATAACCTCTGCCCCTGCAGCCTGGGCTGCCCTTTCGCGCCTCTGCGGCAGGCCTGCCCTTTGGGGAACAGAGGCCTCCCTTGTCCCACTCTTCTCCTGCGCGAGGTGGTCTGTGTCTCCTCCCGCTGAGGCAGAGGGGACGTCCCACTCTTCTTTGCTTCTTGCCACATTGTCCCTGATTCGCCCTCCACGGGGATGGGGCGGACCCGGGAACGGGCCCTTGAGTTCAGCTCTGGTAGTTCATTCCACTGCAGAGCGGTTCTCCCGGCATTAAGGTGGGGGCGGGGGGGGGGGGGGGGCGGGGAGGATGTCTCTTTCCCTCCCGTTGGAATAGAGACTGGGCCACAGAATGCTGCGCCCAAGGTCAGGATCTTGATTGGTTTGGGCAAAGGCAAAGGCCTGGTTCGCAAAAGAAGGGAAAGCAGGGACTATTTGTACCCCGGTGTTCACAGCAGCATTACTCACAACACCCGAATGGCGGAAGGGACCCAAATCCCAATCGTCCACTGACGCCTGAACGGATAAGCAAAATGTGGTCTATACACGCAGTGGAGTATTATTCAGCCTTAAAAAGAAAGGTAATTCTGGGACTTCCCTGGTGGCCCAGTGGTTAAGGCTTCGCCTTCCAGTGCAGGGGGTGTGGGTTCCATCCCTGGTCAGGGAGCCAGGATCCCACACGCTTGGCAGACAAAAAACCAAAACATAAAACAGAAGCAACATTGTAACAAATTAAATGAAGCATTTAAAAATGGTCCACATCCAAAAAATCTTTAAAAAAAAAAAGAAAGAAAAGGGAAGGAAATTCTGTCACATGCTACAACGTGGATGAACCTTGAGGACGTGATGCTAAGTGAAATAAGCCAGCCACAAAAAGATAAATACTGTAGGATTTCTCTTATAGGAGGTACCTAGAGTAGTCAAATTCACAGAGACAGAAAGTAGAATGGTGGTTGCCAGGGGCTGGGTGGGGGGATGGGAGGTTAGTTGTTCATGGGTACAGCGTTTCAGTTTGGGGTGATGGAAAAGTTCTGGAAATGGGTAGCGGTGATGGTGAACAATGTGAATGTGCTTAGCACTGCTGAACTGTCCACTTAAAAATGGTTAAGAAGATGGCAACTTCTACGTTACGTGTTTTTTACATAAGTTTTAAAAAGTAAAGGCCAAGCCCAGAGTCAAGAGCCAGGTGCCAGGAGAGAATCTACCAAAAGCTGGAACTGGAAATCAACTGCTAGTTCAGGGAGCATTTGTATGGTTAAATTAGATCCAGGATTGATGCAAAAGGAAGTCATGTTTCTCAGATTTGTCAACGACTTGAGGTGCTCTGAGTGTCCTTGTCCTCTGTGGGGCACCGCCCTCTGGGGCAGAACTGTGGGGCTTTGGATCTGTGATTGGTATGTGAGTTTTCAAGTTGCCTGGCCTTTCTCTTTTGTAAAATGGGGGAGACTTGCAGGTGTGTACATTTCCATCTTTTTCTGGAATATGTAGCTGACCAGAGGTTCTTCCCAGATTATCCCGGGAAAGGTCTTACACAATCGCCTTCATCACAGCATGCTTCCTGAGTAAGGGGAGAGCCCGGATGGGGCCGGGTCTCTGGCAGGGCCTGGGATCCAGGCTTCAGAGTTGATCGTCATGGGTGTGCTCCGGGCGACTGGGGCTAAGGGCTGAGAGCCCAGCGTTTGCTGGAGGATTGGAGTAAGGTGGGAATTGTTTTCCTGGTTTAAGAAGATGGTTCCTGCCCTCAGGGGGCTGATAGGTGGGAGGGGATTAAGTGTCCAATTACAATAGGAGATAGAGAGGAGGCAGAGGCAGAACTTCAGGAAACTACTTCTAGTTAGATGGGGGAGGCAGGAATCGGGAAGTGCTTTGTAGAAGAGGGAGCGGTTGATTCATCTTTCAAAAGACGTGTAGGGCAGGGATTGCAAACTCGGTTGCAGTGGGGACCTAGTGAGATCGGTAACTGGAGAGCTCCTGGCCTGTCTAAAATGGCTGGCTGGTTCCGTGTCGCCAGATCTGTCCATTTTCAAGAGACTCTGTGTTTTAGTTGGGATGTACTTGGACTCGTAAGTAACAGATGTCCAATTAAGAACAGTTTATCATCTCACATGACAAGAAATCCAGAAGCAGGTTGTTCCATGGTATGTTCAACAGATTTGCATCACCAGGGCTCTGGCTTAGCTTGTGTCTCCCTTCCCACTACTCCCCCTGAAGGCTGCAGAATGGCTTCTGTAGCTCCAGGCATCATCTTGTGCTCTCACAAGACAGCAGTGTTCAAGGCAGAAAGGATAAATAAGGGTGAGGGATAAGAGAACATTGCTTCTTATATATTTTTCTCTCTTTTTATCAGGACATTCTTTCCATTTTGTTTTATTAGACAGAACTGGATCACAGGGTCTAGAAGACCCCTTCCAACTGCCGGTACCCTTTGAATACCGTGGCTTTGTCTAAAGAATTTTCAGCCTCAGGAATCCTATACCTCCAGGGTAGAATCCAGGAGACTTTTTTTCCAGCCTCCTTTCAAATATTTGAATTTTTAGTTTTGGAATTTCCATTTAGTCCTTTGTTGTTTTTTTATAGTTTCTGTTTCTCTATTGGGATTTCTTATTTGTTCATATTTAATATGAGCATATTTTCATTTACCATCTTGAGCATAGTCATAATAGCTGCTTTAAATCTTTGTAATTCTAACATCTGGAGCATCTAATTCACTACATGGAAAATTAAGTATGAAAGGGAACATTGACTGAGAAATGAGTCAAGAAATCATACCAAGTAAATACCAGGGCTCTTTGTCCTAGATCTCTAGGATATTTTCCAGAACTGTTCATGGAGAATCGCCTGCTGCTTGTGGCCTGGCTTCCCTACCTAACCTAGAACACTCACAGGGCTGTGCAGGTGAGGTGTCCTGGAGTTTAAGCTTCATGAGCTTTAAGGTCAATCGGTCTTTGACATTTAATAAAACTGTTTTCTGCTCAAACAGCCAGAGCCTGTTTCTGTTGCTGTGGCTTTCCACCATGGGGTGATGTGGTTCCTCCACTGGTTTGGACCCACTTGCCCTGAGCAGACACCAGGATGAAACGAGCGTTCCCTTCCTAGGGAGGAAGGGGAGCATGGCTCTTGGATAGGCAGCCAGCAGAGTCTGTTGTAGCCAGAATACGGATGTTTATGTGAAATCTCCTGTTGGTAACTAATTCTGTTAGAAAACAAAACCCAAAAAACCCCCACTGTGAACCCATCTGCAGACTATTTGACTGTAGATAGAATATAGTTCTACTGGTTTGCAGCCCTGGGCATAGCCCTGGCTGTGGAGAGATTCGGGGGAAGCCAGGAGCAGCGAGAGTGGGGCTTCCTTTAAGGGGCCGAGTAGGAGATAAGACTGGACGTTTCGGGCCAGATCTTGGAGGACAGTGGGGGCCATTACAGGTGTAGTGAAGCTTCATTAATATTTGGCAAGACCAGGACAGGTTGTTGTTGTCGTTGTTGTGATTTAGATATAATTCATGCACCATATAATTCACCCTTTTAAAGTGTATGATTCAGTATGATTCACAGAGCTGTTCAACCACTATCTAATTCTGAAACATTTTCATCACCCGCAAAAAGAAACCTCAGACCTCAGCAGGCACTGCCCACTCCCCACTCCTCCCAGCCCCCTGGCAACCTCTAATCTACCTTCTGTCTCAGTGGACTTGCTTATTCTGGACATTTCATGTAAATGAAATGAGACAACATGTGACCTTTTGTGTCTGCTTCTTTTAGCATAATGTTTTCAAGGTTCATGCGTGTCGTAGCATTCCTTTTTACGGCCGAATAATATTGCATTTTATGGCTGTACCGCATTATATCCATTCGTCAGTTGATGGGCACTTGGGTCGTTTCCACTTTTTGGCCCTTGTGAGCAACACTGCTGTGAACATTCGCACACAGGTGTTCACGGGGACATACGTGTTTAGTTCTCACTGGTATATGCTTAGGAGTGGAATTGCTGGGTAATACGGTGGCTCTATGTTTAACCTTTTGAAGGACTGCCAAACTATTTCCTGAAGCGGCTGCATCACGTTACATTCCCACCAGCCATGTCTGAGGGTTCCAATTTCTCCACATCCTTGCCAACATCTGTTATTGTCCATCTCTTGATCATAGTCATACTAGTGGGTGTGAAGTGATATCTCCTTGTGGGTTTGGGTTTGCATTTCTCTAATGACGAAGCGTGTTGAGCACCTGTTCCTGTGCTTGTTGGCCGTTTGTATATCTTCTTTGAGGAAGTATCTGTTCAAATGCTTTGCTCGTTTTGTGATTGGATTGTTTGTCTTTTTTTGTTGAGTTGCAGTTCTTTTATATACTCTGGATATTAGACCCTTACCCGACGTGTGATTTGCAAATGTTTTCTCCCATTTTGTGGGTTATCTTTCCATTCTCTTGATGGTGGCCTTTGATGCGCAGAAGTTTTTAATTTTGATAAACTCTAATTTAGCTGTTGTTTTCTATTGCTGCCTATACCTTGATGTCAAGCAAGACACCACTGCCTAGTCCAAGGTCATGAAGATGTTCCCTTATGTTTGTTTGTTTGTTTTCTATTTAGTTTATTTATTTTTGGCTACATTGGGTGTTTGCTGCACACGGGCTTTCTCTAGTTGCGGCGAGCGGGGCTACTCTTCTTTGCGGTGTGCGTGCTTCTCACTGCAGTGGCTTCTCTTGCTGAGGAGCACGGGCTCTAGGCGTGGGGGCTTCAATAGTTGTGGCTCACGGGCTCTAGGGTGCAGGCTCAGTAGTTGTGGCGCACGGGCTTAGTTGCTCCGCGGCATGTGGGATCTTCCTGGACCAGGGCTTAAACCCGTGTCCCCTGCATTGGCAGGCAGATTCTTAACCATTGCACCACCAGGGAAGTCCCTCCCTTACGTTTTATTCTGAGAATTCTATAGTTTTAGTGTTTCCATTTAGGTCTTCGATCCATTTTGAGTTGATTTTTGTATATGGTGCGAGATAGGGGTACAGCTTCAGTCTTTTGCGTGTGGATATCCACTTGTCCCAGGACCATTTGTTGAAAGACTACTCTTTCCCACAGTGAGTTATCTTGGCACCCTTGTGGAAAATCAGTTGACCATGGATGTACGAGTTTATTTCTGGACTCTCGGTTCTATTCCACTGATATATATGTGTGTGCGTGTGCGTGTGTGTGTGTGTGTGTATACACACACACATATTTGTCCTTATGCCAGTACTGCAAATTCTTGATTATGGTATCTTGTAGTAAGTTTTGAAATTGGGAAGTGTGAGTTCTCCAAGTTTGCTCTTTTCAAAATTGTTTTGGCTATCCTGGGTCTCTTGTATTTCCATATTAATTTTAGGATTGGCTTATTAGTCTCTTCAGAAATGACAGCTGGGCTTTCAGTAGTGATTGTGTCGAATCTGTAAGTGACTTTGAGTGTTACTGCCATCTTATTAATATTGAGTCTTCTGATCCATGAGCAGGAGATATCTGTCCGTTTATTTAGATCTTCTTTAATTTCTTTCAAGAATGTTTTGTGGTTTTCAGTGTACAAGTCTTACACTTCTTTTGTTAAATTTATTCCTAATTATTTTATTCTTTTTGATACTATCGTAAGTGGAATTCTTTTCTTCGTTTTCTTTTCAGATCATTCCTTGCTTGTGTGTAGGCATACAACAGATTTTTGTGTATTGACCTTGTATCCTGCAACCTTGCTGAACTCGTTTATTAGCTCTAATAGTTTTTGGGTTTTTTTTTTTTATGGCAAAGTTTGGTTTTGAAAGCAAACATATTGTTGTGCAACTAATTGCTTGCGAGAAATGACCTCATGTTTCTCTAACAAACATGTTTTGGCTGTGCTGGTGTAGGACTGGCCAGTAACCCAGTGCCAATCATACTGACTAGGCAGCAGTGCCTGGAGAAGAGCAGCTCCGTCAGTGAGATCAAAACACTTTGGAAGAGAAGTAAAACAGGTGTAGCTCCTTTCCCGCTAGTTTCCAAGACAATGTTGTTCCTTCTGACCTACTCATTCCATTCCCTGCCAGCTTCTATGATAGTTGTGTGGGAAGGGGAGAATATAACAGAATAAAAGACCCAGGCCAGTACATTCTTTGGATGTTTTTTAAGTGGGCGAGAAATTTAGCTCTCAGAACAAATTCATTTTGTTTTCATGAGCAGTGTCTTTGGACACTTTGTCCTTCCTCACTTGGTCACCATGCTTTTTTCCCTTTGTCCCCAGAGCTCCAGGATCGTAATTTCTCTTGGGCGAGCCCCGTTTTGTGAGTGGCTTTCCTTTCTGTCATTGCTTGCTTGCATCCTCTCTCCTCCCCCTTCTCAACCTTCCTTCCTTCCTCCCTCCCAGATAATATCTATAAGGTAGCTTCTTGTAAAAAGAATAACACAAACCCAAAGATGACCAAGAAACTCACTAGCCAATGGAACCTGGTTTTATTTTTTCAAAAGTGCCCTACGTACCAAGTGCTGAAAATTCAAATACAAGAGAAAGGTGCAAAGTGAAAAGCGAACGCCTCCCTCCCTGCCCACTTCCCACGGCCCCTTCCTCTCCCCAAGTGCTCCTTATTAACAGTTTCTCGTGATGATTTCCGGGAACAGAATTAATGCACAATCCACATAATATATGTTTTTATATTTACAGGTTGTATTTACACCATCTTTCTTCCGTCATTTCGGTATTCTTCTGAAATTGCCTCCAGTGGAGAGTTTCTCTTCTAAGAGTTTCCCAGCTCTCTCCCTGGGTGTCAGGAGAGGCCACAGCCCACACAGCACAAGTTGGACAGGGTTTTCTCCAGAGTCGAGGGGTCCTGGAGGTAGATGAGCCCCCAGGGTGTGAAAAGAAAACATTTACATTTTAACTCATCTTTTTAAAAAAACAGTTTTGTTGAGGCAAAATGGACATACATTAACCTATACACATTTAACGTGTACAACTTATACAGGAAACACAGGTATATACCCATAAAACTGTCACCACATCAAAAAATTATATCCGTTGTCCCCTGCCCTCCAAGTTTTCTTGTGCCTCTTTGTAATTAATCATCTCTCTCCCCTTTTGTCTCTAAGAAACCACCGATCTACTTTTTGTCACTCCGGATTAGTTTGCATTTTCTGTAATTTTATATAAATGGAACCATGCAGTAGGTACTCTTTTTTTTTTTTTTTTCTGGTCTGGCTTCTTTCAATTACTTTGAAATTCTCATGTGCTATTGTATGTATCCATAGTTAATCCCTTTCAGTAGCCGGGTGGTATTCTGTTGCCGGGCAGTACCACATTTTGTTCATCCAAGTCAAGTCTTGGCGGACATTTCGGTTGTTTTCACTTTGGGGGCTGTTAAAATAAAGCTGCTATAAACATGGTTATGCAAGTCTTTGTGGGGAGGTCCCTTAGGGTAAACATCTACAAGTGGATAGGCTGGGTCATATATATGTGTGTTTAAGTTGTTAAGACATTGCCAAACTATTTTTCTCCAAGTGGTCTTACCATCTCCACCAGCAGTGAGGGGGAGTTCCAGTTGCTCCACATCTTCCCTACCACTTGGTATAGTCAGTCTTTTTAAGAAGTATGTAGCGGTAGCTCATTGTTTTAATTTGCATTTCCCTAAAACCTGATGATCTTTGCATAAGGCTTATTTGCCATCTGTATATCTTCTTTTTTTTTTTAATAAATTTATTTTATTTATTTATTTATTTTTGGCTGCCCTGGGTCTTCGTTGCTGCGCGTGGGCTTTAGTTGCAGCTAGTGGGGGCTACTTTTTGTTGCGGTGCACGGGCTTCTCTTGTTGCGGAGCACAGGCTGTAGGCGCGCGGGCTTCAGTAGCTGTGGCTTGCAGGCTCTAGAGCGCAGGCTCAGCAGTTGTGGTGCACAGGCTCAGTTGCTCCGTGGCACGTGGGATCCTTCCGGACCAGGGCTCAAACCGGTGTCCCCTGCATCAGCAGGCGGATTCTTAACCACTGCGCCAGCAAGGAAGCCCCATATAGTTTGTGCTTTTAACATCATATTTAAGAAATATTTGTGAAATGTGTGTTACTGAGATCTTTTCCTATTTTCTTCTAAAAGTTTTATAATTTGGCTTTATAATTTATAATTAAAATAAGTTTTATAACTTATAATTAACCTTTCATTTAGGTCAGTGATCCATTTCCAGTTAATAATGTTTATGGTGTAATTTAAAATTAATTTTTTTTACATATGGCTATCCAGTTGTTCCAACACCATTTGCTGAAAAGATTATCCTTTCTGAATTGAATTACCTTGGCACCTTTATCAGAAGTCAGTTGATCATGTGTGTGTGGGTCTGTTTCTGAACTCTATTCTGTTTCATTGATTTTTATGTCTTGATTACTGTAGCTTTATAAGTGTTGAAATCATATCGTTTGAATTCTTCAACTTTGTTCTTTTTCAAAGTTGTTTTGGTTCTTCTAGGTCCTTTGCATAAAAACAAAACAAAAAAATACCACTGCAGTCTTAATTGGGATTGTACTGAATCTATAGACCAATTTGGGGGAAATTGACAGTAGTAAGTCCTCCAATCCATAAACATGGGATATCCTTCCATTTATTTGAATCTTCTTTAGTTTCTTTCAACATTTCAGTATACAAGTCTTGCAATTCTTCTGCTAAATTTATTCCTAAATGTTATTATTATTATTTTTTTTTTTTTTTTTTTTTTTTTTTGCGGTACGCGGGCCTCTCACTGCTGTGGCCTCTCCCACCGCGGAGCACCGGCTCCGGACGCGCAGGCTCAGCGGCCACGGCTCACGGGCCCAGCCGCTCCGCGGCATGTGGGATCCTTCCAGACTGGGGCACTAACCCGCATCCCCTGCATCGGCAGGCGGACTCCCAACCACTGCAACACCAGGGAAGCCCATAAATATTGTATTTTTTGATGCTATTGTAAATGGAATTGTTTTCTTAATTTCATTTTCAAATTATTAATTTCTAGTGTACTGATATACACTTGGTTTTTGCAGACTGGCCTTGTATCCTACAATCTTAATAAACTTGTACTTTGCTGATAATTTTTATCAGGAATGTATATTGGATTTTGAGATGATTATATGGTTTTTCTTCTTCAGTCTCTTAATATGGGGAATTACACTGACTGATTTTCGAATGTTTATTCCTTCATCCTTGCATTCTGGAATAAATCCTATTTGGTCATAATATATTAATTTTTTATGTATTGTTGGATTCAGCTTGGTAAATTTTTGCTGAGAACTCTTACATTTATGTGCATGAAGGATATTCGTCTGTGCTTTTCTCTTTCTGGTTCTGGTATCAGAGTAATGCTGGTTTCATAGAATATGTTAAGAAATATTCCCTCCTCCTCAATTTTCTGGAAGAGTTTGGGTAGAACTGGTATTAGTTCTTCCTTAAATGTTTGGTAAAAATAGCCAGTGAAGCCATCTGAGCTTTGTTTCATGTGGGAAGATTTTAAACTACAAATCTGATTTTTAAAAATACATATATGGTTATTTATGATGTCTGTTTCTTCTTAAGTAAGCTTTGTTAGTTTGTGTCCATTCATCTTAATTGTCAAATTTATTGATATAGACTTTTTCATAATATTCTCTTATTATCCTTTTAAAAAATTTATTTTTATTTTATTTTTGGCTGCATTAGGTGCGTGGGCTTCAGTAGTTGTGGCTCGTGGGCTCTAGAGCGCAGGCTCAGTAGTTGTGGCACGTGGGCTTAGTTGCTCCAAGACATGTGGGATCTTCCCTGACCAGGGCTTGAACCCGTGTCCCCTGCACTGGCAAACGGATTCTTAACCACTGAGCCACCAGGGAAGTCCTTATTATCCTTTTAATGTCTGTTGAATCGATGATGGTCTCTTTCACATTCTGATATTGGTAATTTGTGTTTCTCTCTACTTCCTGATCAGTCAGGTCACAGGTTTATCAACTTTATTGATCTTCTCAAAGAACTAGCTTTTGGTTTCATTTATTTTCCTTACAGTTTTTTGTTTCTATTTCACTGATTTCTGCTCTTACCTTTATTTCCTTTCTTCTGCTTGTTTTGGGTTTGATTTGCTTCCTTCCCCATCACTCCCCCCCACCCAGTTTCTTAAGTTGGAAACTTAGATCACTGTAGCTCATGTTAACTTCTGTTTTTAATATGTTATATCACATACATAACATATTAGTATCACTGTGCAATTACATAGCTTATAAATGTGTATTTGTTGGAGGTATAACTTAAAAAATTTTAATGACAGGTATGTACCATCAAAAAAGTTTGCAGACCAGCAGACCTAAATGAGAAGGAAATCCAGAAAAGAGGGGATATATGTATATATAGAGCTGATTCCCTTTGCTGTACAGTATAAACTGACACAATATTGTAAAGCAACTATACTCCAGTTAAAAAAAAAAAGTTTGGAGAGCAGCAAAAGCATTCTTTGATTGGAGCTCTGGGCAGACTCATTATTAGAAATTTTGAGCAGCCGCATATCATGGGAACACAGGGATGCATGATTGGTGATGGCGTGTAGGATGGGGTGGATGGAGTGGAGTCAGGGTGTCCGAAAGTCACTCCCTTGGCAAAACCCTGCAGCAGCATTGGAGTGGCATCAGGACACAGGTGGAACTGGGCAGTCAGATGCCCAGTTCTCACCTGAGGGGCCAGCACTGAGCACCAAGGATTGTTTTCAGTTAGCAGCAATTATGTATGTGAAACACCTGGTGTACAGGGGACACTCAAAATGATAGCTGTTATCAGAACAAAAATGTACTTCTTTATAAATCGGAGATCATTAGAGAAACTGAAGGAACTAAGCAGCACAAATGTTCTAAATACTGTCTGCACCTCTTAATTTTTGTAGTTCTGTTTTGGCCATTTATCTCTCAGCCTGTTCTCAGCTGGTTGGTTTTTGTTTTTCTTTTTGTTTCCTCGCATGGTTTTCAAGCAGTCAAAAACCCCTTAGTTCTATAAGATCCGGTTGACGCTTTCTACTCTTCGCAGTCTTACGAGGAGTTGTCCTCCCTTCACCTGATCTGTCTCCCATGGTGGGCAGGGCAGTCTCCAGCTGGAGTGGCAGGAAGCAATCCATCCAGAGCCCCTAGAGCCTCCCGGACTGGAGGCCCAGCCTGTGGACAGTGGCCCCTCAGGGCTCCACATGGCCTTATTATTCGTGGATCACACACGTGCAAGGAGCACTTACGTGCCAGGCCCAGGGCCCACTCTGTGCTCACGTGTGGGTGCCCTTCACTTCTGAACCTCACAGGGCAGGTGCCTCTATCCCCAGGCCCCAAGAGTCAGGCCGGGATCCAGGTCTGCCGCCCCAGCACCCTGGTGCCGGGAGAGTGTTGTGTGGACCCACATGGGCAGGAAGACACGTTGAGGACCACCCGGGAGATGCCCACCCGGCATCAGCTCCCTCGGAACTGTGAACTGTCGTTGGCTCAGCACGGCCCCTCCAGAGCCCTCAACAGGAACACGACAATAACAGTAATTCAGCTTCATAATTGATCCTCATTTTTGAAACATGTTATTGTCTGTGGTGATGATAAAAGTAGTTTCATTAAGAATAATAGCTAACATTTCTAGAGAGCTCGTGCCAGGCACTGAGCACAGGGCTTTGCCAGTCTCATTCAGTCACCACAACCATCCAACAAGTAGATAGTATTATTTTTCCATTTTACAGATAATTAGGAAAGCCTGAGCTTCATACTCTCTGTATGGAGTGCACAGTTTCCTATGTGGTCAGCCTGACCCCCCAGTCCAGCTCATTTTATCTTTTTCTCTGTCTTGCGCTCTGTGCTCCGGCCTCACTGACTTTCTTTCCCCCACCCCCATCTGTCCTCCTGCTGCAGGGCCTTTGCATGTGCCGGTTTCTCCACCCAGGATCTCTCTTCCCTCCTCCCAGCAACTCCCTGGCTTTTGCCTTCTTCACTCCACCTCTTCCTTGGGCTCACACGGCCTCTCTAGCATTGCCTCCCGAGGCAGGTCTGCACTGCCCCCCTCTCCCACCCCACATCCAGCCCCGCCTTCCTCTACTCCCACTATCCCTTTCCCACTCTTTGTGGCTCTGGTTATAGCTGATGTGTCGATACTTTGATTCATATTGTCTCTCCCGATGGGCTGTGAGCCCCAGAGCTCAGGGACCATGTCTTTGCTCGTTTTTGTTTTAGCCTTCACTTGCGTCCCTGGCAGCTCCATGAGCCGAGTACACAGTAGGACGCGGACTATATCCGTTGAATGAGTGGCCACGTCTCCGGGACCGTGTGTGTTTCCCACAGCAGACGTCAGCATCTCTCCCCACCAGGCCCTCTGAAACCCCGCGGTCAGTCAGCTGGGGAGCTGCCTGTCTGCTCCTCCAAGGTCAGGACACGGGGTCCGCGGGCCCCGTGGGGACCAGCACGCGTGCTTTACCCCAGCTCAGTGGGCATCTCCCTGGACCTTTGACTCTGGCCCACCACCTGTACAGCCGGGTCACAGGGTGCCCTCCATGAGCTGCTGGGCTCGGGTAGCTTTGATCTCCCAGGACACACGTAGAATAGTACTGGTACAGGATTTTTTTTCAACTCCCAGGTGGTCGTGACGTGCGGCCAGGCTGAGAAAGGCTGGGAGACAGGCTGGGAGCCCTGGGAGTGATGCTGGCCTGGGGCTGCCTTCCTTTCATTCCTGCCTCTCCCCCGCCCGCATTATCAGCCAGAGCAAGTGAGGATGGGCCCCAGGGTGCCGCTCTGGTGTGAGGGCCACGGCTTTCCTTAGCGCAGGGGTTTCCGAACTTGGCTGGTATTAGAATCACTTGGGACTTCTTAACAATTCCAGAGCCCAGGCCACACCCACCCTAATTAAACCACAGTCACGGCGGGGGGGACACAGGTGGCAGCAATATTTGAAGCTGCTCCCTAAGTGATTCCAAACTGTGCAGACAAGTCTGAGAACCACTGCCTTAGGTTCTTAGCTGGGCCCCTGATCCAGAACAGACAGCAGACACCACCTTCCCTTAGACTGTCTGCTGCCCAAGGTGCTGTGTGTGGATACCTTTTCTTCTGTTGTTGTTGTTGTGTTTTGGGGGTTTGGGGTTTTGTTTTTTTGGCTGCATTGGGTCTTCGTTGCTGCGTGCGGTCTTTCTCTAGTCGTGGTGAGCGGGGGCTACTCTTTGTTGTGGTGCATGGGCTTCTCATTGCGGTGGCTTCTCTTGTTGCGGAGCACGGGCTCAGTAGTTGTGGCTCGCGGGCTCTAGAGCACAGGCTCAGTAGTTGTGGTGCACAGGCTTAGTTGCTCCACGGCATGTGGGATCTTCCCGGACCAGGGCTCGAACCCATGTCCCCTGCATTGGCAGGAGGATTCTTAAGCACTGCGCCACCAGGGAAGTCCCTGGTGTCTTCTGTTTCATTTTATTCCAGAGGTCAGGAGCATTCCCCAAACTGCAGGTTCCAAAGTGAGAGAGAACCGGTGGGCCATGCATTCAGGGACGTTACTGGGACGTCTTTGGTTGAGTCTGAATCAGTCTCAAATTCTTGCTTTTGAAACTTGAGAGGGTAGTTTGCTGCTGCCTTCCTGAGACACACTGAAGGGGCCTTGCATCCTTAAAAACAACTCAAGAGGGCTTCCCTGGTGGCACAGTGGTTGAGAGTCCGCCTGCCAATGCAGGGGACATGGGTTCGTGCCCCGGTCCGGGAAGATCCCACATGCCACGGAGCGGCTGAGCCCGTGAGCCATGGCCGCTGAGCCTGCGCGTCCGGAGCCTGTGCTCCACAACGGGAGAGGCCACAACAGTGAGAGGCCCGCGTACCGCACAAAAACAAACAAACAAACAAAAAAAAACCTCAAGAATGTGTACTAAAGTAGCAAAGTGAGGAAGTAGCTGCCTGGAGGTGAGACATAATAGCCGGGCCTCCAGCAGCCACCCTGGGCTGCCAGGTGGTCTTGAGAAGGAGAGGCACCTGCTGAGAACGGTGGAGCAGCAACGTCACCCAGGGTCCCACAGATCAGTCAGGTCGCCACTGTGTGGCCGCCCACTCCAGGCTTCTTTTTCATCAGAGAGAAATAAAACTCTAGCTTATTAAGCCCAGGTGGGTTTTTTGTTTGGGGGGGGCTTTTTGTTATTTGCAGCTGAATCTAATTCTAGCAGATACCATGGGTTCAGTGGTTTGGCTCAGTGTAGGTCTGTCCTACACACAGGGCCTGGGATGCTCAACGGTGTTAGGTGACACGGGGCAGTGGTGTGAGTTACGGAGGGCAGGGGAGAGGAGAGGTGGCCTGGGGACGGCATCACCTGCCCTGCACACACCCTCAACTCGTGGATCAGCAGACCAGGGGCCGACAGAGCTTCTGTGTGTGTGTGTGAATGGGTGGTGTGTGCACGCATCTGTGTGGTGGGGCGTGTTGGTACGTGTGTGGGGATGTGTGTGAGTAGCGTGGTGTGTGGTGAGGGGAGTGTGTGGAGGGGTGGGTGCCCGCTGCGTTACATACAGCGAGGTAGGCAGGGAGGCTCTAGGGCCCCGTGGGGAGGGCCTGAGCTCCGGGGGAATGGCAAGAAAAGGGAAAACAAGGGGCCAGCAGGGTGGGTTGCCCAGCAGAGAAGGAACAAGAAGATTAGGAAGAAAGCGAGCAGCGCAGGTCTTGGGGGGAGCCAGGGGGCGTGAGAGGCCGGAGCGGCAGCGAGCGGGTCTGGGTCGGGGCGCATCAGGGTCCCACCGCCGGGGCGGTGCTCTGTGGGGAAGCCGTGAGAGGCTCTGTCCCGTGCTCATGCTGTAGTTGGGGCAGTGAAACGTGCGTGTTCTTGAAATGTGGGCTGGGTAGGATTTTGTGTTTCTACCGCACACTCGGATCATCCCTCTGATAACGTCTCCTTCGCCCTTCCTCCTAGCCCCGCAGAGGGGTGGGTCTGTGGGCTGGGCGCCGGGCCCCTCCCCTCCAGGTCTCTGCAGGGCTCTTCCGCCCGCCCGTAGCATCGCCCTGCGTCACCCTGACCCCTTTCCTTCCCCACCACTTACACACCCGGGCACAGTATGTTTATTTTTCGTGAGCGTTTTCTGTTTCCCCACGAAACCTTCAGCTGCATGACACCAGAACTTTAATCGCCTGCTGTTCACTTGCTGTTTGTTGACTGAATAACAATTTTAAATGACTAGAGCTAGAGCTGATTGACTAAAGCCCGTGATGTAAAACAAGTTTCAATTTAAATACAAGAGTGCTGAGGGGAGTTAAGTAATCAGAGTTGGGAGGATAAGAAACCATACGATTTTAAGCCTCCCCTAAATGTTGTGAGCCCCACCCACGCTCGGGTGTGTGATGGGTCGGTAGCTTGCGTTCCTTTGGGAACCAGCACCCCCGTTACAGCTGACGGGGACTCCGCCTGCTGTGGCACTGAGGGGTCTCAGACGGTGTCAGAGAATCAGGACCCAGTCAGATGGCGCCTGCAACACCCAGAATGCTCCTTAGCAACTCGATTTGGGGGCGGGGAGAAGGAGGACAAGGACAGATGTCTGAAGACTCTGCTCCCCTAAGGCCCAGGATGGGACCTGGTGGGTGTGAAGAAGGGGTGAGCAGGCCCGGGCAGGGGGGCTGGCATGGCCAGTGCTGAGGAGGGTTCTCAGGATGTGCATGGTTGTCCCATTTAGTGGAAATGGTGCGAGGAGAGTGGGTTATGTGACGTAAAGCTGCTTCGGAGTCGCAGATGGAAAAGTCACTTTTATTTCAGACCTGATGCCTTTCTTCCCCTGACTTCCCCCGAAGCCTCAGTTCCATCCCAGGAGAGCTTTCAGATTCACAGTTAATAAACAGAGCCCAGATGCGCGGGGCTGTTGGCGCTGCCATTGGACACGGCCCAGGGCCCTGGTGCTTCCCCGGGGGATCACCTCAGATGACCGTGCTGTGGGCGTAGAGGAGCTGAGTTCGCGAGACTTTTCTTCTGTGTCAGCTCTCCAGAAAACCCTCCTTCGGGCAAACCGTGCTCAGGAAAAGCTGAGCACATGGCCTACTTACAGGCAGCGTTAATTACGGGCTCTCGGTGCCTGTCCTCACTTAACCAACTTCCCGGGCTGTCGGATGGGGACTGATTGACCCCGAGGTGACCCAGGCCCCTTTCTCTGACCGCTCCTGACACCTTAACCCCGGGTGGAGCGGGCGTGTGGAGTAATCACCAGGGAGGCGCAGGGAGAGGAGCCGAGGCCAGGCTGGGCCTCTGGCTGGTGGGGTCTGCACTGCTGCTGTCACGGGGCTTCAGAGGCACCTGCGGGGGCTGCCGTGGGGAGCCGGGTCCAAGGCTGTGGGCAGGATGTCGCTGCCCCGCTGGGTTGATTCTCTTGCTACACCGTCTTCCCCTCCCTGGCAAGGTCACCGGCCGCCCACACTGTCCCCCATGGCTCAGGCTCAGGGAAACAGTCCTCTCTCATTGTGTTCTGCAGCCTTCATTTTTCCCAGCTAATTTGTGTAGCGGGCAAGGGGTAGCATTACCCTTCTCGGACTTGTTAAGCTGCCCAAGAGGAAAAAAATAAACAAACAAGAAGGTTTTTCCTCCTCCCAGAGTCTCATTACTACTTGGGTGAGCCTCGACCCGTATACGTTTCCAGAGAGAGACACTCGATGCCGACCGGCCCAAGGCTCGTCCCTGGACGGGACTCAGACCCTCCGCCGGCCGTTCCACCGTCTGCTGGCTCTGCAGCCACACGGGACCGTTGCCGAGACACCTCAGCTCGTTGAGGACGCCCTGTTTCTTGCCTTGGGTCGCTGGATGTGCCAGGCTCTTTCATGCTCTTTGTCATTTCTGTCCCTTTGCCGGGCGTGTGCTTCCCACCTGCCGTTCCGCCTCCCCCAGCCCCCTTCCCTTCCCTGAGTAGGCTCCATACCTTTCCCCGGCTTAGATTTTTGCGGGAACACACTCTCTTGTATTTGTTTATCTGCCTGGCTCCTCTCCCTCCTAGACTTGAGCTCCCTGAGGTCAGGGGTTCTACTGGGTCACCTTTTTGTCTTTGGTGACGTGGTGGGGTCCATCGAGGGGGGCCCTCAGGTGGGAAGGTTCAAGCCTGAGCTGCTCATACGCTCCTGGCCCAGCTTCCACACTCTCGATTCCCACAACTCACCCGCTGTCAGATCCCTCATTTGCCTTCTCAGCACTGCCAGCTTGTGACGTTTTTCCAGTTTCCCTCTTAGTCATGTACTGCTTGGTCAGGTTTGTGTAGGATGCTCTCCATTCATGTGTTCATTCATCATCATCCATCCATCCATCCATCCATCAGCTCCCTCCACACACTGGCCACTCCTCTAGGCTCTGGGTGTGCAGGGATGAACAGCACAGACCTAGTCCCTGTCCTTGTGGAATTTACATTCTAATGGGGAAAGACAAACAAAAAGCAATCAAGTCAGTACATAAGATGATGTGGAGGGGTGAGAGGGTGGAGACGTGGGCGCTGCCCCCCGCTGAGGCTGTGGACGCCGCAGTGCAGGAGAGCACGTGGAGCGCGGTGCAGAGGTGCAGCCGTCTCTGGGAAATACGCTCCACCGCGTTGCCTGTTATTTCTCTGTTCTCCCGGTTCAGAAAATATCCTTAAATAGCCTGACAGGAGAAAAGGCCCTCAGTCTGTAAGGTTTTTCCCCTTTGCTGATGTGGTCAGAGTATCGTTCACGTCTTGTTAAGAGAGAATGTCCTCGAAGCTCGAGCTTGCTGAGAAGATGCGTCCTGGGCTGCAAGGAGGGGCCCTGGCAGGGACGGTGGACCTGGGAGTGCCTAGACGTTGCCGCCAAGGCACTGCTGAGCCCACAGTAGGTGCAGAGCTGGCCTCAGCCCTTGGTGGCAGAGAGCCCAGGGCCACGGAGCCTGGTGTCTCCTGAGTCTTGCTGTCTCGAGGCCTCTGGTTCAGGACTTGGCATCTGGCTCAGCTCGTGGCAGCTCAGTGCCCCAACGACTGCCTGGTGGAGATGGTCACTGTGCCGTCCTCCCCGGTCCCTTGCACGTCAAGGTGGCCATAGCTTGAAGACGGGAGAATGAATGTCCAGGTTCCCAAAGCGCCAGCAAGTATTTGAAACCACTGGTGTCTTCACCGCTCCAGATAACACCCGTGCTGCCCGAGGATGGGGCTACCCACCCCGCTTGTGGGCGCAGTGTGGCCTGTCCTGCTGTGCCCTCCCTAACCCCCCACCCTTCCTTGGCCTGACAGATGCGGACACGAGCTTGTGGTGCCCCTCGCTGCAAGAGGTCACGGCCGCGTTCCACAGACTGGGTACCCACAGCCCTGCTTTGCAGCCCCCGGGGCCCCTCCAGCACGATGGGAGGTGAGTACCTCCCCCACCTCGGTGTCCTTCCTCATGCGGTCCACAGCCACTGAAAGCAGTTCAGACCCATCTAATCGTGTACATTAAATATGTGTAGTACCAATTACACCTCAGGAAAAATGTAAAAAACAAAACAAAACAAGATATTACCCCACAAATAGACTCTTCTAAACATATATCCATGCTAGGAAACACTAAAGTATTTCCTTTTCTGTAAATGTCATATGCCATAATATTTTAAATTATGTGTCTCAGTTCCCTGACCAGGGATCGAACCCGGGCCACAGCAGTGAAAGCCCGGAGTCCTAACCACTAGGCCACCAGGGCACTCCCAAATTATGTGCATTTTTTGAGGTTAAAAATAAGAAGATACCAAGCTCAGGCTCTAGCCCAAACGGTGAAGCACAGAGTCTGAGGGAATCCCAGCACACAGGTACCCCTGAGTATGGTTGCGCACCACGAATGAACGGCGTGTGACGCAACCTCGAGGCAGGGACGAGCCAGGCACGGCTGAGTCTTGCCGCTCTGACTGGCATTTGTTCCCGCCCCTTCCTGACTCAGCTCTCGCCGCCCCTCCTCTCCTAAGACGTGTCCCAATCTCTTTGGTCTGTCTCCAAGCCCCTCCTGGCACATTACCTAATATCAGCTCATGGCCAGCAAGGCACAATTTTACATGTAATTTCCACAGTGCTCCACTTTGTGTCATGGGTGCCCCCTTTGTGCCCTGGGCAGCGATGCTAATTTGTCCCCACCCTCTAGGGACAGAGCCGGACGATACATAGACGACTCGTTTTGGGTGAATGGGTTGTAAAGGTGTCAGTTACAGTACATCCAAACTCTGTGTTGAGAGTTCTTTGAGCAGTTGGTTTGAGAACCCCAGACAGGCTGCGCCTGCCGACAAGCCCTCAGGGCGCCGTGGTGGGTGGGTGTTTCTCTAGGGGAAGGCCAAAGCTTTCTTAAGAACCTGTTCCACGACTGTGTTTGGTAATTGTCTGCCAAAGCAAACCAGACCAAACCACACTTGCTGTGCTGCCAATACCCTGCCATGTGCCAGCCTGCCGTGGGCGACAGGGAGCGGGAGATGAAGCTTCGCGCGCTGGCCTGCCGCTCACCCCCTGCTGTGCGGCCCGGTTCCTAACAGGCCTCGGACCTGTACCAGCCCAGGGCTTGGGGACCCCTGCTCTAGACTATTCAGGGAACACCAAGAACATTCTGGTATCTCTTCCACCAAGGGTGTGACGTCCTTCACGGTTACATGGGCCACAAGAGAATCTTCAGGGCAGGCAGTCTTCTCTCTATCGTCCTCCTTGGAGGCTCGTCCCGTGTCAGTTGGTTCCACGTCGAGTGCTTCTCTGTTGACCTCTCGGGATGTCACCATCTAAGGCTCCGCTGGCCAAACAGGTGCCCTGGGGCTCCTCTAGGGTACCCACAAGCCTTGCAGTGGCCAAGACTGGAAATGAGGGCACACGTGGGCGCACGGGTTGGCTTGGCTGGCTTGCTCGTTGCTGTGAGAAAGACAGGTCTTTCACCAGTTGTCCCTAATCTCAGATTTCCTTAAAACTCATCACCGTCTCATTGAATGCTTCAGGATTTCCTTCCAGAAGGGAACAGCCCTGCTGCTGCTGGACCATATGCGCATCGTCTGATGTCTGCCAAGTGGACAGCATCTATTCCTCTTCATTGCATTGACCTCGGTCTCGCAGAGCCCAGATGACGGGTCTGGTTTGGTCTGGCGGTGCAGGCCTGAGGAGAGCACCCTGCCTGCAGCCCCCGTGGTGGGGCACCCGACACACTGCTGGGCTCTTGGTTATGGTGGCGGCAGTGCTTGTAGCTTCCCTTACAGTCTTCCCTCAGAGAAGGTGCAGAGGGTCACTTTATTATTTTTTCGAACAGTAATAGGGGAAAACAAATAGAGAAACTGACATACTTCTCTTAAGAGTGTAGAACAATGTCACTGCAGCCCAAACTCCAGCTCCTGGCTGTTGGCCAAGGGCCGAGAGCCCTAACTCCACCAAGCCTGTGTTGAGGCTGGGAGGCAGGGGTGGGATGAAGCTGCTTTGCAGGTGGAGTCTGGTGGTGGGACCCTCAACTTGCCCTTCACCTGCTGGGGCCTCTGGGAGAGGAATGGGCTTATTAGGCTATGAATTCCTCTTCTCCGAGGTGGAGGCCTGGGGATGAGCTGATGCCGCGTCCCAGAACAGCAGTCACGATGCCGACGTCCCAGTCGAGCCTCAGAAAGGCAGGCCGGGGACGAGGACCCTGATTTGTTTCCTGCTGTTCCCAGCAGAGGTGGCACAGGGGAGGCTGTTCCCCTGTCCACTTGGGAAGGCTGGCCTTCCTTCCCAGCAAAGAGAGGCCTCTCGTCATAGCCACACTTCCCCTGCCCAGCTCTGAGAAGACGCATCACCAGTGCACATTTTCTACACTCCTCCTCCCACTGGCAGCACCAAACTGTCTGAAAGCCCGCTCCTCTTGGGCAGAGTCACAAAGTCGGCTCTGAGGCTGCCCCCACCCTTCGGGAGATCTGAAAACATTCCCACCCATGCTTGCATGGCCCCGTGCGTGCTCACGGGCTGGTACAAACCAGAACTCCCCTGCACACACTGACGCAGGCCCAGCGTGTGCCCAGATGCGTGAGCGCCAGCCATACCCATTCGTACTCTGGCCCTAATAAATGCTAAAACCTGGAAGAATGTCTGATCCCAATCCTGTCCCGCACCCCCTCCCAACTTTGGTTTGTTGACACCAATTTCCCGGGTGCCTAGAGGTGGGTTTCTTTTTTGCCCCTCTGAGAAGCAGCACCAAGAAGTAAAGAAGAGCAGAGCCTTTGGGAACTGTGGCCGGGGGCGGGGGGGCTACACGGGAGGCTGTTATTGTTGACAGTGTTGTCATCATCGGCGTCTTCACTTACAGAGAGTCCACTGTTATCAGGAACTCCAGGCCAGTTAGTAAGAGTGGAGGAGTGGAAGAGACAGCAAAGGGAGCCTTGTCATACAGTCACCTTACTCATTTGAAACCAACAATATACACTTGCCCAGAGAAAGAGCGTCATTTAGTGAGGGTGCCCCCGATCAGTGTCTCCTCCAGGGAGCGTGTGCCTGGGAGGCTTGTGCAGAGGGTGGTGTGGCTCTGCTGTCGGCTAGCGCCTCTCTCCCTGTAGGACTCTCGCCACCCTGAGTGTGACTCTGGTCTTTAAAGAGGGTGTTTTCAATACGACCCTGGCCTCTAACTTCATCCAGGCTGTTTCCTCTCTAGGGGGAAACTGGCCATGCCGGGCTTGTCCATGGACAGCATGGTAGTGGGACATCTTTGGAGGGGTTCCCGAGGACCACTTATACTCTAATTTCACCTTACTTGCAGATACTTTGGAGTCTAACCTGACGTAAGCTACAAAATAGTGTCCTTTTCAGTGCGTGAGCAGACTCACCATAACTGTGTGGACACAGAGTGCTTTTAAGGAAGACTTTTGGGGGTCAGTGGAGAATGATTTTCTGTTTTCCAGGTCCCAGAAAACTAAAGCTGGAGGCCTTCCTGGAGCGGCAGCATTGGGGAGCCAGCCCCCAAGAGGCCCCGGTGACCCCGCACCTCCTGGCATCCATCCCCTTGTGCAGCTCTCTGTCACCCCAGGTCAGGCTGGCCCGTGTGGCCTGGAGAAATCAGCAGAAGCGATGTCACCTCCAGGGTTAGGTTATGAAAGGCTGCAACCTCCATCTCAGACGGGCATCTCCTCTCTCTCACGTCACTCGCTTCAGGGGAAGCCGGGGCAAGTTGCAGAGCCCTGTGGCGAGGCCTGCACGGCAGGGACTGAGGCCAGTGACCCCTGAGTGAGCTGGGAAGCAGCTCCTCCCGCCCAGTCAAGCCTAAGCTGACAGCAGTGCCCCCACCAACGTCTTGGGGGCAGCCTCCCAAGAGACCCAGAGCCAGACGCGCCCCCCTTCCCCGCCCCTCCACGCTGCCTCTGGATTCTTGACCCTCAGAAACTGCACAGAATCATACATATCTGTTGTGTTTAAGCCTCTACATTTGGGGGTCATTTGTTACGCAGCAGTGGGTGACCAGCACGCACAGGGCATCAGGGTCCCAGGCTGAATGGATCATCCACAGGCTCTCTGTCGTTCTTCAGCAAGTGCGGGCTCCCTCTCTGCCTCACTTCTCCCCTTGCGCCCATCTCCTCCAGTTTCCTTTCCTTTGTTTTTGTCTTACCTCAGCGAGCTTAAAAGTGAGGCTAGCCTGAGCCAGACTGAGCAGCAGGACACCCCCCAGGAGACGGCCTTGGACAGCAGCCTGAGCTACATCTGTAAGGTGAGCCCCACCCATCCCTCTGCTCACAGTCCACACCTGTTCAGCATCCAGTTCAGTGAGTACTGCTGAGCATCATCGCAGGCACCGTGCCGACGGCCGGGAGGGATGCCACAGGAGCCCGTGCCCACCACGCCTGCGCCTGCGCCTGCCCCCGACAACCCCAGGGGGCCTCGACTCCAGGCCTCACCATTTTTCTCAGTTCCTTCCCAGCGGGGCCCAGGGCTCACAGTGCCAGGGAGGCACCCCTGCCCTAGCGCTCTCTCTGCTCTCCAGTTCCTGATGCTGTGCGTGCTGGCCCAGCCAGGAGCCTACACCGATGGGAGCCTCTTGGGCCTGATTGAGCTGCTGTGCCGAGCCGGCTTGGACGTGGGGCTCCGCCTGCTGCCCAAGACCGACCTCCAGCAGCTCCTGCTTCTGCTCCTGGACAGCATCCAGGAGTGGCCGGGGAAGGTACGGCGGACCCCTGAGCCCGAGCCCAAGCCCCCAGCCTCACCGCGAATGCTCTCTCACGGCCCCTAGAGTGCCCCAGGTGGGGACAGCGCTGCTCCCTCCCTTACCTGGCCTCCACGACCCACCCTCTTACTCTCCAGACATCCCCCCCACCCACCCACCCCCCCCGCCCCCACGCAGTGGGCTGGTAGGGAGGTCAGGGTGGAAGGCGGGCCACGCCCCCCCCAGCCCACCTTGATGCCCACTGTCCCCACAGCTCCGGCAGCTGTGCTGTGCCCTGAGCCGGGCATCTGATCACCACCACAACCTGCTGGCGCTTGTGCAGCTCTTCCTGGACGTGACGCCCCGGAGCAGGTGGGTGCTTCTCCACCTCTGTCTCCCCTGACCTGAGGCTTATCCCCGCACCTGTGCTCAACCCCTGTGAGCGATCCACGGTCTGCCCCATCAGTCCCCACAGACCTCCCCCTCCCGCCCAATGTCAAAAACCCAGGAGGAAGAACTAAAAATACAGCTCACTAATGAGTTCATTACAAAGGGAAAAAAGCCTCATTTTCTTAATGCGGTCTTCTTAGCAAAACCGTCACCTTGTACAATTAGCCTCAGACCTGCAGCATCCCCACCCGCCCTTCTTTGCGGCTCCTCTCCAGTCCTCAGTGGAGGGAGGGTTCCTTCTGTCATTCAGACCTCAGCTGTGTGTTGTCTCTTGATCACTTCCCGCTCCCACCCCCCTCTCAAACTCTCCATTCATCATTCTGTTTTATTTTCTGGACAGTATTGATCTCTGCCAGAAGTTATCTTACTATTTGTTCCTTGTTCATGGCTGCCTCTCCTCCTTGTCACTTCCAGGAGAGCAGGTCCCTTACTGGGGTCACTGCCATATCACCCCACGTCCAGAACAGTGCCTGGCATGCTGTTGGCACTTTGTAAATTCTTTTCAAATGAATGAACGAGGTGAACAAACAAACTCAGCCCACAGGGAGATAAGACCCATTCGCTGCTGGACCTGCCCCAGTCTCTCCCCTCTCCCCTCCTTCCTTCTCCCACTTGAGGCCACAGCCGCAAGGAGTCCCTTGCCCTTCCCTATGCAGACCACTCCCCAGGTCCCCTCCTGTCCTCTCCAGCCCTCCGTCTGCAGCTCGTCCCACCTAGAATGACACCCCTTCCCACCCTTCCAACCAGGCATGTCCTGGACCCCCTCCAGGAAGACCCTTCACAGGTACCCACACAGTCACTCTCCACTGGGGCCACCCCCCTGCAACTCCCTCCCCAGGGGAAGCTTCTGGGAGCAGGCTTGGGGTTCTGCTCAGACTCCTGTCCTCAGCAAACATCCTGAGCTCGACTTCAAGCCCAAGATGGGAAGCTCGATCTCTTTCCTATGCATCTGGCTGGAAGAGAGGAGGCCTTTCCACAGTCCTGAAAGGAAAGCTTTTGCTGTGTATTTGAAAGAACTGGGCTTCTCGAAGCTCTGTCTAAGACCTTTAGGTGATGCATGCGTCGGAAATGGCAGTCCTAGAGGGCTTTCCCGTCCCCACCTCATTATCCCTGTTCATCCCGAAATCCTGTCCATTCTGCCTTCCACATCCTAAATCTTTGCTTCTAGTTGCCTATGTCAGCGCCACAAAAGCAGGGACCTCGTCTGGGTCACTTTAAATCAGCTACCTCCTTCCCGCCCCCTCCTGCTTTCATCTCACCATCTCTCACCTGGATGGTGGCAGTGGCATTCTGTCCCTGGCTCCTCCTTCAAAGGCTGTTTGCTCTGCAGGTACATGTGATTATCGTGTCTCTGCTTTGCCTTGCTTGCTGTCGCCTGCACGGCCAAGTGCAAACACCTTAGTTTGGTCTCCAAGGCCCCATGTGGTCCAGCCCCAGTTTCCCATTTGCTCCAACCAGGCCATGTGATTTGTATTTGTTCTACGTAATCTTATATGTATATATATTTACGTGTATGTAAATGTTTATAAACACAGGCAGACCGCATTTCACTGTGCTTCCTCGCTTTATTGCACTTCACAAATATTGTGGGTTTTTTTACAAATGAAGCTTTGTGGCAACCCTGCATCGAGCAAGTCTGTCAGTGCCATTTTTCCAGCAGCATTTGCTCCCTTCGTGTCTCTGTGTCACATTTTGGTAATTCTCAGAATATTGCAGACTTTTTCGTTATTAGGTTTGTGATGGTGGTCTGTGATCCGTGATCTTTGATGTTACTATTGTGAAAAGATTAGGACTCACTGAAGGCCCAGATGATGGTTAGCATTTTTTAACGAGGTGTTTTTTAATTAAGGTATATACGCTGTTATTTCAGACGTAATGCTATTGCATACTTAATAGACTACAGTATAGTGTAAACATAACTTTTAAAAAATTTTTATTGAAGTATAGTTTATTTACAATGTTGTGGTTAATTTCTGCTGTACAGCAAAGTGATTCAGTTATACACATATATTTTCTTTTTCATAATCTTTTCTATTATGGTTTATCACAGGATATTGAACATAGTTCCGTGTGTAGTAGTACCTTGTTGTTTATCCATTCTACATATAATAGTTTACATCTGCTAATCCCAAACTCCCAATCCTTCCCTTTCCCACCCCTCCCCTTTGTCAACCACAAGTCTGTTCTGTGAGTCAGGTTTTTTTGTGGATATGTTTATTTTGTAGATATGTTTTATAGATACGTATTTTAGATTTCACATGTAAGTGATATCATATGGTATTTGTTTTTCTCTTTCTGACGTACTTCATTTAGTATGATAATCTTTAGGTCCATCCATGTTGCTGCAAATGGCATTATTTTATTATTTTTTATTTATTATTTTTTTTATTTTATTATTTATTTTAATGGCTAATGGCTGAGTAATATTCCATTGTATATATGTACCATATCTTCTTTACCGATTCCTCTGTCGAAGGACATTTATATTGCTTCCGTGTCTTGGCTATTGTAAATAGTGCTACTGTGAACGTAGGGTTGCATGTATCTTTTCGAATTATAGTTTTGTCTGGGTGTATGCCCAGGAGTGGGATTGCTGGATCATATGGCAACTCTATTTTTAGTTTTTTGAGGAGCCTCCATACTCTTTTCCATAGTGGCTGGACCAACTTACATTCCCATCAACAGTGTAGGAGGGTTCCCTTTTCTCCACACCCTCTCCAGCATTTATTATTTGTAGACTTTTTAACGATGGCCGTTCTGACCAGTGTGAGGTGGTACCCCATTGTAGTTCTGATTTGCATTTCTCTAGTAATTGGTGATGATGGGCATCTTTGCATGTGCCTGTTGGCCATCTGTATGTCTTCTTTGGAGATTCTTTGGAGAAATCTCTATTATTTAGGTCTTCTGCCCATTTTTCGATTGGGTTGTTTGTTTTTTTTGTTACTGCTAAACAGTAGGAGCTGTTTGTATATTTTGGAAATTAGGCCCTTGTCAGTCGCATCGCTTGCAAATATTTTCTCCCAGTCTGTAGGTTTAAACGCAACTTTTACATGCACTGGGAAATCAAAAAATTCATGTGACTTGCTTTATTGTAATACTTGCTTTATTGTGGTGGTCTGGAACCAAACTTGTAATATCTCCGAGGCGTGCCTGCACATATGTGTGTGTGTGTGACGTGAGCCTCATTCATTCCCATAGCAGCACAGTATTCCCTAGTATGCGTGCAACCAGTTCCCTGTTCTGGAGATTTGTCCAATATACAAGCTTTGTGCATCTATCCAAATATTTCTGTAAGATAAGTTCTTTGAAATTGCAGACCTGGGCTTCCCTGGTGGCGCAGTGGTTGAGAGTCCGCCTGCCGATGCCGCGGACACGGTTCGTGCCGCGGTCCGGGAAGATCCCACATGCCGCGGAGCGACTGGGCTCGTGAGCCATGGCCGCTGAGCCTGCGCGTCCGGAGCCTGTGCTCCGCAGCGGGAGAGGCCACAACAGTGAGAGGCCGCGTACCGCAAAAAAAAAAAAAAAAAAGAAATTGCAGTCCTAAAGTATGTATATATAAAATTTGGCCTCCACAAAAGAAGCTGCACTAATCAATAACAGACATGAAAATGCCTGTTTCTCCACATTCTCATTAACACCGTGTAGTCTCAATTTTGTTCTTAAGTTTTAATTAATCTGGTAAGTGAAAAATCCCTTCCTGTGGTTCTAATTTTCATTTCCCTGATTGCCAGTGAAATTGAGAATCTTTTCCTATGTTTATTGGCCTTTTGTGTTTCTCTTGGTGTAAATTGCCTCTTGATATCTCGCCCATTTTTCTATCAGGTAATTTATCTTCTTAACTATATTGATTTATAAGTTGCTTATTACATAAGCAACTTATAAATTACATTTATAAGCAACTTATTACATTTTGGACACCGTGTTTTCTCCTAAGTCTGTAAATTGTCCTTTTTAAAACTTTGTGTATATCCTTCCGTGAACTGATTTTTTTTTCCCTTTTTCAATAAACTTTTTTTTTTTTTTAATTTATTTTTGGCTGTGTTGGGTCTTTGTTGCTGCATGCAGGCTTTCTCTAGTTGCGGCGAGCGGGGGCCACTCTTCGTTGCAGTGCGCGGGCTTCACATTGCGGTGGCTTCTCTTGTTGTGGAGCACAGGCTTCAGGCACGTGGGCTTCAGTAGTTGTGGCACGCGGGCTCAGTAGTTGTGGCGCATGAGCTCAGTTGCTCCGCGGCATGTGGGATCTTCCCGGACCAGGGCTCGAACCCGTGTCCCCTGCATTGGCAGGAGGATTCTTAACCACTGAGCCACCAGGGAAGTCCCTTCAATAAGCTTTTAATTTCAGAATAGATTTAGATTCACAGAAAAGGTACATGGATAGTACAGAGAGTTGATTGTAATTGAATCTTTCTATCTTGAAAAGGAAGCCCTTCCCTACCCCCAAGAGCATAAAAATATTGTGTTCTCATTTCTTTCAGTACTTATATAACTTTGTTTCTCTTGGCTCTTAATCCCATCTGGAATCTCTTTTTTGTAGGTATGAGACAGAGATCTAACTTGATTTTTTCCACCCCCAAAGAGCCAGTGACCCAACACCAATTTTCTTCTGTCTTAGTAATCCATCATTTCCCAACAGATTTGAAACTACCTGTGTCATATCCTAAATTTATGACATCGTTCATCTGTTAGCCAAACTGTGATATCAGGAACCAGTGTCTTTCCGAGGGTATCTTTTTTATAGCTCGAGGGCCCTCAGTAGATGCTCCTTAAATGCTCGTAGTGAATATAATGGAACGGCCTCACCTGCTTTCAAACAGACACACCAACTAGGGTAAAACCTCCTGCCGAGACCCGTTGCTGGGAAAGAGGGCTCGTCATAGGGATGGATGATATGTATTCATTTACTTAGAAATTTTATTTCTTTTTCTGAATAGATAAAGCACTCAGAACAAAATTCAAAAGGCACCAAGGAGTACCTCTTGGACACCCGCCCCTCCCCCTCCCCCGTGCCTGTACCACCTAGCCTTGTCCCCATTTCTCATCTGTGCTTGTGGCTTGTCCTCCCCGCCCTTCTTTCCACTTCAGCGTACGTTTTGGCAGCTGTTCCGAACTGGATCGGAAAGAGCTTCTAATGCTTTTTCACAGCTGCGCTGTATTCACTGTGCCCTTCAGTTAGCCGCCCCCTCCACAGCGTCCCCGTGGTGGTGGCCTCGTTCTCCCCTTGCTGGTGGCTGCCCCACTGGGCTCAGTGCCCAGACTGACCCCAGGAAGGAGGGCGTGTTGTTGTACGATGGGCTGCCACTTTCTTCGTCTGCCTGCCTGCCGACTGGTTAAGCACAGAGCGAGAACCCCCGCCGGCACGGGTGTGATGCCCGCCCCCCTCCCCACCTGGTTGACCAAGACTTCAAGGGACGCGCTGTAAGGCGAGGTTGAGCGTAACCGTGAAAAATCGAAGTACAGACGAGAGCAAAGCACCTGAAACGGGGCCAGTGGGAAGAGGAGGCTCCTGGAGGAAAGTCTGTCTTGGAACTCTGCCCCTCTGGGGTGGCTCCAGGAGCTGCTGGGGAGAGCGCAGGTCCGCGCAGGCCCCTGCGGCAGCTCCCACGGGCCCTTTCGGGAGGGAGCTGCCACTGAAAGCTGATGTTCCCAGGCTCAGGACCCTCCTTCACCGCCTGCGAAAGTTTATTAAATGTCCCACGGGTGCTGCCTCACCGTGGCCCTGGAAGTAGAGGGGAAGTGACACCAGCTTAAGCGGATTCCTGGTCACGAGGGAGGAGCAGGCAGCCCTGGGAGAAAGCAGCCTTCAAAGTCACCAGGTGTTTGCCCCAGGGATGAGAGTAGTGACAGGTGCGGGCACACCAGAGCTCCCCGGAGCCCTCCTCGCTTCCCTCTGGGTTCCACGCTGCCGCCCTGGGTGGGCAGAGGGTCCGTGCAAGGCCCCGGACCAGTTCATCTTCTCCCAGCCCATCAGCCTCTTCCGGCTTCGTTTCCTGGGTCCCTCGCTCCACTGTTACCTCCCTTCCTGCGTGTTCTTCAGATCTGCCCACCCTGAAAACTGCATGGCCACGTGGCGTGGTGCTACCACATTCCCTGGTTCCCCCCCTCGGCCCCTGACCCCTTCAGGCTGCCCAGGAGCCGCCCTGAGTTGCCAGCCAGCCTCCTGGGGGCCCTCAGCAGATTCCAGGCTCCACTAGGCTTCCTGCTGGAGACACCTCTGCCCTCCCAGCAAAGAGCGGGGCCCCTTCTCTCTCCACAGGATGACTGCTGCCCCCGCACACACGCCCCGTGGACCCACAGCTCTCACCCCCGCCTTTCCTCCTGATCCCTCCTCCACATTCAGGATCTCAACAGTCCTGCCTTTTCCAGAACCTTCCTTCTGCATCATCCTTGCTCGTCCTTATACCTTCAGCTTTTTATTCTCTACTGGCTCTTTCTGTCAGCAAAGAAATGTGCTCTGTGTGTCTCCTACTTTCGAACGGCAGTTCCGTCTCCACCCACCCCTCCCTGCAGCTCCTGCTGCTGTCCAGGCTCTCCACCCCCAGCTCTCTCCTCCTCCTTGTCCAAACCCTGCCCACCCTGGACACGGGGGTTCTTCAGAGCTCAGAGTGTCTCAGAGGGAGTTCTCGCCTGAGAAAAGAGACAATCGGGCCTCTGGAGACGGACAAGTCCAGAACATTCTAGAAGGAGTCCACCAAGGCCCCAGACCCTCAAGATTTCAGAAGGGTTCGAAATCTGGAGGAACAAGAGGCAAGAGGAAAGTCATGTCCAGGGGTCAAGGGACCATGGCTGGAGCTGGGAGGACAGCCGAGGGTCCCCCTGCTCCTCCCTCGTGACCGGGCTGGTGGCTGAGCAGACGCTCTCTCCCCTTTATGAGTGGCTCTGGGGGGGGGGGGGGGGCTGTGGGAGTAGAGGCGCCAGCCCAGTCCTCCTAAAGCGCTCTGTCACCAGTGACCTAATGGCCTGTCCTCGTGCGCAAGCTTCCCATTTTCGCCTTGGCTGTCTGCACGGTGTGGTTTTCCTGGTACCCTCCCCTCCTCAGGCCCCTCCCCCTCAGGCGCCATCCTCGGTGGCCCCTCCGCTTCTCCCCGAGCTTTGGTTGGCCTCAGGGTCCTGCCCCAGCCTCTCCTCTCTGGTCCCTTGGCACAGCCTCAGGGGGCTTTCTGGGCGGGACTCTGTCCACACTGCCCCCTTGCAGGACTCGGGTGCCTCTCCCCAGCTGCTGGGAGCTTCGAGCGTGCCTCTGCGGGAGGTTGGCTGGGCCCCTTCCTTGGGAGCAGCCCGGGGCTGGGGGTAGAAAGGGCTGCCGCTGCCTCAACCCTGCATGTCTCTGAGAGACGGGGACCCTGCCGGCTCCAGAGCCCCTTGCGGGGTCGGCTGAGGTCTTTGCGGTGACTGCATCGCAGCCTGGCTTGCCCCCGGCCCAGACCTGCTTCCTCCACGCCCCTGATAGGAGTGATGCCAAGAGCACCCTTATACCCCACTCCTGCCATAACTTCCATGCACACTCATCTCCGTTTCAGAGTCCAGCTCGTGGCACTCCACCCAGGACCCCATCTCAGCCACTTCATGGCTTCAACCCCAACTTCGCGCCAGGGGCTCCCGGGTCAATACCGCTGGCCAGACTTTTCTGCTCAGTACCAGATCCGAGTGGGAAGTATTTCAAATTCAGCACGTGTGAAACAGAAGTCACTGTTTTCCAAGGGGGACCACCTCTTCCTGTCTTCCATGGCCCTGCGGTGGCATCTGCCCATGGCCTGAAGCCTGGGGGGGTGTGGTCTGTGGGCACCTCCTGTCCCTTCAGGCGTCCCCATCTCCCACGACAGTTACCTCTCCACATCGCCCTCCGGTGCCACGGCGGCTCAGGCTCTCAGGACAGCACCCCTGGACGTCTGCCAGGGAGCCGGAGCTGGCTCCTTCCAGGCTCTCTCCCGTGTGACCCATCCCCACTGTGTCCAGCGGTGGCCTCTTCCTTCTAATGCACATCTGGCCCTGTCACTCCTCTGTTGAAAATCCTTCAGGCTTCTATGCTCGGGATGAAATTCAAACAGCACAGCCTGGTGTACGAGGGCTTTCGCGCCTACTTTCCCAAGCCTGCCTTCTCCCCGCCACGTCCCCGCACAGGCTTCCACACTCCAGCCACATCCCGAAACTGTGCGGCTACCCAAACCCGTGATGAGCATTTGTCTTGAACTTTTCAACGTCGGTTCCGTCTTCCTAGAGAAGCCTCTTCCCCTATCTTCTTCCTCCTCTTTGCCTGGTTGACATTTCCTCACCCCCAAGACTAGGCTCAGATGAAGCATCTCCTCTTCGGAGAGACCTCCGGATGCAGAGCCCTGGTTGTTTTTGCCCCTTGCTGACCCCTTGGGCTGTGAGCGCCGTGAGGACAAGAGCTGTGACTTTGCTCGCTGGGTCCTTGGACCCTGGCATGGAGGAGGGGCTTGGAGAGCATGCTTGTGGAGTGCTTGCTTCTGAAGGGCAGATTTCAAAAAGAGTAGAGAGTGAGAGCTTTTTAGTAGCAGATTCCAAAAAGAAAAATGGTTCAGGGGGGCTAGAGAGCTCCTGCAATAAAACTTTGAACGTGGTTTGCAAATGGACCCAATGAGGAAAAATGCAGGAAGTATCTAGAGGTGCAGGGGCTGCACTCAGAGCTCATGCATGATCTCTGATCTTGAAAGATACGGAAGAGGGAAAGAAAGGGACATGAGCAAGGCAAATGGAGAAATAGCACAGACCAGTGACAGTATTGGTGGGAAAAGCTAAGGCCCATAGAAGGGGCTTCTGTGTAATTTCTGCTTTTTTTTTTTTTTTTTTTCTTTTGGCCACACCACGAGGTATGTGGGATCTTAGTTCCCAGACCAGGGGTGGAACCTATGTTCCCTGCAGTGGAAGCGCGGAGTCCTAACCACTGGACTGCCAGGCAAGTCCCCTGTGTAGTTATTTTCGAAGTGAGGAGTGCTGTTCTGGGCTGGTGGGGAAACGTTAACAGTGATGAAGAGAGAACAACACCACGTAATTCCTGTTTTGCTTCTGTCTTCCTTGTCGAGGAGCATAATTTTTCATCTGGACTCAAATATTGATCAAAGGGAATTGCAGCCTAAGATATGGGGGGGAGACGGTAGGACAATATCCGGCTGTGTGAAATGAGTTGAGGTCCCCTCCCGCAAAAGGATGTCTCAAGTCTGTCCTGGGTGACGTGCAGGTGGAGTGCCCTCACTCTGCAGAGACCTGGGGGGGGCGGGTTGCGGGAGCTCCCAGGGCATGGGGAGGGAGGGTGCAGAAGGTGCTTTCTTCTCAGTGCTGCGGGCTTGATGTGTCCCTCAACAGAACTCCCCAGGGGATAGCTTGTGAGCACATACATAGAAAAGGAAACACTGCTTTCTAGGATTTCTAAGAATAAATCATACCACACTAGCCTCATTTCGTTTTTGACAGGCTAACCAGAAGGGTACTCTGGAGAGGGCTGTCTGGGTTTTGTAGGGCCTTTGATGGAAACGATCGTCGTATCTTGTGACAACATAAACGTGGGCTGAGCGATGTCAACTTAGATGGGCTCGTCACCCAGAAGTGCTGCTAGCCATCAGAATTGGCCTGGAGGACAGGCCCAGGCGGCCACCCAGAGTTCCGTCTTCACTGACAGGTTGGCCAGCGCAGACCCTGGGTCTTGGACGAGGCCATTAATAGAACAATGGTCAAGTTCACACATAACATAAATGTAACTGACAGCAAATTGAAGATGCCGGAACATCTCAGCAGACCATAATGATGGGCTGAGTGGGAAAGAGAGGCCCAGCTGCACAATTAAGAACAGGATCTGGGATTTGACGGCCAGACGTGTGAACTAACTTTGGGCCCAATCTGTCAATGGCGTAGCATCTCGAGGCTGCCCCTAAAATGAGTGTCAGCCTCAGCTCTGAGCGCCTCTCTTGACGGGTATGTCAGCAACCCTGAGGAACTTCATAAGAACCAACCCAGAATGGCAAAAAGATTCCAAAGGATGGAAGAGAGTAGCTGTTGCACTGGGGGAGGGGTAGCCGTGGGAAGTTCGGCGACTTCCTTCAAGTACACGAAGGCCCTAATTAAACGGACGGATATGTGGGTACCAGGACATGAGACAGGGTGACTTTTAAGGTATCTTAAGCGTAGTGGTCTGTGGGTTTCCTCATAATAGCAGAGAGAGAGAGAGAGGGAGGGAGGGAGGGAGATAGGAGGATGGAAGTTGGGTTGATTGTCTACATGAACTTTATTTACTAAGCAGCAGTAACCTTTTTATTTGGTTATACTGTGCATGCAGGAGAGGACACATCAGAGGTGGACACTGTACCCTTTGCCAGGCGTCTGTGCAACCACCACTGCATCCCAGGCCGGAATGTCACCTGCTCCCCAGAAGGACCCTGGGCCCCTCCCAGGCATTCCCTCTGCGAAGAAAACCGCTTCCCCAACTTCCCTCCCGTAGGTGTGTTGTGATGGGTGCCGGTGGCACCGGTAGATGGCTCCTTCACGTTGCCTGGTGGGACCCCACCGTGTGGATCTGAGGCTGTCTGAATCCCCCCGCCTCTTCCTGTCTGCACTGTGTGTGCCCACACTTGTGAGTGTCCCAGCGGGTGTGGGGATGACTGGGCAGACGGCCGGAGAGTTTACCCTGACCTCTGAGCCCAGCTCCTTGTTCTTCCTGCCCAGGTGGCACATGTTCACGTACAAGATAGGAGACTCCAGGGGAGGACTGAGGGGCGGGTGGCATGAGAGGCGGTCGTGATGCCTGAGAGGCGGCCTGGAGAGCCCGGGAGCGGCAAGCCGGGCAGACGCCCTGGGGCCGGGTGTTGGGCGGCATTTCCACGGCGGAACAGGCCGCCGCCGTTGCTTCCTGAGCTGCCCTAGAGACATGGAAAAGGCCGTTCACGCCTTTGGCCAGATGCCTGGTGGCCTCTTAGAGCAGTTCAACCTCAGCAGAGCCCGGTTCCCCTCCAGAGGGGCTGCGGTGACCTGTGTGGTTGTCCTGACACCCTAATGGCCCGAGCTGGCAGGTGCCTTTGCGGTCCTCAGAGCACCCACAGGCTGCCCCTTGCAGGAGCTGGAGGCTGGAGGCTGGGGAGCAGAGCGCCTGCGCTCCACTTCCCGGCTCTGCTGTTGGTTTGGAAAAGTCATTTCCCAATTTCCCAGCGCCTTAGGCTCTCTGAGTGCTGATCCGGTGTCCTGGTCTTACAGCGGCCCGTCCGGGTGGCGGGGCAGGACTGAGGCAGAGGCCTGGCCTGGTGTGATTTCAGAGGGCTGGAGCCTGTTGCCTTATATGACACTGGCTGGCATGGCTCCAGTGGCTTCTGCACCCTCCTTTGTTCGCCTGGTTTGAGTTCTGGGGGGGCCTCGCCGGGTGGGCTTGGGCAGCTTCTGGGGGAGGACGGCCCGGGGCCAACCTCAGCCGGGCCACGGGCCCCCCTGCTTGCCCCCTGCACAGTGTGGGTGGTGTTTGGGGTGAGTCTTTGCTCCTTCCCCTCTGTAGAGTAAGTTCTCAGTGTGGAATGAAAAAGTGGTCCTGTTGCCTCTCCCTGTGTCCCAGCGGGAGCTGAGAGGGCAGGGGACTGTGTGTAGAAGGCAGGGAGAGCGGTCAGGATGAAAGGTGGTGGGCAGGCGGGGAGCGCGCCGCCCTCAGATGTGGTTTCTTTTCATCCATTCACCCCCTCAGCGCTCCTTCTGATGCTTGTCTTCTATTTCTTTCTGGACAGCAGCTCTGTCCTGACCCACCCGGCCCACCTCTTCCCTTCTGGAACCACCCCCGGCTCTGCTCTGCCGGCCTGCCAGCACCCCACCCCCGGGTCGGCCACTCTGCACCCGCTGCGGGTAACAGCGCTCCCCAAGGCCCGGGTTTGGATTAATGAAGCCCAGATGCCGGACTGGGGACTCCGGCTGCAAGTTCTCGCGTTGGAGCAGCAGCTCGGCTTGGAGGGGCCGTCTACCTCCCCCCGCCCGCCCCCTCCCCTTGCTCCTGGCCCAGCTGCTGCTGGGGCTCCCGGGGAACAGCTGGAGAGCAGGTTCTGGCGGCCGGAGCCCAGGGAGATACGCGGGTGGGGCTCCGGGCGAGGGGTCTGGTGTGGGGGCGGGGCGCCGGATGAGGGCTCCCGTGTTCTGTCCCGTGACGCAGTCCAGATGGGGCTGCCTCTCCCCAGGACTCGGAGGGTGGGTGGGAAAGCTGGGGCGCTCTGCAGAAAGGGAACCGGGGTCTCCGGTCCAGAATGGAAGGGGATGGCCAGCCCCTCCCAGCGTGGCCAGATAAAATACAAAGATCACATGGGAGAAACTCAGGCTAAAAAAAATTGTTCTTTATCTATAGGAAGTTCAAATTTAACTGGCATCCTGTATTTTTATTGGCTAAGTCAGGCAATCCTTACCAACCCCCAGCTGAATTTCTTCTTTAAGTAATAGTTTTATTGAACTGCAACATACAAACAGAACACAGACCGTGTGTGCTCAGTGGGTTTCCACAAGTCGAACACATGTAAAACCAGCACCCAGATCAAGAAATGAGGGAATTCCCTGGCGGTCCAGTGGTTAGGACGTGGCGCTTTCACTGCCAGGGCCCAGGTTCAGTCCCTGGTTGGGGAACTAAGGTTCCCACGAGCCACATGGTGCGGCCGAGTGAAAAGAAAAAGAAGAAGAAGAAATGAGATGTGAGCAGAGCCTGCCCGCCACCCCACCCCTGCCGCGTATCCCCGTTTTTGTACTTAATGTAAGTGAAATCATACACGTGTATTCTGTTGGAACTGGCTTCTCTCACACAGCCCTGTGAGGCTCACCCGTGCTGCCGGATGGAGTCGTGGCTCATCCATAATCGTTCCACATGGGCTTGAGGTGTGTGAGTGGAGCCCAGTCCCTCTATCCATTCTAGTGGCAGATCGGCGCTGCTCGTCCCCCTCTCTTTTCTCGTGCGCCGTACGTGTGTGCCCGGGATTAGGACTGCCGGGCCGTGGGGCGGGCACGTGAACATCTGTATCTTTAGTAGGTCTCGCCAGGCAGTTGGCTGAGGTAGGTGTACTCATCCATGTCCCTGCCAGCTGTGTGGGAGGGTCTCCCCTCTTTCTCATGTTTACCCTTCTAGTATGTGATGCTGCTGTCTGATGCTGCTTTTTTCCCTTTTTTTTTTTTTTAATCAAGAGCCTCTTGCCTTGTTGATTCCTCTGATTTTCTTGAATAAGATCAACAAGGCCCCTGCTTCAGGTACCACCTACCCTTCTGGCTTGAAGGAGGCCATTCCCACCTCCGTTCCCCACCAACTGGGAGCCCCCCTGCACCCACGTGAGGCCACGGCAGCCACTGGCCCTGGGGAAGTTGCAGGGGCGCCTTCAGCACCGCTCAGGCGGGGCTCAGTCCTGCTTCCCCCAGGTACTTCCTTAGGGAAACATCATTTCCGGGGGCTGCCTGTCCCTGATGTCCTGTCCTTTGTTTCCCCGTGGGGTCGTCCCAAGGATGGGGGTAGGGGCGCCTGTGGGGACCCTCCAGCAGTGTTGTTACCAGAGAGCATTTCTCCTCTACGGAGCCGCTTCCAGCCCACGTGGTGTCCTTCGTGTTCCTTCAGTTTCCGCCGGCTTCAGAACCTCTCCTTTGCTTCCCCTGGTGGTGGCTTTCCGCGGGAATCAGCGACTGTGGGCCACATCAGAGTCCGTGCCAGGGGCTGCCTTCTGCTGTCCGTGGGGGCAACAAGTGTGTGAAGCCTCGAGGAAGATGTAACCCTCCACCGCTTCTCCGATCGCCCCTCTCCAGCCTCTCCTGGCCACTGCCACCCCTAGCCCTGTCCTCTAGTCTCTACTTCCCTCCTCTCTTTCCCTCCTCTCTTCTTTTTACTCACTCCAGCCCTCAAGGACCCATGAAAATCAGAGCCACAAACATTAGCGTCTAAAATCCCCATTAGAGGTCTTTACTCCTGAAGAGTGGAGACACCAGCTCCATCCTGAGTGAATCAGTTAGGACTGTTTGGTGCTAGACTTAGGAGCCCAGCTCAGACTGACTGAAGAAGCCAAAGGGACTTCATCAGCTGAGCCGACCAACCCACTGACCGAACGGGTCCGGGGGCCGGAGGCTTCAGGCAGGGCAGGCTCTGGGTGTTGTCAGGGCTCTATCTCTGCTTGCTTCATCTTCCAGGCTGCCCCACAAAGAGGCAGGATGGCCACCAGCGACAGTGGGGTCACCTCCCACCTGATCAGTGGTCCTGCTGGAAAGGCACACGCTCTACCGGTAGCTCCAGCCGAGACCCCGAGGCCACCTCTCAGTGGCTCAAACACAGGGACTGATGGGCCAGGCCTGGCTCACGTGCCCACCCTGGGAGCCGGGATTTGGGCCGGGTGTGGTGGGGGAGGGTTTCTCCAAAAGAAAGTCACTGGATGCTGGCTGAAAAAAACAAGCCCCCATCACCCCCCTTCCACCACCCTGCATGGGCTGAAAGCTCATAATGCTGCAAGGGAAAGAAAAGGCGACGGTCTGCGCAAAGGAGGTTGAACGGTCCCCATCTCTGTGTAGCACAAATATATAGAGGAAAAAACTAAGCCGATAAATACTACTATGCTAGCCTCTGAAGTTACCACTTCTTTTAAAAAATAACTTTTTTCTTTTTGCTTATTTTTAAACTTTCCCATCTTGCATGTTTTATTACTTCTAAAATAAATAATAAACGCTGTAAACCAAAGGAGAAAGCCAAAGTTCCCTACGTGGCTCTCCCCTGTTCACATCTCGGTGTGTGTCCTGCCCCTCCTTGCACCCACCCTGGGGACTTAAATCCCCCCCCACCAGGGTGGTACACCCCCTCAGCCTTTCCCGCCCCTTCTCTCACAGGCAGCTTCGACGCCAGCTCAGCCTCGTGATCATGGCCTGGCTGCTGGACCAGCAAGAGACGCTCCCTCTCTGGCAAGAGAAGGCCCAGGTGAGTCTCTACCTCAGCATCCGCTGGGGAAGCCCGGCTGGCTCCTCCTGCTTCTTTTCTCAAAGGTTGGGAGCCTCAGGCCAGCGGAGTCCAGGTGAGTCTGAATTTTCTGCTCACATCCTTGCATTCAACGGTTACTTTTTGCACGCCTACTATGTGCTCGGCCCTGAGGATAGAGCAGTCAGCTGGGAGCAGGTATTACTTTTTCAAAAAATGGTGGTAAAATATACATAACATAAAATTTGCCATTTTAACTTTTTTTTTTTTAATCTCCTTAACAGTTCTAAGAGCAGAGTTCTAACCACGTTGAAGTGTGCAGTTCCACAGTCTTGTGCAACCACTGCCACCATCCACCTCCAGAACTTTTTCATCCTCCCAGACAGAAAGTCTGAATCCGCTGAACACAACTCCCATTCCCTCCTCCCAGCCCCTGCTTATATAACTTTTTATAGGTGGAAAAACAACAAAGGTGAAAACGAACACTGCTAAGTTAACACTGCTCGCCCCCAGTGACCCTTCTGCCCCATGTCAGGCATTCTTGGGGCAGCAGGGGAGGAAGTGCCTTCTTACCTCCGCCCTCTGCTCTCCAAAAAGCTCCGACTGCAACCTCCTTGCGGCTCAGAGAGCGGAAGTTCAGGGGCCCTGGGGGCAGCATGGGTCACAGCCAGCCCAAGGGCAGGTGGCAGGGGGGTTGAGAATGCTCTCACCGGCCTCCCACCCCACCCCCCGCAAGGGTCTCCCTGGAACCCCAGAAGAGCAGCCGGGTGCAGCTGAGCCATCTAGTTCTACGGCACGAGACAGGCAAGGCAGTCCTGGTGAAAGGCTGCGTCTCTAGTCACTGGAGGTACACCGGGCAAGCCCGCGGCCAGAGCGCTGAGAGGATGTTCTGGACGCTCCTGGGGCGGGTGGACCATATGGCTGAGTCTGAGAGGCCACGATCGCAGGGGGAGCTCAGAAAGGTGACCGCTTGGGTTGGCTCATCTAAGCAGGCCCGGCCTGGCTTTGCCCCGGCTGCCCCCTCTGCCTTCTATGCTTTCCCCAAGACTTAGGACGGTGTGAGTGTCTTCTCACCCCAGTTCCAGCTGAAGTGTCACCTTCCGCAGGAGGCCTTTGCTGACCACCCAATCCAAAAAGTGCCCTGGCACCAGCACACTCTGAAAGTATTCATGGTGCTCACCTCCTGATATATTTTTATTTGTTCAGGGTCTGTGTACACACACACACACACACACACACACACACACACACACACACACACACACACAGCAACAGCAGCACCTGCCACACGCAGGACCTCAGCACACACGTGTGGGCTGAAGGAACCCGAGGTTGAGTTCCTGGGTGTGCAAAGGAAGGTTCCCCAGGCAGAGACCTCAGGAGGACAGGAGGGGAGGGTGGCCTGCTCAGGGGTCACTTCACAAAGGTGAGAGCCTGATGACAGAACATCTCTGCGAGAAAGAGAACAGAGGGGCCAGACAGTTAGGAGCGGGGCAGGCAGAGATGCACCAGCGAGGACAAGACAGAGTGATCCCAGGAGGCTCCGGGGGTGGGGGCAGCCTGGTAGACAGGCTTTGGTGTTGACCCGAGTGCGGCCACCGAGCTCCTCGGAGAACCCAACACATGTCAGCAGAGTGGAGGTGAGAGGCCAGAGTGTCGAGATCAGGAAAGGCAGGACTGGCTGCATGTGGTGGGTGGGGGTAGCCACCGTCCGTCCGGCAGCGCTCGGCAGCGATCAGGAAAACACAGGCTGGCTGGAGCATGAGGGTCAGTTCAAGGCTTGGGGTTTTGTTTTGATTTGTTTTTTATTAGCCAGAGCCTACGCAGGGGAGAGTGCGGGGAGCTTGATGAGGGCCAGAGAGTGTCGAGGGGAGTGGTGCCGGGGAAGAGCTGGGTGGTCTGGCCTGGCGGGGACCTGGAGGGGAGGCGAGTGAGCGCGGCTGGTGGGGGCGGGGCGGGAGGATGCCTCCCCCGGGGAGAGCTGGCCTGGGAGCTCCCAGCCCGTCTGGGACGTAGTCCAGCCCTGCCCTTGTGGGTTCCAGCTCCAGGGCTGTCCCACCACACCTGTCACCCACCTGCCCTCGTGCCTGCCGTGCATTCGTGAGACCCCAGCCTAGCGCCTCCTGTGTGCCAGGCTCTGCACCGGGAGATGACCTCGGAGGAGAGGGTGTGAGCATGAGAGAGGCAGGCCGAGGGCCCCGTGACTGACTCTGCCCGAGGGCAGCGAAGTGGCTTCCAGAGCCGTCCCGAGCCAGGTCTCGAAGGGCGCGTCAGTGCTCGTGCCGCAGGAAGGAGAGAGGCGGCAGGCGGGCCAGGCAAAGCCGCGCCAGACCCGCGGCGGCTCAAGGGGCAGACGGGCGGCTCGAGCCTGCCCGCTGTCCTCCTGATGTGCTTCCCCGTCCCCACTGCAAGCCCGCTGCACGGCCTCCTGCCAGGTCTCTGGGCCGCAGGCACTCCCCTTTCCAGTCAGGCCTGCCAGGCGGCTCCTTATGAGACACGCCTTCAGAGGGCCACCTTGGCCCTGCAGCCGCCCACGTCAAGCCCCCACGCCCCGCTTTCCCCACACCTCCTCGACCACGTGGCTGCCTGGGCCCTCCTCGCAGGCCAGCCCAGCCACCCTCTGCGCGTGGCTTTGTGCCTGGGGCACTTCTTCCTTGCCACCGTTACATCCCACCCGAAGTGGTGGCTCTAACGTGCTGCAGAGCATGGCTGAGCCCCGGTGCGGGACAGATGGGGAAACGGAGGCAGGCACGGTTAGGAGACTCCTCAGGGTCACGCAGTGGGAAAGCCGTGGAGCCAGGGTTCCAACCCAGGTGCCTGGGACCCCTGCAGTGTGCCGTCTCTGCTTCCCCAGCCCCTTCCTTGGATCCTGTTGTGGTGACGGCCTGGACCACACCTGCTTCAGCTGAGGTGCCCGGCTGGTCCCTTGAGCTTTGGTCCTGGCTGGCAGATAGGAGGACAAGGGCCAGCCCCTCCTTCATCCATGCATAAGTGCTCGATAAACCTTAGCAATTGATTTACCGTGAAGGGGACTTCAGTGGTTGAGAACTGGCTCGTCGAAGGAGAGGATCTGGGGTGAGTGCCCAGGCAGCGGGTTCTCAGGGCACCGCTGGGCAGGAGGAGTCCCTGATGCCTGGATCGCTTAGTTCTCCATCTCAGGCTGCAGCCGGAGGCCCCAGGAGCAGGTGCTGAAGAACTGAATTTGAGGGACAGGACTTCTGTAGGTGGTGGGGATGCAGCAGCCCCAAGGCTTGCATCTTCCAGGAGAGCCTCAGGTTCAAACTGCTTCCTTCGTGTTGTTCCTGCGGATCATGGGAATATCCCAGAAACAGCAGGGTTTTGGCCCCAGGCACCAGTGTGCTCCAGACATGGCTCAGGGCACTGAAGATACAGCCCTGAACAGCGTTCAGTCTCCTTCCCTCATGAAACTCAGCGGAGACAGACACAGGCACCAAGAAAGAAGTAAATCTTTGGCATTCCAGATGGTGATAAGTGCTATGGAGAAAAATAATGCCAGATAAAGAGGAGGGGGAGTGTTGGGGGGATGCTGTTTTATAGGGGTGAACAGAGAAGGGGACATTTGAGCACCGACCTAAAGGAGCCACGCAGGTTTCTTGGGGAAAAGCATTCCGGGCAGAGGGAACAGCCGGTGCAAAGGCACTGGGGCAGGCAAAGGCCTCTCAGGTTGGAGGCAAAAAGAGAGGCTGGTGTGGCTGGAGCAGAGGGCTGAGGGTGGGTAGGAGGAGCTGAGGTCAGAGGTAAGTGGGGACTCACGTGGGGGCTTGACTTTCATGCCAAAGTGGAGAGCCACTGGAAGGTTTTGATTAAGAGGAGGGACATAATCTGATTTATAAATTTTTTTACAATTACACTGGCTGCTGTGTTGAGACTAGACTGTTGTGGGTGGAAGGAGGCAATTGCAGTAATCCTGGCAACAGCTGATGGTGGTTTGGCCTGGGGAGATGGCGGCGCACACAGGTGGCGAGCAGTGCTGAGATTCTAGGTGTATTTCCCAAGTACAGCCAGCGGGATGTGGAATGGGAGAGAAAGGAGACGAGGAGGCCTCCAAGACCTATGCAGCTGGCAGAATGGAGAAGCCCTTTACCGAGACAGGCAAGACACAGGTGGAACAGGTTTGGAGAGAAATCGGGAGTTCGTTTCTTATCCCAGGCCACCTCTTACAACACAGCAAGCCTGCTTTGTCAAGCCACGCCTTCCAGTTTGGAGATTGGAAAACACGGGCTTCGGATGGCCAAAATCAAGGGAGACAGAGTTTGGCATCTACTATGGAAAGGCCAGCTGCAGACCTGACCTGCTATTCGTTCATTTGCTCATTTAACAAATGCTTATTAAGCATATACAGTAGTCCCTGCTATCCGCGGGGGATACAGTCCAAGATGTCTAGTGGGTGCCTGAAATGATGGATAGTACTGAAACCTATATACGCTGTGTTTTTTTCCTATACATACCTACCAATGATAAAGTTTAATTTATAAATTAGGCACAGTAAAGGATTAATAACAATAACGAAGTAGGACAGTTATAACAATATACTGCAATAAAAGCTACGTGATGCGGCCTCTCCGCATCAAAATATCTTATTGTATAAACCTGATGCCTTTTTCATCATAACTAAGCCCTTATCATGCACTGTGGCCATAACTTTTACATTTTGAGATGCAGTAGCAAAACCAGCATGGGTTTCTTTTTCCTTCTTCACAATTTCACGGATAGGAGATTTGTTCTTACTGTAGATCTTAGCAACCTCAGCATGTGATTTTTTCCCCTTCCTTCTAAAGTCCAGAACTTTCACCTTGTCACTTAAAGGAAGCACTTTACGGCTCCTCTTTGACATATCTGAATTGCCAGCATCACTACCCTTGTGCGTTGGGACCGTAATTAAGTAAAAGAAGGGTTACTTGAGCACAAGAACGCGAGCACTGCAATACTGCGACAGTCAATCTGATAACTGAGACGACCACCCAGTGAGCAACAGGGTAGGATCCGCTGGGCACAGGGACATTCACATCCAGGGAGGAACGGAGCAGGACTGCGCGAGATTTCATCACGCTACTCAGAAGGGCGCGCGCCATTGAAAACTTACAAACTGTTTATTTCTGGAATTATCCATTTCATATTTTCGGATCTCGGTTGACCTCGGGTATCTGAAACCGTGGAAAGTGAAACTTCGGATAAGGCGGAACAACTGTGCCATGTGCCAGGTGCTGTGCAAGGCTCTGGGGACACTGCAGTGACCCAAAACTGCCCTCACGGAGCTTACGTTCTAGCGAGGGGCAGGCGACAAGTAATAAACATAACAAACAAGAAAATTACATAGCACGTCAGAAGGGGTGCTTGCTGCTGGGTAGATGGGCGGGCAGGTGTGTGGTGGGGGGGGGCTCACTGGGAAGGTGGGCCCGGAGGAAAGCTGGAAGGCGGAGGGGGCAGCCGCGCAGTGTCCGGTCAGAAGGCCCAGGCAGGGCACCGGCTCCAGGGAACAACAGGGGCCACCCGGGGCCTCGCAGACATTTAAGGTGCTGGCCTTCTCCGCTGGGCCGATAGAAGCAGCTGCTGGAGTCTGAGCACAGGAGGGACCGCCGTGTGGACAGTTGCCTCGCTGGAACTGTCTGCCGCCTCTTGCCAGACAAACCGACAAGGCCAGCGGAGGCCTGCCTTTTCGGGTGATCATTTGCTTCTTGCCTGGGGACGTCTGTCCTGACAGGCTGAGTGTTTGCAGAGACGGCTCCCAGCGGTGGGGGTAAAGTGGGGAGGCGTGCTGGTCAGAGCCTGGCCCTGCTGGGACCCACGCAGCCCAAATAAGTCCTGACCGCGCGGAGAAGGGTGTGTCTCCCGGGGAGGGGATGACTACGGCTGCCAGAGCTGGGAACAAAAGAGAACAAGCAATCAGAAGGCAGCAGCTTGCTGTGCTGAGGAGGGTGAAGCTGTTTTCACAGAGGGAGAGGAAAACCGTGGGAGCAGCCAGCCGCTGCTGTGTGCTCCCCGGCCCAGCCCGCCCAGGGCTCCTAGCAGGGTGGGTCCCAGCTGGGGCGGGGCTGCCTGCCGAAGGGCTGCTTCTGGGGGCGTGGGCTGCAGAGCCCGCTCCCGTGCTTGCACAGCTGTGAGCCCTGAGCAGGCAGGGCTGTTTTGGAAACTATCGCCAGACTTGGAAGGCCTGAGCAAGGCGGCACAGCTCTGGTGTCGGTGGAGCTCTAGATGGTGCCTCTCTTCGCCCAGAACCTTCCCCCTCTCTCTCTCCCTGCCTCCTGCTCTCCCTCTCTGAAGGGATCAGACGCTAGGCCAAGAAGCCCTGGCCCCCTTCCAGGAGCCGAGGCCCCGGGCCTGACTCCTCGCCCTCACTCAGCCCAGCTGCTCTTGTGGGCTTTCTAAGCCCGTGGCTGGCCAAGGTGCGGAGCAGGTATCTGCGGGTGAGTCGGGGAAGAAGCCAGGTGTGCCAGCTCGGGCAGGGAGCTGGCCCAGAGGCTTAGCCCTCACCCTTTGGGCCAGCCTCCACCTGCTACATCTAAAGACACGGTGCCTCTGTGAACTCCCCTGGCCCAGCTCTTTCCTTCTGCATCCTCCCTCCCCAGGGTTACAGGTGGCCTCAGAGGGGCCCAGGGCTCAGAGACTGCCTGCCTCCTGAAGCCCCGGCCCGTGAGTTAGCTCTGGGGCAGCTGGTGGTCCTTGCTGGGGCCCACCCGAGGCTGCCCAAACCAGGTGCAGGAGCTGGGTGGGAAGGAGTTGGCTGGATGCAGACACCTGGACTTATGCAGGCCACGTGCCCCCATTTGTTCAGAGATGGGGGGTAGGGCAGCTAGCAGATTGGGTGATATAATACATTAACCAAAGGGCAATGTGTGCACCTCGCGGGGAATCCCATTCCAACAAAGCAACTGCCTAAGGACATTTTTGAGACAATCAGAGAAAACTGAACACAGGTGTTTGATCGTGTAAGGAATTCTTGGTAATTTTGTTGGGCAAGAGAATGATGTGATTATGTTGGGGGAAAAAATCCTTATCCTTTTCTGTTTGAAGCTCTTTGTGGGTAAAATGATACGGTGTTCGGATTTGCTTTGAAATTCTCTGGAAGGAAAAAGGCGGAGGGGGGCTGGGGGTGATGAGTGCAGTCATCATTCACGTTCACAGAGATGAGTATGGAGGGAGTTCTCAACCTCTCTTCTTTCAGGAGTGTTGAAAACGCCCGTGGTAAGAAGTTAAATGACAGTAGAGGGCCAGCAGGCCTGAGCAGCAGCTCAGGGTGGGAAGGTCTTGTCCTGTGGCAGAGGAGACCCTCTTCTGGTCTTGGTTCTTCTAAGCCCTGAGTGTCTGCTCAGTCCCGGGATGTGGGTTAAGTCCTCCTCATTCACTTGTCTAAAGGATGCATGCCCTGCGAGCATGAGAGCCTCTTCTCCGGGGAAGAAGGGGTGTGCTTGTCTCCATTTCACAGATGGGGACAGGCTCCAAGAGGCCACATGGCTCCCAAGGGAAAAGGTGCCCCCAGGTCGTGGAGCCAATGGTCTGGCTCCAGAGCCTAGGCCCTGACCCACGCCTGCCAGCCGGCATGTCCCGGCCACGCGTCCCCGCAGTGCCCCAAGCACTCGTGAGTTATGGCCGCCCTTCTCTCCCCAGCTGTCCTCGCTCAGCCATCTCCTGAGCCTCATGAGGCCATCAACCCTGGGGCAGTACCTGGGCCCTGAGACCATGCCGCCCGGCCAGGAGAAGCAGCCAAAGGCCAGTGCCCAGCTAGACCACAAGGTGAGCACCCAGCCCCTGCCCGCCTCTGCCAAGGCACCACCCCAGGGTAGCAGGGAAGGCTGGGCTGTCTACAAGGCACAGCCTGGGGGCCTTAAGGCTGCCCGTCCCGAAAGCCCGGGGCCTCGGGGCAGGGCCCAGCCAGCTACTCCTGCCCATCTCCCCAGAGCCTGTGCCCCTCACGGAGGCGCAGTGGGCACAGGCGTGCAGGCTTGTGAGTTTCGCTGTGGCCTTTGCGGCCTGGCGTGGCTTTGCCAGCCGCGTTAGAGAGGACGCAGGAGCTGAAGCGCTGGCGAGGGGAGTGGGGTGGGAAGGGAGTGCCCTAAAGGAGAAGCCCAGGGAATGTTCAGATGCATGAGGCCCCACGTTTCCTGCGAGTGGAGCTGGGTGCAGCTCCCTGTTGCTATTTCCCGTGGTCCTCTCTGAGGCTGAGTCCTTGGCCTTCCCCCAGTTCTTCCTAATTGACTTTCCAGACGTCGCCCAGCTTTCCTGGAAGCCATGCTTCGGAGGCAGTCAGGGGTGACAAGGTACCCCAGAGCCTGCCGGTTGTGGGGCTTGGAATGGTCAGGCCTGTGACCGCCGGGGGTGAATGTCAAGCAGGGGTGGAGGTGTAGGGGCTTCAGCCTGGGAGTCCCAAGCCTGGCTCCCTGGGGAGTTGGGGGATAGAGCTCAGTGAGCTCCCCCATCCCTGGGGACTCAGGGATGAAGGATGCAGATAGGCATCTTGCTAATTTAGGAAGGCGGTAGTTCCAAAAAGCTCACCCGGGGGTTGGATGTTGACATCCAGAAGGCCAGCCTTTGGGCATCATTTTGCAACTCAGATATAAGTGAGTTAATTACAATGAATACAAATGAACTGTTAAGAAGATCTGACAACCCCCAGGTGTACGCTCCTCTCCTGGAACTCGCAGGAAAGGTTATCTCTCAGTTGTGCCTAATGGCGTGAGTTTACGTGAGCTGTCCCCGGGCCCTGTTCCTCTTTGCCGGCTATTTCCCGTGAAACTGGAGCTCGTTACGGAGGCTAAGTCTGGGTGTTCCGGGGGCTCTGGAACAGAGGTGGGTTCAGCCCCTGGGGGTGGTCCGTCTAAGCAGGACACAGGTGCGCAGACCCCAGGTCTGGGCTGGGGGAAGGGAAAAAGAGAGAAGGGGCGGGGCGAGAGAGAAGAGGAGGCTTGTGTCTGGTCTGACCAAGGAAAAGCTGCCCTCCAGGCCCCTGGGGCCACCTCTGGACCTCGCCTCACAGTCTGGTAGCAGATGTGCCTTCAACAGCCTGGGAAGCGAGGGGAGTAAGTGGGCTGAGGGTATCCTTTTATATTTGAGGACTGTTCTCGTGCGTGTAAAGGAGGCTGTGAAGTGTCAACCCCGGTCGGCTGCATATTGGAAATGACCCATTTGGCCTGGAAACACGAGGGGCTGGCGTGTCTTGGCCGGGTGCTGGTCCAGGGCAGCAAAAGAGGCAGGTGAGGCCCGGGCAGCTCTTAGATGCTTTGCTGCAGCTCGAGCCCGCTGGGATTGATCCTGCTCCGAGGTAGCCAAGAGCAGAGGAGGGATGTGGAGGGGTGGGGCTGGTGCGGGCACAGGGCAGCAGTCTGCACAGCGACGCGGGATCCTGTCCCCCTGGGCCAGGTACTCTCCAGACCGGGAGGGCCGGGTGGGGCCGACGACTGGACTTCCGCAGCCCAGCCCCACTCCCCGCTGAGCCCACGGACTCCTCATTAGGGCCCAGGCGTGTTTCATCTTCAAAGATGATTGGGCTACTCACTGGCCGAAAAGAGCGGGGGTGTCATCTGCCCTGCTTTACAGGGAGTGGTGGTCAGGGCTGGCCGAGCCTTTTATCCCTAGAGCTCGAAGTCTTTGCCTTCTTTCTGCTTGGGGTGCAGCGGGGAAATTAAGGCCGGAGTGAGGTTGGCCTGAGGCGACCCAGCCTGGAGGAAATGGGGACAGGCCCTTCCCAGCATTTGGGGCAGCCCTGCCGGGCCCCGCACCCAGGCCCCTCACTCCTGTCTGGGAGATTTCCTGCCAAGACTGCTGGGTCGCAGCCCTCCTCCAGCTCTGCAGATAAACACTTCTGCCAGCCTCCGCTCCCCGCCCCCGCTCCTGTCTCTGCCTAGGGCCTTGGCCCAGGCTCCTCCCTCCCCCAGGAAGCTCCCAGCCTTCTTCTCCCGGTCCTGCCTTCTCCGGAGGCTGGGTGCTCCCTGCCCAGGGTGTGACTCTTCTCTCCTCACTGATCCCGTGGCTTTGCAGTTGTCCATTGACTTGTCTCCCCAGCTAGACTGTGGGCACAGCTGGTGTCTCAGCATCGCGTGCTGTGTTGGGCGCTAGATGGTTGAATGAGGGCACAAATGAATGAATGCAATTGTAATTCTCCCGCTCTGAACTCTCTCCTTCCACCCCATTCTGGCCCTCCCACCCCTCTGCTGGAAAGCACCCTCCCTCTGCACGCCCTCCACCCTCAGACCAGCCTCTGTGTATAGGCCCCCTTGTCTCTTGATGTCCTTGTTTCATTAAGGCTACAAGGGTTGATGGCCTGGGCTTCTCCTGTTGGAGGCCCTTGACTTCGGAAGTGTCACCTGCTTATGAGAGAACCAATCACAGCCATTGTTTGTAATTATAAGCTAGTGAGATTCCTGCCTGAGAAAGCCAACCACCAAGTTCAACAAAAGAAGCAACTTGCTCCTTCTGCAACACTGCAGGGGGTGGGGGTGGGATGGGAGGCGGGAGGGGGCTGGTGGGGGCGGGTTCTGTCCTAGCTCAAGAGTCACAAAGTGTCCTAGCAAATCAGGGCAGAGCTTGTGTGGAAAATCGGAATCCTGCTTCTGAACGGGGTGGTGAGGGTACTTTGAGCATTTTAAAGTGCTTTTGGCTAAAGAAGTTGCTCAGCCCCTGGGTGATTTTTGGCAGCCCTGTGCTTGCCTGGTTTGACACGGGTTCTCCCCAGAGGAGAAGGAGCATCGAGGGTGAGAGTGACGCCGGGGGTTCTGGGGCTGCCCCGCGAGGAGCTTGCGCCCCGCGTGTTTGAGAGAGGTGGGCGAGGATGTCTTAATGCAGGCTTGTACTCTGAGAGTTGGCCTCCAGGTGCTTCCCTCTGGCCCATAGGGTACCAATTCTGCAAGAGGCCAGCTCCTTCCCAGGCCTCCGTGTGTGCGTGAGGCTGTCCTTTCCGCCTCTGTGCAAACATCTTGTAACGGCCCTCTGTATTTCACTGTCTCCTCAAAGCGACGAGCTCAGCCGTACAGCCCAGAACAGGGGTTTCCTGGGAACTTTCTGTTTTCTTTTAGCTGACTTGCCTAAACCATATTTGCCCAGACTTAACTCATTTTTTATCGAGATGACTGTCTGTTAAACCTCCGTCGCGTGTGGCGTTCCTGTTGACCACACTTCCCTACCCTTCCTGACTTCTCCCTGGCCTTCTGCCACATGGATGCTACAGTGAAGGGATTTTGGGTTCTGTATTTCCCCTAGGGATTTGGAAGGTCTGTAGAACCAGGATCTTTATGGTTAGGGTGGAACTTTTCCCCCAGTTTGGTTAAATTTGGGAACTTTGAGGAAGTTAACCATCTCTCTTTCCATTGTGTGGGAAAAAAACTAAGGTCACGGAGGGGGATGTCCCAGCATTGGGGCTGCACCGAGGCACCAGCCGCTTCTGTCTCCTCCTCTGCCCCTTGGGCACGCCCTCCTCAGAGCCCGACAGTGTCCTCACGGGACAGACAGCCGGGGACCCACGGAGGGTTCTGCATCTGTGATGGGCCCTGACCCCCCAGGGCCCAGCCGCAAGAGGCCACCCCACCCAGACTGAGCCTGGCAGCTGCAAGGGGCTCCCATCCGCTTCCTCACCATTCGCACGCCTCCCCATGCACGTGGCCCGTGCTCCCGTCTCCGTGCTCGTGAGGCTTGTTTATAGGAGAAGTGCATGTGTGAACAGGGAAGGGGCGGGGTGTGCTCTGGGCTTGGCTGAAGCTCGGGGTGAACCCCGCCCTGCCTCACAGATTGCTCTGAACTCACGCCTGGCGTCTCTGCACATCTTTCTGCAGAGGGCACGGGACTGCCGCGCATGTGTGTGTGTGCACGTGTCCTGTGCGTGCGTGTTGTATGTTGTGTGCATCTCCTTTATATCTTTATGGTGTGCCCGTGTGTTAACAGAGTTGACAAACAAGTTTTACTGCTTTTACTCCTGCGCTGGCCTGTCCCTGTGTCGGGTGACCCTGCCAAGAGCTGCCTTACGTGACTGGGTGTGGTTGGGGAGTTTGGGGCTGCCCTCGGCTCTCCTGCCACCCGCCTCTGTGCCCTGCACTCTCCCGCTGCCACTGGACACCCAACAGGGGGACGTGGACTCCCTCGGGCCTTGGCTGGGGCACAGGCTCCTGGCCCTCGTGTCACCTAGAAGGACAGGTGGAGCAGGGAGCCCTCCCTCTCCCTCCACTCTCTGCCTTCTCCCCTGAGCTGCCTGCCCCTTGCCCCGCACCTTAGGGGAGAGCCACGGCCACAGGGCTGGGGGCCTTGGTCAGGCCAAGATTAGGAGGACTGGTTTTGAAGAATGGACAATGGCTATTGAGGACCCCTGAGTTCCTCCTCTGGCTAGTCTGCGTTGGGTTCCTCCTCACTTCCTCCAAAATGAGGAACAGCTGACATCTTTGGAAATAAACTTGGAAAAGGTGACCTCTGGGGAGGTGACCTCTGGGTAGCTGACCCTAAAGGGAGATCCGTGCCCCAGATACACATCACAGCCACCTGAGTGGCCGCTGAGCCCCTTCACAGTGGGTACCTCTGAGCGTCTGCAGGCACATGGGGCCGGGGGCCCAGGCCAGCTGTTGATTTGACTCCCAAGAATTCTGGCTTCTTTGCAGGTGTACGAGCAGGGCTTAAAGTGTTGCTGTTGAGCTGCGGAGGAGAGGCTTAGATGCTGCAGGCAACTGTTGTTGAAGCCCAGCCAGCCCGAGTCCTCGGCAGCTCTGGCCTGCCCTCTGCCCTGCCCCAGCCCAGGCTCAGTCCTTCCTAAGGACCCTTCAAGGGTCCCTCCCGTAGACACCGTCCTTACCCCGTGCGGGTGACTCACCTGCTTCTGCCCCAGGACCCCCCTGCCTCTGTCTCTCCATCCTTCAGGTCCCCCTGGACAACTCTGCGATCGTCTTTCTCCCATTCTTTCGTAGGAATAAGCGAACCTGAGTCCCTGTCACATCGTATTCAAACCCCCCCATCCAAGGCCTGTGTCAGCTGGCCCTACTTCATCCATGCGGTTTTTCTCCTGTGCATCAAGCCACTCCATTTGATTCCAAGCAGGGGGTGTCTTTCCCAGAAACCCTCCATTCTCAGGCCCGTGTGCTTTGCCCTGCTGGTCCTCCTTCCTGGCGATGCCGGGCCTGTCTCTCCTAGCCTTGGATTACGGTGGTCATTACAGTCTGTTCACTCGGCAGTGGCTTGTCCACACATTGCTTCGCACACCTGAACAGAGTCGCCTTTGAGGGTTGGGTCCAGGGTCTATCTCAACCACACTGCCTCCATTAAAATGCCTGCCCTGAGCAGGTACAGTCTGGTGAGGGACCTTCTCCCCCCACCACAGCTGCACCCAGCCCCGCCCAGCAGCCTCGGGAGTGTGGGTGGGGGGAGCAGTGCCCGCTTGCGGGGTCTTAGTTTCCCGACCAGGGATCAAACCCAGGCCCCAGCAGTAAGAGGGCCGAGTCCCAACCATTGGACCACCAGAGAGTCAGCAGTGCCTTCTAGGAGCCCTGTGTGAGCAGCTTGGGCTCAGCTCCCACTGTCACACACCTGAGCGGGGAGCGGGAAGGGTGTGTGAGGCCCCTCACTAGCTGTCCTCAGCCTGGAGGGACAGTTGCCAGACAGGACCATGGCCCCCTCAACTGCTCTCCTGCTCACCGCCTGTCCTGTCCCTTCTCACCCCGTCTTTGCCAGGACGCTGTAGTGACGGAAACACAAACACACGTCCCAAGAGGTCCTGGGACAGCTCATCGGGCTCAGCTGGACCAGGGCTGAGCAGCGTCGTGAAACTTCGGTGTGCGCTCTCTGCATCTCTAGGCTCTGCCTTTTGGTGTGTTCCCAGGCAGCTTTCCCGCTGCTTCTGAGACACCCCGGGCTTATTTCCTTCCCTCTGCAACCCTAGCCAGGGGGAAAGAAAGAGCTTCTGTCCTGGATCCTAACAGAGTCCCAAAGTTGAGTCTCATTGGCCTGGCTTGGGTCATGTGCTCACCTCTAAGCTAATCACATAGCCCGGCATGAAGTGAGTGGCCAGCGCAGGTCACACATCTTTCCCTGGAATCTGGGCTGAAGTCCCCACTGTGCGGCACCTTGGCCTGGGTGTAGGGGACGGGAGGCTGAGACTCGAGAAAGGAGGGGGCAGGACCCTGGGCACCAGGAAGCCTTAGTGTCCATGGCATCCCTCTGGTCTTCAGCCGTGGGCAGAGGCCTTGTTCTCTAACACCCATGGGACGTATTAGGAGGGCAGTGCTTCCCCGGGCACTGGCCATGCCAACACGCCAGGAGACAATACAGAGAGTGAGAGAGATAAGAAAGAGAAGGGAGGAAGCCATTGCTTTTGAGGGGAAATGGCTTTTGAGGAAGCCACCGCTCCATGGGGCCCCTCCAGCCCCCGCCAACACCCTGGCTGGTTTCAGGGGCTCCCTCCGGCTCTGGAATCCGCGTACTGATGTACACGTGCACACCCAGGCGTAGATTTCTCAAACACAGGCACCGAGAATGTTGTCCCTCTCCTCTGGGCGGCAGGCAGAGCTGGGTTTCCGTTCCCAGATCCCCCTGGGGTCAGGGTCTCTAGTCCCAGCTGGAGGAGCAGGAAGGGCCAACCAATCCCCCGCCTGTCAAATCCCCCCCACCCCCCCCCCCCCCCCCCCCCCCGCCATGGCCAGCAGGAAGCCAGAAAGGAAGGGTGGGCTGGGTTGAGAGCGCTCCAGCAGGAGTTTGCCTGCAGCCCCTCGGTTCCTCCCACCACAGACATAGGAGGGGGGCAGATGCGCTGAGATAACCCCCGTGCAGCAGGTCCACAGGAACAAAAAGCCCTCGGCCTTCCTGCTTTTGTCTCAACTGCATCTCTTCCCCACCTGGCCCCGCTGTGCCGCCACGGCCTCCTAGTTCCCTCCCCTCCTCACTACCAAGAGCAGGGGCCAGGGCTGCTCAGGGTGCAACTCCAAATCAGGGTAGAGCTTAAAAAACGAATACCTCTGTCCCTTTCAGGTGAGTTCAGTGTCTCAGGTCTCTGAGCCCACCTCCTCTGCGGCAGCTAGAAGAGCAGGTGAGGGGCTCATCTTCTGAGCTACCTGTGGAGGGGACCCATGCGGGGCCCCGAGGTTCCTCCAGCAGCCTCAGCAGAGACATCCCATCTCTCCGCCCCGCTGGGGCCTTGAGACAAACTTTCTAGGCAGTGGCCATTCCCAAAAGCTGAGCCGGAAGCGCTGGTCCTGTCCAGGTGCTGCCAGCCCGTCTCCCATCAGCCTGTTTCCATGTCTAGGGCTCCACCCACCCCCACGCCTAAACAGGCACTTTCATTTACAGAACTGAGTGTCTGGCCTTGCAAGCCCCCGGGGTGAGTCTGGCAAGTCCTGCCTGCGATGTCTGTTCTCTGCCTCTGTGCCCTGTGCTTCCAGGGACCTGGGCTAGGAAGAGGTGCCATGTCACCATGTCATTTCCTAGGGATGGGTCATGCGTCCTTGTCATTTCCTTCTGTCTAGGGCTTATGACGGATGACCTGTCCTGGTCAGAGTCACTTCCATACTCAGCTTTCCTGTGGGCACAGCCCTCTGCTTGCTGCTTTGGTGCTTGCCCAAGCCAAGATCAGAGAGTGTAACTTGGAGCAGGAACGGCCTGGGCAAGGGGAATAAATCTTGCACTAACTTGTGGGGTGGAAGAAGTTAGGAAGAAATAGCACCTAGAGATGGTGGCAGGTGTCACGCTCCAGGACAGGTCCAGATGGGGTTCCCCTAAAAAACGCGTCCCCTCTCCCCCTGAGCCCTGGTGGACACACTAGCCAGATGAGATGCAGTCTGTCCCCAGTCTGAGACTCTTGGCCTGGGGCCTGCAAGTAGCCCTACCTCAGGATTACTCATGACTGACTACTTTTGTTGTTATTTGCCCAGCCGGTGTGTGATGGAGTACCTAGACCATGCCCTGGGGCTCAGGCCTGCTGCCCCGACTCTCCTCCCCAGGGGGGGTCAGCAGGACCTCTGTGGGAACCCGCTGGGTCAGGGCATTGTGCAGTAGTGCCGTAGGGTTCAATTTGATAAAAGGAGAAAGGAAGGAAGGAAGGAAGGAAGAGAATTCATCACGGGCCCAGCTCTAGCCTTGTGTTTGAAATGGCCCGAGGCGGACCAGCGTGGCTTCACACTTTCCCAGGCTTCATTGGTTCTAGAACTGACCTTCAGTACGTGTGTTTGCAGCAAAGTGTCTCTGAGGGAACAGAACCCCTGAGAAGACCCACACGTGGCAATGACAGGACCTATGGCAGAATTCTCCTCCTGGACCTCCAGGCCTTCCAAACGGGGCCGAGAGCAGCCCAGCCAGGCTGTGGCTGAATGCAGGTCCCCCAGGACAGGACCCCTCCCAACCCCAGAGCCTGTGAGCCTGGAGAGGTGAGACCAAGGGAGGCTGCCCTGGGGTCCTGCCATCCCGGGCAAGGAACCGGACAGCAGCTGGCCTCGAGGGCCAGCTTGCCGAGCGGGAGCCGGCGACATCTGCAGTGTGAGCCCCTGGGCCCCAGCAGCCTGGCTGGAAGGCTGTGTCCTCTGAGTCAGTGTGTCCTCCCCAGCAGGTGTTCCTGGGTCAGGCTTAGTTCTCCCCCCACCACCACCCCCATGCCCCACAGCAGCTGCCCCAGAGCCTGGCTGGACCCTGCTCCCCCAGGACCCTCCAGCCAAGAGCAAGATCCACCATCCCCCGCCTTCCTTGCACCCCCTCTAACCCCACCGGGCTGGCAGCCTCCAGGGAGGGGGCTGGGTTCGAAGGGTTGCCTCGGGTGAGCCTGCGCTCTTGGTCAGAACTGCGGTGGGAGAAACTATATGTTCTGGCCAGAGCGGGTGGCTTTCCCTGGGAGATCCTCTCCCTCCCCCTCTCTGCCCTTTCTTAGCGTAAATAACCCACCGCCCGGCTCCCTTGGCATTAGCTGGAGGGGAATTTTTCTAAAGGATGAAGTTCCTGGGAACCGTCCACCCTTTTTCCCTTTCGTCTCATGACGAAAGCTCTGTACACCAAGACTTGGCTGGCGGTTCCCGGGTCAGAACTAGCTGGACCAGAAAGGAGACACTGGCCTTCCCCTCCCCTTGGCCCCTTCGCGGGTGACAAGCCCAGTGGTCCGTCCCTTATCTCTCTGCCGTGTCATCCTTCCCCAGGGAGAGGACGGGGCCCCGCCTCCAGGCGCTAGAGCCAGGAGGGAGGCATCCAGCACAGAACTTCTCAGAAAAGTCTGTCTGCCAGACTCCGGGGAGAGACCCGGAAGATGGAGCTGCAGGCCCCACTGGCAGCAGCGGGAGGGGACCGTCCTTTCCTGTCGGCATTGGGTTCGGGCACGTCCCATGCCTCAGACTCTGCCTCTCCCCAAGTCGTGGACTGAGGTTTCCTGGCCCCATTTCCCTTGGGGGCTTCCCAGCCTCCCACTCACGCCCCCAGTCGGGAGGTGCTGGGTGGCCTGAGCTGGGGAGCATCCGTTCTACAGACGAGATGCCCAAGCTTGGACGGATATATAGCCCCCACTCAAGGTGTGCCCCTGCACTGCTCACTAACCCTGAAGCCACCGGCACCCTCCCCTACACCCATACATACCCCCCACCCGCCCATAGGGACTTGGAAGGGGCCTCAGACGGGAGGAAGGGCCACCTTGCCCTGGCCCTGCCGATGCCTGGCCTCTGCCCAGCCTCCCTTTCCAGTATCTTGAAAGAGAAGACAGAGCCCCACGTTTCTGTGGTGCCAGCAGGACAAGAACGGGCTTGCTGAGTTCAGGAACTGGTCACAGCACAACTGGAGCAGGAAACGCAGCTCTCACACCTGGCTGTTGACTGAGCGTCCTACCCTGTCTCCCGCCCGGCCCTGCCTGGCTCCTGGGCCAGCCCCTGCCCTCCCCACCAGAGGAAGTTTCCAGAGGACGGAGACCCAGGTTCAGCCTCCCCCAGCCTGCTAGAGCCCCAGTTTCTGCTCATGGTTTGCTTCTCTGACCTTCACAGAAACAGGGCCTGGGAGAGGAGGGTTGAGGTGCAGGAGAAGCCTGGCGTGTCCCCGGTGCCGCGGTCTGTCCCTTTGGATGAGAGCGGAAGGACCCTCTCTCACCTCTCCTCTCAGTGCAGAGACCGCGGGGAGGAATGGTCTGGGCGACTCTGCTGATAACGAAGCCCTTTTCCCCAAAGAGGGGAGAATGCTCCCAGCCCTCCTTCCAGGTAGTGGGCACGGTTCCCATGTACCCTCACCCGCCCTTTGGACGATCGGCTTATACAGTGTGGTTAACAGGGCTCTTCTTCAGAACTACCTCTTCCTTCTTGCTATTCTCGTCCCCCACCCCACCCCACCCCCCCAAAAAAACAAACGTATTCAGAATAGTTTCCCTGGGATTTTCCCTCCAGATTCAATTATGGGAATCGGCATTAAGAATGAAGTTGTGAAACCCGTACACACGTAGCCGCTCTTTTCTCTCAGTAAATCCCCGCTGCACAGGCTTTCCTCCAGGGCACTCCTCAGATCCCAGGCCCACCCTCACCACGCCCCCCCTCCCAGGAAGATACATTCTGCAGGGGAGGGGAGATCAGGGGGCTGGGGGCCTGGCCAGGGCCTCCACCTGAGCCCGCGGCCCAGCGCCTCCACGCCCCCTTCGGTTGAGGGAATGTTTACAGGTGAAAGGTCCTTCTCTCTCCTCTGCCACAGCCCTCCAGGGCTTTCACACCCACCCTGCAGACAGGCCCCGCCTCCCGGCCGCCAACCGAAGGCTCCATCGCCCTCGGCTCCATCGCCCTGGGATATTTTCTTTGGCTTCCACCACCTCTCACCATCAGCTTGCTCAATGCCCCTCTCTGGAAGAGGGTGCTTCCCAAGGTCACGTCCCCTCTCCCCTGCCCCGCACCTACCCCAGCCAGACCCACCTGGGCTCAGTCGTTTATCATTGGCATTGTCTGGTTTAAAATTAATTAAAATTTTTGTCATTATATTCTGATTATATGAGTAAAGCACACACATTGTAAAGAAATTAAAGATAAAAAAAAAAAAAGACGGAGGAAGTGTAATCCTTCTGAGAGCCGTGTTTTCACTTCGGTGGATTCCATCCCAACAGATTCCAACCCCCTGCTTCCCCCAAGTGCCCCCAGTCTGTCCTCCACAACCCAGGCTCCCTGCTCCAGAGCAGCGTGGAGTGGCCTCCACTGTCCACTGTCTGGTCCCTCTGCTGCCAGCCCAGTCCCCAGGGCGCCCCTCTCTCCCCGCTCCAGCCCAGCTCGTGCCCCAGCGGCGGTCAGTCCCCCGGCGAGTCTGCCTCTGCTTCTTCCATCAGCCAGGGATCTGTCTGGTGGTGTAATCTTGGCTGTGCCCCACCCGCACAGGGCCACCTTCACCTCAAATCCTACGGCTCCTTTGAGACCTGGTTTAGTCACTTCCTCCCTGAAGCCCTCTCAGCTGCACACCACCACCGCTCCCCCGCCCTCCCCAGAAAAGCCAGAAGGACCCTTTGTCCTCCTGGTCCACGGGAACGCTGGGGCACAGTATTCAGTGTCAGTAACCAAGTGATAGCCTTCCTGAAGCATCTTTTCCCGTCTGACGTCTGAGTGTGTGTGGCTGTGTCTTAGTCAAGGTACACTGTCTAGCGCACAGGCTTGAGCCTGCTTTAGGGGGTTGGGACGGCGGGAAAGAGCCGTTTGCCACGACTGCAGAGTTCAGGAGTTCCGAATGCCGTGAGCCTCCCGAGGGCAAGGCCAGGCTGGGGAAGGGGGACCCAGCAGGTGGACCCTGCTCACGGAGGCTGGATCTTCCCCAGCCCGGGGCAGCGCCGCCCTGGAGGCACACCCAGTGGGCCCCCCTGCTTTTCCCCACTGCCAGGTGGCATGCCACCCAACCCGGCCAGCCTGTGGTATCAGCCACCTGTGGGCCTCAGCTGCTGTGCTGAAGAACAGGCTGGGTCCTGGGCAGGGCAGGTGCTGCTGGAGGAGGCGGGCCGGTGGCCTGTGGCCTCAGGATTTTGCACGTGGTGTTTGAGCTGGAGAAGACTACACTCCAGAGTGTCTGATGCCCTCAAAAACCGTTCTAGCTTCTGCCCTAAGGAGGCCTGCTGGGTCTGTGCAAAGAGGCTGTGACCGTTTCTGGGGCACCACCAGGTGCTCTAAAGGGGGAGGATGATAAGGGCAGGGGAAGTGGGGGGACAGGGGAGCCTTGGCTGGCTCTGAGCTCCAACCCCATTATCACCAAGCTGGAGCCCTGCTGGCCATCTCTAGAGCCTGCCTCTCCCCTCCCAGCTCAGCCTCAGGGCTGGTTATCTGCCACAGGCATGATGGTGGGGTGCTTCCTGCCACCCTTCCTATCTTAGGAGGAGTCTGAAGGGGACAGAGCAGCAGGCACCTCCGAGTGGGGGAGGGGTATGCCCACTGAGTGCCAGGAGCAGGCTGTCTTCCCAGCAGGAGCCTCGCCTGCCTTTGGGGTGGGTGCTCCCCGTACTTCATTTTCTCTGCACAGCAGGTAAATGTCTCATAAACGAATGGGCACCAGCAGAGTCCAAGGGCACCCCGGGATCTAACGTAGCCTCTGATCACATAGAATCGGCCTTCGTCCTGTTTTCACCCCTTGGTGTCCAGGGGGCAAGAGCGAGGGTATGAGTAGGTGGGTAAGGTGGGCGAATGCTCAACCAGACCTCCTGCCCTTTGCCCCCCTCCCCTCGCCAGCCTCCCTCCGGTCAGCACGGTGGGAGTGTCTGGACTGAGCCGCGCATCTGTCTGTTGCAGGGGTGTCCCCCGGGCTGAGCTGGGCACCCATGGGGGACCCGTGGGCGCATACAGTGGACAGTGGCATCTGGTCACAGTGCGCACAGGCGTGGGTGCCACAGGGAGCAGAGCAGAGACTCGGGGACCACAGACACCAGGCAGAGCTCAGAGTGGACAGGCCCCCTCTCGCCCACGGGCTTTCTCTTCTGGAGCCCCAGGTTGGGGCTGGGTGACAGTGTGGATTTCTGGATGGCAGAGATTTCTTCTTTATCTGAGGTGGGGGGGCACGGTTCATTCCTCAGGGGCAGAGCTTCTGAGTGAGCGGGGCCCTCCTTGAAGACACCTCCCCAGACACTGTCGCGGAAGCCCAGGGCTGGGCCAGAGCTGCACTCAGGGAATCCTGTCTCTCCCCAGGTCTGCTACCTGTGTCACAGCCTCCTGACGCTGGCTGGGCTGGTGGTCGGCTGCCAGGACATTACTCCAGACCAATGGGTGAGTCTCCCAGGAGGCTGGGCTGGGGCCCCTCGGGGAGGAGCCCAGCCGCTGCCAGGAACTGGGAAGAGTGGGAGGCTGAAAAAGAAGCAGGCCTAGGGGAGCCGGCCTCGTCCTCCTCCCAGCGTCCCACCAGGCCTTCCCAAGGGATACTGACCCGTGCCCCTGGTTACCCCGTGCCTCCCCTCCCTTTGCTGCCTGACTTTTGGGCAGTCACTCAGACCCGTCCTCCTCTTTCTCCGATTTTGTGTTCCCCTCCCCGGCTGTGGCTGCGGGCCTGTGCCCCGCCCCCCACGGCCTCTGCAGGGAGAGGTGCAGCTGCTGTGCATGCAGTTGGACCGTAGCATCAGCACCCACATCCGGGAGAGCCCCCAGGCCATGCACTGGACCGCACTCAAGGACCTGGCTGCCCAGACCTACATCCGCTGGCAGGAGCTGCTGGTCCACTGCCAGCCCCAGGTGGTGCCCACACCAGCCCCCAGGCTTGGGAGGGGAGGGATGTGGTCAGGCGGCTGACCGGAGCCCTCAGTGTGTCCGCCCCCTCTGCAGCTGCCGGGTTCCTGGCTGGAAGATGGGGGCAGAGGGCAGTGCGGGGAGACGTGTCCTCGGTGGGCCATCGCCATTCTTATCGAGAGTCAGAGGCCCCCGTGTGGGATTGCGGGGAGGGAGGCACAGCGCAGGCGACCCCGGGGTGAAGGCAAAGAAGAGCTTCACCCCGGAGAGGGAAGAGCCTGGGCCACAGGGCCGGTCTGTCGTGAGCTGTGCCAGGAAGGGGCAGCAGAGGCACCAGCTGTCCACCCTCTGCCCAGTTGTCCTGTGGGCCTGAGGCTGGCCTCCCACTCTGCTGGGGGAACGCTCCCAGGCTGCCCTGGTCCCTCCAGTTTTTGTAGCAACAGCACTCACGCTCCTGACTCCCTCAGACTCCCTGGGTGATAAATACTCACAGCTAATGTTTATTGAATAAAGACCCTCTTCTACATGAATCCACGTAACCTCCATGAGGCAGGTATTGTTATGATCCCATTTTACAGAGGAAACAAGCTAGCCAGAGTCACTGAGAGGTTAAACAGCTTGCCCCATCATGCAGGCGGGGGCGTGCAAGTATCAGAACCAGGGCACAGAACCAGCCTGACTCGCGAGCCTGCACATTTAGCACAGTACAGCCCCGGCTCTGGCAGCCTCCCTTCTGGCCTCTGTCCCTTCCTCCAACAGGCAGCCCTGCCACCCCTTCGCCCCCAGCCCTGGATGCAGATGAGCTGGGTCTCGTAAGAACTCTTTCTCCAACCCCCCTCCCAATGCTCCCGGGCTCCCAACTTGCCTTTCCTCTGACTCCCCTCCGCTTGTCCTTCCCCCGTAACCTCTGACTTGGGACTGACACATCAGCCACAGGCTGTGGCTTGGGTCTCAGATTTCACAAGTCTCTGAGAAAGCTGGAGAGCAGACCTCATCCTCAACCCCTAATGAACTAGATCACACTGGTCTCTGGTGAGAAGCAGTGTGTTTGTCATAAAAAGAAGGAAAAGTGATTCGTGGCCTGGCCGAGCCAGGGGGCAGGTCCCACCTTCCTCTCACAGCACCCTGGGCCTGTGAACAGGGAGTAGAGAGAACAGAGGCAGAGCTGTGGTTGAGTGGCCCGTTGACCTGCCATGTCCTCACCTGGACTGGCAGCCCCAGGAGCCTTGTGGCTCAGCATCTGGCACGGAGGAGGCCTTAGTGGAAATTCAAGGGATGCTGGAGCGCCAGGGAGCGTCACATCAGTGGGCCCTACCTGGGCCCAGACCGTCACATCCTGCTTTTCTCTTTGCCACAGACCCAGTACTTCAGCCCCTGGGAAGACATCTAATGGAGCAGGGCAGGGGTGGCCCAGTGCTCCTGGCCCTGGCAGGAAGTGAACATGGCCCAGCTAACTGGAGGCGTGAAGAATGGAGACCAGAGGAGGACCAGCCAGCTGAAGCAAGCACCTGCCTCCCCCGCTGCCCTGAGCCCCCTCCGGGCAAGGATCCTGCCTCTCGCTGCCTGGCTCATCTCTCAGCTCTCCAAAGCTCTGGTTTTCCTGGGCTTCCTGGGTCCTCCAGCCACCATCCTCCCCACCCTCCTTCCCATCTCTGTGTGTCCCTAATGTGAGGGTTCCTTGTCACGCTAAAGTCTCATTTCAGCATCATTGGTTACAAGAGTTCCTTCAGTCCCTTACTGAGGGCCCGTGCTCAGCACCCAGTTTCCTGACTTCTCGCTTATACTTTGCAGAATTCTCACCCCAGGCAGTCATGTGCCCCGCCCCACCCCCGGAAGCTGAGGGCTGTTTGTAAGCCTTCAGGGAGGAGCAGTTCTGGCTGTGGCCTGAGAGCTATCAGACACCCAGGGAGCAGGGATGGGGAACGTTTATTTGGACCGGTCTGGGACCGGGACTCCCCACTCCCCGCTGCCACTGGGGAAGATCCAGGGAGTGAGGTGGTAGCTCAGGGCTGTAATTACACTTAATTCAGCTTATTGTTGAGCTCCGAAATCAACTCCCAGACTTAGGAGTTGGGCATGGGGGGCAGTGCCAAAAGATCGTTCCCAAGACTTTTTGTTTCCCCTCTGCCTTACCCAAGATCAGTTTTGTGGGCCCTGATCCCTAAACGGGTGCTGGACGTCTTTGACCTGCTCCCCTTGAGAAGTGAGTGAGCCTTCGGTACCCCCAGGAGATCCTTGGGGATCTGCCCACACGTCCAACCCTGAGAATCCATTGCTAGTCCCTGACCCCTCCTGACTCCTTTCTGGGTTGGGATGGGGTTTTGCAGGGGCCACAGGAGGTAGACAGGAGGTAGCAGAGGATGAGACCTGCCCACTGGGCCCGTGCCCCTTCCTCAGCTCAATCCTAGCGTCTGCCAGCGGAACGTCACCGTGGCTGGTGCTTGTGACTTTCTCTGTTTATTTGTCCCTCTCCTTTGTTCTTTCACACGACGGGGGTCAGGGTAAGGCAGGTTAAGTAGGAAACTCCCCCCAAATAAAGGACCTTCAGGCCAAGTGCCTCTATTTGCAGCCCCAAAGTGTAGCCCATCGCTTCCTGGGCCTGTTTTGGAGGCTCTCGCTGGGTCCCCAGAGTGCTGGGAGCCAAGGCAGATGTATAATTCAGAGAGCACAAGCACACGACGGAGGGCCGGGTACCACGTCTCCCTGCCTCTCTTCCTTCGCCAGGTGAGAGGTGGAAGAAGCTCTCTGCCAGGGAGGCTTGGAGGCCCAGGCGGCTTGTCTGAGAGTTCTGGTTTCTGTTCCTGGCCACATCACAGGCCCCCTTGGCCAGGGCACCCCTGAGGCCCCAGCGGCATCAGGTAGGCCTGAGATCTCCGATAGCAGAGCGGAGGCTGTGGCGAGCCACCGCCTTCCCCCTCCCTCAGGGCCGCCCCTGCCCCTGATCCCCGGCTCTTCAGTTTGCTCTGGAAACCTGGAAATCACCTTTGAAATTTCCTTTCTTCGTTCTCGCAGCCAAGGGCAGAGAGGGAGTAGGGAGCCCTGAGAGTCTGAAGCAGGGAGTTGCCAATTCTCGAAGCCACCCCTGCTGGGCTCTGAGCAAGGGTTCGAGCTGTCCAGTTTTGCAGGCTCTGGAGCCCTCCTGCCCAGGCCCGGTTCTCGTGCACTGCCCCCCTCCGCCCCAGCTCCCGGAGACACTCACCCCCAGGAGAGAGGAGGTGTTGGTGACAGCTCAGGCCCTCCAGAGGCCTCCCTGTAACCTGAGCAGAGGTGAGCACTTTGAGGTCACCCAAGGGCGTACGGCGTCCCCCGGGACGTGTAATGGGCCCTCGCTGGAACTGGCTGGGAGCTGACCAGATCTTCTGAAACCAGTCCGGGACCAGTTAGAGAGCCAGCCTCTAGGCCAAGAGTTCCACAGTAATGCTGGCAACTTGGCCACATACTCTTTCCAGATCCCTAAGCCCCTGGGGAAAGGCTGAGGGATATCCTGGTGGAAGCCACTGGAAAGGCAGCATCCGGGGCTGTGATGACGGATGTTCTCCTGCTTCCTTTGGCGATGGTGGTAGGGAGGGGCTAGAAGGGAAAGGCTTCCCAGGTGGACGGCTTTGATAACTCTCCTTTAGGAGGAAGTGGAGAGAGGAAGTCCTTTTCCTATGTCCCCACTCCCCTCGGTCCCCAGGCCCTCAGGTCCCTGAAGGGTGGCTGACCCAGGCTTTTTCATTTCCCCCCTGTGGGTTGACAGCAGCTCCTGACTCCCTTGGAAGTTGGCCAGACAGTGTTGACTACAGAACCCCACTGTGACCCCTCAGCCCCGCCCTCACCCCCCCTCAGAAAGCAGCCTCAGGAGAGCTGGAGTTCACAGGAGGGGCACCGTGGTACATGACCAAGGTGTGGGAGTGAGAGGGGCCTTGCTTTTCAGAGAAGACTCTTGGGTCCATCTCTAGGGGCTGGACTGAGCTGCCAGTGGGTCCTCAGAGAAACTCGGGGGGCATTTAGCACATCTGCTTTTTCTTGGCCACAAGCGGTTGAACAAATGGGGAAAGTAAGAGGGTCTGTCGAGGCCTAAGGCCTGAAAAGTGGATACCTTCCATAGAATATGATAGACAAGCCCTGAGGAGGCTTGATATACCTATACACAAGCCTTTTTTTTTTTTTCCGGGTATTAGTAACTTTTTTTCTTCTTAATTTAAGACCCAGGAATCCTCATTTTTGACCAGTTGTGCTTTTATTTTAAAGTATGAACCATGAGCAAGTAGTCATGCAGGAAACTTTATCCCCTGCCCACCCACCCCCGGAAAAGGCCAGCGCCGGAAAGGAACGGAGTGCAGCAGAAAATGAGTGAAGGTGGAAGAGGGGAGCAGGCAAGCTGCAGCCTTAACTTTGAGGAGCGTTTGGGAGGGAAGGGCTCCGGAGTCTGTTAGCAGGAACTGAGCAGCCAGCCTTGAGCTACAGAAGACGGTCATGGCCAGTGAAACCAAACCACCTGCTGAGACTTTCCACTAGGGCTGTCTTGCAGGTGGGGCTAGGAGCTCAGGTCTCAGCCTGGTAACCGTCACACCTAGAGGTGGGTGGGAGGTGAAGGTGAGGAGAAACAGCAGGAAATGGAGTGTTTGTGGCCTAAAAGTTATCAGGATACCCTGTGACTTAGTGGAAAGACAGGATCAGGAGTCCTAAGGCCTGATTTAACATTCTGACCTTGCTCATTATCTATGTGAGTTGGGGCAGGATGCGTAACCTTTCTGAGAGTCATTTTATCTATGGAATGGGAGAAACAGTACCTACTTTGGAAAGGGTGGTCATGAGGGCAGAGTGAAGGCAAGTTGCAGGATGTGAAGCACAGAACAAATGTGAGGGGCACCTGCCTATTGATTTACATCCACATAAATAGACGCAGGGTCTAACAGGAAGAGGGGCGTCACACATCTTCCTCCCTGTCAGCTGAAGCAAAGCCTTCCCTGCCCACCCCATGCTAATTAACTGGCTTGCCCCCTATCTCCAGCATCTCCAAGGCCACAGCTTTTCTTTTTTTTTTTTTTTTTTTTTTTTTATGGTGGAGAGGAGCTGGGAAATGTATGTGGCTTTGGCCAGCGCGGGAGAAGGGGCCTTTATGTATACCAGCAAAGACCCAATTGTTACTGAATCCAAACTGGGCTGCTTTTCCCAATTATCTCCACGACTCTTCTGGTCTCCACTTTTCTGATGCCAAGTTTTAACCCAGAACAAAAGCTCCCGTCGGGACTGATTTATAATCCAGATCTGCTGACGGGGCCCTAAAGTGTCCCTCCCCTCCAGGACTGCACCAGGCATAAAGTCACCACCACAGCCTCAGGGCCTCCAGTCTCTTTACCTCTGCCCTTTGCCCCAGCCAGGAGGTGGCATATGTCTCCGGGTGCCGGTGGGCTGGCCTCCCTGGGGTTCCTCTGTTCACCTGCCCAGCTCCGAGAAACCAGCTGGCAAGGAGGACACCTCAGCACCGCCCAGGAGGCCAGGGCTACAAGTTACTTCTAGGAGCGGCTGTGGGCGGAGGCTGGCGGTTCGGAAGATGCCAGTTCTCCTCCAGCGTGGCTCCCCTCAGAACCCTTTCGTCTGAACATCAGGGCTCATGTCACTTGTTATTCAGTCTTCCAAGGGCACCAGAAGGAGTCATTTCCTGAGGGGTAGGCTCTGTGCAATCGGAGTCCAGGGTTGTCTTCGCCGGGAGCTGGCCGCGGGGCGCTGAGCAGGTCCCTCCGCCTGGAGCGTGAGAAACAAGGGGCAGAAGGTCTCGGGGAGACTTGGGGGGTCTTACTGGCTGGTGAGGCCCGTTCCAGTCTGATCGCAGGGGTCAGTGGGAGTTGGGGCCAAGAAACGGAGAAGAATTGGGGGCCAACAGACAGACCACTCTGGTCCGCCCCGAAAAAAAGCCTCGGATACTCGCCCTGAAGTGGCCCGCACGCCTTCGTTCCAGTAACCTCAGCGTGGGGATCCCCTTAGCCCCATTCCCGAGCCCGGCCGCCCAGCCTGCGCGGTTGGCCTTGGGGGACACTTCGGAAAGACCCGGTGAGTCCGACTCCCCAGTGCCAGGGCCAGGAGTCCCTCCCCCGCCCCACCTCCCGGCGCGGTGGCGCAGCTAGCGGCTGCAAGGCGCAGGGCGGCAGGGCACGGGGAGGGGCGGGGGTCCGAGCCCCCGGGCGGGGAGCGGGTAGGCGTGCGGGTCGCGGCGGGTCGCAGCCCCCTCCGGGGCGGGCCTTCGCGGCCCGCCCCCGACCTCCGTCGAGCCCCCCCGCCTGACGTCAGGGGGGAGGGGGCGGAGAGCTGCGGCCGCGGCGGAGAAAGAGCCGGCGCCCGCCGCGGTGGCGCGGGGAGCCCGAGCCCAGGGGCGCCGAGCCGAGCCGGGCCGAGGGGCGGTGGCAGAGGGGCAGCGGAGCTGGGCGGGCGGGCGCGCGCGGGCGGCGGCGGCGCGCGGGCAGGGGCGGACCGTGGTCGGAGCCGAACGCGAGGGCGGCGCCCAGGGATTCAAGCCGCGAAGAAGAGGTGAGTGAGGCCGGGTTTGCTTGGGATCGGAGCCAGGGGGCTCCGGGATCGCCGCTTTGTCCCCCGACTCGGGTGGGAGACGCCGCACGCGCGAGGGACAGGGTCTGGGGCCTCAGGGAGGGGCGGCGGCGGGGACAGCTGTCCGCCCGAGCGCCTTCCTGCGGCCCCCGCGGGCTGCTTCGCGGGGGCTGGGGAGCGGGGAGAGCGGCGCCCGCCGCCACAGGGTCCGGAGGCGCGGACTGGTCAGGGGCAGCGGGGCTCAGGGAGCGGGGGTCCCTCGTGCAGTCCGGTCCGCGGCCGGGATCTTCTCCAGGCCCCCGAACTGCCCCTGGCTCCCCCACCCCCGACGGAAAGTTTGGGGCGGGCTTGGACGGAGGCCGATGTTGTGGGATCGGATTTCCCTGCCGCGGCCCCCCGGCCGCGCGCCCGCTCCGCTGGGGAGGCGGGCTGTCCTGGAAAGCCAGGCTCCTGAGCCGCGCCGCTCAGTCCCCGGCTGGAGCGCTAGCCCTGCAGCCGCGGGGGCGCCGTCCGCGGCCCGCCGCTCTGGGTGGGCAAGGGTGGGGGGCGCGCCGCCAGGAGCCCGCACCCCTCTACACACCCCCACCTCCGAGGCCGCTCCGGGGAGGAGCTGTGGCGGCAGAGCCTTGGAGCGCGCCGCGGGGTCCGGCCCGGGCCTGGGGTAAGGGGCCGAGGGAGGGCTGGGGGTGTGTTGGGGGACGGGGGTGGTGGTGAACGCATCTCCTGCGCCCCCCCCGCCCTTCCCGCGCTGGGTTACTGGGCCGACAGGGGGCGTCCGCAGGCCGGGCTCCGCCACGCTCCCAGCGCCGCCGCTTTGTTTGCCTTCAAATCCCCGAAGCTGGGGGAGGGGAGAATCCGGGGGGGCGGGGGGGGGACCCGGGACGGGGTCTTGGCGGGGACCCTTTGTTTTAGGGTGAGCATAGACCCAGCTTCTTTGTCTCTGCTCCCGGCATTGGAGGGCTGGAGCAGTGGAAATTAATCCAGATGGCCTGCCCTGGCCGGGGTCCTGGGGGCGCGATCTCTGAGTTGGGAAGGTTCGTCAAGACCCCGGGAGAGCGCAGCAGGCGCAGGCCCTGCTCGGGGCGCCCTCCACGGTCCAGGAGGAACCCCCCTGGCGCTCCCCACCGGGTCCTCACTTGCCCCCAGCCCCCGCCTGAACGCGCTGCCGGGAGATCCCTGATGAGACCGGAGCCGGCTCCGTTGTCCCGCTGCCCCTCAGCCCTAGGGCTGGTGTCTCCTAGGATCCTGTGCGAGGAACAGGATGAGGCCCCGGTCATTTCCACGCCCATCCCACCCACTTCCTGCCTTCCTTCTTGGGCAACAAAGGGGCCTTGGGAAGCGGGGCCCCTCCAGCTCCCGGACCCACTTCAGCCCTGTGATGTGCAACGGGGTTTGGGGCTCTGCCCGGCTATTGTCTGCGCTGGGGGAGGCGAGAGGCTGGGGCCGGGACCCCCGCAGGCCTGATGCGCCGAGTCCTCCCTGGGGGTCTTTTCCAACCTCCTGCCCCCCCACCGCACGCTTATCACCCTGCTGAGGGGTTTGCGTCTCAGAATTAGGTCTTGGAGCTGGCTGGAGCCCCAGTAGGGCCAGGTCCTGCCTCCAGAGGTTATTTTAAGAAATCTTTCGAATCTATCAGGCCTGAGGCGGGGAGGGGGGTCCCCTTTTTATTTTCTTAAACAACTTCCTGTTGAAGAGAAGGAGTCGGGGAGGGCCCGGAGGTTGTCCGAGTGTCCAAGTGTCCGCTCTTGCAGCTGACTTAGCTCTCTCCCTCCCCCCAGGGAGACCCCATGGTCCCTTTGGAGGCTGTAGAGGCTGAGGCCAGGTGTCGGAGGGGACTAGGTCTCTGCTCCAAGGCCTGGGGCACGGGGGAGTCCTGGGGAGGATGGATCTGGTCTTCTGTCCTGTCGGTGCCTCCTGGTACGGCTTGTGTGGGCCCCCTTCCGGTCTGTTTTCTCTGGCTGTGATTCTGACCCTTTCTTTTCCCCCAGCAGGGCAGCTGGCCTGGAGCTAAGCGCCAGGGCGTGTGCCATGGCCATGCACTGGGCCGTCTGGCTGCTGGCAGTGGGACTGTGGGGCCTGGGCATTGGGGCTGAGGTGTGGTGGAACCTGGTGCCCCGGAAGACGGTATCTTCTGGGGGTGAGTGCCTGGAGGGCGGGGAGCAGGAGGCCAGGAGGGACTCCTGGGGGAAGAGGGGTGCTAAGGAATTGCCCTCTAGGACGTGCCAGCCGTATTCTGCAGTCGGGCTCAAGGCCCACTGATGTATGTGACACAGCTTACTGAGAAATGTGAGTGAGTGGCCCTAGGGACCCAGAACTGGTAGTCCAGGCCAGGACCTAGAGGATCCCTCCTGACACTTAGGACCTGGCTCAGCTGCCCCTGTTATACAAGAGAGAGTGACCATTCTGCATTGCTCTCCCCATGCCTCACTTCTGGAATTATCGCGAGCACTGAGAGCCTAAAGAGAGAAACCTGGGTCAGGATGGGCATGAGGTGAAGGGTGTCACCGCCCGCCCCCAAGTCTTTCCAGCTCTCTGCCCCCAGGAGCCCCCTTAGCAACCCTGATACAATAGACGCCCCTCTGCTGCCCTGACTCTGCTGTCTGGTGGCCCTAGAGTGGGGGGGAGGGGTGCGCACGCACGCACGTGCTCGCCTGGGGGGACGGCAGACCTGACAGCCCTTCTGTGCTCACACACCTGTATGCGGAGGTGATGTCAGGTGTTTGTATCATCTGTGTGCTCTGGGGACCCAGGATGAGTTCACCTCCCACAGGCTCCTCTCCATGCTAACGAAGCCTTCCCTTGCCAGCCTATGTCTGGGCCCATCGTTGGCTCCAAAGAGTAAGGCTGGTTTAGAGGGACCCTGAGGACAGGTCGGCAGCTATTTTGGGGGCTGACGTAGGAATCCTGTGACTACGCGAATATCATAGCGCCCTGCTTGGTGGATGGCAACAGGGCTTCCCAGCCCCGAGGCCTCAGCGCCATCTCTGGTCCCCAGCTTCTGGTCTCCGCTGGCCTCCCTGGCCTGGCCTCCCAGCCCGATTCCATCTCCTGCCGTCCCTCCTCAGCCCATAGCCGGCTGTGCTTGTATCCCTAACAGCCCGGATTTGGGTCTCACTGGAGGGAAGGGTTTCCTAAGTCAAAGGTGTGCTCACAACTTCTGTCAGTCCTACCCTACTGGATCAGGGTCCAGGGCCTGGCTGGACCCTGGTGAGGCCAGCAGGCAGCAGAGCAAAGAAGGAAGCAGCAGCTGAGGAAGCTGGGAGGGGGGAGCGCTGCTGACCCTGAGAGTGAGAGCCATCGGTCTGATGGCTTCCTCTGACCGGAAGCTGTGGCTGAGATATCCTTCCTTCCTCCTCCCCAGCCCAGATTTGCCTCCGCCCCGGCTGGGAAAGGCCAGGGAGGCCTGGGTGGAGCTGTCAGAGCCAAAAGCCTGTTCAGAAAATGCCCTTTACTACCAGTCAGGGAGCTTGGCTGGCATCTGCCTGTGGGGTGCTAGCTCTAATGTGGGGACCAGGGGTGACCATCGCATAGAGGAGGGCTGATTTTGGGGTGGGGGGCCTCCCAGAGTCCCAGGAAAGTCCGCTCACCCCATCCCTGCTCTTTCTGGCCTTGTCCCTGCAGAGCTGGCCACGGTGGTGCGGCGCTTCTCCCAGACGGGCATCCAGGACTTTCTGACGCTGACCTTGACCGAGCAGACCGGGCTCCTGTACGTAGGGGCCCGGGAGGCCCTGTTTGCCTTCAGCGTGGAGGCTCTGGAGCTGCAGGGAGTGGTGAGTGGTGGGGGAGCGGGAGGCACGCGGGGGTGAGAGAGGCAGGACCCGGAGGGTCTTCGCTTGGCCAGGCTGTCCCCTCGGCTCAGCTGCCCCCCACCCCATTCTCCTCGGTGAGGATGTTGCTTTCCCGAGTCTGCAGCACTTACTGGGTCTACTGCGTTGGGGCAGCTGGGGCTTCTGACCTCTGCTGGAATAAGCTCCCAGAGAGTGGGGACCGTGTCTTCTCACTTGGCTTCCCCACGTTGCTGCCCTGGGCCCTGCTAGTAGCACATGCCCAGTATGTACCTGTGACATTGCTGACGTGTCCCCTCCCTGCCCCCAGATCTCATGGGAGGCGCCAGCTGAGAAGAAGGCGGAGTGTACCCAGAAAGGGAAGAGTAACCAGGTGGGTGCTTGGGACACTGCTGGCAGGGGTGGGGGGCATGGTGCACACTCTTTCCCCAGAGCCCCCTTTGACCCAGTGCTGGTCTGGGTCCTTGTGTCCCCATGTCCGGGGCCCTCATACTTTAACTGATGCCTCTCTCTCCCCAGACGGAGTGTTTCAACTTCATCCGCTTCCTGCAGCCGTATAACGCATCCCACCTGTATGTCTGTGGTACCTACGCTTTCCAGCCCAAGTGCACCTACATTGTGAGTGCCGCTCCTCTCCCCCAGCCCCCTCGACCGATCCCCGTCGCCTTCTCATCACCTCTTCCCTTCCCCTAGGACATGCTCACCTTCACCCTGGAGCGTGGCGAGTTCGAAGATGGCAAGGGGAAGTGTCCCTATGACCCAGTTAAGGGCCACACCGGCCTCCTTGTGGGTGAGTGGCTGTCCCGCTGCAGGTTGGGGGGTCCCCCAGGACTTGTTCCCAGTCCGGGGCTGTGTGGCCTGAGTGCAACTGCACCTCGCTTCTGGTCCCGCTGACCCCCTGTCTCCCGTAGACGGGGAGCTGTACTCGGCCACGCTCAACAACTTCCTGGGCACGGAGCCCGTCATCCTGCGGATCATGGGGCCGCACCACGCCATGAAGACGGAGTACCTGGCCTTCTGGCTCAACGGTGAGCCCCGAGGAGCCGGCCAGCCAACCGGGCAGCCGTGGGTGGGAAGCGCCGCGAGGGCCCAGTGCCCGGGCTGACCCTCCTCCCCCTCCCGTAGAACCACATTTCGTGGGCTCTGCCTACATCCCGGAGAGCTTGGGCAGCTTCACGGGGGACGACGACAAGGTGTACTTCTTCTTCAGCGAGCGCGCCGTGGAATACGACTGCTATGCCGAGCAGGTGGTGGCCCGCGTGGCCCGAGTCTGCAAGGTAGAGACCCCCCGCGGCGGGCGGCCCTGGGAGCGCGGCGGGCGGCCCTGAGAGCCCGGCGGGGCTGACCGGCAGTGTCCCCTCGCTGTCCCCCAGGGTGACGTGGGGGGCGCGCGGACGCTGCAGAGGAAGTGGACCACGTTCCTGAAGGCGCGGCTGGTGTGCTCCGCGCCTGACTGGCAGCTCTACTTCAACCAGCTGCAGGCACTGCATACCCTGCAGGACGCCTCCTGGCACAACACCACCTTCTTCGGGGTTTTTCGGGCGCGGTGGTGAGTTGGCTGGGAGCCCTTGGGGGTGGGGAGGAGTGGGTCCGCAGGCTGGGTCTGACAGGGACAGGCCCCGGGGGACGTCCAGGCGCCTGGCCCCTTTGCAAAGCCCCCCGCGGGAGGCGGGCCGTGCTCTGTCCCCGGTGGCACTTGGAGCCGCCGTCGCGTCACGTGGGCCTGTGACCTTCTTGTGCTTGGGCCCTGCCTTCCCGCTGCATGCCCGGAGCTGTGGTCGCCCCAGGCCTGACCCTGGGGGTCCCTCCCTTGCTGTGACAGGGGCGACATGGACCTGTCAGCAGTCTGTGAGTACCAGTTGGAAGAGATCCAGAGGGTGTTCGAGGGGCCCTACAAGGAGTACCATGAGCAAGCCCAGAAGTGGGGCCGCTACACCGACCCGGTACCCAGCCCGCGGCCCGGCTCGGTGAGTCATCCGGGGCAGGGGCGCGCTTGTGTCCTCCTCTCCGGTGCCCTTCCCACCGGGCTGATAGCTCCCTCCTCTCCCCCGCCCCCAGTGCATCAAC